>NC_081556.1:5004701-5623638 GCF_963082655.1 Stomoxys calcitrans | reverse complement strand
AAATTTTTTTCTGATGTTCCCGCCAGGATTCGAACGCAGGCGTGCAGCATCATGCTATCCTCTGCACTATGGATATGCTATCCTCTGCGCTAGGGTGGCCTCCGGTGGAATTTGGGGATAAGAAATCGAAAAACCTTAGAGTTAAACAGGAAGTGTCCGGTACTGTTTAACCTCTGCCTATACTCCATTTCACCTTCTCCAGACGGCATAGAGATCGTATCATATGCGGATGGTTGTACGATCATGGCATTAGGCCCCCCACCCATTGATGACATTTGCGATACGTTAAACGTCTAGCTCAACGTCTTGTCGCTTATTTCGCTGCAGGAGATTTGAAGATATCTGCCACCAAATCTTCAGCCACAGTGTTCACTACACATACGCTTGAGATGAATTACAAGTTAAAGCGTGCTAAGTTCAGCCGAAGTCATTGAGCAAAGTTTCAGCCAAATTGGATAAGAATTGCGCACTATAGAGGCTCAAGAAAAAATAATCGAGAGATCTGCTTATATGGGGGCAATGTCAGGTTATGGACTGATCCATACCATATGTTTTGGGTCATAGCAGAAGTCGCTGTACAAAATTTCAGCCAAATTTGATATGAATTGCGCCCTCTGGACGCCCAAAATATATTATCAAGGGATCAGTTTATATGGGACCTATATCAGGTTATGAACTGACGTGGACCATATTTTCCACAGTTATTGGAAGTCAAAATTTCAGCAAAATCGTGCAAATTTTGAGCCAAATCACATAATAATTGAGCCCTCTAGAGGCTCAAGAATTCAAGATTCCAGATGGGTTTATATGGTAGCTCTATCAGGTTATGAACCGATTTTAACCATGCTCATGTCAGTTGTTGGAAGTCATAACAAAACCACTCATGCAAAATTTCAGCCAAATCGGATAGTAATTGTGTCCTCTAGCGGCTCAATAGGTCAAGATCCGAGATCAGTTTACATGGGAGCTATATCAGGTTATGAACCGATTTGGGCCATACTTGGCACTGTTGTTGGAAGTCAAAACCAAGTACTTAATGGAAAATTTCAGCCAAATCGGATAATAATTGCGCCCTCTAGCGGCTAAAGAAGTCAAACTCCGAAATCGGTTTATATGTGAACTATATCACGCTATGAACCGAGATGGGCCATACTTGGCACAGTTATGGGAAGTCAAAACAAACTACTTCGTGCAACAATTCAGACAAATCGGATACGAATTCCGACATCTAGAGGGCAAGATGTCAGGCTCCAGGATCGGTTTATATGGAAGCCATATCAGGTTATGAACCGATTTGGGCCATACTTGGCACTGTTATTGGAAGTCAAAACCAAGTACTTAATGAAAAACTTCAGCCAAATCGGATAATAATTGCGCCCTCTAGCGGCTAAAGAAGTCAAACTCAGGAATCGGTTTATATGTGAGCTATATCAAGTTATGAACCGCTATGGACCATATTTGGCACTGTTGATGGAAGTCAAAACAAACTACTTCGTTCAAAATTTCAGCCAAATCGGATAATAATTGCGCCCTCTAGCGGCTCAAGAAGTCAAGATCCCAGATTGGTTTATATGGGAGCTATATCAAGTACTGAACCGATTTGGCAGAATTATTGGAAGTCAAAACAAACTACTTCGTGCGAAATTTCAGCCAAATCGAATAATAATTGCGCCTTCTAGAGGCTGAAGAAGTCAAGATCCGAGATCGGTATATATGGGAGCTATTTCAGGATAGAAACCGATTTTGACCATACTCATGTCAGTTTTTAGAAGTCATAACAAAACAACTCATGCAAAATTTCAGACCAATTGGATAAGAATTGCGCCCTCTAAAGGCTCATGAAGTCGAAATCCAAGATCGGTTTATATGGCAGCTATATCAAAACATGATCCAAACAAAACAATCCCAACCGACCTACACTAATAGAAACTATTCGCCTCCCACCTGCACCTGAAGAAATTGACCTCTCCCAGTAAGCCAGAGTAGTTCTGGCTCCATTACGATCCGGCAGATACAGCCGGCTCAACTCCTACAGATCAAGCATTGATGACAAAGTGAGGGATGTGTGTCCCGATTGTGACCTGGGACCATACGACACACCTCACCTGTTTAACTGCCCAGACATTCGCAATTGTCGCAGAGTTCCTGGATCTGGATATTTAACAGAATCAAGCAGACGAAAGATAGAACACAACAGACTGCTAAAAGGACAACAAAATGTTTGTTAACTTTGCTTTCCTATAAAAAAATATCCCTAAATTACTTTTCTCACAAAACAGAGGTGTTTTTCATGTTGTAATGAACTTAGCACAACTTTAAAGCTTATTAAGTACTCTGTCTTAGGCAGGCGGCGTTAAATGGGATACAATTTTCGAAATCACGTTGCTTTGCAGTATGACACATTGCAACAAACGGGTAGTCCTTTTCGCATTAGTTTGCTAAGCCTGTTTAAACATTGGCACATGACCCTTTCAAATAAAACAAAACGATAGAAGAGCCAAGCAGACAGCAACCTTAAAAACTCTGTTTTCTAATTAAATAAAAACAAACATGATTTTCTCTTCTCTGGCCTTTGCTTACCCCGGCCACAGCCATCTAAGATGCCTTGAATGATACCAAGAAAACGAAAGATAGAGAGAGAGAGAGCGAGGCACAGAGATTGCTGAGATTAACATAAAAATCTGTCTAGCAAAAGTACTACGCTATGTCACCATATGTTTTGGCGCAAACACCTACGCTGAGATTATGTTAATGAACATTGACTATGAAGGGAATTTCATTTAAAAATAAACCATTTTCCATTTTTCTCAATGAAATTTAAAAAAGAAAAGTAGAGCTGAACAACAAATCATTTTAGCAATAAGCTTTAATACCTTAGTGCCAGAGAGGTGTTAGGAAAACACACAACAAACAACTAGACGACAGACTGTGGAGACATGAAGGAGGTAAACAAAAACAAGAACTCCCACATAAACACTAACGCACACACATACATATAAACACACAGCGACGTCAATACTTAAAGACTAATCCTGGGCATTATAGTCTTTCATCGTCATGCTGAATTCAAAGCAACACCGCCAACCAGCATCAGAAGCGAAGACGTTGTAAATCTGATATTGACAACATGGATTAATACGCACACTTGCACATCAAAAAAACAACAACAAAAACAACAGCACCCACAAAAGGGATTCAAACATTGAGGGCAAGGCATGACATGGCAGACAGTAGCTTATTTATGTTGGATATAACTGTCTCCTCTCTCAGGCTCCCACTCTCATTGTGAGACTTGACAACTAGAAGTTATGACAAACAAAACAATAACGCCCGCCCCTCCTCAAAACATGTGAGCGCACTCACACACACATATATATTGTATGTATTAATAAATCACATCCATGATATTTTCATGAAGAGACAACAAAAAATACATTAACTCTCCCCTCATCATCTTCCTTCTCTCATGCATGCTGCTCTCAACTCAAATGACATGAGGTGGGCTGCCATAAACAACACAATGCCTTTCGTAGGGCTCTGTTTCTTCTTTTTTTTTTTTTTTTTTTTTTTGTTCTCAAAAATAAACTTCACAAATGTGAAAGTTTGAATTGACACCAAATCATAAGACAAAATTTTCAAGAAACAACAAAAAAGTCAACTTCATCATCGAAGGTTCAATGGGAAAAGTTCTGTTGTACACTTTACCTCATATTAGGCTAATGAATGAAGCGTATAAAAGAGATAATAAAGGAAATATCATTTCTTTATGGCACTTTTAAAATTTTGTTTTAAATTATCGCAAGATGACTTGATTTACCTTTATGAGGCACATTTTGATAATATTGTAGAAGAAAAAAAAAATAACTTTTAATATGGGACATTTCAAAATAATTTAGACGATTGACAATACAGGGATGGTAAGGGAAAGCACTACTTAAGGCAAAACTGCACTTAATAGGGCGAACCTCCGATTTCGCTGAAACATGGTATGCGGACATGGTTTGACCCCACGAAAACGAATCTGAAGTCCGTTTTTGGGACTAAGGCCTCTGGACTTCCCTGGGTGCCGAAACGCCCTTTCGGCGAATGTGCTCCAACCTAGACAATATGGGTATCAAATGAAAGGTCTTAGCGAGTAGATTACGAAATCGCATAAAAATGGGAATCGGGAATGACCTATGAAGTCTTGAGAATTTTGAACCCCAAAACCCCCTATTGGGGGATGTGCCCCAACCTAGGCAATATGGGTATCAAATGAAAGGTCTTAGCGAGTAGATTACGAAACCTGCCTAAAAATGGGACCCGGGAATGACCTATGGGGTCTTGAGAATTTTGAACCCCAAAACACCCTCTTGGGGGATGTGCTCCAACCTAGGCAATATGGCTCTCAAATGAAAGGTGTTAGTGTGTAGATTACGATATCTGCCTAAAAATTGGACCCGGAGAGGTCTTGAGAATTTTGAACCCCCCTTAACCCTAGGCAATATGGGTATCAAATAAAAGGTACAAAGGAGTAGATTACCATAGATTTGCAAAAAAAAAATAATTTACCTCTTAAAGATGTCTAAAAAAAACTTTTTCGCCTGCGGAGCTTTTCTTTCAGACTTCCATATATACAGGGTGGCTGATGAAAGCCGCTACCAAAAAAAAATGTAATAACTTTTTTTCTATTTAATAATAATAATTTAATAATTAATTTAATTAATTAATTAATTAATTTAATTAATAATAATTTAATAATTAATTTAATAATTTAATTTAACATGAATAAAAGAAAAATGTATTCCATACACCGAAAAAAAAATGTAGCAATATTCATCATTGTAGCAATATTCATCAGCCACCCTGTATATAGCCAAAAATGACAATTAAAAAAAAAATATCTAAAAAATCACGCGAATTTTTGGAAAAAATATCCGGCTGCGGTGGTTTCATCATTACCGAAAAAGTCAAAAATTTTCAAGACCATTGTAATAATTCCCCACATTTTCAAGACCATTATAACAATACCCATGCCATTATAACATTTCTCAAGATTCCGTAGGTCCTTCCCGGGTCCAATTTTAAGGCAGGATTTTGCATATTATATAGACAAAGATACTTTAAAGAATACTTTCTGGGCTGTTATCGCAGAGACCATCCAATTCATCATTTTATAACCACCACCCAGAAGATTTAAGGTAGATCTACAGCGTGAGGTCAAGCGCTACAAGAGAGAACCTCTAGATCAAGCGGCATATCAAGCGGGTCAAGACAACATTCATGCAGACACGGTAGCATATGTAGTGAATAGATACCGGGTGAATGTGGTCCTTGAAGAAGGACCGCCTCTTATTTCCCCAGAAGAAATTACCCTCCCTCGGCAAACCAGAGTCGTTCTGGCTCAACTACTATCCCGCATATACAGCCACCGCAATTCGTACAGAGCAGTGATAGATGCCAATGTGCATGATATATGTTCAGATTGTGACCAGGGACCACACAACACACATCACCTGTTTAACTGACCAGCCAGACCCACTCGTCTCAGACACAGATCCCTCTGGACGCACCCTATCTAAGTCGCAGAGTTCGTAGTTCTAGATACTCAACACAGAATCAAGCAGACGAAAAATAGAACACAACATACTTCTACAACAAGAAACCAATCTCCCTATTTGACTTCTTGAGCCTATAGATGGCGCAATTCTTATCGGATTTGGATGAAATTTAGCCTCTACATGCTTTTAGCCTCTAGATGGCGCAATACCTATCGGATTTGGAAGAAATTTTGCACAACTCTTCTCTAATGATATCCTAATTTGACTTCTTGGACTCCTGGAAGTCGCAATTTTGCCTGATTTTGGTGAAAATTTGATCAAAGTCTTCTAACATGACATTTAATACTCGCGGCAAATATGGTCCGATTAGGCCAATAACCAGATATAGCTCCCATTAAGCCCGATCTCCCGATTTGACTTCTTGAGCCTCTAGATGGAGCAATTCTTATCGAATATGGATGCAATGTTGCACAAAGTCTTCTACAATGAACTCAACCACTCGTGTCAAGTATGGTCTTATTCGGCCCAAAACCAGATATAGGTCCCATACAAACCGATCTCCCAATTTGACTTGTTGAGCCTCTAAATGTCACAGTTGCAGTCAGCAGTTGGCTGAAAATTTGCACAAAGTCTTCTCCTATCATTTCCAACACTCGTACCGAGTATGGTGCGATTCAATCCAAAAGCAGATATAGCTCCCACACAAACCATTCTCCTGATTCGACTTCTTTAGCCTCTAGATGGCGGAATTCCTATCGGATTTCAAGGAAATTTTGCTCACGGTCTTCTACCATGACCTCCAACATTCGCACCGAGTATGGTCAGATTTGGTCAGAAATCAGATACAGCTCCGATATAAACTTCTTACCATTATTAGCTTAAATTTGCACAAAGTCTTCTCCTATGACCTGCAACATTCGTGCCAAGTAAAGTCCGATTTGGCCTAAAATTAGATATAGCTCCTATACAAACCGATTTCTCGATTAGACTTCTTAAACCCTAGATGGCGCAATTCTTATCGGATTTGGATGCAATTTTGCTCATGGTCCGATTCGGTCAAAACCTAGATATAACTCCCCTAAAAACCTATCTCTGGATTTGATTTCTTTAGCCCCTAGGAAGCGCAATTCTTATCGGAGTTTGCTTAAATTTTGCACAAAGTCTTCTCTTAAAGCCTTTAACAATCGTGCAAAATAAGGTCCGATTCGGTGAAAGACCAAATATAGCACCCATAAAGACCGATCTCCTAATTTGACTTCTTGAACCCCTAGAGGAGGCAATCCAACAATTATCCCATGTATGGTGTGATAAGGATCAAAGCTAGATATAGCTACGATACAAATCGATATCCTTATTTGTCTTCTTAAGCCTCTAGATGGCGCAATTTTGCTATGGCCGTGTTCTGTTATGACTGTGTTAAGTATGTTTTGAAAACTTTGAGTATAGTTGCCATAATTACCGCAATTGTTGTCCGATTTGGGTAAAATTTTGCACGTAGTGGTTTATTTTGCCTTCCAACATCCATGGTAAGTATTACCCAAATCGGTCAATAACCCGATATTTCTTACATATAAACTGATCTCCCTGTTAGTCTTCTACGGCCCCTGGAAACTTAAATTTTTTGCCTGATTTACCAGAATTTAAATTCACTACATTTTCCTGTGTAAATTCTTAGCCGAATCCCTGGTGTTAGGTTCCTTAGATTCGGCCCGCCCGTACCTAGCACGTTTTTACTTGACAACAAGTTTTTAGCTTCAATTTCTAACAACATTTTCTTCTCCTTAAGAGCCCAGAGACATTTAGATAACAATAAATAAAAGTTCTTAAAAATTAAAAATTTATAGAAGACTATTTTTTAACAATAAATAAAAAGTATTTAAAAGCTCAAGAGTTTACAACTTTTGTGTGATTTAAGAGCCCATATACAAAAAAAAAATAACATTTGCTTTATTCATTTATTTCCAGGATAAATATCTAGTCATTGCAATTTGTGCTCATATCAAAAGATGATCATAGCAAAAGTACAAAAACACACAAACCAACACTCCACGCATGTACCGCATAAAGGTATGTTGTAGCTAAGCCTGTGGCCATAATTCGTACAGTATAATAAAATATTTCAGCACATTAAAGCAAAAGGAAAACGTGCTTATGTCACATTTTATGTTTTCTTTTTTAATGAATTTGTTAAACATGTTATGCGGTTGAAGAGCAACAGAGGGAGAGTGAGAGAGAGAGGAGAGAGATACTGAATATGTGTGTTTTTTGCAATTTTAATAATCATTTTATTTTTATTACTCATACGTCATGTACACACTTTTTTGTGTAATATCAGCTATCGCAAACACACATGGTTTTCTGCACCATCACAAGAGTCTGCATGTGTGTGTGTGTGTGTACATACAGCGGTCAAAAAAAGTATTCATCATTAGCAAAATTGATAATAAATTCACTTATTTTGGGTAATTGAAGAAAATTTAAAATAAACAAATAATGCAGTTTTATGCAATAGTTTATTTTTCGTAATATGTTTTAAAATAAATTCAAAAAATAAATTTAATTAGCGCAAAAAATGCAATTTTATATAATAACACCAAAAACAGAACAAAAAAAGTATTCATCATTGATGTGCTATCATCAAAGTCAAATTCAAATATTATTTGGGAATCCCCCTTTTCTGTTTTATTTAGTAAAGGAGGCTTTGCCCTTGACAGCAAATATTTAATTTCATTGAAAATATAGTTTTTGTCAAAATGGGTCGTAAGCAAAACGAGGTTTCTGATGAGGTAAAAGTTTTGATAATAAAACACCACAGGAATGGCTTAACTCAAAAAACTATCAGTGAAATATTAAATAGACCACGATCTACTATACAATCCATCATCAGAAAGTGGACAGAAACGAAAACTGTTGACAATAAACCAAGATCTGGTCGACCAAAAGCACTTTCAGTTGGAGATGTGCGTTGGCTAGTGCGGCAAGTTCAGAAAACTCCGAAGACAAATGCGACCATTCTTCGTAAAAACACTATGGAATATTTAGGGAAGGAAGTTACTACACAAACAATTCGAAATACACTCAAAAGGCATAGTTACAGAGGAAGAACTGCACGTAAGAAGCCCTTTATAAATAAAATAAACCGAGTGAAAAGGCTAAACTTCGCAAAAATGTATGTAAAACAGCCCGAATCATTTTGGAAAACAGTCATTTTTGCAGACGAGAGCAAGTTTAATCTTTTTGGGTGCGATGGAAAGGTCATAGTGTACAGAAAACCAAATACAGAGCTTGAAGAACGAAACACAGTTGCTACTGTAAAACATGGTGGAGGTGGTTTAATGGTTTGGGGGTGTATGGCGGCTTCAGGAGCGGGAAATCTTGAAATTATTAATGGAGTAATGGATCATAAGTATTACATTGACATTTTAAAGAGGAATTTAAAAGATAGTGCTGTAAAACTTGGGCTTGGTAATAACTTTCAATATTATCAAGATAATGACCCCAAACATTCTCCTTTAAATACCAAGATGTGGATGCTGTATAACTGCCCCAAAGTCATTAAAACTCCTCCTCAAAGTCCCGACTTGAACCCAATTGAACATCTTTGGGAACATCTCGAACGCAAATTGAGAACGCGCAATTTTTCGAGCAAGAGTCAAATGCAACAGGTGATAATGGAGGAATGGACTAATATAGACCAAAATATAACCGCGAAATTAGTCCAATCGATGTCAAACCGTTTAAAAGAAGTTATAAGACGCGGTGGTCGAATAACAAAGTATTAATTTTTTTAAATTATGTTATTTATTTTTTGTTTTTTTGCAATGATGAATACTTTTTTTGTTTAATTTTTTGTGTTCAGCTGTAAAATGGCCCTTTTTGTTCCAATAAATACTATTTTTTTCTTTAAAAACAATGAAATTGTGTACATATATATCACACAAGCACTACTGCATCATTAGTTTAATATGTTTTTATTCCAATTGTCTTTTGTAGACTTATTAAAAAAAAACATTGAATGATGAATACTTTTTTTGACCGCTGTATATGTGCATTTACTTGAACAGTTGCGGTTTTTTATATATGTATTTGCCACATTCTAGATAAGACAAATAGTATGCTCTACAAAAGTGTAAAACATATAAAATAAAAATAAAAAAAAAAAATAGAACAAATCATAGCAGCACAATAAAATCTTGGCACATATGCGAGGGGCTCTTACAAATGGAAATGATAAAATAAGGACTATAAACGAAAAAAAATTCAGATGAGAAAATGCAAAGTTGGTTAAAACCATTTTAAGCAAAAATTACAAAAAACAAGTAAAAGCGTGCTAACTTCGACCGGGTCGAATCTTGGGAACCCCCACAATGATTCTGCTACAAATTTATAAAAAAAAAAATTAAAACCAGCAAAAATTAAAGCTTCTACGAAACGAACAAGCATAATCAGGAGACCGGCTTATAGGGGAGCTATATCAGGTTATAGACTGATTGGAACAGTATTTGGCATAGTTATTAGAAGTCGTAACAGAACACCACATGCAAAATTTCAGCCAAATCGCACAATTGCGGCTTGTAAGGGCTCATGAAGTCAAATCGAGAGATCTGTTTATATGGGAGCCATATCATGTTATAGACCGATTTGGACCTTACTTGGTACAGTTGTTGGACGTCATAACAGAACACCACATGCGAAATTTCAGACAAATCGGACAAAAATTGGGGCTTGTAAGGACTCAAGAAATAAAATGGAGAGATCGGTTTATATGAGAGCTATATCAGGTTATAGGCCGATTTGGGCACAGTTACTAATGGAAACAGTTGTTAAAAGTAATAACAGAACTCTACATACAAATCAAACAAAAATTGCGGTTTATTATTCTGAAAAAAAAAAACTAAACAACACCAAACAAGTAAAAAGGCATTAAGTTAGACCGGGGCCGAACTTTGGATACCCACCACCTCGGGTATATATGTAAACCCCCTTTCGTCACAATCCGGTGAGAATTGGATAACTTCTGATCTGACTCGTATTTGGGTCGGATGTCGGGAGACTTTAAACAACTCACTCACAACAACAACTCGTGTAATTAATAAAGCTTTTATGAGCTTCAGTCCCTTAATCAGCATATCGGTCTATATGACAGCTATATCTAAATACAGTCCGATCTTTACCATACTTAGGTCATGTGACGGGTGGCGTAAAACAACACACTGGTTCAAAATTCAGAGAAATTGGGTAATAAATGCAGCTTTTATGGCTTCCAGATCCTTAAACGGCAGATTGGACTATATGACAGCTATATCTAAATATAGTCCGATCCGGACCAATTTTTTAGCGGATGCTGGGAGGCCTAAAACTACTCACTGTTTCAAATTTCAGCGAAATCGGGTATTAAATTCAGCTTTTATGGGCTTCAGACCCTTAACCGGCGAATCGGTTGGCAGCTATATCCAAATATAGTCCGATCTGCACCATATTTGGGCCAGACGTCGGGAGGCTTAAGATAACCCACTGTTTCAAATTTCAGCGAAATCGGTTAAAAAATAAAGCTTTTTCAGACTCTTTACCGGCAGATCGGTCTATATAGCAGCTATATCCATATATGGTCCGATTTGGCCCGTTCAAGAACTTAACCAGCGCGCATTAAAAAGACGTATCTTTCCAAATTTCAGCTCAATATCTCAATTTTTGAAGACTGTAGACTGATTACAACAGACGGACGGACAGACACACGGACATCGTTAAATAGTCTTAGAATTTTACGACGATCCGAAATATATATACTTTGTAGTATCGGAAATTGATATTTCGATGTATTGCAAACAGAATGACTAAATGAATATACCTCCTATCCTATGGTGGTGGGTATAAAAAATTAGTTTTTTTTTAACCCACAATTGGTTTAAGTTTTAGTTAAACCATTTTTAACCTCAACTCTTCTCATAGCAGGCAAGCCATTAGCATCCACTTTACTAGGTAAAGCCTTGCACATACATAAATTCACTTGAGCTTGTGATATTGGCAATTATTTTCTTCTTAAGTTATCAACAGAGATTTCGCTATAGATGAAAGACTGAAATACTTTCAACCCTTAACCCCTACTTATAAAATTCACCAAAAAAACAGTTTTGAAATATTTCCAGCTGTAATGTCTTAAAAATAGGCTAAGTTATGATTTGGAGTGGCAATAGCTTAGGTTACACTCTATATTGTCGGCGAAAAAAAATATGAAAACAGTCATGGAACCTACACTCAACATGAATATTTACAACTCCCTTGAAACTATTATCAATTCAATGCTTAGTTTGTTGAAGAGAGAGAGAGAGAGAGATTTAATGTATCTCTCTCTCTTACTCTTGCAAGCTAAGAATTTCAAATGTCTAATATAAAACGGGACTGGCATGTTCTCTTAGAGCAAGACTGAGTCAGAGAGAGGGAGAGAAAGAGAAAAAACAAGTAAAAGCTTGCTAAGTTCGGCCAGGCCGAATCTTATATACACTCCACCATAGATCGCCTTTGTCAAGTTCTTTTCCCAATATCTCTTTTTAGGCAAACAAAGGACAAAAGAAAGAAATGTTGGAATTATATCAAGTTATAGTCCGATTCGGACCCAAATCGGTTTATATGGCAGCTATATCAGGTTATGGATCGATTTGAACCATTTTCGGCACAGTTATTAGAAGTTGTAACAAAACACGTCATGCAATATTTCAGCCAAATCGGATAAGAATTGCGCCCTCTAGACGCTCAAGAAGTCAAGACCCCAGATCAGTTTACATGACAGCTATATCAGGTTATGGACCGATTTTAACCATACTCAACACAGTTTTTGGAAGTTATAATATACACCTCATGCAAAATTTCAGTCAAATCGGATAAGAATTGCGCCCTCTAGAGGCTCACGAAGTCAAGATCCAAGATCGCTTTATATGGCAGCTATATCAAAACATGGATCATAGCCCATTTACAATCCCAACGGACCTACATTAATAAGAAGTATTTGTGCCAAATTTCAAGCGGCTAGCTTTAGTCCTTCGAAAGTTAGCGTGCTTTCGACAGACAGACGGACGGACGGACATGGCTAGATCGACTTAAAATCTCATGACGATCAAGATTGTATATACTTTATGGGGTCTTAGATGAATATTTCGGGTAGTTATAAACAGAATGACGAAATTAGTATAGCACCCATCCTATGGTGGAGGGTATAAAAAGCTTGTGTATAACATCCAAAAATACGACTGTTTGCGGCTTGCAGGGGCTCAAGAAGTCAATCCGGGAGTTCGGTTTATATGGGAGCTATATCTAAATCTGAACCGATATGACCCATTTGCAATCCCAAACGACCTACATCAATGAGAAGTATCTGTGCAAAATTTCAAGCAGCTAGCTTTACGCGTTCGACCGCTATGGTAATTTCGACGGACGGACAGATGGACGGGCATGGCTAGATCTACTCAAAACGTCGAGAAGATCAAGAATATATATTCTTTACGGGGCCTTAGACGAATTTTTCGAGGTGTAAGAAACGGAATGACTAGATAAGTACACCCTCATCCTAAGGTGGTGAGCAAAAAAATAATTTTTTGAAAAAAATAAAATAAAATTTCATAGGAAAGTAGTTATGATTATGGGCCCTACTCAAGAGGAGTAAGAATGGCAAAAGATAAGCTATACAAACCATTGCGATCGTATTCCATAGTCTTCTACAACAAATATTTTACTTAGAGAGTGTGATAATAGTGCCCAGAAATTGTAGAAAATGGCGATCGTAAACAAGTCCATACAGTTTTCACTGCAAGTGCATGTGGACCCTTAGGTGGATTGCATTTGCCGGCTTTCATACATATACAAGAGAGTTATACCTTAATCAAACCTGTTGCCACCATGGCACACAAGGGTAAGCAAGCCCGACTATGTAGCCCAATGCTTTTGTTTCAAATCTCATCGAAAACATCAAAAAATCCAGAAAAACATCAATAATTTCAAAAATCATTCCCTCACAAATTCGTAAACTTTTTACCCCTTCTCATATTTTCCAGTTAATGTTTTTTTTTCATTCACACAACAATCACCACATATGCATATGAGTATGTATGCAAACATGTCTGAATCTGTGTACACACATTTATGAATGCTTAAAGTAGACAATCCATGTCTGACATTTGATAGTAGATTTTTTTTTCTCTCCATATTTTAAGCCTATTCTCGAACCTTTAAATGTCATTTGTGCGAACAATTTGTTTTATTGCGATAAAAATGTCTGAATATGGAGTGGCTGGTTGGCTGACTGGCAGCTGACTACAAGTGAGAATGCATGCAGGGATATGCAAATGGGCCAAAATAAACAGGATTTAATGTCTGTCTAGTGACTATCAATGCAAACAAGGCAACATGTGCATTTGAATATAGACAACCATAGACTACCACCATAGGCTGCTAGAACTACTAAAAAAGGAGTTGAGCCGATGATGTGCGAGTACAAGCACTGTCGCATCATTGTTTATTGTATTGAATTTAGGCAAATAAAATGAAAGCCCCCAACTCACCATTGATAAGAAAAGAAACCTACGTAAAAGTTTATAAAAAAAAACAAGTAAAAGTGCGTTAAGTTTGGCCGGACCCAAATTTTAAGGCCCTCCAACATGCATGGCATTTGTCAAGTTTTACCAGATATTCTTATTTCTAAGAATGGGTTTTCCATTGGAGTTATATCAGGTTATGAACCGATTCGGACCACACATGGTTTGGATTTTGGAGGCCATAGTAGAATTGAAAACTCTAGAGGCTGAAGAAGTCAAGATCTATAACCTGATATAGCTTCCAATATCCCGATATGACTTCTTGAGCCCCTAGAAGACACATATTTGTTGTTGTTGTTGTTGTAGCGGCAGCCCTTGCCAACGAAGAACTCCATCGGGTCAATTCGGTACGAAAAACCGGCTGCCATGTTCTCACATGTTGCCCGATTCTGCTGAAATTTGGCACGCAGTGTTCTGTTATGGCTCCCAACAATCGTGTCAAGTATAGTCCGAATCGGTCTATAACCTGATATAGCTCCCATAGAAACCAATATCCCGATTTGACTTCTTGAGCCACTAGAAGAATTGTTATCACATTGAGCTGAAATTTCGCACGTAGTGTTCTGTTACGACTCCCAACAACCGTCTCAAGTATAGGCCGAATCGGTCTATAGCCTGATATAGCACTCATATAAACCGATCTCCCGAGTTGACTTCTTAAGCCCCTAGAAGCCTGAATTGTTGTTCAATGGAGCTGAAATTTCGCACATAGTGTTCCGTTACAACTGCCAACAATCGTGTCAGGTATGTTATGAATCAGTCTATAACCTGATATAGGTCCCATATAAACCGTTATCCCTAATTATCATCTTGAGCCTCTAGAAGTCGCTATTTTTATCTGACAGTGACTTGTACTAGGCCACCCGTCATACGACCAGCTTATGGTGCAGATCCGACTATATTTACATATAGCTGCCATGTAGACCGATCTTCCAATTTATAGACTTAATCTCATAAACATTTTTACTTATTAGAGAATATAATGTAAGAAAAGGTTCCTTTCTTAAAAAAAAAAAAAACTAAACAACACCAAAAAATGTCTTTTAAATCCATAATTTGATTTAAGTTTTAGTTAAATCATTTCTACCCTCAACGCTTTTCATAACAGACAAGCCATTATCATCCACTTTACTAGGTAAAGCCTTGCACATACATAAATTCACTTGAGCTTGTGATATTGGCAATTATTTTCTTCTTAAGTTATCAACAGAGATTTTGTTGCAAATGAAAGACTGAAATACTTTCAACCTTTCAGTTCTTCGTATATAATACACCAAAAAAACAGTTTTGAAATATTTCCAGCTGTAATGGCTTAAAAATAGGCCTAATTCTGTTTTGGAGTGGCAAAAGCTAAGGTTACTCTCTATATTCTATTCGAAAAAAAGGCAAAAACTGTCATGGAATCTACACTCAACATGAATATTTACAACTCCCTTAAAACTATTCTCAATTCAATTCTCAGTTTGTTGAAGAGAGAGTTAATGACTATACCTCACTATTGCAGGCTGAGAATTTCAGCAAGTACATATGTCTAATATAAAACTCTAAGAATATCTCAGTTCTCTTAGATTAAGACTGAGTCAGATAGGGAGAGAGAGAGGGAAAGAGATAAAAATCATATGTGAGTAACATACAAAAATAAGACTGAGCCGGAGAGAGGGAGAGAAAGATATAAAAAAGCATATGTGTATAACATCCAAAAATACGACTGTTTGCAGGGATTAGTACACGGCTCATTAATAGAAGATTGCATCACTTGACAAAAATAAGAGACCTCTTGAACATTGAGTATGTCGAAAATATGGCGATTGAAAAAGATTTGTATCATAATAGAAAACATTAACAAAAGATGAATGTAAATAAGAAACAAGTTGACATCCTCAATGGAAAGTACAGTCAAAAATGCATAAAATTGTATGTCACTTAAACAAAGAATGAATGTAAATATTCTCAATAGATATTTACAATAGCAAATAGTTTAAAAAGTTCCATAAATGTTATGTCGCACAGTGGGATGAAATCGATAAAAACTAGTAAAAATCTGACGTTTGAGAACTGGTAGGGATATATCTTTGAAATTTTTAATGGTTAGAGCGTAAGAGAGGTTTTAAGGAGATCTTATGCACAATTTTAAGGCCCTAGGTGGTCCGGGATCCTCCTGGCGGTCATAAATGCAGAAAATTTTATGTCACTTTAACAAAAGAAAAATTATGTCGCACAGTGGAATAAAATCGAAAAGAAACTAGTAAAAAATCTGCCGTTTGAGAATGAGAATGGTTAGAGCTGGGGTGTTGACGAGTTCTTATGCATAATTTTAAGGCCCTAGATGGTCCGGGCTCCTCCTGGCAGTCAAAAATGCATAACATTTTATATCACTTGAACAAAAAAAATCATGTCGCACATTGGGATAAAATCGAAAAAAAAACTAGTAAAAATTCTGCCGTTTGAGAATAGGTAGGGATATCTCTTTGAAATTTTAAATGGTTGGAGCTCAGGTGTTAACGAGATCTTATGCACAGTTTTAAGGCCCTAGGTGGTTCGGACATGTTTGGGCTGCCAAATCATTGTTTGTGGGTCCATTTCCAAAATTTTTTTTGCTGAATAGTGCATGAAAATCCCTACAAAAAAGTTCACTTCAGGTCTACAATATCTATTCTGGACACGAGGATTTTTATACCCTCCGCCATAGGATGGGGTTATACTAATTTCGTCATATCGTTTGTAACACCTTGAAATATTCGTCCAAGACCCCATAATGTGTATATATTCTTGATCGTCACGACATTTTAAGTCGATCTGGCCATGTTCGCCCGTCAGTCGAAATAATGTTAACTTTCGAAAGAGTAAAGCTAGGCGCTGGAAATTTTGCACAAATACTTCTTATTAGTGTAATTTAATTGGGATTGTAAATGGGGCAAATCTGTCTATTTTTTGATAAAGCTGTAATATAAACCGATATTGGGTCGTGATTTTCGAGTTTCTAGGGGGAACAGGCTTTATAATTTGTTGATATCGGAAGGAGGCGGACCCTCCCCCGTTACCCCAAAATCAAAAGTGGACCGATAAAGACAATATGGGTATCAATTGAAAGGCATGGAAGAGTAGAATATGAATATGGTATTAAAAATTGGGGTTTAAGTACCGAGGAAGACGCCCTAACCAAATTTCTTCCAAGCAGACAAATTGAACGTTCTGATGAACATGGGGCTCAAACAAAAGGTATTCCGGAGTAGATTACGAATCTGGCATACAAAATCAGGCCAAAGTATAGATGGAACACCATCCCCAAAAACGCCCCAAATGGGCATATTAGCCAATCACAACCATACGAGACTCGGTTTGTTCTTTGCTCCGTATAGACTAGAAACAGCAAAACTGTTTTTCTCGAAATGTTCACAAATTGTGTTGGATAGTCGGAAAGGCAACATAGGCCATATCATTTTTCGATATCGGAAGGGGGCGCACCCTCCCCTTTACCCCAAAAATACCAACCAAAATCAAAAGTGAACCTATCGGAACGATATGAGTATCAGATGAAAGGCATTAGAGAGTGGAATACGAATATGGTATCAAAAATTGAGTTAAAGTACTTGCTCCAACCCCAAAACTCTCTCAAACAGACGTCCAATACGTTCTTGTCAATATGAGACTCAATAAAATGTATTCGGTAGCAGATTATGAAAATGGCAAAAAATGTAAGTCCATGTAATGGAAGGTGTCCCCACCTCCAAAAAAAAACCCAAATGGGCATATTAGCCGGCCATGGCTTCATTGGACTCAAATATAAGTTCTTTGAAAGTAAAGAACGAATTTGATACCTATTTTTAGGGCAAAGTGGTGGAGTGCCACACCCAGCCCCAAAACCCCTTCCAATCCGTACATATTTATCAACCATGGCAATTTTGGCCTTAAATGAAAGGCATTTGAGAGTAGAGCACGAATTTGACATTCATATTTGGACGGAATGTCTGAGGCACTATCCCACCTCCAAAAAGTACTCCCCGTCAAATGGATATAGACCAATCACGAGAATATAGAGCAGAAATGAAACAGGACTCTTTTACTGACTATGGTAATATCGGGCTCATATGAAAAGAATTTGAGGGTTTAGCACGAAGCCTATATTTACTTTAAGGGCCAAGTGTCTGGTTGGCCACCTCACTCCCAAAATACATCCCAAACCGGACATATTTTTTACTCACTACAATATAGGAGTCCAATGAAAGGTATAAGGGAGCAGAGCAAAAATTTGCCCATAAACATATCATAAAAGAACAGGTTCTAACTTCTCACACATCAATGAGTCCTGTCTGATTCAAGTTTAAGCTCAATGATAAATAACCTCCTTTAACCTCCACGACTTCTATGCATGGCATAGTACCCCACAAATGTCGTCAACATAAGGAGGGGATAGGCAAGGCTAGGTTTAAGTGGCAGTCTCATTTAGACGTTTTCGTCCATTGTGATACCACACGAAAAGAAGAAGGAAGATGTCTTCTAGTTCTTGCCGTTGAACCATCCAGATCGCTTTAAAAAAGCCCAATAACTTGCGAATCTTCACATCCGCTAAATCAGACAGGTTCTCAAAGAAAGTGGAACTCCTTCTGACAGCTAGTGCGGGACACACACACAAAAGGCGTCCTATAGTCTCTTCTTCTTCGATGTCCTCACAGCTTCTGCAAAAGTCGTTGCTGGCAACCTTCAAAGGAGGGAATAACCACCATTTAAAATTTTTCCAATGTTGTCGCCAGGATTTTGTTTCATGCATTTAGCATCATTGACGGACTTGCTTACCTCTGCGCTTCAATGACACGAATTCGATATCGACATTCGGGGCGAAATGTCGCCAGGATTTTGATTCATGCATTTAGCATCATTGACAGACTTGTTTACCTCTGCGCTTCAATGACACGAATTCGATATCGACATTCGGGGCGAAATGTCCCTATCTAAAAACTCTTCCAAAACAGGACTTATATATCGACCATTGCAATATAGGGCTCAAATAAAATGTATAAGAGCGTTAACAAAGGCACTGCGGAACGGGCGCGCTTCGGTTAGTTATCCATACAAATCATGCATCAAAATTTTGATCGAACAACAAATGCTTTCGTAAGTTGCAAAACACAAAGTCTACATTGGCCACGATCTTATTATCACCTCAACTCTCAATCCCAAGGCAGCCGGTTGCACGTACCGGATTGACTCGATGAAGTCCTTCATCGGTAAGGGCCTCCTAAGTGCACAAAACACTGCTACAACAAGAACAACCATCACCTGAGCCCTAACCATTTATAATTTCAAAGGGATATCTCTACCCGTTCTCAAGCATCAAATTTTTTATTAATTCTTTTCAATTCTATACCACAGTGTATCAGCTGATTGCTTTCCACAATGTGAATGCTTTAATGACTCTGTCATCAACTATTTGTTTTTGCCAATACTATATAACTATCATATTTCTTTGGCTGTACGCTTTTGCCCATTTCCTTACATATATCACTGTGGTTTTATAATTTATTCTTGTTTTGGTAGAAAGTTTAGAGAAGAGGAAATTTGGCATACAACTTTTGTCAGGTCACATTGTGCATTTGCTAACATTTAAATTTTACAACAATAGGCTATGGCACCATGAACATGAATATTGATTTGACTTTAATGAAGGTCATACAGTTTACGAAATATCTTCATGGATTTATTCCAATTGTTGGTAATTCATCCGTATAGATTTGTTCATGATTTGCATAAAGGACTCACCTAGCTGACCTCAGCATGTTATACCATTTTGTGTCTTGCCACCAACATAGTGGTGCAGGGTATGCAAATAATATGATGTAAATAAAAGTAAGAGAACGAACCGATAGGCATATATTTAAGTCTAACAAGGAAAGTTACATAGCATTTTCGGTTTGTTGAAGGTATTTACATGCATTGAGTTCAAAAGAAAGTAGCTTTCGAATGAATATAAATGAATGAATATGAATGACTGAGGTTGCTCTTACACAAAGACGAATAAGTCAGAATTTAGCCCTTACCTAAATGATCTTCAAGAAGGTCCTTTAATGTAAAACCGATGTAAGCACGAAGGAGCTTCAAATTTTACTGCAGTTGTCAGATCTGTAATGATATACATTGAAGTTGTCTGATAAACAGCATTTCAAAAATCCAACTGCAGTTCAATACAAAGCCGTACCTAAAGGGTAAGGATGCCGCACAATAACCGCACTGAGGGCGACACTACCCGATGCTATAAATTTAGGGCTGTGAGCACAAGGCTGAAACTTTAAGCTCCAATCTTTGTGGTATTCTTCGTTATCAAGAGAAGCTTAGCTAGGAGCTACCGAGCGCGTCCACAGGTTGCGGATAGTAGAATGCTCCCTAAGGAGTAACGGCAATTGCAGTCGCGGATATCGAGTGGAAGATCTCGCCTATTTGTCACCTTCGTCACGACTGCTGTCGATTTTCGCCTTCGACAACGGGAATGTGGGTGAATATCGGAAATATTGGACTTTTGAATTTTTTGCAATTTTGACTGAGACCTGCTCTGCATTTTGCAATTTACGAAGGCATTTGTGGTTCGAATTTTATGTCTATTATGTAGTAGCTAGGGCAGGGCCTTAAACTCTACTCCGTTTTTATTTAATTTTTTCTTTTTATATCTTTTTACAAAAGTATTAAATGCTGAAAGATTTGCGAAAACTTAAAGTTAATAAATAATTCTTAAAATTGTGAACAAAAATAGAGGACAACTTTTCATTTTCTGATTTTCATCTTTTCCATTTTAGTTTTTTGTTTTGTAAATACAATAAGCACCACTACAAGCACCAAGTATTTCAAGCATATATATATGTGTGTGTGTGTGTGTTTGCTTTTCAAGCTACACATTGAAGAGAATCAAGTTAGCAAAGTTTAAAGCCCTTTATTACGCTACACTAAGTGAGGCATGGTAACACAAATAACATAACTTTGATCAATGAAAACCTAGGGGTAATTAGATTTCTTATTGAGGACAGTTTTAAAAAATTAGTGACTAAGCTAAAGATTTTGTCATTCTATTTGTAACGCCTCGAAATATCCATCTAAGATCTCATAAAGTATAAAAATCGATCTAGCCATGTGCCTTCATCGGTCTGTCGAAAGCACGCTAACTTTCGAAGAAGTAAAGCTAGCCGCTTGAAATTTGGCACAAATATTTCTTATTAGTGTAGGTCTGGTTGGGATTGTTAATGTACCGTATCGGTCCATGTTTTTATATAGCTGTCATAAAAACCGATCTTAGATCTTGACTTCTTAACCCACTAGAGGACCCAATTCTTATCCGATTTGACTGAAATTTTCAGGAGGTGTTTTGCTATGATTTTCAACAATTATGCTAAGTATTGCTCAAATCAGTCCATATCCTGATATATCTCCCATATAAACCGATTTGGGGTCGTGACTTCTTTAGCATCTAGAGGGCGCAATTCCTATCCGATTTGGCTGAAATTTAGCATGTAGTGCAAACTTCCAACAACTACGCCAAATAAGGTTCAAATGGGTCCATAACCAGATATAGCTGGCATATAAACCGATCTGGGATTTTGATTTCTTGAACCCACTAGAGGGCGCAATTATTATCCGATTTGGCTGAAATTTTGTACAACGGTTTCTTCTTCAACATACATATAAAATATGGTCTGAATAGGTCTTTAGCCTGATAGAGCTACCCTATAAGGGCGCAATTTTTTTTCGATTTTGATGTAATTTTACACAATGACTTCTAATATGGTCCGATTAGAACCATAACTTGATATACAATAGCTGCAATAGCATAGCAATTCTTTTCTTTTATGCTTTGTTTGCTAAAAAAAGAGATACCGGGAAAAGAACTCGACAAATCCGATCCATTGTCGAGGGTATAAAGATCCGGCCAGCGCAAAGCATGCGTTATCGACTTTTATTGCATGATATCGATAACTACCTATCCTGTCCAACTTGGCACTGCACGTTTATCTTGTGCATCTGGCTTGCATCAAAGGTATTGGGTTGCCCAAAAAGTAATTGCGGATTTTTTAAAAGAAAGTAAATGCATTTTTAATAAAACTTAGAATAAACTTTAATCAAATATACTTTTTTTACACTTTTTTCTAAAGCAAGCTAAAAGTAACAGCTCATAACTGACAGAAGAAAGAATGCAATTACAGAGTCACAAGCTGTGAATAAATTTGTCAACGCCGACTATATGAAAAATCCGCAATTACTTTTTGGGCAACCCAATATATTGCCTAAAAAACAGACTCCACATCCGTTATCCATTTTTTCAACTTCAAAAATTTTACCTTCATGCCTTCATGTGATGCAAATTGTGTCCAAGAAATACATTTTAATACACAAATATCAATACAAATCAAAAATCTTAGTGGTACTTTTTTAAAAAAAAACATTTAAAATTGTTTTGGGGACTTTTTATGGGAAAATTCACTTGTAATTGGGGATTTTTGGGGACAAGGGCCGAAAAATAATGACAACACTGGCCTTATAAGTGAGTGCAGTCACTATGTGACTCTCAAATTAAAATCGACGAAACATGGTTCTTACAGATATAACCTGTGTTGCTACTCAAGAAAATTATTTCCTACCAAAATTTAGGAAAAATCCTACCAAATCCGACCAAATCCTACCAAATGTTCTACAAGCCCCCCATTTTCGGCCCCACCGAAGATGTGGCCATTTGACCATTCCATTTGCAGCCAATCAAATGTTATTTTTTCAACCCTACAAAGAATACATACTAGATCATTATGTTCATAGACTATCTAGACATGTCGGTCCGCCTTTTTGTTGAAATAAAAGCCGAAATTTCAAAGATGGCCTATATCTTGATATAGCACCTTTTATACCGATCTCCCCAAAAGAAATCTTGAGTTCATAAATTTCCGATTCAAGAGTTTGAGCCGAGAAATGCAACCATTTTCGACGTTACAGTGGACCCCTTAACATCTTAGTATGAACCGGATCTGACCTTTTTTGTATGCATCTGGCCTATATCCCTGTTTCCGCTTTTTTACCAAGAATTTATGAAATTTGAAATTTGAGATTCGTTTAAAGTCGTACCAGTTACAGTCAATATCATAACTTAGCCCCTTTTTACTGAAAATTGAAGCAGTGAGACCCCTTGCAACAGTATTTAGCCCCTCAACATTCATGGTTTTATTCTCCAAGAATACAAAGAATCGACAAGAAGTGAAATAATTTTCAGTTGTCCTTGGCAATTTTTTCAACACAGAAAAATTGGGTTTTATGGAAAAACCTACCAAAAATTGGGGACTGACCTCCAACCTACCAAAAGAATAAAAACCTACCAACTTGGTAGGAACCTACCAAAAACGGCAACACTGGTTATAACTACATGTCTTTTTTACCCCTACTATTGACAGGTGTTTAAAACCCTCTGTAGAAATAGAAGAAAACCATTCACTTAAAATAAACAACAACTACAGAAACCATCACCTAACAATAAACAACAACAACAACAATGAGTAGAATACCATAAACACAAATTCTTTCGCGCCTTTTTTACCAAGCTAATTTTAAGTCTCTCTCGCTCTCTCACTCTCTTTTGCTGTTGTGTGTTTGGTTCGAAAGAATAAGCTCTCTTTAAAACACACATGAGAGAACAAACAAAGCAGTCATTCAAACCGTTATATGGCTCTTAAGTAAGAATCGTGGAAAAAGTCTAATAAAAAACGTATAACCATAACTTTAGAAGTTTAAAATACCATAGTAGTAATGTAGGGTGAACACAAAGGACAATGTTAAACAAAATATAAAATTGTACATACCTGATTTCAGTTTTCAAATACCAGCGCAAAAGTAAACGTTTCCACTCGAAAAGTAATCAAAAGTATATGCTAACAATAAATAGTAGTCGTTGTTGACTTTATTGTTGTTGTTGTCGTCGTTGTTCTTGTTTCGTGCAACCCTTTTGTTTTCTTTTCCCAGGGACCATAATGTTGAGAGTCCTTTGACGATTGTGGTGCAGGCAGGCAGGCAGTCAGCAGTCAGCCACCAGCAACAGTCTTAATTCACTTCGAAATTGTTAGCCATAAAGACTGACCCCTGCATTGCACGAGTCCATTGCAAGTGCCAGGGGTAACGTTTGCTTTGTTCTTTCTGGCCGCGCTCACTCGCTACTAGCTGTTGCAACATAAAAACCACGATAAGAGTGACGATAGGACAAAACACCAACTATTGACCACATGATGAGTTGCCCGCTAACGCCCTCGCTTCACACCCTTTTGAGATGGGGGCATAGTAAGTGGTTAGCTGAGAATGAATTATTCTGGCCTCGTTGTGAGGTTAAGGGGACATTATTGTGGTGGCACTCAACAGCAAGCGATTCAATTGATTTGATCTAAAATAGACAAAAGCTTTAATATGGGAAATTTATGTTAATTAAGCTCATAAACACATGTTGTACAGATAGGGTTTGGGGGTGATTTTTGAGGTAGGATGCTTAAAAGGGCCATATCGTTATTTAGAAATGAAATGCAATTTGTGGTTTTGTTTTTGTTTTGTGTTTGTGTCTCTTTTTTGAGACCGTGTTTAGGTTCGCACCAAGCGTATGGTGAATATGGAATTTTTATATAACTAATACGCTCAGGTGTCCCTGGGGGCATATGTTATGAAATGGATTAAGCGAATGAAACAAGTTTAAATTAAAAATTTAATATTAATGATTTAGAGATAAAAACTAACAAAAAAAACAATTTTATATTTAAGCTAAAACATACCCGTAATGCACCAAAACAAAGAAAATGAAAAAAAAATTTATATGCATAATAGACAAATATATTACATTTGTGATTTGTAATAAATCAAACCATTTTGGGCGTATTCAAAAAATTTAATGAGTCCCTAAAATAGGTTTATTTGACAGTTTTATAAAGAAAATCTGTCTGTCACTTTATAGAAGTCAAATCCGGGGATCGGTTTATATGGGGGCTATATTTATTTATAGACCGATTCGATTAATACCTGGCATCTTGGAAACCATAACTCAAGTCTTTGTTCCACATTTCGGCCAAACCGGATGAAATTTGAGACTTCTGAGGTCTCAAGAAGTCAAATCGAGGGATCGGTTTATATGGGGGCTATATCTGTTCATAGACCTTTTCGGATCATACTTGGCATGGATGTTGGAAGTCATAACTCAAGTCTTTGTTCCAAATTTCGCCCAAATCGGATGAAAATTGAGACTTCTAAGGGCTCAAGGAGTCAAATCGGGGGATCGGTTTATATGGGGGCTATATCTGTTTATAGACCGATTCGGATCATACTTGACATGCATGTTGGAAGTCATAATACAAATGTTTGTTCTAAATTTAATTCAAATCGGATGAAAATTGACGCTTATAAGGGATCAAGAAGTCAAAACCAGGGATCGGTTTATATGGGGTCTGTATCAGGTTATAGACCGATTCGGATCATACTTGACATGGATGTTGGAAGCAAATCTTTGTCCCAAATGTCAGCGAAATCGGAAGAAAATTTAGGCTTCTAAGTGCTCAAGAAGAAGGTTTATATGGGTGCTAGATCTGTTTATAAATCGATTCGGATCATACTTGGCATGGATGTTGGAAGTCACAACACAAGTCTTTGTTCCAAATGTCAGCCAAACCGGATGAAAATTGAGGCCTCTGGGGGCTCAAGAAGTCAAATCGGGGGATCGGTTCATATGGGGGCTATATCTGTTTATAGACCGATTCTGATCATACTTGGCACAGCTGTTGGAAATCATAATACAAGAGTTTGTTCCAAATTTCAGCCAAATCGAATGAAACTTGAGGCTTCTACGGGCTCAAGAAATCAAATCGGGGAGATCGGTTCATATGGGGGATACATCTGTTTATAAACCGATTCTGATCATACTTGGCACAGCTGTTGGAAGTTGTTACAGAACTCTATGTGCAAAATTTCAAACAAATCGGACAAAAGTTGCTATTTCCAGGGGCTCAAGAACTCAAATCGGGAGATCGGTTTATATGGGATCTATATCTCAATCTGAACCGATATGATAATATTCCAAAAAATATATATTCTAAAGAAATTAAATTTTAAATTGAATTATTAAAATCTATGAATTGACTCTTATCATGGTCATAATTGTGTAAATTGTAACAATTGTCCTTGTTAAATGTGTTACTTTCTTTTAAGGAAATGTCTGTGCAACACTTTTGCGTCATGCACACAAATAGTATTGGATACTGCAATTTGGATACTAAATAACTTGTTTAAAATAAATGCTATATTACATTACATCTTTAGTTAGGCTCATTTCCCAACAAATTTCTATTCATTATTATGTCAAAGAACGCATAAATACAATTAGTCACAATGGAACACATACGCACATTAATAAATAAGAATAATCAACTGGCCAAGAATTAATATATCCTGACTCTAGCCTGTGCCTTACTATCCTATAAATTATTGCCATGAATTCATTTTGTTGCCATTCAAACCAAATTTACCAACGATTAGCAGAGAGATTTTTGGTTAACCACAGAATTCACACAATAAGGCAAATAATTTTGAATACATTTAGCATGGATGGACATTAAAGAAGGTAGCATAACTCCAAGCTACCAACAATTCAAACAATTGCAAGTTCTATTCAATTTAGACAAAATGTCCTATAGAAATGAAATGTTAACAAATTTCCCATAGAAATGAAATGTTGACAAATTTCCCAAAGAAATAAAATTTTGACAAATTTCCCAAAGAAATAAAATTTTGACAAAATTTCCCAAAGAAATGAAATTTTGACAAAATTTCCCAAAGAAATTAAATTTTAACAAAATTTCCCAAAGGAATGAAATTTTGACAAAATTTCACAAAGAAATAAAATTTGGACAAAATTTCCCAAAGAAATAAAATGTTGACAAAATTTCCCAAAAAAATGAAATTTTGGCAAAATTTCCCAAAGAAATGAAATTTTGGCAAAATTTCCCAAGGAAATGAAATTTTGACAACATTCCCAAAGAAATGAAATTTTGACAAAATTTCCTATAGAAATGAAATTTTGACAAAATTTCCTATAGAAATGAAATTTTGACAAAATTTCCTATAGAAATGAAATTTTGACAAAATTTCCTATAGAAATGAAATTTTGACAAAATTTCCTATAGAAATGAAATTTTGACAAAATTTCCGAAAGAAATGAAATATTGACAAAATTTGCCAAAGAAATGAAATTTTGCCAAAATGTCCCAAAAAAATGAAATTTTGACAATTTTCCTAAGAAATGGAATTTTGACAAAATATCCTATAAAAATTAAATTTTGATAAAATTTCCTATAAAAATTAGATTTTGACAAAATTTCCCAAAGAAATGAAATGTTGGCAAAATTTCCTAAAGAAATGAATTTTTGACAACATTCCCAAAGAAATGAAATTTTGACAAAATTTCCTATAGAAATGAAATTTTGACAAAATTTCCTATAGAAATGAAATTTTGACAAAATTTCCTATAGAAATGAAATTTTGACAAAATTTCCTATAGAAATGAAATTTTGACAAAATTTCCTATAGAAATGAAATTTTGACAAAATTTCCTATAGAAATGAAATTTTGACAAAATTTCCTATAGAAATGAAATTTTGACAAAATTTCCTATAAAAATGAAATTTTGATAAAATTTCCTATAAAAATTAAATTTTGACAAAATTTCCGAACGAAATGAAATTTTGACAAAATTTCCGAACAAAATTTCCCAGAGAAATAAAATTTTGAAAAAATTTGCTATAGAAATGAAATTTTGACAAAATTTCCTATAGAAATGAAATTTTGACAAAATTTCCTACAGAAATGAAATTTTGACAAAATTTCCTATAGAAATGAAATTTTGACAAAATTTCCTATAGAAATGAAATTTTGACAAAATTTCCTATAGAAATGAAATTTTGACAAAATTTCCTATAGAAATGAAATTTTGACAAAATTTCCTATAGAAATGAAATTTTGACAAAATTTCCTATAGAAATGAAATTTTGACAAAATTTCCTATAGAAATGAAATTTTGACAAAATTTCCTATAGAAATGAAATTTTGACAAAATTTCCTATAGAAATGAAATTTTGACAAAATTTCCTATAGAAATGAAATTTTGACAAAATTTCCTATAGAAATGAAATTTTGACAAAATTTTCCAAAGAAATGAATTTTTGACAAAATTTTCTATAGAAATGAAATTTTGACAAAATTTTCCAAAGAAATGAAATTTTGACAAAATTTCCTATAGAAATGAAATTTTGACAAAATTTCCTATAGAAATGAAATTTTGAGAAAATTTGCTATAGAAATGAAATTTTGACAAAATGTCCTATAGAAATGAAATTTTGACGAAATTTTCTCGTCCAAAGCGTTGGGCCACGACAAATTTTCTATAATGATGCTAAATAATCTGGATATACAGGGAGTCAAATATCTAACAAAGGTCCTCAGCCTGTCTTTGGATACTTTTATAGATAACTATGGCAGGAAAATGGGCAATATGAGCTCCTACTGAAGGCAGGGAGTATCGAGCGCAGAGTCTCATTCAGAAGCTGAGCATCACCGTCTCTGGCATAAATACTAAATGCCCAGCATGATCGATTTGACAAGGCGTGTCATTGGAGCCTTTAAATAACCAATTGCCATCATATTCCCGCGGTAATCGGTTCTTTGGACCGGAACAAGCATGCTCACCTATAGGAGCATGACGAAGATCGCTACCTCCACATATAGACATGTGGCTACAACAACAACCACGATGAGCACCACACATATCGTAGATCAGAGTTCCCATCCGTGTGTTCTTCAGTTATCCCGCGTCGGAACACACATATTAATGTGAGCGTTCATCAGAAAATAAGCTATAACCTACAGACCTGTCAAAACACAGTCCTAAGGACCATCACGAGATGCCTACCGACGACCTACATTGACCATCTATCTACATAAGGAAACCAAGATCCTTTAAGTTGAAGACAATAGAGGGTTTCTCTCTAAACAGTATCTCCTGAACTCCCACCATGAGAATCATCTGAAATTTCCAACTCAATGAACTCCGAGGCATAACAGAAGCAGTATCTGGAGGTTTAGGGTCGCGATCCAACAACACATCACCGATCACCTGACAACCTCCTCATACAGAAAATGCTTGCAGGATATTCATCAGGATGGTATAACCAACTCGACTTTATAGTATCAGTCAAATATTGTCCTTGGCGGACGCCCACAACAAATTGCATGTGATGGGATAAGAGCTGGTAAACCCAGAACTTCTCTGGCCCAATTAAGATCCGAATAATGTAACAAACTAAACTCATGTTGCTCAAATTAAGACGATTTCATCCCCAAAATCTGTCCTGCATGAAACACAGTACCTCATGAAACCAATCCCCTAATTACATGACTGGAAAAATCAACTAACGGACCGCAGAATCTCGATGGGCCGCTCCAATTCAAGCTGTCAGATTCCTGAAGCAAGATCTGCAGACGAGGGAGGCCTTCGCAGCTCAGAGGCTAGCATATTCGCCTATGACGCAAACGTCTGGGCTCGAATCCTGGCGAGAACGCCAAAAAAATTTCAGCGGGTCAGCAATATTAGGGGATATTGCTGACGATATTTGTGAGGTGCTACGCCATGTAAAAACTTCGCTGTTCGGACTCGGCTATAAAAAGGAGGTCCCCTATCATTGAACCTTAACTTGACTTGAACAGCACCCATTGATATATGAGAAGTTTGTCCCTGTTCCTTAATGGAATTTTCACGGGAAAATTTGCATTTGCAGATCTGAAGACGGTAGCCGGGTCAGAGTAATCTTGGAATGAATACAACAACTACAAATACAACAACTAGGCTTTGATACGATTTTTGATGACATTGCCAACACGTCGCTCTACTTTGGATCGCGAATTTTTTGCATTAAAGAAATATTGGGATATGATGTCCAAGCCCCTCAAGTGAAAGAGATTCCCCATAGTAAAGTGATTTATCTGATACTATTTACCCTCTTTGTCGTCTTTTCCAAAAAGCGGCATATCAGGCATAGTATCATAAGAATAACCCGCAGCTGCCTCGTAAGTTTGGCAACCCTACACCACCCAAAGCATCTGATTTACAGATTTTCCAGATCCGGATATTTAACTGACCCTATCCACAAAATTAAGGATGAGGACACAATAGACTATTATTACCCCCTATTTTGTTATATTTATGATAAAAAATTATGCATGTCATGACTCCATTTCCTTTGATAACCCTCTTTAATGTCAGTGTGTGGCAGAGCCTTAAGTATTTTTCACACATATGTATTTATGTTACATCAAATAGCCATTCTCACTCTCTCGCTCTCACTCTATATGTCTCTCACACTACCACATTGATTTCAGAGCAAGCCAAGGTACACCAAAGTCGTAATATGTACAATTTAGTTTCACAACAATGGTTATGCTTTCTTTTTATTGTAGTTGTTGTTGTTGTTTATGTCATTGCAACCTCAAATGTAATGAGTATTTGTGGTCAAAAGTAGAAACACATTCACATTGGGTGGGAATTTGAAGAAGATATAAGTGAAGTGAAGTGTTAAATAGTTGTTATCAAAGCCTAATTGCGATCCTGTTAATATTGCAGGGAATACTTTCTAGGAATGTGCCATATATGTATATGTGTATAAGACTAAGACAGAGAATAAATTTCTTTCAACTTTGAAAATATCTAAAAGAAGCCTGCACAAGACTAGGCATTGGAAATGCAAATTTGCCCACTAACATTCCATTAAGGTAGAAGGGTAAAGCTCAACGATAAGGGGCCTCCTTTTTAAAGTCGAGTCCAAACGTAGTGCCGCAGTGTGACACCTCTTTGGGGAGATCTAGCATTGCAAAGTATATAACAAATGTCGCCAGCATTAGGAGGGGATAACTAACGCTAAACATTTTCTTTGTTCTCGCCAAGATTTGAACCCAAGCGTTTAGCGTCATAGGCGAACATGCTAACCTCTGGGATGCGGTGGCTTGGAAGTATATTATTTTTATACCTACCACCATAGGATGGGGGTACACTAATCTTGTCATTCCGTTTGTAACACCTCGAAATATTGATCTGGGACCCCATAAAGTATATATATTCTTGATCGTCTCGAAATTCTGATTCGAACTAGCCATTTCTGACCCTCCGTCCGTCTGTCGAAATCACGATAGCGGTCGAACGCGTAGAGCTAGACGCTTGAAATTTCGCACAGATACTTTATATTGATGAAGGTCGTTGGGGATTGCAAATAAGCCATATCGGTTCAGATTTGGATATAGCTCCCATATAAACCGATCTCCTGATTTGACTTCTTGAGCCCCTGGAAGCCACAATATTTGTCCGATTTGGCTGAAATTTTGCACATAGTGTTCTACTATGACTTTCAACAACTGCGCCAAGTACGGTCCACATCGGTGAAGAACCTGATATAGCTCCCACATAAACCGATCTCTCGATTTGATTTCTTGAGCCCCTGGAAGACGAAATTTTTGTCTGATTTGGCTGAAATTTTGCACATGGTATTTTATTTTGACTTCCAACAAATGTGCCAAGAACGGTTTAAATCTGTTTATAACCTCATTTGACTTAATGAGCCACTGGATGCCTCAATTTTCATCCGATTTGGCTGAAATTTTGCATACGATGTTCTGTTATGACTCTTAACAACCGTGCCAAGTAGGGTTCAAATCGGTCTATAACCTGATATAGCTTTTATATAAACCGATCTCCCGATTTGAGTTCTTGAGCCGCTGGAAGCCGCAATTTTTGTCCTTCCAACAACTGTGGTATGTACGGTCCAAATCGGTTACGAACCTGATATAGCTGCCATATAAACCGATCTCCCGATTTGACTTCTTGAGTCGCTGGAAGCCGCAATTTCTTTTTGTTTTTTTAATTTTTGTTCGGCTACACAAGAACTCTTGTAGAGACATCTAATAAGAGCGAAACAAACTCAAAAAATACAGAAATTGTTGCCTCAATTTGTTTTTCCAAAGGTTACTGCTACATTTTACCCAACTTTCGATACAAAATTTATGAACTATTTCCCAACATAACTTCTATGAACTTACAGTTCGTTAAGGCTCCAACATTATTTCACCCTTTTAGAATTGTAGCTAGCTTTTCAACTTCACAACACTCATTACACCCTAATAAATTCAACTATTGTGCGTTATTACGAATAAGAGAAAACAAAAGATACAGGAAACAAGAAAAATTACTTTTTTCCCATTGTAGCTGGTTGTTATCCCTTCACATTAATTGGCTAAATGACACAACATTCCTTAGTTAGTGTCTCATAACCTTGGAGTAATTGTTGCAATACGATGCCCTTAAAAATAAATCAAAATAAATGTGGGGCCATGGTAAAAGAAAAATAAGTACCCAGTGTGGGTCCTCTCATTGTTAATTATGGACTAATAAAAATAAAATGAATGGGAAGGGAGACAGGTTCATAATTAAAAATAAAAAAATCCAACATGTCATCCACAAAATAAAATTAAGGCAAATAAACTAAAGAAAAAATAACAAAATAACTTTTCCACATTGGCATTGATGATGGCTAAGCAAGTCCTATATATTTTTATTTTTTTTTTCGACAATTTTCCTTATTGGTACATACCTTTAACTCTGCCCATGGCTATACTTTTTGATTGTTGAATTTTGAATTTGGAATTGCTTGAATGAAAAAAACAAACTTGCTTTGCCCATCCTGTGAAAGTTGGATACATTTGTTTGACTTAAGTCCTAATTCTAAAAAGCTCATGTTTCAGGGTTTTGAACAACAGCTTGGTCAATTCTTTTTCTTTTTATTTTTGCCAGATTTTAAACTAGTTTTTCTTTTTGAGCCAGCCTTAGCTTTGCTTTCCGTGGTATCATTTTCAGCTGAGTCTGTGTTAGAATCATTGTCAGCTTGATCATCACCAGCGCCATCAACTTCATTGTCACTGTAAGGGTTAGTTTAAGAAAAAAAACGGATAAGGATTCCCTTAAAAAAATTTACATATCCTTTTGCTTACCAAATAGTCTGCATGTTTTCAAACATATCCTCATATTCTTCATCTTCGGATACTACCTCAGATGGTTTTTTCTTATTGCTTTTGTTTTTCTTTTTGTTATCTGATTCCTCTAATTCCTGTTCTTCATCATCGCCATTGGGATTTTCCATAGACTCACGTATAAGAATACGTGTGGCTTTTGATTTCACATAGCACTGGTACATAAGAACACAGGAGTCCACATGATGAATGCGTACATATCTATCCAAACAGGCCGAGGCTAAAAATTTGCCCGTAGCATAGAGATAGACATCGCTAATACCCCCAGTAAAACCTTTATAAGTGTGGACAAAGGTTTTCATGCGCCTTATGTCGAAGGCCTACGAAAAAAAATTAAAGTCATTATTAAACAAAAATTAAGCAAAAATTCCTAAACATACCTTCATGGCCCCTGTTGTGGTTCCGGTGTAAATATAGTTACCATTTGCTGCCAATGTAGTAAAACTCATTTGATCTTCGGTGGAGTAACACTGAACCGGTCTTCGTTGCTTTCGTGTATCGTAAACCCTTACATAGCCATATCGCGAACATGTGGCCAATGTATGAGGGGAATCAAAGAAACCCACATCACTATCCCATACAGGCACTTCAAGTTGCAAATAATCATTGGGTAAATTTTTGGAAGAGAATAATTGTTTTCCCTCAACAGCCATATCAAAAACTTTTAAATTATTTTGTCTTCCTTTGCCTCCTATGGCCACAATATTAGGATTACTGGGACACTGCCTCAAGTGGTCCATATGATCACCAACTTTATCTAGAATGAGTTTAGGCTGATCTGCGTCTATATCACCTTCCTCGTTTAGTGCCAAGCAACGCATGTGGCCATTTCCAAAACCCGCCACCACACGATTTTCAAAACGTGCCAAACCCACTATGGGAGACTCCTCGAAATCAATGGTGTATTGAATTTGATCGGTGCGCACTGAATGCACTTGGGCCATGGACTTGGCTCGACCAATGAGAATCTCTGATTTGTTTTCATTGCTAAAACCAAGAGCTGTTATTTGGGAATCTGTGTCTAGTTCTCGTAGATTTTGCAAATTGGTTTGCTTGAAGGGATTTTGCTCGTAAGCAGGCAGCAACTCTGAAAACAGAAAAAACAAATAAAAGTTGTACATTATTTTCATAGGAGAGAACTTACTTTTAAAAGTGCCAGTTTTTGTGCCCACATATATTTCATGATTTGCTGTAAAGCTGGGATTTTTTAAATTTGCTGTGGTCCACTTCATTTTTGGAAATGAAAAATACAAAGAAAATAAACAGAGAAAAAACGTGGTCGGTCAAGAGAATAAACTCAAATGCCGCAAGAGTGCGTATAGCACAATAAAAACGACAGCGACATACAAAGCGCATTATAAGAGCCAAATTTAAATTGAGGACTAAACCTATATAAAAGGACATTAATAATAAAAATTTTGACAAAACGATATTAAAAATTGAATAGGACACATCTATACAGCTTCATTTTAACATAAAATTCCTTTTAATATCTTCTCATCCATATCTAGTTTCCCTTGCCTAACGTTTGGCGCCAGCGACGTGTTTGTGTTTTTATATCAAAGCGGCACTCTCTCTCTCTCTCTTATGCTTATTAAACACACCCATTGAGCAACAGCTGCTACTATGGCAATTCAACACAGCTCAGGGTGTTTTGGATTTTCTTTTGGCATAACCCACTATAATACCGGCAAGAAATGTCCTCCTTAAGGAAGATCCAAGACGCCTCTGTCATATTCCGCAACCTCAATGGCATTATAAATGTATACAAACCACAAGGCATGAAAGTGAAGCATGTGAAAGCGGCTATTCTAAACAACATTTGCAAAGGTTTGTATTCCATCAAGTAGGCCCACTTCTCTGATGCAATTCAATTCATTATTCATTACAGATCTGAATGAACTTCGTGCCAATAATGAGCCCCAGTTGCACCAAGTTCCTTTATTGGAAACAGGCGGTGCTGCAGATCCACTGCTGCGCAAAGTTCATTCATTGAATTTGGCAGAACATGTTCTCAGTACAGGACCGCTATATGAAATGGAAGATATACGTTGTGCTACTGTAGCTAGCCTGGGTCAGCATACCAGTGGAGTTTTATGTAAGTCCTAAGTTTTCAAATACTACACAGAGTATTTTGCTAACCCCTTGGCTATGTTTCTTAGTATTCGGTATTAACAAAGGTCTGAAACAGTCCATGCGTATACAACGCAATCGTCCTGTACGTGCCTACCATGTCACCGGCAAACTGGGTGTAGCCACTGAAAACCATTTACCCAATTCTCTTATCACGCTAAAAGCCAATTACCGCCATGTACACCCAGACAGACTGAGCAGCTTAGCGTCCTCCCTGCAAGCCTCGCATCAACGCAAAATGTTTGAACTATGTGGAGTAGATTTGCAGTCACAGGCCGCCTATGAAATCGCCTGCAAAGGCCTTATAAGGCCGGCAAACAATACACAACCTGTTATCTATGGCATAAAACTTATCGACTTTCAACGGCCCCATTTTACTCTGGAAATTCATGCCATTAATGAAACTGAGGATTATTTAGCAACCCTAATACATGAAATAGGCATTGAATTGCGTAGTGTGGCGCATTGCACAGCGTTGAGATGCATACGTCACGGCAAGTTTACTGTGGAGGGTGCTCTCCTAAGGCAAGCATGGAATCTGCCAGGTGTTGTGAGAAATATGCGCGAACAAAAGCAAATCCTGGAACAACATCCTTACCTTTTGAAGCAAAACAGCATAGAATTAAGAAACTAGTTTAGTTAGTACGTGTGTGTAATTAATTAGTGAATTAAGTAGGTAGGCTTTTTCCTGTGTAAATATAGTATGTGGGTACGTTTGTGTGTAGCTAGGCAAAATCGGGAGATGATGTTTTTGTTTTCTTCCCATTTTTTGTACACTCACATCGACATACATTCACACACAGCATCGGCATCAGCATCAGCATTGGCACAAACATTCGTACGTATGCTTCCTGCTGAAGAGCAAAACTCATGCATCTCATCTCACGGCGCATGCCTTCTGGCCTGCTGTCGAGACAGCGAGCAGCAGCAATAGCCAAACTGCCGAAAAAGTTTCTCTGTAGGAGTGTGATCTTCAAACGAGATCATTTGAATTTATTAAACGGTTTAGATCACAAGTGTGCGTATATATCATCTGTTGGTTGGTCTAAAAATATATCTAACATATAAAACTTAAGTGAATACAAAGACTGCTCTCCAACAGATAGGCGGACGGACGGAAATACGTACATATTAAAGTTAATATTTCATTTGATCACCTAATAAATTGAACACCTTTGGAAGTAGGTGAAATCTCGAAAATCCCCACAAAGTTGTTGCAATGTCTTCTTCCGGCAATAAAAAGGACTGCTGTGCAGTGTGCCAAGTGCCCGCAACATTGACTTGTTCCGCCTGCAAGTCTGTTAAGTATTGTGGCAAAGATCATCAGCGTGAACATTGGAAGGAGCACAAAATTGAGTGTGAAAGTCCATATAAAATCGAAAGTGACGCAATTTTGGGCCGCCATCTCTTGGTTACGCGAGACATACAAGCCGGCAATGTTATATTCGAAGAGGCACCTTTGGTGGTGGGCCCCAAGTGGTTCCTGTCGGACCGCGAACAAGAAGTTCCAGTCATGCCCTGTGTCGGCTGCTACACTCCATGTCGCATCGGCGGTTTCGGTTGTTCAAAGTAAGTTATATAATGCACAAAAAACGCATCGAGACATTTAATCTTCCCCCCGTGCGCCACCTTTTGTCCCTGCAGATGCCAATGGCCCTGCTGTTCGCCCCACTGCGAAGACATTGCCAATCCCAACACCCATGGTGGCATAGAGTGCGACATTTTGAAATTGGGCCCAAGTCCAAAAAATACAGGTGATTTGAAAGCCATGACAGACTACTACCGGCCGGATGCCCTGCTGGTGTTCAAGTGTTTGCTGCTGCAAAAACGAAATCCCAAGAAGTGGAAGAAACTCATGGAGATGCAGAGTCATGAGGAGGAGCGCAAAGGATCCGACTTGCATGAGTATGTAATGACATAAGTAGTAATAAGAACAGTAATAATAATAATACGGATTGTTGGCTAGATAAGCAAATACAATACGACGGACGATGTATGCATGCACATACTTACATACCTGTCTCGAATGATGCCTCTATCTCTCTTCATCTCTTTTTTTATAAATTTTTGTTTTTTATCGCAGAGACGCCGAGAAACGTGTCGTCACCTATTTACTGAAAAACTTTTTGGAACCTCTCAAAAAGCTTGAAGAGAAGACCAAAGAGAAACTGCTCGCACAATACGATGCCACCATCCTCCGACGCATCTGTGGAATAATCGAGACCAATTATATGGTGATCAGCCTCTCTACCGGCCTGGAACTCAGCGGTGTATTCTTTACCGCTTGCATGATGGAGCACTCGTGCTTGCCCAATGCTTATTTCCAATTTAACGAGTGCAATGAATTCGGCATCTCGGTAATAGCAGGTCGTGACATTGCCGCAGGTGAACACATAAAAATCATGTACACAAATATGCTGTGGGCCACACATATGCGGCATGAGCATCTGCAGATAACCAAACATTTCCGTTGCAAATGTGAACGTTGTTGTGATCCCACCGAATTGGGCACATACTTCAGTGCCCTGAAGTGTGCGGGTGATGCCAATAAAAAATGTGAAGGAGGAATACAGCTGCCCAAGGATCCATTGGATAAAAACACCGACTGGATATGTAACAAATGTCCCATGATCATAAATGGTGAACAGGTAAATAATAAGCTGGCGGGAGATAGTTTTATATTTGTAGAGTCAGAAGAAGAGGTCTACAGACTCACTTGAACCTACTACCATGGTATGCCTCAGCCATGGAAAACCACCAAACTAGTTGCGAAAAACTTCTCAAACCGTCTTGAAACCAACATTCTTTTAACCTCTTTTCACTGGTGAGAAGTTGTCAACTTAATTTCCCCCACACATTAATTGATTTCGGTTAATTTCTCACGAGAGAGCAAGAACCGCTATTGTTTTTCGTTTTGTAAAGAGAGTGTGAGAGGTTGTGAGATAAATGTGAGAGACAAAGGCGGGGGTTTTTTGTTCTTAACACGTAATAGTACATACTTACATATACATATGTACATATGTATTATATGTGTTTATTAATTATATTAATATTTCATATACCTATATTGCACTCTGCTCTGCCTTAGTAAGATTTTGATAATTTTCTTATCATTTGTAATGTGAAAAAGAAAACATGCATAGTATTGCTTGTAGCTCTTCTTGTTTTCTGCATGATTTGTATTTTGCAATAACTTTTTATTTTGTTCTATGTTTTCCGGTAGATTCCATGTCTTTCATCCGGTGTTTGTGGGTCCTACTTTGGGGGTTCTAGACAAAGCATGGCAATATATTTTTCTTTTGATGGGTCATTTCTCCACTTTCTTTGCCGACTTCTCATGATAATTCTCAGCTCTGTCGATATGTTAGGTTGCGGTAGCAGTGTGTTGTGTCTTTTTATACCCACCACCGAAGGAGGGGGTATATTCATTTTGTCATTCCGTTTGCAACACATCGAAATAACCATTTTCGACCCTAGATCGTCGTAAAAATCTAAGACGATCTAGCCATGTCCGTCCGTCTGACCGTCTGTCTGTTGAAATCACACTAGAGTCTTTAAAAATAGAGATATTGAGCTGGAACTTTGCACAGATTTTTTTTTTTTTGTCCATAAGCAGGTCAAGTTCGAATATGAGCTATATCGGACTATATCTTGATATAGCCCCCATATAGACCGATCCGCCTATTAAAGGTATTGGGCCCATTAAAGGCGCATTATTATTATCCGATTTTGCCAAAATTTGGGACAGTGAGTTGTGTTAGGCCCTTCGACATCCATCTTCAATTTGACTCAGATCGATCCAGATTTGGATACAGCTGCCATATAGACCGATCTCTCGATTAAAAGTCTTAGGTCCATAAAAGGCGCATTTATTGTCCAATTTCGCCGAAATTTGGCACAGTATGTTGTGTTAGGTCCCTCGACATCTTTCTGTAATTTGGCCAAGATCGGTCCAGATTTGGATATAACTGTCTACAGACCGATCTCTTGATTTTTTGGACCATAAAAGGCGCATTTATTGTCCGATTTCTCCGAAATTTGAGTTGTTTTAGGGTCTTCAACATATTTCTACAATGTGACCCAGATCAGTTCAGATCTGGATATAGATGCCATATAGAACGATCACTCGATTTATGGTTTTGGACCCATAAAAGGCGCTTTTATTGTCTGATGTCGCCGAAATTTGGGACAGTGAGTTGTGTTAGGCCCTTCGACATCCCTCTTTAATTTGGCCCAGATCGGTCCATATTAGGATATAGCTGTCATACAGACCGATCTCACGATTTAAAGTTTTGGCCTCCTAAAGGCACATGTTATGTTAGGCTTCTCGACATCCGTGTCATATGTGGTTCAGATCGGTTTATATTTGGATATAGCTACCAACAAAAAAAAATATTTTGTTCTACAAAATTGAACAATGACTTGTACTTATAAGACCACTCAATGTCCGTATCGAATTTGGTACAAATAGGACCATTTTTCGATGTAGCTGCTATGGGGGCATAAATCATGCACTTTTCCGGGATTATGACGAAAGGTGGGTTACATATATATCCAAAGTTCGGCCCGGTGTAGTGTGGTCGTGGTTACAAGCGGGACAAACATCTAGCATGTTGACTCCGGTTTACCGGGGTAGTTTACTCTACTCTATGCTCATGACTTTTGTTTAAGTCTACCCTATATTTTGCTTTAGATCATGAAGATCCCGTCCAACGTCTCAGAGCTGTGGTTTCCTATCCAGCAACATAGTGATTTGGATAACTGCTGATCAAGCAGCCAGAAAATACCATTAAGAATAGGGGAAAAGGGAGTAGGGAAAAAACTCCCAGGGAATTGTTATTCAAAATAGGGCTGATAATTGATTGGGTTAGACTCCTTCACATATGGATTTGCTGCCACATAAAACATCCTACAGTGTTATCTTACCTTTCGTCTTATTATACCCTACACCACTTCTGTTGTACAGGGTATGATATTGTAGCTCCCACATTGTACTTTTAGGGCAGGTGTAGGGTATTATACAGTCGGCATCGCCCGACTTTTGCCCTTCCTTACTGGTTTTATACATTTTTTTCCTCTAAATTTCAGGTAAGCTATCTGCTAACACAAATGACGGAGGAGGTAAAGACCCTGATGTCGCGCCGACCCACAGTGAAACAAGTCGAGGGTCTTATCGAGAAACTCAGCACGTTCCTGCATCCCAATCATTATCACATCTTCAGTTTGAAACATTGTCTCATACAGTTGTATGGCAATGAAATGGGTTACAAAGCCGAACAACTCTCCAGTGGACAGCTGCAGAAAAAACTAAAAATGTGTGAAGATCTCTATGACACGTGTCAGAAGCTGGATCCAGCCACCATACGTCTGGCCATCTATGTGGCCATCATTTTTCACGAAATGCATTCGGTCTACATGGAACAGGGTCGACGCATATTGGATAATGATAAGGCCAAAGCCATGGAAGCCTTTACCAATGCCAAGAATGTGCTGGAGAAAGCCGAGGATGTATTGGAAAAGGAACTGGATGGAGTTGCCGGCAACAAATTGAACGATCACATACTGAGGGCCATGAAAAATGTCAAATTCTATATAGAGAATATGTGTTCTTGAGACCATGATGGTGAGAGAAACTAGTGCTGCTTTGGAGCGTGGTGCTGCTGTTTTTTTATGGGGGTTCAAACTTCTACACATATATTTTATTATAATTATATTATCATAATTATCATGTATTTGTTTGTATTGTTTCGTTATAACACTACTTATATAAAATAAATTTAAAAAAAATAAAATAAAAAAAAAATACATTTTAAACTCGTTATTGACAAGAATCCGTAGTAGAAGAAGAGGAGGGCTACAACTAGCCATTATAATAAATACAACATCATGTGGTGTTTCGAGAGCAGGAAGTAGATGGACGCGGGATATTTTGAACAGCGTAGGCATGACGCGTTTTTATGTTAGCCTAACCGCTGAGTATAATCAAAATTAAAAACACCTTTCTTCCCACATAGAAGTATGTCTATGTATTTAAAGGGGGGGTTGTAGTCAAAGAGGGCGGGGACTTGTATTAGTAAAAATACACTGATGTATGACGTGTATTAGCAAGTTTGTTTCTTTGTTTGTTTGTTTGTTTTTGGGTGTATGTGATTTATTTTTATTGTTATTATTTCTTTTTAATTGAACATGTCAATGGGATCTTGAGGGGCATCCAAGTCTCGGTACTGTATTATTTGACGAAACTCTTGACCGGGTCTGTAAACAAAAAGATTGTGTAGAAAAATGTCATGGTTCAATAAATTTATTAAATTTATTTATGAGGGAAAAATATATTTATACAAAAGTATGCATGTAACAGAGTAGTAGTAGTAGTATGTATGTATGTATGTATGCATGTATGTACGCTTATAATTGGTTTGGTGTTTGTCATTTAACTAATAGTTAAATTAATTACAAAATTTTTAACTAAAACAAAAATGTCTTACAGAAACACAAGTTTATATACACACAACCACACACACACACACACGCACTAGTAGAACGTTCAATTGAATAGACAATAGATGTTTAGATAGCTAGAGGTAAAGGTGTTGCTAGTCGTTTTGGGTGGGCGGGCGGTTGGGCGGTGGATGGGTGTATATGCACAAATAATAAACAAAATTAAACGAGATACGAAAAAAAAAACGACACAACCAAAACAATGAAGACGAAGAACACCACTGCACAGTTTTGATACGGTTCGATATTTTAGCATATAAAAATAGAAAACAAAGAGGTCAACTTTTAGCCTTAACATCGATCATTACAAGCAGTATGTGAAGTGATCGTGGTTTTCTTTCGCTCTTTCTTTCTTTTCTTGTTTATTCAAACATATCGAAATTGGCGGGAGCATCCAAATCGTGATAGCCGATAATACGACGTTGATGTTCTATGGGTAATTCTCTGTAAAAGAAGTTTACACACAAAAGAATAGTTGTAGAGAAAGGGGGTAGTAAAATAAAAACAAAACAAAAAAAAACACATCAAAAGCAATAACAAAAAATAAAAATACAACAACCAAATGTATAGCGCAAAAAAGCAAAGCAAAGAAAATCATTTTTTTTTTCGTTTGTTTTTAATATAAATGAAAAATAAGGCAAAACGACTAAGGAGTTAATAATTATAGGGTTTGGTTTACTTCAAGTTACTTTTTTATACTCAAGAAAAACAACAAAACAAAAATAGACTATATATACCTTCGTCCGGGTCCACCAAAGCCACGGCCACGTCCTGGTATCATTAGGGGAGGGGCGTAGGCTGCATAGGGGGGTGCGTAGGCCGCCGGTGGATATACAGGTGCTCTGTAGCCTCCACTGGATTCGGATGTTGTTCGTTTTGTATTACCAGGATGTTCTGGTAGCTGAGGTCTCTTGGGATCCTTCAAATAGTTATTGAAGAACTCCACCTCTTTGCGCACCTCCTCCACCTTCTCGCCGTGTTTGTTAAATATATGCTTGCGTATAAATTCGGGCCCTTTGAATTTTTTGCCCGACAACGGACACAACCATTTGTCCTTGGCCAATTCTTGTGTATTGGCTTGTATGAATTTCTCCACTTCGTTTTCGGCATCCTTGGCTCCCAGATTTTTCAATTCCTCTAGCTCTATGGTGGTGGTCTTGGCCAAAAATGTTTGCATTTTACTTTCGAAATTCTTTATATAATCTTGCATATCGTTCTGTGAGACCTTCGAAGGCGGAGGCCCTCGTGCATGTATAATACCACAACGATTGGGCATTTCATCCTCATAGGGATATTCGCAATGATTATAGAAATCCACCGAATGCACTATTCGCAAATACAAAATCAAGTTATCCAAGACCGATATCAATTGGGGATCCCTTTCAATGGCTTCGCCTTCGGTCTCCTTATTCTCGCCCGAAATGCCCAAAAGCTCTTCCTCCTCAGCAGAAGCCTCTTCAATGAGAAAATCGGTAATGTTTTGCAATACGGGGTTGTTGGTTTTGAAGCCATACGAGGAGGAACTCGAAGTGTTGTTTACATCAACACCCGCACTGGAGTCATTGGCATGTCTATTTTCGGCATCACTCTTGGTTTCAGCAGAATTTGAAGATTGCTACAAAAGAATAAAGCACAGCTTTTAAAAAACAAGTACAAACTAAAAACGAAAAAGAGAAAACCTAACGCAAAAAAAATTTAAGTTGGAAAAGTTTCAACAGCAGAAAGGAAAGTTTATGATTGCAACTTGAAAATGAAAATTAATTATTTATATGAAAACTTTAGCTTCTTAGGAAACAATCGAGATTGCATTTGGTGTGGATGTTTTAAGTATTCTTCAAATAACATAAAGTGGAAAAACTTTGGCTTTAATTAAGTCTTTTGGGACTCGAAACATTAATAAATCTGAGGTTTGGTTCGGTTTGCATAGGAAATATATCCAATAAAAAACGATTCGAGATAAAAAAAAATATTAAATGGATTAAAATAAATAAATAAATAGAACATAAATAATTAAATATATAAAAACAAATATAAGTAAATAAAAAATAAACAAAATAGGTATATAAATAAAGTAATAAATCAATGGTAAAAACTATAAAAAAATTAAAAAAATATAAAATGACGATCATTGTCAAGCCACTGTAGGTGAGCAAGCTCGTTCCGGTGCAAGGGACCGATCGCCCCGGGAACATGTTAGCCATTGGTTATCTAAAATGGCCAATAGCTCGCCTTGTCATATCGAGCATCATAGGCACTCAGTATTTGTGCAAGAGCCAGTGCCTACCGGCATCTCACTGAGAATCTCCGCTCGATACCGCTGATTGTACGCGACTCACGTTTCAGGTACTCCGTACGGAGCATTGCACTATCCGGAACCTGTGGACGTTCCCGGCAGCTCCCATCTAAGCTTCTTTTGATAACAAAGAAGACCACACAGATGGGAGCCAGAGTTCTAGCCTTTGTGGTACTCATAGCTATGCCGAGTGGAGCAAACCAAACAAAACAAAGAAATTAATAAATATATATTAAAACAAAATAAATCATAAAAAAAACAAGAGGAAAAATTAAACAAAAATTAAAAGCAAATATAGAAATAAATAATTCAAAAACATAAATACAGAAATAAATAATCCAATATGAATATAAATACATATATAAAAAATAAAAAATAAATATATATAAAAATAAAAATAAAAAAAATATATAAAAATAAAAAAAAATATAAAAATAAAAAAAATAGATAAAAAATAAATATAAAATTAAATAAATGGAAACGTAGATAAATAATTAAAATTAAAAACAAAATAAAAATTAAAAAAAAAATAAAAATTAAAAAAAAAAATAAAAATTTAAAAAAAAAATAAAAATAAAAATTAAAAAAAAAAATAAAAATTAAAAAAAAAAATAAAAATTAAAAAAAAATAAAAATAAAAATAAAAAAAAAATAAAAATTAAAAAAAAAATATAAATAAAAATTAAAATTAAAAAAAATAAAAAGTTGAAAAAAAATAAAAATTAAAATTAAAATAATGAAAAAAATAGAAATTAGAAACAAATAAAAATTAAAAATATATAAAAATTAAAAAAAAAATTAAAAAAAAAATTTAAAAAAAAAATTAAAACAAAAAATTAAAAAAAAAAATTAAAAAAATTAAAAAAAAATAAAAATTAAAAAAAATAAATAAAAATTAAAAATAAATAAAAAATTTAAAAAAAAAATTTAAATAAATAAAAATTAAAAAAAATAAATAAAAATTAAAAAAATAAATAAAAATCAAAAAAAAAAATAAAACAATATTAAAAAATAAATAAAAATTAAAAAAATAAATAAAAATCAAAAAAAAAAAATAAAACAATATTAAAAAATAAATAAAAATAAAATAATTTAAAGTAATTATAAAAAAAAACAATTACAAATTTAAAAAGACAAATAAAAAAAATTTGATTGTTTTAAGATTATAACAAAAAACTAAGAAAATAAAAAACCATTTTAGTAAAGTAACAAAAAAAAAATAAAAATGATTATAAAATACAAAAAAATAAAAAGATTAAAAAAGGGGTAGAAAAAATAAAAAATGAGTAGAAAGAATGAAAAATTAGAAAAAGAAAATACCATCAAAAAAATAAGAAATAACGATTAAAAAAGAATAATGTAAAAAAGGTAATGAAACAAAAAACAATTCAAAACAAATAAAAAAATAAATAAAAAAAATAATGAAAAACTAAACAAAAATCAAAAAAAAATTAATTAATATTAAATAAAAAAAAATAAATAAGAGTAAAAAAGATAAAATTAAAAAAAAAATTAAAGTGAAACAATTAAAAAAAAAACCTATAAAAAAACAAAAATTAAAAATAGACACGTTAAGAACACAAAAATTAAAAAAAAATTTGTAAACAAGGCAATTAAACAAAAAAACCAAAAACAAATAAAAAAAAATAAAAAAGAACAATAAATAAAAAAATTAAAAAAGAAACAAAAAAAAGAATAAGTAAAAAAATATATAAAAAAAAATTAAAATAAAAAAAAAATTAAAATAAAAAAAAAACTAAATATATAAAAAAAAAATAATTTAGAAAAAATAAAAAAATAATTAAAAAACAAAAAATAAAAAATAAAAAAAAAGTTATTAAAAAATAATTATAAAAAAAATAATTAAAAAAAATAAGAAAAATAAGAAAAAATTAAGCAAATCATGGAAAATTATTTAGAAATTATATAGAAAAGAAAATTATACAAAAATTAAAAATATAACGCAAAAATAAAGTTAAAAAAACTTAATAAATTTTTTACAAAAGAAATTTAAATAAATTCCTTGTGATGAAATACGTATGTGGTTTTATTTAAGAAATCCTATGATTAAGATTTAGACAATTTATCACTCCATTCCTGCGATAAATATTTGTTTCCAGAAGTGAAAGGGAAAATGAAATCTAGAAAGTCGAATATCTAATATTGGTGCATAACTGGCAAAATTTCGATGAGTTCAATGAAATTATGATTTTGCCACTTACAAATTTTTCGCTTAAAAACGTGCTCATTATCAATTGCTTACTTACCCATAGCTTAAACTTTTCATCAAGATTCATGGCAATTTTTGCACATAACTTAATATCGGCCCTTATTACAGTCTTATGGGCTGTCATGCCATTCACCGGCCTGACACGACGGCTCAAATCTCTGTTGACAATGGCTCCCATTTCACAATCTCGCAATCGTGTATTATTTAGATTCCAGCAGATTTCCTTGATGTTAACATCACGTTTGAATGTTACCCATCCACGGCGATACCAACGACGTTCCACCAAAGGATCGGCTATGGCAACCCTAAGAAAACCATCGAATTTCTGGCAGACGGCTTCAATTTCACTCTTCGTAATGGAGGGAGCCAGATTGCGCAAAAATATGGAAGAGGTTCTATGCAATGCTCTTGCCTGGGGACCATCCTTGACTTTGTCTAAATCGATAGTCTCGGGTTGGTCGTCTATTTCCTTTTTCTCTTCTTCGGCATCGAGCTCCGTTACCGCTTCCTTCTTCTCCTCGTCCTCATCCTCTTTCTCGTCTGTCTTTTCTTGGGACTTCTTGTCTGTTTCTTCTTCATCTTCCATAGGTTTGTCTTCGGTCATTTTTTCACCTTCTTCTAAATTTTCACCATTGGCTTTTTCTACGCTTTCCGCATTTTTCTCCATATCACCATTGCCATTTTCAATTAGTTTCTCCGGTTCTTGTTCATTGTCTGACATCTTTTTCACCTCTTCTATTTTATCGTCTTCTGCAGACTTCAACTTCTCGGCATCATCTGCTTCTGCCTCTTCCTTTGAGCTCTTCTTATCCTCTTCATCTTCTTCCTCTTTTGACTCATTCTTTACATCTTCCAGATCATATTTGCTTTTTACTTCTTTGTCGTCTGCCTCATCCTCGCTACTAGATGAAGAACTTGAAGAATCCGAGTCTGATGACGACGATGAAGACGAATCTGAGCTTGTGCGCTTTCGTTTAAGGGATTTCTTTTTCTTTTCCTCACTGGCTGGCTTGGGCTTATTTTCGGTGTCATCGTCCCAGTTTTCTTCATTGTCTGAACCACTTTTACGTCTAATTGGTTTGGGAGATACACACTTTGGTTCATCGCCATCATTGGCGGCCTTCTTTTCGACAGATGTTATGATAACATCATCGTCATTGTCATTCTTCTTCTCGAAAATGCGCTCTGGATATGAGGGCTCTTTGGGCTTTTCATCCAAAATTTTCAGATCTTCCTCGGTGCCACCCTCCAACTTAATAACCACTGTGTCCAAGACCCGTAGCAATGCATCAGTCTGTATAGTGTCAACAGAGACTTTCTGTATCATGCCGTTTTGCAGTAGCTCCTCGAAAACTTCCACACGTTTCTGTAATGAATAGGAAGCATTACAACATGTTAATGCTTTTCATACAATCGTTGTCAAACAAAAAGCCTTACCTTGAGAAAGTTTAGTTGTTCATCTTTACGTTTGACACTATCCAGAGGGTGATATTTATTTTTGAACCTGAAGAAAGAGAGTACAAAAAAGTAAATAAATTAGCTTTGACGTATATAACCCAAGCTGCTGTTTTGACGACAATCGAAAAATGGTTTTAAAATTCCTCTCGGTTTGTAACATTTTGATCTCTCCTTGTGAATTTGCAATGAGACCTATATATGTAAAATCGTTGGCGGTTTGGATGTTCTGTTCTGCTGTTTCACTTTAACGGCATCCTGCCTGCTTATGCAACAATTTAGGAATTTGGTTTTTTGATCTATTTTTTTAGTTTTAGTTTGAGTTTGAGATTGTTTGCGAAATCTTACCTTACTGCTAGCTATGATTTAGATCATGGCTTTGCGTTTATATATTTCGTTAAGATTCAATTAGTGACGGGTTTAATGTAAACGCGATTTAAATAAAAGGTATTTAAACACACTCTGGCATTGCTCGCCAGGTGCAAAACAAAACAAAAAAATGCCGAATCAAATGATCGCATCATTCATTCAGTGATCGAATGTGGAGAAAATCAATGTGCAGCACCCACAACTCTATGGCATATGGCATTGTGTTGTGTGCTTACCGTCCTAAAGTTACTAAGGCGGTTGGCGTGGCTCCCCTAAGGACGCCATTCTTAAAATAGCTGTAGAGAAAAACTTTTGTAAACATACAGTGGCACATACAGTTGAAGAGATGTATAGCGTTAAACAAAATGAAATAAGTGTTTGATTGTTTTTAAATTGCCATAGGTGTGGAATTATACATACAATGTGCGATTTGCAATTCCATGAAAAACACACTTACCACTCCTCATCCTTGTGGGCCACAAAGAATTCGTTCAGTTGCTGACGCTTAAATTCCAATTTGTACTCATTATATTTGCGCAGAACTTCGGTATCGGAAATGCCATCGTCCTGGGTGTCTAAGAATTGCTTTAATGTCATCATGGCTGGTTGAGTTTGTAGGTCGCTGTTTGCTGCCGTTTCGCGGGCATGAGCACCATGGGCCATAGCTCCACCATAGGCGCTATGTAAACTGTGAGCTGCATAATGTTCGTTCCAGGCATGCAATAAATAGGGGTCGTAGGCTATAAACAAAAAAATTTCTCATTAAACTCTATGCTGGACATAAGCAAATCCAAATGCCAATTTTTAGCTTACGTCCATATCTGTGATTAGCTCGCAAATCATCGCCCCATGCGGGCCTCATTCGTTTTGCTGGCGGCATTTCTCGGTCTGGCGAACCATAACGATCTCTTGCTCCACGATAATCGCGGTAATCGGGCCTGGGACGACCACCAGCTCCTCCTCTAAATGGATTACCTCTAAATTATAAGCATAAAAATGTTTCGTACACACGTAACTGCAAGATTTGCCATATCAACTTACCGCTCTTGCCAATCGTCACGGCCACCGGCTCCCCCACCACCCCCTCGGCGATCATCACGGCGTTCCGAACGGTAACTGTCACCAGAGCTACGTTCACCGCGAAATTTATCGCGGCGTTTGCGATCGTACTCATCATCAGAATCGGCCATTGCCTAAAAAAAAACAGGATTGCAATTCAATTTTATAATTTACAATTTGCCACGCACAATATAAGGTGAAAGTCACCTTTCATCTCTGGCCAAACTACATACATACATACATACACACATAACCTCAAATTACAAAACAAAAATTCTTTATCTATAAAATCTATTGAGAAATCGTAAGGGAAAAATTATTTCTAACATTTGCAATCTATAAAATATGAAACTCTAAACTCAATAAACTAATCTCTACAATCAATTGAATTTTTCCCTATGTATCTTTTCGTTCATTCTGGAACAAAACTTCAAAACTTTTCCCACACTATATTTTCCAATAACATTTACTTACTTATTTTATGGGAACTATTTAACGTCCTACTTATGCGTTCTTGTGATATGCTTTAGAGTAGGTTGGAGATATGGTAAATAGTACAATCTTTTTGTTTTTGGAATATATGCCACTTTTTCCGGAAAACTAAAGTTGATAAATGACGCTTATAGATGCTTGACAGTGTCACACATCACACATCAAACGATTAACCGATTACTGAACAAACACGATTACTTTGCAAAATGCTGCAATTAAATGGGTCCTAAACACATCTAAAAGTTGATAACTTTATTATCGATAGCTCGATGATGAGTGAATGAAACTGGAATAGGTTGGAAAAACTGCACACAATTTTTGGAATTAAATAAAGCGAGAGCAGGAAATTAAGTTTTTGTTTCCCTATCCCTTTCTTCTAGCCCATTAATTTTGTCATTAACGTTTATACTGAGAGATTTCTCATTTCGATAACGGCCGATAAATTAGGCTTCAGAGAAACAAACATTGTAAAATGCTAAAAAAAACAAACACACAAAAATTGAAAATAGTTGAAATATATAAAATCGATCTCCAGATTTTTACTTCTCATTTTCGTTTGAAATGTAGATGATGGGAAATTAACGATAGTATCGATATTTATTATTAAAACTATCGAAAATATTGAATGTTACGATTATCGATAGTTTGCCAGTTCTAATTTACAGGTGGGAGCAGTTGCCAAACAACAAAATTATGAGTGCACTATCTGTCAAAATCGGTGAAAAGTGCAACTCTGGTTTTATGTGATTGCTTGCTGTGTTTTGTTTTATTACTGTATAGACAAGCCGTGAAGAACAAAATTAAAACGCAAAAAAAAACAGTTTTCAGTGCAAGTGTTGAAGCCACTTCAACAGCGAACAACTCCAGACAACAAGAATATTTTAACAGCGCCATCTGCAGCATTTTGTAGAATTACCCTATGTTACATTGATTAAATTGACAACGCCACAACAAATTATCATGATGATCTATCATCTGTTTTTTCGCTGGCGTCTGTCATGGTCCTTAGTCATCAATAAATTTTGCATTGTTCCCCAATATTGGGGCGAACTGAAACAGCAAGTCTGTTTGTGCACTGATAATTTATCCAGAACATCGTTACCCTGGGGCTCAATTCTCGTTTTATGAAATGAAAAAAATATTTACATTTTTGTTTTCATATGAAAACATGGTGACAACATGTTTTTTTTATTGTGTTTACCCAAGATTCAGGAAAAAAACATTCATTTTGTGTTTTCATAAAAAGAGAGTTGAGCCCCTGGATAGATGTCGTTTTCAAACAAATTTAAGTACATTTTGCTATTTGGTACTAAAATAAAACACAGCTACTACTTCGCACCATTTTTCGTGGTGTGTGTGTTTGTTATTGTTCTTATCCCAGCAGGCCGCGTCGTCAAAACATCTTAAAAGAAGGGTACATGACAATGTTAAATCGTTGAAGACATATAGCATACAAATCGTTGATGACCTTTTCATGTAGTAGTCAAGAATATCGTGCATGACAATTTAAGCGACATTGTGAACGACATTCAAGAGTCAAATGGAAAGAGAAACCAAGAACATATCCGACAATGCTTTAAGGGTAATACATTGCAGATTACGTTGTGCATAAAGTAGAAGAATCATTCGATGCCAAAACGTACACACTGGCGGTATGCATTGACATCGAGAGGCTTTTAACAATGTGCGGACCGACACACTGATGCAATCCTTAGACCAATACCGGGTGGACCCGGTCCTTAGAGGCTGGATAAACCATATGCTAAGGAACAGTCGGATAAATTGTGTGTCCCATGGCATAAATATAAGGGAGAAAGTGACACAGGGCACGCCACAGGGGGGCGTTTTATCGCCACTCCTATGGGTGACCACCATAAATGACCTATTACGGATGCTGACAGAGTAGGGATTTGAACCCGTCTGCTACGCAGACGATGTTATAATACTTCTAAGGAGTAAGGAACGAGCTATGCAGAAGGGCCGAAAGTGTCTTGCATATGGCATATGACTGGGCTAGACCCAGAGGTCTCAATATAAACCCAGAGAAGACTGAAATATGCCTGTTCACGAGGAAGACGAAGGTGGGCCAATTTAACGCACCACGTTTAATCAATAAGACGATTTCGATATCTGACAAGGTCAAACACTTAGGTGTGATCTTGGGCACTATGTAGATGGGCCGTATACTCCAAATGGGGCCTGAATCCGAGGATAGTCCACTGGCTCTACAGGAGCGTGATTAGACCAATACTTACTTACGCCTCAGTAGTTTGGTGGACTGCTATGGAGAAAAAGTGCAACATAAGGACCATACAACAGGTTTAGAGAACATGTTGTCTTGGCATAGGCAGAGCGATGAGGACCACCCCCACTAGAGCACTGAAGACTATTCAAGATATCCGACCCATTGACATACAGAATAAGTGTGGGGCAACCACTGCGGCTATGCGACTTAAGGCGATAGGAGAATGGATTGAGGGTGGCAGCTGCTCATACCATCGCGGTAAAAACGAGGCGACGATAGGAAACCTGAAAGGAAGGGAAGAGGTTTCCAATCGTATACCTGAGATGAACCTTGAGGTCGAATGCGAGGCACTGCTGCCATCGGCACAGTCTTGGATTGACGGAACTCTAGTATTGCCATCTGGAAGATCATGTAAAACGGATGGATCAAAGCTAGAGGACAGTCTGGGCCTGGGGTTTACATTGAGAACCCAAGGACTGAGATCTGTTTTAGACCGCCTGACCACAATACGGTCCCGCAGGCGGAGATCCGGGAGATCCCGGAATGCTTGAAGTGGTGTGATGCTAACGCGAGGACGTCGAGTGTGAACATCTTTACCGACAGTAAAATTGCCAAAAGGGCAATAACAACCAGGACGGTAATGTCACGAACAGTCTTGCAATGTAAGAAGGATATTAACGCCTTCTCTGAGGATGGCAAAATCCGCATCGTTTGGGTGCCGGGCCATAACGGAGTAAGGGGAAATGAATGACCAGACGATTTGGTGGTGAAGGCTAGAGGACTGCCATCAATAAACTTGGTTAACCCGAAGCCTTTCGGGTCGACGCAGTCCGAGTTAATGGAGTGGGCGACGAATGCGCATGCAACATTGTGGAACAGCGAAACGGTCGGTAGGACAGCGAAAATCCTATGGGGTGCTCCAGATCGTGAGAAGACGAGGCTAATACTGAAAGGAAGCAAGAAGGAGGTCAGTATAGCTATTGGTATCATAACGGAGCACATAGGACTGCGAGCTCAAATGAAAATTTTTCCAAATTTTGCCCATTAACATTCCACTAAGGAACAGGGGCAAACTTCTCACATATCTATGAGTGCAGTACGATTCAATTTTAAGCTCAATGATAAGGGGCCTCCTTTTTATTAAATTTTTGGCAGTACTTGGCATAGGGGATGTCAACTTGTTCTCTTTTTACACACATTATTTGTATAGGTTTTCTCCCTTTTTGGTGACATTTTCAATTGGCAGATTTGACATCTTTAATGATGTTCATGGGGCCTATCCACTTTATGTTTTCGCAAGTGACCTAACCTTCTATTACCAAATCCTGGGAATAAATGACAAAACCACATGTTTTATAGAAATAATTGCCCGAATTTGAAATATTCTTTGCTGGAAACCATATAAAACCTTGTTTATCATACCACCAACTTGCTCCCACAGAATTTCACATCATTTTTTTGAGCTTATGATGTTGTTTTACACGCGTTGTTTGTTGATAGCATTTAAATTAGCATTAATAGCGAAGAGCTGCCAAAGTTGTTAATTTGCATGATACAACGAAGTCATTTTGACTGCTTCGATTTCATATTACCTCCGGCTGACTGGCTGTCTGTCTCTATGTCAGCAACAGCAATAGTAGTTGATCAGCAGATCCCATTTCATTTCACTTTTCATAGCCCAAGACGAACCCTAAAGGTGGTGACAATTAGGTGGCTTTGGCTGACTGACTGACTGACTGGTTAGTGGGATTGTTTTATTGGATCGCCACATTTTAACAACAACATAAACAAGAAAAACAAAAGCAATCATCCAAAAGACATAGTCGAAGACAAAACAGAAAAGTGTGTTAAGGTCATGGCAAAGGCATCATCATTATCATCATCCACTGCGATGTTGCCTTTGCTCGCCAAACATCGCTCCTCTCGGTTGTGAATGAGCTCAGATGTTTTAAATAATCGATTGAAGTGTTTTCGTTTTCTTGTTTTCGTTTTTCGCTTTTTAGTTGTTGTTGTTGTTGTTGCTGTTGTATTTTTCTCAATAATTTTTGCAATAAAAATGCACTCTGGAACCAGTTTGGTCAGTGATCTTAACGCATGGCCATAAACCATCAGCTAATATGCCATATTTACACTTTATGGTCAGAATTTCTGTTCACCACACAACATTCCATCAATTTTGTTGTTGTCATATTTCAACCACGCCTGTATATCCCAAACTGGCTTAATGGTATTGCCTTATCTGCTGTGCATATGATGATGCAGCATGCGTGAAAGACAAGTGTTCGTATCAATTAAATGTTTCTTCCTGAGTTCTCTCCAATCACATATCTTGTTTCCACCTACATGCAAATGTGTTGTGGTGGTTTTGTGTTTTTAATAATTCAACTTTAAATGCTAATGAAATATGGCTATTACATGTTTTTGAATACTGCAAAGTATGAGGACAGCTGTCGGGGAGTTTTGTGTGTGTTTTTTCTTGTTTGACCTTAAACAAGATGCGTCATTCATCACCAGGGCAACTGGCTGAACAACGTTCGCTTCTGACAATATCATAATTACAAGGACTACAAGGATTACAAGGACGTTACATTCATTTCTGTAGAGTGAGAGAGAGAGAGAGAGAGAGATATGTCAAGGATTTGTTTAAAAAGCTGGTTAACAGCTGTTATCATATGCTTTGGACTCTCTTCAAATTAAGGACACTTTAAATAAGGCAAAACCTGGCTAGAACAGAGTACTCTGTACATCTTTTGAAATGGCTGTAAAAAGTTTTAACAAAATATATTTACGTTTTAAATTTATTTACGGGAAATTTGCCTTAATATTAACTAGGATTAATTGTTTGTAACTGCTTTCTTAGGGCCCTAAGCGATACAAATGCGCTTGTTTTTTCGCATATATATAATTTTTTATTTTTATATGGATCATGCCAGGCCGTAAACAGCTGAGTACAATTTTTTCTCGCAAAGGGCACTATCTGTCTGCGAGTTTTGACTGTGTGTGTGCATTATAGTTAAGAACCATGCCACACACAAACAACGAAAAATTGCGCGAACTATTAATATACACAAAACCTGATTTGCATTAATCACTGATTTTGACAGATAGTGCACATTTTTAACCTCCTGTGTTGACAAATCATTACTTAGATGTTTTGGCAACTCCATCCTATGTTTGTTGCTATATAAATAAAAGCCCAGGGTTCAAGGAATAAAGTTAAGCCAAGCGATCAGCCGACATACATTTTTTTAATCTTTGGCACTACTTGGCATTGAGGATGTAAACTTATTCTCTTTTTACATTCATTCTTTATTTTTCTCCTATATGATGACATTTTGAATCAGCAGATTTGACCAAGACATATTGACCTAGGTAGTGTCGCAAATAGTCGAGTTTTAGTTGTGTGTGTGTATTATAGTTAAGATCCATAACACAAACAACGAAAAATGGCGCGAAATAGTGACATACCTAAAATCAGGGTTGCACTAATCACTCATTTTGACAGATAGTGCACTCAATATTTTGTTGTTGGGCAACTGCCACTACCTGTAAATGAATATATCTTGGATTTGACATCCTTAATAATGTTCATGGGCCCTATCCACTTTATGATCTAACCTTCTTTTAGTGAATCGCAATAAATGCCTAGCCATTCTCAAAATTTTCTGCACTCATTTAGATTAGAATGGTCTTAGAAATATATTCAAGCTGAAAGTGCTGTAAATACCTGTCAATGATAAAATATGCTCACTATGCTCCACGAGCTTTTAGCTGACTTTCGTATAAATTAATAAATTATAACAAATAGAAGTGATTTGTATGGGTTCGATTAATTACCACGTGTTTTGTTTTTTTTTTTTTGCTGTCACAGTCATTAATTTTATAATTTGCCTATTAAACCATCAACCGTCACTTTTGAACAAAACAAAAATCTAAATTTAATTTAAGTCAAAAAAATGAAATTACTTTTGTTTAAACCAGTTCCGGAACCAACGTTGGCTAATAAGAATATGCCATCTGCTACAACCATAACAATAAAGCACTGGAAAATTCATGCATAATCTGACGAAAATATTAGCAATTTAAAAACTATATGTGATATACGATCACAAAAATCAAGTTCTTCAATATTATTACTATTATGAATGTTTTTAAATATTCCAGTATCATGCTGGCCAAATGAAGAGAATACGCGTTTTGGGTGCAGCCACTTCATATTTTTGAGGAAATATTAAAAAAAAACCGAACATTGTCCATCAACATCAAAAAAAAAGGAGGAGGTATTCAAATCAAATTCATTTCTTTACTTTGAGACAATTGGATGGGGTTTTGAGTTTAAATATGTACACATTATCATAACAATATCACAACATTTAAACGTTTTCTGTTGTTTTCTTTTATTTTTGAGTTTGAGGTGAACGTGCGCACATTGTGGGAATTTTGAAATGCTCAAGTGGTTGTTGATTTGGTAAAGTGAAGCTGATACATAGTGAGTTATGCATAAAAAATACAAATTGTTTAAATATTTTGAAATTCTGAGGCTGTATATCGAAACAACAATGAGACATTATTTGCTATAGGATATGAGATGAAAAAAGAAATTATTCTTTAGTCAGTTTCAAAAAAAATCTAGCAATAGAAAAATTTGAAAACCTGGCATCTCTATTCATAAACAATCGATAATTACAGTTATAGATAATGTAAAGGGCCGTTCACACCATTAGATAGTGAGGTATTTAGAATCGATATGTCTATTGATGTTTTGATTGAATTTTAGGCATACATTTACAGTTGTTGTTGTAGCCACATTTTCATGTGGAAGTGGCGATCCTCGTTAAGCTCCTGTAGGTGAGCAAGCTCGTTCCGGTAAAAATGTACAGTGGCACAGATATGTCTACATACCTTTTCACGAATACCAGTTGCGTAAACTGATAGTAACGTAGTTGTGATAAGGTTTCACCCTAAAAATTTTAACCAATCATAATACTGAGAACCATGGCGAACAATTTGAACAACAATAGACATAAGAAAAAAAACTTTTTCCTACTAAAACTTTGTTTTGTAAAACGTGGAGGGTATGTAGATGTTTCTGTGCCACTGTATATAAGTCAAAATTAAAAGTAAGGCTAGCTTCATCGAACAACCGCCTTAAAGACTAAACTCACTTTTTTTTGTGGAAATAATAAAAGTAAGCATTGATTGAAAACAACATCTACAGTTTTTACAGTACAGTTAACAGCTAATCACACAAATACCTATTAATATTAACTTTTAAAATATAAATTATAAACATACGCTTTCTCTAAGATTAATTGCTGTTCATGTAATTCTGGAAAATTTCATTAGTTGCATCATTTTAGCCTATAATAGTTTTCAAAGCCTCCTCTTTAAGTTGACAAGGTCATCATCACGTTTTATTCAGCCAAAGTGTTGATTTGCAAACAGATTTTCGTTGATTTCTAGAGATTATTTTAATTTCCAGAAAATCAGCAACAAAAAACAAACAAAAAAATAATTTCAATGTTGATGAGAATGTTTGAACTTTAGTATTGAATTTTAACATAAATCAATGACTAATTGGCGCCTTTGCTCACCCGGATGTCCATCACTACACTTAGACTTTAGTACACACATTTACATAAATTAGTGAGATGCACATTGGGAAGTAGAAGACCAAAAATTTAAGAACATTTTTATCAAATTGGCAGAAAGGAATTTTCAACAAATTTCCTATAGAAATGAAATGTTGACAAAATTTCCTGTAGAAATGAAATGTTGAAAAAATTTTCTATAGAAACAAAATTTTGACAAAATTTCCTATAGAAATGAAATTTTGACAAAATTTCCTATAGAAATGAAATTTTGACAAAATTTCCTATAGAAATGAAATTTTTACAAAATTTCCTACAGAAATGAAATTTTGAAAAAATTTTCAAAATTACCAGGATTTACTAATAGAAGGTTAAGTCACTTGCAAAACACAAAGTGTATAGGCCCCATGAACATCATTAAGGATGTCAAATCTGCCGATTGAAAATGTCATCAAATAGGAGAAATCGTAAACAAAGAATGAATGTTAAAAGGGAACGAGTTGACATCCTCAAAGCCAAGTACTGCAAAAAATTTAAAAAAATGTATGTCGGCTGATTGCTTGGCTTAACCTTATTCAATGAATCCTGATATATAACCAGTAAGGAAGGGCAAAAATCGGGCGTTGCCTACAGTATAATACCCTACACCACCTAATAAGTACAAAGTGGGAGCTATATCCAATTCGGAACTAATTCTGATGTTTTCAGATGGATTATTAAAAAAACTTATCAAATTTCGAGCAAATATGTTCAAACTGCTGACAAATGACAACATTATTGCAAATTACCCAAAATCTGATAAAACTTATATATGGGAGCTATATCTAAATCTGAACCGATTTCGAGATATAGATGAGAGCTATATCTAAATCTGAGCCGATTTCCATGAAATTCACCAGTAATGTCGAGAGTCAAGGGAAAATCCTTCCTGCCAATTTTCGAGAGAATCTGTTAACAAATTACCATTTTATTACATTATTACTGACAATCGGACAAACTATATCCAAATCTGAGCCGATTTGTTCGAATATCAAAAAGCTTCGTCTCTAGGCCGAAAAACATGCCTGTACCAAATTTTGAGACGATCGGATTCGCACAGATTGTGTAGGTTGGTCTGGAAGGACGGGTAGGCTATATAATTTTTTGATATCGGAAGGGGGCGGACCCTCCCCCTTACCCCAAAAATTCTATCTAAAAATAAAAGTGGACCTATCGAGACAATATGGGACTCTAATGAAAGGTATTCAAGAGTAGAATACGAATTTCATATTAAAAATTGGGTCCAAGTAAATGGGGGGCCGCCCCAACCCCAAAACCCCCTAAAATAGCTTTGTTGGAGGATCATGACAATATGCGACTCAAATGAAAAATATTCGGGAGTAGATTACGAATAAAGTCGGGAAGTAGGAATAGGCTTTGTAATTTGTTACTATCGGAAGGAGGAGGTTTCCCCCGTTACCCCAAAAACACTCCTCAAAATCAAAAGTCGACCGATAAGTATAATATAGATATCAAATGAAAGGTAATGAAGAGTAGAATAGGAATATGGCGTTGAAAAGAATAGGAATATGGTATTGAAAAGAACCCAAGAAGTTGCCCTTTCCCCAAAACTCCTCCAAGCAGACAAATTGAACGTTCCTAGCAATATGGGGCTCAAATGAACGGTATTAAGGGGTAGATTACGAATCTGGTATTAAAAATCAGATCGAAGTATAGGGGATCACCCCACTCTCCCAAAAACGCCCCAAATGGGTATATTGGCCAATCACGACTATATGGGGCTCGGTTTGTTTGTTTGTTTCCTACAGTAGAACCGATTTTCTCGAAATTTTCAAAGATTGTGTAGGTTGTTTTGGAAGGAAACATAGGCTATATAATTTGTCGATATCGGAGGGGGGGTGCATCGTCTCTCTTACTCCTATCTCTTATGATCGGAATAATATTGGTATCAGATGAAAGGTATTGGAGTGTTGAATACGAATAGGATATTAAAATTTGAGGCTAAGTACCCAGCGGGCCGCCCTAACCCAAAAACTCTCCCAAACAGCCATATTGGAAGTTCATTTCAATATGGGACTTAAATGAAGCACATTCGCGAGTAGATTGCGAATAAGGCAAACAAATTAAGTCCATGTAATGGGAGCTGTTCTCCCCCCCTGAAGACAATCCAAATAGGCACATTACCAGATCATGGCTATATGGGACTCAAATGAAAGCAATTTGGGAGTAGATTAAGAAAATGACGTTCAAATTTTTGTTAAGGGTATTAAAACATCTCAAATAGGTTATTTGACCCATCATGACAATATGGGACTCTAATGAAAGATATTTGAGAGTATAAAAGGAATCCAGTTTTGAAGCCAAGTGTTTGTGGGTAAGCCCCAAAGCACTTATTTCCCGAACATACCAATATAGAGCTCAAATGAAAGGTTGGGGGTAAAGACCGAATTTGATACCTATTTTTAAGGCAAAGTGGCGGAGTGACAGATCCAGCCCTAAAACCCCCTCCAAACGGTAAATATTAATCGACCATGAAAATTTTGGGCTTAAATGAAAAGTATTTGGGAGTAGAGCACGAATTTGACGAATTTTTTACCCTCTTAAATAGAGTTGTCCAAAGAAATGTTTAAGGGAGTAGAACAAAAATTTGCCCATAGACATTTCAACTTCTCACATATCAATGAGTCCTTTCCGATTCAAGTTTAAGCTCAATGCAAAGGGCCTCCTTTTTATAGCCGAGTCCCAACGGAGTACCGCAGTGCGACGCCTCAATGGAGAGATGTTTTTAGACCACTTCAATGCATGGCAACATTAGGAGTGGATAACAACCAATGTTTTTGCCACTATTTAAACCCACGCGTTTACCATCATTGGCAGATTTGCTTTTGTCTAGGCTTCAAGACAGGAATTTGATATCCACATTCGGGGCGAAATGTCCTCATCATAAAACTCTACCAAAACTGTATTTGTGCATCGACCATTGCAAAAAAGAGCTCAAATAAAAGGCATGAAGTTCAAATTCAATGATAAGGGGCCTCCATTTTACAGCTGAGTCCGAACGCGTGCCGTAGTGCAACACTTCTTTTGGGGAGAAGTTTTTACATGGCATAATAACTCACACCGCTGAAAAATTGTTCTAATTGTTCGCAAGAATTCGAACCCGTATATGCAAACCTCTGCGCTGCGGTGGGATATATTTGTCAGATTTTCATATCTATGGGAATTGTTTTCAAAATTTTGGAAATTTTATCTAAATTTTTTTCTACGTGAAATTTTGCAATATTTTCTTTTTTTAAAGGAGATTTTGTTAACAATTCCTTACTTTTACAGAAAATTCCATAAAATTGAAATTTTGACCAAATTTCTATAAAAAACAAAAATATTTTGTTGACTAGTTATAGCCCAAAGTGCCAACTATTGTTTGCTTTGGTGTTTCAAGTAGTCGTTTCTTTTTGTTTTTTGTTGATCATCTTGGGGATTCTCAATGTGAAAATAAACAATTCAGTTTCAGTTAATTTGTATTTATTACATACAGAGACAATTAGAGGGGAAAAAAATGAAACAAAACAATGGAATAAGATTCGAGCTGATGGAACAACATCTCAGGTATTGAACATTGTCTTGAAGGAAACCACTTTTTATATTATGCGAATATATTATTTAAGAGTTTTTGGAATTGTTTTTGTAATGCTGCTATCAATGCCTTGGTTGGGTACATACACACATATGTATGTCTGTCCGTACCTACGATACGATTTTATTGGCATTTATGGGGGGGAGGGGGGACTTACTTATCCTACTAATGCTCTTGAAAATGCAATTACCATTACTACATGAACAATGGAAGACGAAATGGAGAAACAAAATGCTGATTGCTCCATCGCACTTCCACATTGTTAACGCCTCATTGGCGGCTACTCAATCATATTGTTGATAGCCATCTTAGAAATGGGAAATGATGCAGTTAAGATTATTGCAGTTTAATTGTGTGTTAATAATAACAATAATCTTAACAATTTCAAACCAAAACGAATCTGTCTTAGTTGGTTAGTAAGGGCTGGTTGATGTTGGGGGGTTTCTCCACCGTCGCTAATCTCATTCGGCAAACAATGGACAACAAATCATAATGAAAAGCCAACAACCGAACAAAAAAAAAATGAGCCAAGAAACTGAATCCCATCTCCATCCTCATAATTTTCATCCATCAGCATTATAACAATACGACAAGAAGACAATCAACCGACAGCATCATTACTCCATAACAATGTGAAATAAAGCCAAATTATGAACAAATATACCTCTTTAAGGGAAATACAATTTCAAAAAAAAAAAAAAACAAATATATAAATTATCAACAGAAAATATTTCCAATTTTAAATAAGGGCTAGGGTTGCCAAGGTTGGTACAAATCTTAACAATTTTAAACAACAAAACAAGTAAAAGCGTGCTACGTTCGGTCGGGCCGAATTTTGGGAACCCACCACAATGGCTTCTGCTAAAATATGGGAGCTATATCAGATTATAGACCGATTTGGGCCGTACTTGGCACAGTTGTTTTGAAGCATAACATAAAATAGAGTCAAATCGGATAAAAATCGCGGCTTGTAAGGGTTCAAGGGCGATCAGGTTCTTGACCGAATTGCACCATATTTTGCACAGTTGTTGGGAGTCATAACAGAATACTATGTGTAAAATTTCAGCCAAATTGGATGAAAACTGAGGCTTTCAAGGGCTTAAGAAGTCAAATCGGGAGATCGGTTTATATGGGAGCTATATCAGGTTATAGACCGATTAATACCATTCTCAGCTCAGTTGTTGGAAGTCATAAGAGAACACTATGTGCAAAATTTCTACCAAATCGGATGAAAATTGAGGCTGGCAGGGGCTCAAGAAGTCAAATCAGGAGATCGGTTTATATGGAAGCTATATCAGGTTATAGACCGATTCAGACCGTACTTGGCTCAGTTGTTAAGAGTCACAACAGAACAATATGAGCAATATTTCAGCCAAAAAATGCGGCTTCCAGGGGCTCAAGAAGTCAAATCAGGAGATCGGTTTATATGGGAGCTATATTAGGTTATAGACCGATTCAGACCGTCAGTTGTTGAGAATCACAACAGAACACTATGTTCAAAATTTCAACCAAATCGGATAAAAATTGAGGCTTGCAGGGGCTCAAAAAATCCAATCGTGAGATCGGTTTATATGGGAGCTATATCAGGTTATAGGCCAAATCGGACCGTAATCGGCTCAGTTGTTGGAAGTCACAACGGAACACTACGTTCAAAATTTGAAACAAATCGGGAGATCAGTGTATATGGGTGCTATATCAGATTCTTGACCGATTTGGACCATACCAAATTTATTGGAAGTCATAACAGAACACCATGTGCAAAATTTCAGCCAAATCGGATGCAAATTGCGGCTTCCAGGGGTTCAAGATGTCAAATCGGGAGATTGGTTTATATGTGATCTATATCCAAATCTGAACCGATATGGCCCATTTGCGATCCCCAACAAACTACATAAATATAGGGTCCTAGATCAATATTTCGAGGTGTTACAAACAGAATGACTAGATTAGTATACCCCCATCCTATTGTGGTGGGTATAATAGAAGTAGGAATACACTTTAAACTCCTAAAATACGTTTACATTGGCCACTAAATCTGGATTTATGGCTTCTTCGCCATTAAAGTGCTCATTTCTGTGTTCTTGACATGTTGTACCATGCAAAAATAAATCCACTATTCACTGGATTTATTTTTAAATCCCAAATAAAACCGATTTCATGGCTGTATAATCGATAAAAGTACGAAAAAATGAAACTGTTGTCAAGTATGGATGTGTGTGAGATACTCACGTACATACATACATATATGCGAATGCACGCTTGTGTATGTCACTTAATTACCTCAAAAGTCCAGAACTGACTTTGAAGTTTTGGCCGAACAACTGTCAAAACGCATTATAAAAAAAAGTAAAAACGTACTAAGTTCGGTCGGGCCGAATCTTATATACCCTCCACCATGGATCGCATTTGTCAAGTTCTTTGAATGACTTCATCGTATAGAAAAACACCAGTCATAGAAAAACACCACGTCCAAAATTTCAGGCAAATCGAGTAATAATTGCGTCCTCCAGAGGCTCAAAAAGTCAAATTGGGAGATCGGTTTATATGGCAGCTATATCAGGTTATATACCGATTTAAACCATACTTAGAACAGATGTTGGAAGCGATACCAAAACGACATATGCAAAATTTCAACAATATTTGATAAGAATTTCTCCCTCTAGAAGCCCAAGAAGTCTAATCGGGAGATCGGTTTATATGGCAGCTATATCAGGTTATATACCGATTTAGACCATACTTAGAACAGATGTTGAAAGTCATACCAAAACGACACATGCAAAATCTCAACAATATTGGATAAGAATTTCGCCCTCTAGAAGTCCAAGAAGCCTAATCGAGAGATCGGTTTATATAACGCCTATATCAAGATATGGACTGATTTAGACCATACTTAACACAGTTGTTGGAAGTCAAAATAAAACACTTCATGCAAAATTTCGGCCAAATCGGATAAGGATTGCGCCCTCTAGAAGCTCAAAAAGTCAAGACCCAAGATCGGATTATGTGGCATTTATATCAGGTTATGGATCGATTTGAACCATACTTTGCGCAGTTGATGGAAGTCATAAAGAAACACGTCATTCAAAATTTAAGTAAAATCGGATAGGAAATGCGCCCTCCAGAGGCTCAAAAAGTCTATTCGGGAGATCGGTTTATATGGCGGCTATATCAGGTTATGGACTGATTTAGACCATAACTGGCACAGTTGTCGGATGTGATACCAAAACACCACGTGGAAAATTTTAGCCAAATTGGATACAATCCCAACCGACCTACAATAATAAACAGTATTTGTGCAAAATTTCAAACGCCTAGCTTTACTCCTTCGAAAGCTAGCGTACATTATGGGATCTTAAACGCATACTTCGAGGAGTTACAAACGGAAAGACAAAATTAGTATACACCCATCCTATGGTGGAGGGCATAAAAAGGCATTTATTTATTTCACGTGTTTTTAACTTACACGTTTGTTTTATATAGAGTTTGAAAGTTGTTCACGTGAAATGCCTAATAGAGTATCTACCCTTATGGGTTTTTTTTTTGTTTTTCAGATATTTAAAGACTTTGGCGATATAACTGACAACAAGGTGGGGAAATCTTTTTTTTTTGAAACATTGTAATCCTTCCACTCATTAAAGGGGTCCTTTTAACTCCTTCTCAAAAAAAGGATACATAACTTCTTCAAAACGGATGCCTAGTGTTATAAAAAGAATCCTCAACGACAACTCTAACCAGGGAGTCCATGCTGAAAAAAAAACACACCGATTTGCAACGCTAATAATGAAATTGCAAAAATGTATGGAGTACTTGGAGATCCCTATGAGTACACATCATACTCTATGGCACTTCATTTTATGAGTATCATCCATGATCGATTGAATTTAATGAGATTTTGTATTTTTAATTTAATTGTCGAAATTCAAAGATGACATACAAGCGGGAAATAATGATTTATGAAGTTATATAATTTTTTATTAGTTATTAATGAAACTTTGCATACACACACACACACATACAGCATATTCAATAAGCACACACTTATATTCACATATTAATAATAAAAAATATATATTAATAATTATATTAAAGCGTGCGTTTATATGTAATTAGAGTAGTGATAAATGTATTAATGAAATTACCAAAAAAAAAGAAAAATAATCAAACAATGCAAATTATGAAATCTATTACCATACTGTTTGTTGGTTTGTGTGGAACTTGAAACCAGTATTGAGCTCATGATATGCATGATAAAGCTTGGTATTGAATTTTTGGGAGGAAACTATAATCATTAATTTGCAAATTATTTAAACAAAGATTGTTTATTATCCTCTCTCCTATTAGCCACCAGCTGAAATCGAAAGAATTTTTTTTGCCTTTTTATACCCTCAACCATAGGAAGGGGGGTTTACTAATTTCGTCATTCCGCTAGTAACACCTCGAAATATGCGTCTGAGACCCCATAAAGTTTATATATATTTTTGATCGTCATGACATTTTAAGTCAATCTAGCTACGTCCGTCCGTCCATCGAAAGCACGCCAACTTTCGAAGGAGTAAAGCTAGGCGCTTGAAATTTTGCACAAATTCTTCTTATTAGTGTAGGTCGGTTGGGATTGTAAATGGGCCAAATCGGTCCATATTTTGATATAGCTGCCATGTAAGCTGATCTTGGGTCTTGTTTTCTTGAGCTTCTTGAGGGCGCAATTCTGGCAGGAATGGTCTAAATCGGTTGATAATCTGATATATAAACCGACCTTAGGTCTTGACTTCTAGAGTTCTAGAGGGCACAATTCTTATCCGATGCGGTTGAAATTTTGAAGTGTTCTGGACTCCCAACAACTGTGCTAGGTATAGGCTTAATCAGTCCATAACGTGATATAGCCGCCATATAAACCGATAGACCGATTAGACTTTTTGAGCCTCTAGAGGGCGCAATTCCTATCCGATTTGGCTGAAATTTTGCATGACGTGTTTCGTTCTCACTTCCAACAACTGTGGTATGTATGGTTTAAATCGGTACATAACCTAATATAGCTGCCATATAAACCGATCTTGGGTCTTGACTACTTGAGCCTCTAGAGGGCGCAGTTATTATCTGATTTGACTGAAATTTTGCTCTTGGTATTTTGGTATTACTTTCAACAACTGTGCTAAGTATGGTTTTAATCGGATCATAGCCTGATATTACTGCCATATAAACCGATCTTGGGTCTTGACTTCTTCAACTTAAAGAGGGCGCAATTCTTATCCGATTTGATTGTAATTTTGCACGTTCTGTTTTGGTATCACTTCCAACAACTGTGCTAAGTATGGTTCAAATCGGTTCATAACCAAGTATAGCTGCCACACAAACCGATCTTGGGTCTTGACTTCTTAAACTTTAAGAGAGCGCAATTCTTATCCGATTTGTCTGAAATTTTGCATGAGGTGTTTTGTTATGACTTCCAACAACTGTGTTTAGTATGGCGCAAATCGGTACATAACCTGATTTAGCTGCCATATAAATCGATCTGGGATCTTGATTTCTTGAACCTCTAGAGGGTGCAATTCTCATCTGATTTGGCAGAAATTTTGTAGAACAGCTTCTCCCATGACCATCATCATACGTGACCAATATGGTCTGAATCGATCTATAGCTTGATACAGCTCCCTTATAAACCGATCTCCCGATTTTGCTTCTTGAGCCCCTACAAGGCGCAATTCTTACCTGAATGGACTGAAATATTACCCAATGACTTCCACAATGTTCATTCAGCATTTAATTCATTTATCGTCCGAATCGGACTATAACTTCATATAACAGTTCTTATTCATTATTCTTTGTTTGCCTAAAAAGAGATACCGCACAAAGAACTCGACCAATGCTATCCATGGTGGAGGGTATATAAGATTCGGCCCGGCCAAACTTTGCACGCTCTTACATGTTTTATATAATATTCTTTTTTTTAATTTTTTGTCTCAAGAGCTTCAGCGGACACTTAAATTTTATTTTTTGATATTTTTTATTAATTTTTCATTTTTTTCTTAAGTGTTTGCAAAAATCGCTATTATTTTTAATTTTTTTTAGTTTTTTTAACTTTTTTTCTCGAGTGTTAACAAAAATATTTGTACACAGCGCCGCCAAAAACAAAAACAACAACTTCATCAAAATAAAACTTTTTTTGACACTCACGTCACACGATCGGCACGATCGAAGAAGACGGAGAGAAAAAACGTTAACACAAAAAAAAACCCACGATAAATAATAATAATAACAACAACAACAATAATAGCAACAACATGAAAATCATTAATAGTGACGTTAGAATGTAAGCAGCACAAAACAATGAAAAAAAATCCATATGATTAACAGCAACAACAAACCGGAGACCCATAGCAAGAGACAGCCTTAGTTGTAAAGGTGGGAGACAGTAAGAAAAAAAAAAACAACCGCAAAATAACATCAACAATGACCGACAAGCCTAATAAAATTGACTAAATTATCTATTCTCTATTGACCAAAGCTCAATTGGCCAGAACGAAGAAAATAAAAAGCTAACAACAACTACAGTTCTTGGCACAAATTTCCAATCGAACTTTTTAGAACTGATCTCATTGAATTTGTTTTTCTGAGTATTCGTTTTTTTTTAATATAAAAATTAACATAAGGTGATAACTGCAAAATTGAAAAAAGGATTATTTATTATTATTATTTTCTTTCTTTTTTTTCAAACAAAAGATTTCAAATTGGTTTTATGAATATTTGAGATCACCACAACATTTTGGGGGTTTTTCTGCAGTAAAAATAAAAATTAAATGTTTATTTAAAACATTTTTTGCTTAAACAACTTCATTAATTGTCAATATTTTTCTTATGAGCTGAGGCAGCAGCCAACAGCAACTTCCTTAAAAAGTCAATTGCCAAAAAAACAACAACAACCGCATCATCACACAACTCAGCCAAATGACAATGGAAATGGGGATGACACCGGAGAAGAAGCGTTCGCCACAGCCGCTGTCGACAACGATCAATGAATAACCAAGCATAAATTTAAACGACAATGCAAAGGCAGTGAGTGAGTCAAAAAAAAATTATGAAAAAACTCTAAAGTTAAGAGGTAGAGGTAGAGAGGCTGAGCCAACGGACAGCAGAGTCATCTCCAACAGCAGCACGTTCGCTGTTTATTGTAGTACCCTTACGTTAATCACAGAGTTCACCGCATCAGCCGGGTGACAAGCGAAACAAAACCACACCAGCCAGCCAGGCCAGACGCCATACCCAAAGCAAAAGCGCAAAAGCTACCGCCAGCCAGCCAACCAACAAACCAAACACTTGAAGATGTTTAGAAGCGCGACTTTATTAATTCACTAAACGTATTGCTGCGCTGCGGTACGGACGTAAAGTTTAAACGGTCTCTCTTCTTTAAATCGAAGACGGGAAAACTACTTTTCGCTACAGAAAAAACAAAAATTAATTAAATTTAAAAAATATTTATATAAAGAAACAACAAAATCCAATTTCTTGCCAAACTCTGTGGGTGTTGCAACACGTTTTCAAAAATGTTTATTCATACAATATAAATAATAAATTGTCAATCAAATAGCAAAAAAGCAAAATTCCATGTGTGCCAAAATTTACAAAAATAATAATTAAAAAAATAAATATCTCAAAAAATTATCAAAAGTTAAATAAATATCACGAAATCTTACGAAAACCAACAAACATAGCTGGTAAAGTGCATTTGAAAACAAACACACACACACAAAAGGAAAAATAACCAGCAGACAATGTCTACGCCCTCACAACATCACCACTTTTCAACGAAAGCCCTTTTGCGCAGGCGCAACAACATCAGCAGCTACTGGCTACTGTTCACGTTGGTGCTAATAGCTGCAACCATTTGGAATAACAATGTTGTTTATGGAGCACCAGCAAAACTTGGTATTTGACAAAATGTTTTCTTCTGCCTCATCTTCTTGTTGCTTGTTTTCCTCCTAACTGTCTTTGTGTCCGTCTATCTATCTGTCTGTCTTTGCCTTGTTAACGCTTTTGGATAACTGTTTTTATGAACCCTAAATGGAAAAAAAAACAATTTGCTTATCTTGTATAACTTTTTCTGTGCAAATCTTCAAATCTTTATCTGCATACATACTACGTGTAGCTAGCTGCCTTAGAGATACACTCCGTTTCATTTTGTTTAGGACTTGCTTACAAAATAATGAAATAACCTTTAACACCTTTGATTATTATCTCCACAAACCACACACGCCACTCAGAAAATAGCCAACAGTTCATTATTTTCAATAGGAAAACATGAATAACGTAAGGGTGTAAATTTGTTAAGGCCTGATCTCCGATTTCCTTATCCGAGCATTTACATTAAAGTCAAATTTTTTATTTAATTAAAAAAAAAGTATTTAAACAAATTTAAAATAAGTAAATAATTAAAAAAAATATATTAAATTAAAATTATTAAATTCAAAAAATTTAGTAAAAAAAAGTAAATAATGGAAAAAAAAATAAAAAAATTAAAAAAAAATAAAAAATAAGAAAAAAAAATAATAAGAAAAAATAGTAAATAGAAGGTTTGTCCAATTTAAAATTAAAAAAATGTAAAAATAATTTTTAATTAAAAAAAAATATTTAAATCGGAAAAACACGAGAAAAAATATATAACAAAAAATATTATTATATATAACAATAAAAAAACATTAGATTTAAAATAAAAACAAAAATTGTAAAAAAATTAGAAATAGAATACTTGTCCAATTTAAATCAAAAAAAAAAAAAAAATAAAAAATTATTAATTTTTTCTTAAATCAAAAAAACACGAGAAAAAAAATTATAAAATACATAAATAAAAAAAATTATTAAAGTTAAAATAAAAATTAGAAAAAATAGTAAATAGAAGGTTTGTCCAATTTAAAATTAATTAAAAGAAATATTTTTTTAAATCGAAAAAAACGAAAAAAATATATAAATAAAAAAAAAAATATATAAATAAAAAAAAAATATTATATATAAAAATAAAAAAAAATTAAATTTAAAATAAAAAAAGTTGTAGAAAAATAAAAAAACTAAAAAATTAGAAAAAAATAGTAAATAGAATATTTGTTCAATTTAAAATTAAAATAAAAAAATTTAAAAAAGGGGAGTGGACCCTTCCTCTTATCTAAATTTTCAAAACTCCCAGATCTCGGAGATGGTTGCACTGAAATTTGGTTTGCACACTTATGGTAACCCAAAAACACGAAATTGGTATAAAACTTTGGGGTCAAATAACCGTGGAGGACGCCTTACCCCAAAACCTACTCATTCGTACATGTTTACCGATTGGGAAAATATTTACAAATAACCGTGGAGGACGCCCTACCTCCAAATCCACTTAAACGTACACGTTTAATGATTGGGACAATATTGGTATCAAATGAAGGGTATTTAAGAGAATAGTCAAAGTTGATATAAAAATTTTACCCAAGTGTGGGGGCGCCCGACCCACCGCCAAAAATACATGTTTACTGATTGGGGCAATTTGGGTATAAAATGAAAGGTAATTGGAAGTAGAATACGAGACTTATATAAAAGTTGGGTTAAGTCCCAGGGGGGCCGCCCAACCCCATAAAATACCTCTTCAGTTGAGTTGCCAACGAGCAAATTTGTTATAGAAATTTCCATTTCTGTATGGAATGGCATATTTTCTTACAATTTACTTAGTAGCTGAACGTTGAAAACACTGACATCGAATGAAACTGACAAAAAAAGTCCAACTTCATACTTCATATTTTGCAAATTGCAAATTTTGCCCATGAACATTCCACTAAGGAACAGGGGCAAACTTCTCACATATCAATGAGTGCAGTCCCAGTGCGACACCTCTTTGGAGAGAATTTTTACATGGCATAATACCTCACAAATGTTGCCAGCATTAGGAGGGGAAACCCACCGCGGAAATTTTTTTCTGATAGTCTCGCCAGGATTCGAACCCAGGCGTTCAGCGTCATAGGCGGACATGCTAACCTCTGCGCTACGGTGGCCTCCTATACTAATTTTTATTTCATGATTTTATCTTCTGGCAACGCAACCATAGTCGAATTGCCATCCACAATCGAGTTGCCATCTTAATCTACATGTGCGCACGATGATTGTCTATAAAGTCTCTCTTGCATTATAAAACACTAAAGGAAGACTGTTCTATAACTATGATGTTTTATTCAGATAAAAGTAAAATTAAATCAAATCCTCTAATAAATTGCACTTAAGAATTCAGACAAAAATTGATTACCTTCATTTGAAATGTTTTTCATTAAATTCTAATATTTTTGGTTTTGTGATGCAAATTTCTTGGTTTAAAATCAATTTTGTTTGTTATTCATTTCTTTCTTCTTCGGCTAGACAGTCATTTGTAAAAGGTTAAAATTTAACATAAAATTCCATGTGCCGATTGGTTTAAATATGTAGAAGAAGATTGATTCAATAGAGCAAAAACTGGTTGCCACTTTCGTTGAAAACAGAGATTTTGAATTATTCATACAATTTAAGATTACGTCTTGAAACCAAATAAAAAAAAAGAAAATGATGGCGATTCCATGCCCTACATTACTGCATAGTATATATAGCACAATCGGGTTATATGAGTAAAAATAAATCGATATCGATTCTGTAGAACGGAATCTCTATTTTTTTCTGCCCTTTTAGTATAATCGGTTGAATCACAAGCAATGTATACTTGATCACAACGAAATCAACTATGCAACCCTGTGGGTAACAACTCTGAAATTTGAATATTCCATCAGCTAGACTAGTGACTTTACCTTGCCTAGGCACCAATGTTCTAAGATTTATACAACATAGCATGATGGAATTAAGAAGGTTGGGACACTTGCCCAACAACAACGAAATCAACGATACAACCCTGTGGCCATGGTGGCGCAAATTCCCGCTTGGCTGTCAAATTTCTGGACACTTCCTCATTGACATTTTAGTTTTTATTTGCATTATCAAAAGATTTATGATTAAAATCGTGTAATTAATAAATTAAAACAATTAAAATGTGAAAAAATGTTAAAGTCCACACCAAGCATTTGACGTTCTAGTGGGATTTGGAAACAACTTTGGAGTTGAACAATTCCATCAGCTGGCCAAGTGACCTAACCTTCTTTAGTAAACCCCGCAATCATGACCAGTGTTGCCACTCAAGAAAATTATTTCCTACCAATATTTAAAAAAAAATCCTATCAAACCCGACCAAAACCTACTACCAAATGTTCTACAAGCCAAAAATGCGGTATATGTTTCTGTACACATCATCAAGGAGTTGGCTATTATACCCTACACCATAGGATGGGGGTATTGTAATTTCGTCATTCTGTTTGTAACACCTCGAAATATGCGTCTTAGACCATATATAGTATATATATTCTTGATCGTCATGACATTTTAAGTCGATCTAGCCATGTCCGTCTATCGAAAGCACGCTAACTTTCGAAGGTGAAAAGTTAGGCGCTTGAAATTTTGCGCAAATACTTTTTATTAGTGTAGGTTGGTTGGGATTGTAAATGGGGGTAAACAGCTGAGTAAAATTTTTCACGCGAAGTGCACTATCTGTCAACGAGTTTTGGTTGTGTGTGTTATATTGTAGTTAAGAACTATAACACAAGCAACGAAAAATGGCGAAAACTATTGTAGTAACACACTCATAATCAGAGATGCACTAGTCACAGATTTAGACAGATGGTGAACTCAATAATTTGTTGTTGGGCAACTGCCACTACCTGTAAATGAATATTTGTTGCCTGCAATATAGCGCTTAATGGGGAGTTTACATCGCACATCATTATGGTACTCATCGTTTGTACGTGTTGATTACAGCTTTTGCCAAAAACGGTACATTGACTTTTTTTATATTTTATTTTCCACACTTTTCTTCTATTTTTTAAACTTTGAACTTTTCTTGTTTAAAGGCCAATAACCGAAAAAATCAAATGATTTAAATTTTTTTAGCCATTTTTTAGTCACGCATCATGATGTGCCATGTAAACTTCCCATGAAGAAAACAAAAACCTACTCCGATGGCAGCATCTGCAAATATTTTTATAATGTCTGTCAATGTATGTTTCTAAAGTCCATCTTAATGTTTTTATTAACATCTATGCTTGCATAAAATTCTAATTTGAATTACCTTTTCCTCTGTTTGTATTGATTTAATCATTCAAAAGTTTAATTTCATTAAAAATCGGATATCAAGTTTTTATGGGAACAAAAACTATCACATTATATTCAAGTTTCCAGGGCTTACCAAATCTCCTAAAATCTTGATTTTAATTTTCTTTTATTTTTTGTGCAAAACTGGTGTGATTTTAAGAGCTTTATGTATGTCAACGTTTTGAACATGTGTTTTATAAATGAGATAAGTTAACACTAAAGCGTTTGACATTTATTGACTTTTTCCCATCACAACAAGTTTTCTGAGTTGTTCGGTCAATGGGTTTTTGGAATGAAATCATGAGATGTGTCATAAATATATTAAGCACTAAAATTTATAACTAAGTATAAGTTTAGATGTAGGAAGGTTTGTTCTAAAATGAAAAACATTTTTAAGTAAGATATTGTTGTTGTTGTGGCCACATACTTGCACGAGAGAGTAGCAATTCTTAGCAAGTTCCCTTTGGGGTAGAGCTGGCAAACTATCGATAATCGCAACATATATAGAAGCAATATCAATCCACAGACTAAATAAAAACAAGATTAAAAAAGTCAGTTGGATATCATGGAAGAAATCATTGTACAAAAGGTTTGCCTAATCTAATGAAAATTGCGCCCTCTATAGGCGCAATGCATCATAAAGGATACAGTTAGTGTCGCATCGCTTATTATTGTTTAATTTTGAAAAAATCAACTTTTCCGTTAGAAAAATATCAATCGATATTCAGTCAAAAAATGATCAGACTTGAACAAAAAAATATTCAGACTTGAACCAACATAGGGGTATGGACTGAAAGAGGCCTAGGCAATATGTGAAGAACACAGATTATATAATATAGAGTTTTAGGGATTTTCTTCTGAATTTTTAGGGTGCACAACATACAATCCGATTACTGTTTTAGGTGTAGGACCGAAAGATCCAGGGCAAAGGTATGCCTTATCCCGGACTCTTGTTCTTTTTATACCCTCCATCATAGGATGGGGGTATACTAACTTCCCCATTTCATTTGTAACACATCGAAATATTGGTCTAATGACATTTTATGTCAATCTAGCCATGTCCGTCCGTCCGTCTGTCTGGGGAAAGCACGCTTACTTTCGAAGTAGTAAAGCTGGTCGCTTCAAATTTTGCACAAAAATTTTCTATTAGTGTAGATCGGTTGGGATTGTAAATGGACCATATCGGTCCATGTTCTGATATAGATTCCATATAAATCGATCTCCCGATTTTACTTCTTGAGCCCCTAAGGATGGCAATTTATATCCGCTTTGGATTATCCAGATCGGTAGCCGCCACATAGACTGATCTCTCGATTTAAGGTTTTGGGTGCATAGAAGGTGCAATTATTGTCCGATTTCGCCGAAATTTGGGACATTGAGTTATGATAGGTTCTTCGCCATCCTTCTTCAATTTGGCTCAGATCGGTCCATATTTGGATATAGTTGCCATATAGACCGATCTCTCGATTTAAGGTTTTGAACCCTTAATAAGTGAATTTATTGTCCGATGTCGCCGAAATTTGGGACTGTGAGTTAAGTTAAGCCCCTCGACATATTTGTACAATTGGCCTAGATCGATCAATATTTGCATATAGCTGCCATATAGACCGATCTCTCGATTTAAGGTCTTGGGCCAATTTCGCAGTAATTTGGAACAGGGAGTTGTGTCAAGCCCTTCGACATACCTCTTCAATTTGGCCCAGATCTGTTCAGATATTGATATAGCTGCCATTTAGACTGATCTCTCGAATTAAAGTCTTGGCCCCATAAAAAGCGCATTTATCATCCGATTTCGCTGAAATTTTACACAGTGACTTATGTTAGTCTTTTCGACATCCGTGTCGTATATGCTTTAAATCGGTCTATATTTGGATAAAAGACTAATGTTTTGTTCTAAAAAGTGAACAATGACTTGACCGGTCCAAATCGGACCATATTTCGATATAGCTGCTTTGGGGGCATACATTATGCATTTTTTACAGGATTATGACAAAAGGTCGTTTACATATATGCCCAAGGTTGTGGGTCCCATGACCTCTTTTAGTATCGCTGCAAACTCTTGGTAAAAAAGGCACAGAAAAAGAAAAGATAACCCAACGCCTCGATCTTCCGTACTTCTTCTGCAAGTTTCGAGATATTTTTTTAAATTTAACTATTCACCTATGATATCTCCCTTCCATTGTCAAATATTGAAAATCCCCATGGCCTTGTTTTTCATTTTGCTATTCGAATCCCAAAAGAAAAAACAAATCATTTATTTTTTCTTACTACCACAATTGGTCATTAGGGTTATAAGCTTCTTTTGAAACGGAGTGTAGTTGTTTTTGCGATAATATTTTTTGCCATATTGCTTATTTTTTGTGATGGTATACCGTAGTTAAAAAAAAACAAACATTATTAACTAACAAACTTTGACTTGCACTTACTTATAATAAATTCACTCAAGAAAACATTATTTATTTATTTATTTGTGGCTTTATTTTGTTTTTGCTGACCCCAATGCAATTAACCTACTTGTCCAACTAACTTAAAAAAAACAACAAAATAACCATTATTTCTTAAAAACAAAAACAGCAACAAAACAAAAATATAAACACTTGACAAACTTCAATCAATTCTGTTTTTATTATTTTTGTACTCTTACGTAGTCTGTCTTATTGCATGCAATCCCTTCGTAGTGCCTGCCTTTAGAAAATATGCATCTATGCATCTTTTTTTGTAAGACCACCTTCATAAACCACAAATGTAAGATTTTGAATTATTGCGAATTGAGTAGTCTGTCTGCCTCCTCACAAATTTGTCCATGCACCCATCATGCATTGTGTCCTCAGCAGATTTTAAATGATTATTAAGCTCTGGTTCGATATGATGTGCTGTTGGTGAACAAAAACTTAGACATCGCCATTGGCTGTCATGATAATAAGTTTTTTTTTCTGTTTTTGTTTTATACCCTCGACTGCCGTGTCAAATACATGACCTCAAAGTAGCCGAAAATAAAGTGTTATTATCATGGGCTCTGCTGGGCCGTCAAACCCCTATTCCATGCATCCATATATGCACGTATGCCTGATGTCTGGATAATAATAGTTAATAAGCCATAGGACATTGTTGATGTGTGTTAAACGTGATGTCTATAGAAATCACGAATACTTGAAACAACAAATTGAAGAAGAAAAAAAATCAAAACTTTGTTACTTCCTTAATGTAAGAAATAAGTAAAAATGTGCTTAATTCGGACGGGTTGATACATAAATGCCATGGGTTTTGTTAGCGATTTACAGGCCGATTTTCATGGGAGCTATGTGTATCCAAATATGAACCCACATGGATCAATCTTCAATGGTCTATGGTCAATACTTCAATAAGAATCATCTTTGCAGTATTTAATTAGGCGGACGGACATGGCTAGGTTGTAGAGTTAGTTTGCAATTAGACGGAAGGACATTGCCATTTTTTCCTTTGTGATACCACAGGAGGCCAACGTGGTGCAAAGGTTAGCATGTCCACTGAGCGTCGGGGTTGGAATCCTTAAAGGAATGTTCATGGGCAAATTTGCCATACCAAAGTAACAAGAAAAGAATATACCCTCCGCCAGGTGAGACAAGCCCTTCCAAAAAATGAGAGCCTTAAGTGGAACTTCTTCTGCCAGGTAGTAAGAAAACCACACCCGTATATGTTTAACTAGCATATTCCCGGTCGCTTTGCTGCCCCCGATGGTATACCCAATATCAAGGTGTAACTGTATCGCAATTTTAAGAGCTTAAGCTCAATCCGTAAATAAAGTACCATTTTTGTACGTTTTAGTACCTAAATGTACAAATTTCAAAAAAATCTTCTAGTCATCCGGTACATGATGCCTGGATGTAACTGTTTTCCTAATTTCAGAGCTGAAGGTCAATTCCTAAAGAATGTAACATTTTGAACGTTTTAGTAACTAAATGTACAAATTTCATAAAAAAAAATCTTCCAATCTTCCCGGTGCATAGGGCCACGGATGTAACTGTATCCCAAACTTCAGCTATGTACAGTTTCGTATCAAAAAATCTTCTGCCAAGATGTACTTGCATCCCAAATTTCAGAACTGTACCTCAGTCTGAAAAGAAAGTACAATTTTGTACGGTTTAGTACCAAAATGTACAAATAACCAAAAAAAACTTGTAGTCGCCTGATACATACTGCCAAGATGTATCTGTGTCCCAAATTTCAGAGCTAAATGTATAAAGAAAGTACCTAATAGTACCAATTAAAGTACTTAAGAGCGTTTTCTTCTACTCCTGGTAAGTTTTCACCATTTCGTATTTGGTACAACTTATCGTACTTATGTCTACGATCTACGATCATACCAAATTACAACATTTAACCCGACTCCATTCACTGTAAAAGTAAATAAGCTATTTCGTACTATTTAGTACTTTTTGGTACCAAAATGTACGATTTGTGAAAAATTACATAGTCAGCCTTATTGAGCTCGTTGAACTAGAGCTCTGAAATTAAAAATGTAGGTTCAACAAGGCTGACTAAGTGATTTTTTCACAAATCGCACATTTGGTACGACAAAGTACTAAATAGTACGAAATAGCTTATTAAATTTTACAGTAACTCGAGCTCTGAAATTTAACATGTAGGTTCAACTAGGCTGATTGCTTTTTTCACAAATCGTACATTTTGGTACTAAACATACGCTTTTCCCGTTTCCAGTACCATTTCCCATAATTTTTCTATCTTTCCCCTTTATTTAGCAACAACAATCATTTATGCCAAATTTCAAAGTTCCAGCTCTACCCGTGTATTTCGGTACTTCTTGGTATTTTTAGTACCTAAATATCCAAAAACTCATTTTATCTCCCAATTTATGTTGCCTTAGTGTACCTAAGTACCAAAACTCAAATCTCTAGCTTAATTAACAAAAAAGGTACCAAAAACTATCAATTGTACCAATATTTCTCCCACTTCTGGTACGATTTTGGGAAATTTTTGTCACCAAGTCTTAGTTTTTCGAAAGGTTAATTAGAGCCCAAAATCTTGGCTTGGCAAGCATTCACCATTTCGTACTTTTGGTACTTTTTAGTACCTAAACGTACGAATATCATAAAATCCCGTCTTATCATGCACCTACGACCCAAGACCCACATTCGTTCCAAGTTTCATGATTCTAGATTTAGCTATTTGGACTGGGCGTGACTGATCAACAGTCTTTCAGCCATGCAACTCTTCTATAAAGAGTAATTTTTTAGCAATTATCTTCTTGCCAACACTGGTTTAAAAAGATTACGCACGTTACGTGTTTTGTTTCGCTGTCAAACATCTTCAATTTGGTCTATAATTTAACCATGAATCGTCTTGCAAACGAATTGAATTATTGAATTTTATTATCAAAATGCCTGCTCTGTTAAGAAAGTTCATCGCGCGCTTATTCCATAGAGCGACGAAGCTCATGTTTGGCTCAATGGGTTCTTAAATAAGAAGAATTATCGATTTTGGAGTGAAGATCAGCCAGAAGCATTGCAAGAGCTATCAATGCATTCAGAAAACGTCACAGTTTGGTGCGGTTTATGGGCTGGTGGCTTCATTGGACCGTACTTCTTCAAAGTTGATGCCCATCGTAACGTAACTGTGAATGGTGAGCGCTACCTTGAGACGATATCCTACTTTTTTTTTCCCAAAATACAAGAGCTTGACTGGCATGACATGTGGTTTCAACAAGACGGTTCCATGTCACACAGAACGCGGAGCAATGGACTTATTGAGAGGCGAGTTCGGTGGATATTTTATTTCACGCTCGAGAACGGTCAACTGGCCGCCTAGGTCGTGCAATTTAACGCCTTTAGACTGTTTCTTGTGGGGTTATGTTAAAGCTCGTGTCTATACAGACAAGCCCGCTTCAATTGACGCAATAGAAGACAACATGGAGGCATTTATTCGTGAGATACCGGAAAGAATATGCCAAAATTGAACTAAGCGGATGGATCATTTGAGGCGCAGTCACGGTCAACATTTACATGGAATAATTTTCAAGCAATAAATTATATGACTATCGATTTAAATAAAGATTTCGTGCATTTTTTTAAATTATATGTTTTTTGTTTGAAAAACTTTCCTATAGCCATTAAAAAATCACTCTTTATATATAGGTTTTCTCTTCATTGATAACTGTGAGACCTACTTCTGCAGAAATCAGACGACTTGTCATTATGAACGCAATGAGTATAATTCGGCTCTAGCCAATGATAGTAAAGCGACAGACCCCCTTAAATAGGAGCGTTCACAGCCCACAAATTTTGGGACCATCTGTCATCTTTGGCCCTTTAAGCCTTATGTCGAAGAATTCGTTTGCATGAGGCATACCCACAGTTCCCCTGGTATATGTCAGTACACCAGATGGTGTCATCCTCAGTATGGCTGTGATGAAGGGACAAGCCATATCTCTATATATGACTGACTGATTGCTGACTCACTTACTGGTTAACGCCTAGCCCAAACGGCTTAAGCCAGAATCATGAAATTTCGCATGAATGTTGGTCATAGGCACGGAATAACCCATATTTTTAAGAAATTCGTACAATTAGCTATTAAAACAATACAAAAAGAAAATGGCTAAATCCAGCAAATTATTGTTGCTTCTTACTTAATTAAGCACCAGTTATTTGTATGAATGAATGCAATGGCCTATTATGAGAGCAGTCAAAAGGTAAGAGTGTGAGAACAGTTAGATTGAGAGAGGGATTGAGTATGAGCAGATCATAATTACTGCAATGGTGTTGAATATGGAAGATGAGAGTAGGGGAGGTATTAAATATGCTAGAGATAGAATAGGCTTTGCCATGGCGGTGTTGTGGAAGAAGAAGGATTAAATCAAATTGTTGTTGCTTTGAATTTTTATGCTAATTTTTCCTAGAAATCTTCCATTTAAATGCAAGTCTCGTGTAACCTATAAAAACTGCTTATTTGTTAATCTGTTAGGCCTAAAGTGTATGCCCGTCCATGAACTTTTTTTTTAAGGAAGATTTATTCAGGGATAAACGTCGTTAAACGTCTTCCGCGGTCTATACATGCATACAGTTGGCGTCAAAATATAGTGTATAAAGAAATTGTTTCAATAGAGTTTTTATTTCAGCTTATTATTTCAGTTATTTTAGTTCTCTACTTTAAGCTAAAATTAACAACTTTGAACACTTGTTTACGCACACATAAATAAATGCTTTTGTTTACCTTATTTTAACGCTCACTGTATTCGTCGCACATGTGCAAAATCACTGCCAAAAGTTTGTTTTTTGGGCTTGTGTTTCAAATTTTTAATTACAACCATTTAAAAGGTGTTACTTGATATTTAAGATTACCAAGATGATAATGTTGGCTATCTATCGTTCATCTTCGTACCATGTATCAATTTGGGTTTTTTTTTTCATACGCCGAACTTGACTTCCTTGTGACTTAAACAACGTAGAAAAAAAACAAAACATGGTAAAACACATGAAACTCACAGGCACATACATCTACATATACATGTGTATGTACACTCAACTAAACACTTACTCTCTACAGCCGTCTATTGTCAGTAGGAGTCATGACAGTCATGCTATCGATGCCCAATGCAAAACAGAATTTATTGACACGAGTCATTGACTTTTAACCATGTTTAAAAGATTCCACAACTATACTATACAAGATAAAATCACGATTTTTCACAATTTTCATGTCTTTTTTAATGAAGACTGAAATTAAAAATTTGAAAATTGAAATTCTAGTTAATCGAAGCCCATTTTAGACTCTAATATGTATTTACAAAATTCACCTTGAAATTTAATTAGAGGACAATTTGCAACTTTATAAATAGAATGGCTTATGCCTTTTCTATTATTTAGAAATGTTTATTTTGTTTATTATTTATTTAAAAATGTTAATTTTGTTTTTTTAGGTATAGCTCTTGTTGTTGAGAGCATGCTCTTATATAAACTCATCGGGGAATTCCTTTAGAAATTATTCACTCAAAATTACGTCTTAATTAAATTGTTAAGATATTACTTTTTTGTTTGTTTAAGAATGTTATCGAATTTCTTATTGCAAAGCGATAAATATATTTGTTTTTACGAAATTAATTACATATCCAGTAGCAAAAATTTATTCATAAAAAGTTAAAAATATAATGGTGGTAATGTTTGTTTTTATACCCACTACCGTAGGATAGGGGGTATATTCATTTAGTCATTCCGTTTACAACACATCGAAATATCAATTTCCGACCCGACAAAGTATATCGTTGAAAAATTCTAAGACGATTTAACGCTGTCCCTGAGTCGGTCCGTCTGTCCGTCCGTCTGTTGCAATGACTCTAGAGCCTTCAAAAATTGAGATATTGAGCTGCAATTTGGCACAGATACGTCTTTTTGATGCACTCTGGTTAAGTTTTTGAACGGGCCAAATCGGACCATATTTGGATATAGCTGCTATATAGACCGATTTTCCGATAAAGGGTCTAATGCCCATAAAAACTTTATTTTTCATCCGATTTTGCTGAAATTTGAAACAGTGAGTAGTTTATGGTTCAGATCGGACTATATTAAGTTATAGCTACCATATAGACGGATCTCCCGATAAAGGGTCTGAAGACCATAAAAGCTGGGTTATTTTAAGCCTCCCGACATCTGACGTAAATATGGTTCAGATCGGACTATATTTAGATATAGATGTCATATAGACCGATCTCCCGATAAAGGGTCTGAAGGCCATAAAAGCTTTATTTATTACCCGATTTCCCTGAAATTTAAAACAGTGAGTAGTTTTAGGCCTTCTAACATAGGACCCAAGGGTCTGAAGACCATAAAAGCTGGGTTATTTTAAGCCTCCCGACATCTGACGTAAATATGGTTCAGATCGGACTATATTTAGATATAGCTGCCATATAGACCGATCTGCCGATAAAGGGTCTAAGGCCTCCTAACATAGGATCCAAAGCTTTATTTTTTAACCGATTTCGGTGAAATTTGGAACATTGAGTTATTTTTAGCCTCCTGACACCCGACCTAAATATGGTTCAGATCGGACTATATTGAGATATAGCTGCCGTATAACCAATCTGCCGATAAGGGGTCTGAAGCCAATAAATGCTTTATTTATTACCCGATTTCGCTGAAATTTAACACAGTGAGTTTTTCTGAACTCACGATATCCGACCTTAATATGGTTCAGATCGGTTTATAATTGGATATATCTGTCAAAAAGACCAATATTTTGTTCTACAAAATTGAATAGTGACATATATATTAGACCACTCAATGTCCGTGCCGTATTTGGGTGCTAAAGTTATCCAATTTTCACCAAATTGTGATAAGATAGTGTCTACATATATACCCGAGGTGGTGGGTATTCAAAGTTCGGCCCGGCCGAACTTAATGCCTTTTTACTTGTTTTTTTTTTTAGATGTTTAACATTAATCATATTGCTGCTTCATGGAAATTGTTTTCGTTTTTGAGAGATAAAAGCAGAAAAAAAAACTTTTTGGGAATTTTTACGTTATTGAAATTAGCTGTTTTGCAAGTTTGCAATATTGCCATGGGCATTGCACACATACCATATTTAATTATATTGTACAGCTGTAGTTGATATAAGTGCTTGGATCATCATTGAAAACCCGTGCCGTCTAATAGTCAAGTATCAAATCATATTTGTTATTGACTCATTCATTGTCATTGAAATGTTAGGTTATCGATAACGATAACGATTAAAGCCTAATGGCTAAGGCAATTTTGTAGTCTTAAAATTTAAATGTAGAATGTGAAAAGGCTTAAAAACGTAGTTAAATCTCGTGCATAAGTTTAAGTTTGTTTTACAAATATTCCATTAACCTTCGCAGGTCCAAAGATTTTTATGTACGTTGTAGTGCAAAACCCACATGGGTGGGTCAACTACATAATTTGAAGGAAACTGCCATATTAATCCCAACAATTGAAGAAAACCAAAAAAAAATCACATCTGCTCCAACAACTTCTCCCTTGAGCAGGCTCATGTAAAAGTTCGGCCGGCTGAATCTTGGGAACCCACCACCAAGGATTCTGCTAAATATTTATACAAAATAAATTTAGTTGAAGGGCATAATCTTATTCTACATACCAAACAAAGCAAAAATGTAAGCATCTAGGAACCAAACAATAATAATAGAGAGATTAGTTTACATGGGAGCTATATTGGGTTATAGACTGAATTGGGCCGTATTTGGCATATCAGGTTATAGACCGATTTAGACCGTACTAGGCCAGTTGTTGAACAGAACAGAACACAACAAAATAAAACAAAACACACCAATGCAAAATTTCAGCGAAATCGGACAAACATTGCGGCTTCCAGAGGCTCAAGAAGTCAAATCAGAGATCGGTTTATATGGGAGCTATATCAGGTTACAGACCGATTTGGACTTTACTTAATACAGTTGTTGGAAGTCATAACAGAACACCAAATGCAAATTGTCAGCCAAATCTGACAAAAATTGCGGCTTCCAGGGGCTCCGAAGATCGGTTTATATGGAAGCTTTAACAGGTTATAGACCGATTTGAACCTTACGTGGCACAGTTATTAAAAGTCATAACAGAACACTACATGCAAAATTTCAGCCAAATCGGACAAAAATTGCGGCTTGTAAGAGCTCAAGAAGTCAAGTCGGGAAATCGGTTTATATAGGAGCTATACCAGGTTATAGACCGATTTGTACCGTACTTGACACAGTTATTGGAGGTCATAACAGAACACCGCATACAAAATTTCAGCCAAATCGGATAATAATTGCGATCTCTATGGGCTCAAGAAGTCAAAATCTGAAATAGGTTTATTTGGCAACTATATCAGGCTATAGACCGATTTGAACCATACTTAACACAGTTAGTAGAAATCATAACAAAACACCTCGCGCAAAATTTCAGCCAAAGTCAAGTTTCAAAAAGTCAAGATCCTAGATCGGTTTATATGGCAGCTATATCAAAACATGGATCGATATGGCCCATTTACAATCCCAACCGATCTACACTAATAAGAAGAATTTATGAAAAATTGCAAGCAACCAACTTTACTCCCTCGAAAGTTGGCGTGCTTTCGACAGACGGACGGACGTTTCTAGATCGACTTAAAATGTCATGACGATCAAGAATATATATAATTTATGGGGTCTTAGATGCATATTTCGAGGTGTAACAAACGGAATGACGAAATTAGTATACCCCCTATTTATTTACTATTGTTTTATCTTTTATTAACTTTTTTAAAACTTATTTAACGCCCCTCGTACCTTTTTAATAGTCTTCTACATAATCTCATCAGTTTGTTATAATTTGTTTACGTTTTGGGGTTTTTCCTTATTTGGCTCTAAGAAATAGGACGACAAATTTGCCATATAAGAAATTAATATTTTCATCGATTAGCATGAATTCTAAACGAAGTAAAGAGTATTTATGTATATATGACCATGTTTATGGTTAGGTGGCAACAAAATTTTATTATTCTACTTGGATTTTCGGCTGAAAAAATAATTAATTCAATTTTTTTTTTTTCAAGAAATGAGCAAAAAATATTAAGTTCAGACAAACCGAACTTTGATTGCTTAACACCATAGATATTGCTAAAAATTAGTTGGGATAATATGTAGATTATTTTGAAGAGGTGGTATCGGAGAATTTATAAAGAAATCTTCTAGGCACTCAGGAAGTCAAATCAAGGATGGAGTTTTTATGGGGCCGTGTCTAGATATGAGCCTATCCCATCGTGCGTTGCTTAAAATTTTGCCAATTTTTATGTTTCTCAAAAAGTTTTAAGCCCAATTCCAAAATTTCAAAGAGTTATCTCTAACTCGAGACGGGCCATACTCTAGATGGGGCCTGGATCTACAGGAGCATGATTAGACCAATGGTTACTCACGTCTCATGTTGTATTGGCATAGACACACAGATTAAGTGTAAGGCAGCCACTGCGGCTATGAGACATGGATAGAGGATAGGATATTACCTCGCGGTATAATCGAGGGGACGATAGATAACCTGGAAGGAATGTAAGAGGTTTTCAATCGGATACCTAAGATAACACTTTTGGCCGAGTGCAAAGCACTGCTGCCAGCGGTACAGTCTTGGATTGACGGAACCCTGGTATTGCCGTCTGGAATATCATGTTACATAGATGGATTAAAGCTAGAGAACAAAGTGAGATCCCAGGGACTGAGATCTATTTTAGGCTGCAGGCGGAGATCCGGGCGCTCATGGAATGCTTGAGGAGATGTGGTGTTAACGCGAGGACGTCAAGTGTAAATATCTTTACGAACAGAAAGCTGGCTATAAGGGCAATAACAACCAGGACGGTAAGGTCACGAACAGTCTTGGAGTGTAAAAAGGAGATTAAGGCCTTTTTACGATCCGTATTATTTGAGTGCCGGGCCATAGTGCCGGAGTAAGGGGAATTGAAAAAGCAAACGAATTAACCCGAAGGCTTTAGGGTCGACGCAGTCCGAAGTAAGGACTTCGGCTACGAACGCGCATTTAACACTGTGGAACAGCGAAACGGTCTGAAGGACGACGAAAATCTTATGGAGAAACCCCGATTGTGAGAAGACGAGGCTATCACTGAAAGGAATTAAGCAGGAGGTCAGTATAGCTTTCGGTACAGGACACAAAGGATTACGGGCTGACTTATGCAAAATCGGACCGACAAGTGATAGCACCGATAACATTAAAGCATTTCCTTTGTCATTGCCGTGCTTTCGAGGCTAACAGACATCGACTCTTAGTTGGGGACACAATACCAGACATTAGCCAACTTAAGGCGTAGTATGGAAAATAATTAAGAATTCTATAAGTGGCACGGAATTCCTAACTAAATTTTATCGAGGTGACTTTTTAGTAATCAGAGCGCACAACAAGCCGATTACTGGCTTAGGTGTATGTCCATAGTGGCATGGGGGTGACTAATATCTGCACCCTTTTTTCAGCCTAACTTATCTCTAGCCGCTCTCAAACGGCAAATTGTTTACTAGTTTTTTTCAATTCTATCCCACTGTGTGTTGCCAACATTAAGAGGGAACAAGTAAGAGCGTGCTAAGTTCGACGGGACTGAATATTATATACCCTATACCATGGATTGCATTTGTCGAGTTCTTTGCGCGGTATCACTTTTAAGGCAAACAAAGAATTATGAATAAGAACTGTTATGCTATTGGAGCTATTTATATCAAGTTAGAATGCTGATCATTGTAGAAGACATTGTGTAATATTTTAGTTATTCGGATAAGAATTGCGCCTTGTAGGGTCTTAAGAAGCAAAATCGGTAGATCGGTTTATATGGGAGCTGTATGAAGCTATAGATCGTTTCAGACCATATTGGACACGTATGTTGAAGGTCATGGGAGATGCCGTTGTACAAAATGTCTGCCAAATCGGATACGAATTGCGCCCTCTAGAGGCTCAAGAAGTCAAAATCTCAGATCGGTTCATATGGCAGCTATATCAGGTTATGTACCGATTTGCGCCATATCTAGAACAAATATTGGATGTCATAACAAAACATCCCATGCAAAATTTCAGCCAAATCGGATGAGAATTGCGCCATCCAGAGGCTCAAGAAGTCAAGATCCAAGATCGGTTTATATGACACCTATACCAGGTTATGAACCGTTTTGAATCATACTTAGCACAGTTTTTTGAAGTGATACCAAAACACTGCGTGCAAAATTACAACCAAATCAGATAAGAATTGCGCCTCCTAGAAGCTGAAGAAGTCAAGACCCCAGATCGCCATAGTTTTACCCGTTCAAGCACAAGACAATCAAAATATATATATACAAATCGATATTTCGAGATGTTACAAACAAAACTACGAGTTTTATGTGCTCTCCATATGGTTGGGGGCAACACCAAACCTCTTGTCAGCCATGAAACACTTGTAATTGTCAAAGACTTAACAACTTGTGCTAGAATGCTGTTAATGAAATATCTTCTGCCAATGCAACTGCCAGCATTAAAGAACTAATAGACGCTTTTAATGACATAGTGGCAGAGGTCTATGAAAATTAAAACTAATAAATTAACCACAAATTTTGGGCCGCAAAAGTTCAGATGAACAAAATTATGAACGAAATGCATTAACTTATTGCAACTGCAAATAACGTTTGTTTTCATTTTCATTATTGGTGAACAGCAGTAGTGAAAATGATACTTTTTATAAGTTACTTATCAGAGACAAAGTATGGCGTTACTAAGTTTTATAATGGCCATGACAATTTAATACGTTAAGCAGCCATTAGACGATGAGACATGTCATATGTGAAGATCTTTAAACTTGGTTAAAAACAGCAACTATGAAAGTTGTACACATCGTGTGATACGTAAAAAAAAATTAATATGAAAAATAGATTTTGGAATAAATATCCATCTTTTTCGGTTAAATGGTGCTTTTATTTCATCGAACATACATGTATATAAAAAAATACAATACATATGAGAATACATGCCGATTATAGCACGCTCTATTCGTATTCGACGTACATATGACAAGTCTTATGAATACAGAAAGTGATAGCTCATATGACATGTCTTATCGTCTAAAGGCAGCTTTAGTTTACTTCTAAAATTGTTGCTTTATAATTACCAAGGTACATCTACTAGGTAGTGTGAGTAGTTCAACAATGAAAACCACATAAATTTTGCCTCATAAAACTACCTTGCAGAGTTGCGTAATATTCTTATGTTTTGTTAATATAAATTCTTAAGGTTTTCCAAAGGTTTTTTATGTTACGTTACATTTGGTTATTTTTTGTTACGTATGATGAGGTTTTCGTTTCTTTGCATTGCGTTATGTTACGTTACATTTTCGTTGCATTACATTTCGTAACGTTTCTTTCTTTTTGCATTTATTTTTACACTTTATCAAAGTCCCTACCAGAAATCACTAATAGAAGGTTAGGTCACTTGCGAAATCATAAAGTGAATAGGCCCCATTAAGGATGTCAAATCTACCATTTGAAAATGTCATCAAATAGGAGAAAATGTAAACAAAAAATGAATGTAAAAAATGAAATCCTCAATGCCAAATACTGCCAAAAATTAAAAAAAATTGTGAGTCAGCTGATTGCTTGACTTAACCCTATACAGTGAATCTCTAGCAAGGCGGATTTAAAAAGGTGGTCTCACGCGATCAGCTGTAAACATTCGGCCAGTTTTGACGGTATGAAGATGTCAGATTTTTGTTTGCATTCTTTTTGTTGTTATCTACTTTCTCGCATATTCTCTGCTCATATACGCAAACGTATACACACACAAATTTCTTAGTGTTTGTCGGCAAAACGTCGATCAGCTTGATGACAAGATGGCGGATTGCACCATATGATGTGTAGGTGTTGTACAAATTAGACCACCATTTATTGTTTTGCCATGAGCCTCTACTAACAATCCAACATTCTTAAAATTGTATTAAGTTTCAACTAAATATCTTTCTTTCTAAGTTCATTCCAAGCCGCTACGTGTTGTTATGTTTTATAACGTTTTCCACTGTCTTTTACTGAACATTTTTTTAAAATTCTTGCCAACATCCAATATTATAAAAATTCAATTTGAAATAAGCCATCTTCTCGTTTAAAACTCTATTACACGGCATGTAGTTGTCTTAGGACATGTCAAATTTAGCACATGTTGAGTTGTACATGTCGTGTGATACAAATAAAACTAACATACGAAAATTAAAATACGAAATTTCAAAATAGCACATGTAATTTTCTTCGATTAGTGAGTGCTCTAGTCCTTCTGACAAAAACATAAAGAAATCATCTGTTTTTATTGTAAGTCGAATGAAATCAACCCCAAATTAAATTGTTTTCACAAACTTATGATTTAACCAGCATTTGCCCAAATTTTTAGGTTATGTCAAATATGGTGTTATAGCAAAAATAATGAATCGCATGTAAATTGACAATTTTGACAAACATTTACATGTAAATACAAAAAGTGACATGTCATAAGACGTCTACATGCCGTGTAATGGCGCCTTTAGTAAATTCCTTTGTTTTACGTTTCGTTACGTTTTTTCCGTTTATAACTTTGCACTTTTTCAAAATCCCTGTTAACACGCCAATAGTCTATAAATTGAATTTAATTTGAATTAAGTCTCCTTCTCGTTTAGTTAATTAAAACAAAACACATCACCTTCACAAGAAATGACTCATTTGCCGATTCATTGATATGCCAATCTTTAAAAAATTCAGTTAGCAGTTCTGTCACCTTTCTAGATGGCTTATAGTAATAGCATTAACTTTTGTTTTGCGCAAAATAAAAACTGGTATGTACTTAAAATTTAAAACAATTCTGAGCAAATGATGTGCGATGAGAAGAAAAAAAAAACGCATAATAACAACTTATCTGAACAAGTGTGTTAATCAAACGCTTATTGTGACATTTCAAAGCCATGCCACATTGTTTATGAGAAAACGGAAAATATTAATCTGGGGAGGTAAGGTAATTTAAACAAATGCAAATCACAATATACTATATGTGGATGGATAAGTCATTTATTTTTTTTTTAATTACATTCTGTTTGTTCAATAAATTGCCATAAATATTTTAAGCATCTTATTTAGGAAGAGCGATAAGTGGATTTTAAATCGCTGCTAATGTTTGTATACGTTTTTTATGGATATTGTAAAATCATAAAAATGTAAATGAATACAAAAAAAAAAAAAAATAATGATGAGATGTGCCTTGTAAGCAAAAAACAGGTGGATTAGAGTTGGAAGAAAAAATACCAGAATATTATCGATATTTAAAAATATAATAAGGTTTGTTTCGTCACCACATTAAATTAGAATAAGATCTTAAAGAGGACATAACTGAAAGCTCATTTGTCAACGACAGATGTTACAGATATGAACATATGGTTAGTACCGTTAGTTTTAAATAAGAAATTTAGATCCACTCTTGGGCCGCCCTAATTCTTTTTCAGACTTCTTCAGTGAAGTGTCCTGAATCAAAAAAGATAAATATCAGCTGCACAAACTTGCACCAATTCAATATATTGGATTATTTTGTAAAAAAATTGATTTTCCGGCCCCTTTTGGAAAACATGTTTAAAAACTCCTTTAAATTGAGATTCTGGCATATCAAAATATTCTACAAAAATGTTCTTCTATAGTTCCCTGAAAAACTTACTTCATAAAAAATGCATTACGGCAGGCTTGGCATCTGTGGATCTAAAAAGACGGGTCAGCAGAGGAACACCTAAAGGAGGTGTAGGAGGTAGCCATTACCAATATAGTATTGTCTCTGAAATAAAAAGGCGTAAAAGTGGTCGCGTATGCTGATGACGTGGCAATTGCGGTTTGGGGAAAGTTTCCCAGCACTCTAAGAGATATACTTCAGGAAGCTCTACGTGCAACAGCAAAGTGGTCTAGGTATAAATCCGTGCAAGACAAAAGTAGTTCTTTTCAGCAGAAGATACAATTTGCCTACAGTGCAACCTGTCTCCTTGGGAGGAGAGAATTTTCCATTTACAGAAAGCGTAAAATACCTGGGTGTGTTGCTGGGCAGGAAATGGAACTTCAAATCCAACATTTTGGAAAGAGCAATAATGGCAACTCTTCTCTCCCTATACACCTGCAAGAGAGCCATTGGCAAAAGTTGGGTGTTGAGACCGCGTGTCATGCATTGGGTATATATTGCAGTTGTCATATCTATAATGCTATATGGTGTTGTGGTCTGGTAGACGGCGCTTCAAAACTACACCTACTGCTCAATGCATAACCGGCTCCAAAGGATGGCTTGTTGGTACATTGCAGCCGCATTGCGGACGACACTGAATTTAATGCTACATCTTATGCCTCTGGACATTGTGACTACCCAAATTTCAGCGATCACTGCCGTGAGGCTAAAGGAGCTTTCTCTTTGGTCATGTGGCGGCTACGGACACTGTGTTATCTTTGATACAATGTCCGATGTTCTAGGCAGAGTGAATTACACCCTACCTGAGCAGCTTTTTAATAAAAAGTACTGTACCACTATTCCTGGTAGAACCGATTGGAACTACGATATCCCTGGTAACAGAAGTTACACAGACTTCTATATGCATGGTTCCAAACTAAACGACCAGGTGGGCTTTGGGGTGTACTCTAAAGATCCACAACTGGTCATATTGAAAAGGTTACCCGACCACTGCAGTGTGTATCAAGCGGAGATCCTTGCAATTAAGAAAGTGGTGGAATGGCTTAGATATAATGTCATTACGACGATTGGCATAAATATCTTCTCAGACAGCCATTAAATCTCTGGAGAACGTATGTCTGAACACAAAAACCGCCCTCGACTGTCGCAGATCTCTCAACAAGATGGCTGTTCAAAATTCACCTGTTTTGGGTGCCGGGCCACAGAGATTTCCTAGGGAATTGTGAAGCGGACGAGCTTGCGAGACTAGGAACTACCCTACACATTCCAGGGATACTGAAATCTGTGGGTATGCCTCTAGCAATATGTAAGCTAAGTTTTCAGGACCAGGTCCGATGGACAACGAATGATAGATGCTCACAAATAGGGGGCTGTGAGCATTGCAAAAGCTATGTGACCTCTGGATGGTTCAACGGTAGGAACTAGAAGGAATCTCCCTTCTTCTGTTTCTGTGGTATAACAATGGACGAAAACGTCTAAGTGAGTTGGCAGACTGCCACTTAAACCTAACCCTAAATACACCAAAACCCAAACCTTAACATAAACACTGGAAATAAGTAAAACGGAAACAGAATTCATAGATAAAGTCTTGAGTTAAAGTAAACGCCTTCTATAGGCTTAAGAACTCATATAAAGAGATTGGCTTATATGGGAGCTATATCAGCTTATATACCAATTTGGACCATACTTCGCGGAGTTTTTGGGAATCATAGCAGAATGCATTGTGGAGTCTCAAGAAATTAAATCGGAAGATCGGTTTATGTGGGAGCTATATCAGGTTATATACTATTTTTGACCAACGAATACACTGAGAGGCAACACTGTGGGACATACATTCGCCGATTAGAGGGATGTTTCCCTAGCACTCTATAAGAAAGGGAAGTGGCTGGGGTAATGCGTCTACAACAGGCGGAAATGTGTCTAAAAAAAGTTCTTTTCAGCGGGATATGCAAGGTATCAACAGTGGCAGCTGTCTCCTTGAAAGTTGAAAATGTTTAATTCACTTAAGGCGCAAAATACCTGTTTGTGTAGCGCCACAGACACCAAGGAATGCATTTTTATATCAGCTTATTACTCTGCTTCTAAATACCTTTTATTTGATATCCATATCAAAAAAAGAGAAAAAAACGTTAGGCGATTGTTGATAATAGTATAAGCCGCAAACCTTGATGCGAATATCCGCAAGCATTTAGTGGAATTTTACTTTTATATAATTTTGTAATTAAATTTGTTTTTTATCCTCTGTTTCTTTATTTTGCTCCATTCCATTTTTGTTTTTATTTTTTGTATTTTTAAAATTTATTTTTTATTTATTTTATATTATTTTTTTATTGTAACTTCCTATCTTTTTCTCTCTATGTCCCTCTCCACCCCTTCTTTCCTGTCTCATCCTCACCAACCCACATCTCCCTATCCCCCTACTCACCCCCTCAAAATCACACCTTTGGCCGAGTTTAGGTGTGGGGAGGTCGTCAATACCCTTCCCCTGTTTCCTCATAGCCCTCCCTCTTTAATATGCGCCTCCTTATTATCTTTTTCAAGAACAAAAACAATTCGACAACACCTCCGTTTTTTTTTGTCGAGTAGAGTTGGGAGGTTTGTCTTCAATGTTAATTCGTGATTAATTAAAGATTTTTGTCATGCCTTTGAAGTTTATGCTAAATTGTTCTATACTGTTAAGCTTATATTTACTATGAGTTTTATAAATACCCAAATAAATTATTTATGAGAAAAGAAGGAATGCAACTGACAATACATTCGGAGAAGAAAAAGCTTTATTAACCCTATAAAGATCTGGCAAACTAAGACTAGCGCTCTCTTTATTTGTTCTCTGTATTTCTCCCCTAAATGTGTTAATATTTTGTCTCTAACAAACACTCTGTGATATCTCTCCTAATATCAGAAATACTCTCAGTCACAGGTTTAGCTCTTACTCTTTTGTGTGCGTGTATATGTGTGTTCTTCCGTAGCAAGCACATAATTTGTATCAACCACACCCACTCCATTCAATTTCAGACTCACTTGTAACAGCATTTCCCGTAGATTTACAGCCGCCCATCAATGAGGCAACAGTGGTGAGCGCCGATGATAAGAAAGCTCTCGATAGCTATGGCAATCCGATTGAATCATTGAAGCCCATTGAGACACCAGACGGCCGCAAAGTGATAAGTGCCCAAGGTCTGCAATTCGAAATACCCAATTACGCTTCGGGCATAACAGAATTAAAGAAGCCTTTCGATGATTTACTGCCACCATTTGTTGGTGAGTTTAGCAATGATTTAAAAAAAATAAAATCTAATTTAACTGAGGGACAAGACGACGACGACAAGGACAAGGACAAAGGTGACGCTGACGCTGTTACTGACGAAGACTTGAACAATAGCCAGGACAAAGATGAAGATGTCAAAGATCATGCCTCCACCAATTCAGCTATTTTTAAGAAACCACTCAATTGGGCAGCTGGACATAATGATCCCGTTGTTGTTGGTGTCTCCAGTGATTTGTTAAGGATTGAAAGACATCCCCGACCCATAACGAACACAAATATGCACGTTGCGCCTCAACTGAACACGAACTTAGACATTGGCACCTTCACAACAAATCTGCCCCCACAACATGTAACCCATGTACCATCAAAGGCAGCGTCTGGTCAACAAAGAAATACAATCATATCATCGGCACCATCAGCATCAACTTTACCTTTATTATCATCATCGTCATCCTCATTTGCATCTTTCGAAGAATCATCCTTTTCAGCCTCTTCTATACATAATCACTTAGCCCTTATTAATAAGCCCAGTCTCTCTAGTAAGTCTCTGCTTTCAGCCCACTTTACTCCTCCCCTAAGTAATGGTAATTTCAACTACCCCAATGTACCCACTGATGTTTCCATTATTAATCGTATAGCCTCTAAATATCAAAATCCCCTTCCCACCCTAGATCCCATTGCCGTTGCCGTTCCCAATGATAGTTCGGAATCGTTGACAACTGTAGAAGGACCCTCCGCCGCCTCCTCTTCGTCGAACACCGCCACAGAGGTGGACGTGGAGAATGTTCAGTTGGTGCAAATACCCACGGAAAGCTCCACAAATTCCATTAAAGGCTTGCCCCAATACATAGTCGACTTGAATGATCCAGATATTGGTGGTCCCGTCGAGTACATGCCTGCCGATGACAGGCGTTTGAGTGTTATTGCCTGGGATCTGCTGCCTCCTCTTGATGTCGATCCGGCCGACACGAATAATGAGGCGAACAAACGAAAATCCTTCGTGGCACTTTCAGCTAGTCAGCAGCATGTGGGCTCGGCCTCTGAGCATCACCACTTCCAAACTAGTCAAAATGCATTTGGACACAGTCATCATCAAACAGAGAGCGAGGGAAGTACGACTCCCAGAACGACTACGGTCAAGACTACAACAACACCGCGTACCACAACGACGACGACCCAGCGTACCACCACAACGCCACGTACCACTACGACCACTACTCAGCGCACCACCACGACTCCACGTACAACTACAACCAGGAGAACCACTACTACTACCATAAGAACCACCACTACACCAAAACCTGATCCCTCGACATTCTTTAAATTGGAAGGAGGTGATTCATATACCCTGCCTTCCTGGTTGGCTGATATCGATGACCCAGATCTAGATGTGGCAGTCACCTATGTGATACCCGAGGATATCAATCAATACAATCATTCAATAGCAACTGACATTCTACCCCCCCTGGAGCCATACACAGACCTTAATGTTTTAAATTTGACTCCTCCTACAGCCAATAAACCCAGTACGACGTCTACAACAACAACGACAACAACCACTGCTAGACCTACTACCACCACCACCACGACAACAAGAAGACCTACTACCACAAGATATACTACAGCAAGAACAACAACATTGCGACCAACTTCCCAGGCCCACTGGGTTAGGGCAAGGCCTACAACTGCAACATCTACTGCCCGACCCATTTCCAGTTCATTCAATAATCAAATCACCTCCTCCTTCTCAAGTCAGACATTTAATTCACCATCCACCTCCACCACCTACAGCACTACAACATCTCCGGGAAATTATAATGCACAACGCACTCGTACCACTCCCACCACTCCCACCACTAGCACAACGACGACAACGACAACAACAACAACTCAAAAGCCAAAAACCACTTTAAATCCCTATAATCGTCCTTCTACTTCCTCCGTCTCCAATACAGACAAAATCAGCAGCGAAGAGGTTACAGCAGCTGACATACAGAAATCGTCAAATCCTTTCCTAGGGTCCCATAATCCGCAACCATTCTCTAAGCCAGGTACCACAACCAGGAAAACTACAACTACCACAACGACCACCACAACAACTCCTTCACCCAAAGAAGTGAATCCATTTGAGCCCACCATTCCACCATGGTTGGCCCAGTTTGATTATGCCGATGTGGGCCCCGGCGTTCCCTTTGTCTATAATCCCGATGAAGATGAATTACCGGTGGAGGATGACATTCAACCTCCCTCAAAGATCAATGGCGATGCTGCGGATGCCACCAAAACCTCAGCAGCCACCTCGTCGTCCACCTCAAACTCCCCTTCTCACTCCCAGAATTCTGATCAAACAAGTTTCTCAAATAAATTCTCTTCTACTGCTACTTCTCTAACTTCTGCTTCTTCTATCCCATCCAAAGTAACAATTCCACTACCATCCATTGAAATTAGTCAGGACGATAACACGTTGACGCAACCGCAAAATGTGTTCGCATCACCACCGACTGCTTCAGCGGAGGCCATTGACGTTAGTAAAAAGACCTCATCAACTTTTAACGCCCATTTTCCAGCACGTTTTGAGCCCTCATCCGAGGCAGTGGAAAATACCAACAAAATTCCATTGGCAGCAGATCGTGAATCATTCCCTCCATTCAACACGGCCACAAGCAGCAGCAGCAGCAGCGGCAGCAACACTGGATCAGCTGGATCACTACCCACAAAGACGACTTTCAGCAAAAGTGAAGATGGCAAAGTTATAACGAATAATATTTTCCTAAGTGCCGGAGGTTCGACAACCCAGAGTTCAATAACAAAACCATTTGGAACAACGTCCTTTGGAAATTCGGCGGCAAAAGGTAAGATTTTAGTTCAATACGGCAATGAAAATTTTAAATTTTCAAAAAAAATTTCGCTCTCAAGCTGAGAAGACGAGTACTCTGTTTATAGTGAGAGAAATGATAAAAAAAATTAATATGGCAACACTTGAAATCATCGCCAGCGTCATTTTTGAATGTTTATTGGTTTAATTGGTTCGTTTTTCTTCATTTATTTGCGAAAAAATAAATTAAATGGAGAAAACAATAGGTGCAGATAAAAAACATCTTTTGGAATGGAAACAAAAACATTTGATTGCTGTTAAATTTCGCTCGCGGAACAATTAAAAATTTCAGCGACTATTCCGAAAGCAGAATAGAATACCAACCCTTATCCTGCTGCCTTTTGAATTAAGGGCAGTATGTAACCCTACCATAAGAAATGCATTGACATATCCTAAGCGAAATTTTCGTTACCGATACCATTACCGAAATTTTCGCAGGTACGCACCTCAAATTTTCGATATTTGTAATAATAAATATCGATGTTATTGATACTAACGTTGATTTCCCATCACCCATATTTCAAACGAAAATGAGAGATCGATTTTTATAGAAGCCATACCAATGCACAGACCGAATAAAACCAAAATTTTATAAAGTAAGTTGGAAGTCATGAGAGAGATCATTCTACAAAATTTTAGCCTAATCGGATGAAATGTTCGCCCTATTTGGGCGCAATGTATCTTATAGGATGTCGTATATCTTATTTTTGTTTGAAAAAAAAAATTACATTTATCGATAGGAAAAATATCAATCGATATTTAGAAAAAATATATGATATCGATAGTATCGATATTTTGGCAGCTCTAGCATATTGCTCTTAAAAAAAACACACACACACTACCTATACTGTTGCCAAATATTGGCTCAGACGTATTTTCGTTACCAACACTAACGAATAAAGCCATATGAATACTTAGCACAATTGTTGCAAAAGTGCTGCCAAATCGGATAAGAATTGAGCCCTCTAAAAGCTGACGAAGTCAAGACCCATGATCGGTTTATATGGCAGCTATATCAGGTTATGTACCGATTTGCGCCATACTAAGCACATTTTTTGGAAGACATAACAAAACACCTCGTGCAAATGTTCAGCCAAATCGGATGAGAGTTGCGCCCTCTAGCTGATCAATAAATCCAGATTCAAGATCGGTTTATATGGCAGCTATACCAGGTTTGCAGTCAACAGCAATTTTAAAATTTATACCAAGTTTATAGTATTTAAATTTTACTTTGTCAATTTTTTATTTTGTTTTAACTGCAAAAAAACACACACTGAGTCATAATTTTTGGTGATAAAACTACCCATTTCATAATTGATCACTTCTTCTCTTTTTTCAGATGGCTTTACTGGCATTGGTAGTACCACAACAAGTTTCACCAAAGCCGGAAATAGTTTCAATCAATTCACTACCTCCTCAGCGGCCTCTGGTTTTGTGACAGCCTCAACAGCAGCCAACAGTAGTGGAACTAAATATACCGGCAACTTTGGAGGACCCCCCGGTGTATTGGCGCCAAATGGTGTGCCCAAACCTTCGGGCTTTGTTGCAGCCTCTTCATCCACATCCACCAAGAGTTACAATACATCGCCCACCAGTCGACCAGGGTCTGGCAGTACCGCTGCCTTTGGCAACACCAAATTTACAGGCAGCTTTGGAGGACCACCGGGTGTCTTAAGGCCATATGACAATGTCAAAACTGTTTGAAAATAGAAAGACAAGCATCATTTACACACAATCCCCTCCCTGCTCCACTCACTTCCTAGTTTAAGTAAATTATTTATATAAAAAACAAAAATCGAAATTTAAAATGCTGTTACTTTGAAAACGATTTATAATTTCTTGGAAAAAAAAAACAAAATCATTGCTCAAAAATACTCTGAACAAAATATTCGAAATAATTAATAATTTATTTTCATTTCCTGCAATGCCGTGCATACTCGCTGTTCTTCGGCTGCTACCAATTATGCAAATGTGTGTCCTTCCCTGCTCAAGGAACAAGAAGGGAATAGTAATAAAATGGAAACACATACACCCACATCAATGTTACACTACACACACACCAACACTCACACACATTCAAATCATTTATTATTGTATAGATTGTATGTAAATGTTAATGGCTTTATTTTTTTTTTTTTTTGGTATATTATTAAATAAATTGATAGTGAACGAAAAGAAACACACACATACCCAACTGAATTTATATGCCTTTGGTGATGTCTCCAAGGCATGTCTGGAGGCTCAGTGGGCAAAACAGACATGCAGTTTATTGTTGACATTCATTATGACTTGATCACAGTTAAGTTAATTTTGGCCAACATGCAAACCCCAAACCCCTCTAAAATCGACAACACATACAGGCATTGTTACACTGTGCTACAAGGGGATATTGGGTAATAACATCCAACTCACCCTTGACATATACAAATCGAATGTGTAAATACATGTAAATACGAGTATAAGTAAGTATGCAGTATAAGATGTACAGCATAGTTATCGATATCAAGCGATTACAGCCTATTAACAATAACGGGACAATAACCTAGAATTGATAAAACAACATCAAAATCCATGTTGTCTATTGTGATAACTACAAAATTCGTGTCGTCAAAATTGCCAACATCGTAGTCAATGCTATGAAATCAAAAATCATTGTTCAAAGATTGTCTTTAAGAACTATTTGTATGCTACTGTTGTTAATATTTTGCCTTATTGACATGGTCTTGTTTCGAAATAAAAAACTTGTTGATTTGTTTAGTTGGCAATACAGTTTGTTCGCGTGACTTATAAAAAGTACACTCAAAAAATAAACTTTCAAAAAATAAATAAAAAAATAATTAAGAACAAAAAGGAATAAAATAAAAACCAGTAAAGAAGGGCAAAAGTCGGGCGGTGCCGACTGTACAATACCCTACACCTACCCTATAAGTACAATGTGGGAGCTATATCCAATTTTGAACCAATTTTGACGGCGGATGTTTTTAAATGGGTTATTAAACAATGCCTATCAAATTTCGAGCAAATACGTTCACACTGTAATAACTACGGTTGACAAATGACAACACTATTGCAAATTACCTAGAATCTGAGGAACACATATATGGGAGCTATATCGAATTCTGAACCGATTTCGAGCAAACTTCTCAGATAATGTGGTAGTGGTCGAGGAAAGCGTTGTGCAAATTTTTTGCAAGATCGGTCCAACAATGCGCTTGCAGTGGGTATTGTATTGAAAATCGGGCGAGTTTTAGCCGTGTTCGAACGTAGTGCCTCGTCTTCTAGAGAAGGTACGCATGGCTGGCAGCTCTTAATTTTTTTTTAAATCATAGCCATCATAGATTCATAGCCCACAAAATAAATTCTTAGTATTCGAAAGTTTTTTTTCGAGTGTATTTCTAATATACTTGTGTAAGTATGTTGACAATAGGAACATGCAATTTGCCAGACCTGCCTACCTTTAATTTGCGACTTAGTTGAGTTGAGTTGCAGGTCGTTCTCCGCCCGCCACAAATCAATTTCAATAAAATATTCCAAATTTGTTAAATTGGCGCAAAATTACGAAAATATGTTTTATTTGTATATTGTCAATACAACAAATTGGAAAATTGTGTTTATTATGGACATATTAATTTAACATACCACAGTTGTGGATGGAAGATACAGACTTGAGAACGCAGTAAGCACTAAAATGGGATTTCTCATTTAGTTTATGACTCCCATTAGAATGTCAAAGACAAAATTTTGACAAATTTTTATTACGATGGAAAATTTTGTTGAATATGGATTTTAATGGAAACAAGTAAAGGGGTGCTAAGTTCGGCCGGGCTGAATCTTATCCAACATGGATCGCATTTCAAATTCTCTAAATGACATTTTCAAATAGAAAAACACCAGTCATAGAAAAACACCACCTCCAAAATTTCAGCAAATCGAGTAATAACTGCGCCCTCCAGTGGCTCAAAAAAAAACTGGGAGAACGGTTTATATGGCAGCTATATCAGGTTATATATCGATTTAAATTATACTTGAAACAGTTGTTGGAAGTCATACCAAAAAACACCGTGCAAAATTTCAGCCAAATAGGATAAGAATTGCGCCCATTAGAAGCTGAAGAAGTCAAGACCCAAGATCGGTTTTATATAGCACCTATATCAAAACATGGACCGATTTGGCCCATTTACAATCCCAACCGACCTACACTAATAAGAAGTATTTGTGCAAAATTTCAAGCGCCTAGCTTTACTCCTTCGAAAGTAAGCGTGTTTTCGACAGACAGACGGACGGACAGACAGACGAACGGACATGGCTAGATTGACTTATGGGGTCTTAGACGATATAAGTATACCCCCATCCTATGGTGGAGGGTATAAAAATAATCGAGATAGGATAGATAACACTGTGAAACAATTTCAATGCATGATCTGGTGCTGAAAGTATCAGGTCAGTAGAGCCAAATACCAAAAGGTTTTTTAGTTCTCATGCCAAATTTTTCTGGGATCCAGGGCAAAAATACCAAAATCGCTGGTACGTTTGTATGGGACCTACACCTACAGTTGGACGGATGTGGACCATGTTCGGCACAGTTGCAGATGTGTCTAAAAAAACATGCACGTGCTACTGGGACCTCAAAGTTTTGAAAATCTCAATTTTTTGGTTGTTTGGCGACTTAAAGGACTTTGACGAACCATATCTGAAACGGCTTAAGCTATTTATTTGCCCGTGTCACACATCAAATTAAAGGTCAATCTCTTTTTAACATTTTATGTTATGTTTAATAACGAAGAATTTAAATAGTACTGAATTCGAGATAATCAAGCTGATAGTCAGTCTGTCGTTTTTATACCCTACACCACTACTGTGGTACAGGGTATTATAACTTAGTGCATTTGTTTGTAACACAAGAGAAATAGACCCATTGATAAGTATACCGAACGACTCAGAATCTCTTTCTGATTCGATTTTGCTACAACTGTCTGTCTGTCCGTCTGTCTATCCGTCTTTCTATGTTAATTTGTGTACAAAGTACAGGTCACAATTTTCATCCGATTGTCTTAAAATTTTGTACAGGCATGTTTTTTGGCCTACAGGCGAAGCCTATTGACCGATTTGCAGTAATAATGCAATAAAATGGTCATTTGTTAACCGAAACTCTCGAAATTTGGCAGGAAGGATTTAGGTCTGTGTGATGAAGGGTTGCCACCCTGCCAGGATTTAAACTGTAGCAGAAAAATTTCCAAACCACTATAACTTAAAAGCCAATAAATGGATTTAAAAACTCCTAAAGAGTTTTTTGTGTAAAATTTTCTAAATTTTCAAACTATGTATCACAAAGTTTTAGAAAAAAATTCCCATAAAATATATTTAAAAAAAAATTTTAACCTTCAACATTTTATGCCCACTTCTTTTCAATTATGCTTCAAAATGTTCTTTATTTCATCACCTTTGTACCCTACAAAGGAAATTTTGGGACAGCCATATTTGTAAGAGATACAAATTAATTAATCTGGTCACCCCAACTCTTTCAATGTTCGTTGGATTGTAATAACATCGTTATTTGCCTACCGATTCTCAGGAAATTTTGAACGAGGGATTTTCTTATGACTCCCCACATAGGTGGTAAATTTCATAAAAATCGGTTCAGATTTGGTCATTTTGGTCATTTTACAACTGATTCTCACGAAATTTTGCACTAGCGATTCTCTTATGACTCCCGTTTTTACTTGTGAATTTCAAAGAAATCGATCCAGATTTGGATATAGCTCCCACATGATAGAGTACATATAAGATTCGCTCAAGCCGAACTTCAAAAGCTTTTGCATTTAAAATCCATGTAGGATATTTTGTACATTGCCGTCACAATCTCCAGTTTAATGTACAAAACTTGTGATCACATCACTCCATCTCTTATAAAGTTCTCTACCACCTACAGAGACAATTACTTTTAGACAAAAATGTAAAATACCAGTACTGGTCCGTATTAGCCTTAAAAATAATTTTTGGATACAAAAAAATGACATCATTCAATTTGAATGCTTAATAATCGTTTGTTAGTTACTCATTGGCCGTTGTTAGCAATTTAAAAAATTTCGGGAATACTCACACATGTCCGCCCACTATAGAATTTATTGCTAAAACTACCATATGTAGGACGTTGCCAATGATTTTGTTAATCAAACAAATTGTCTGTCTACCTGCCATAATATCAATAAATAACGATTTTTGTTTGTTAAATATCAAATGCGAATTCTGCATGACATTTGTTTATAAGGTTAAACTTCATGAAACAACAATAACAAAAAAAAAAAACAACCAATAAAACTCAAACATGTTATCAACCAATTTATTTGAGCTCATAAAAATGATACCAAACAAATTAGTAACAATGCTACATGAACACAACAAAATTTGTATGTAATGTGTTTGCATACACATTATTTACATATAAAGCAAAAAAAAACACTATATGAGCACGCAAGTATTTTATGTGGTTAATTGTGGTGTTCGATGTGATGTCCTTAGAACAAAATTGGAAAACAAATGTTTCAAATTAAAAAATTGCTGAAAAATAAGACAATTAATACAAAAAAACTCAGTAAGGAAAGGCAAAAGTCGGGCGGCGCCGACTGTATAATACCCTACACCTACCCTATAGGCACTAAGTGGGAGCTATATCTAATTCTGAACCACTTCGATGGGGCTCAACGGATGTTTTCAGATGGGTTGTTAAACAATCCGTATCAAATTTCGAGAAAATATGTTCAAACTGTAATAACTATGGTTAACAAATGAGCACATATTTGCAATATTTCTCAAAATCGGACGGACATATATATGGCAGCTATATCCAAATCTGAACCGATTTCTATGAAATTCACCAATAGTACTAAGAATCATAAGGAAATACTTTGTTTTTGTGTTTTTGATGACCAATGTGAATATTTAATGTTTTTTTGTTTTGTTGATGGGCTTTTTTGGTCAGGTTGAGGATTTTTTAAATAAAACAAATCGTTTTCATTTTTTCTCTCGACGTTTCGTTGGTTATTTTTTCCAACTTCATCAGGACAGAGTTTATTGAAGTTCCTGTTTAAAGTATTCTTGTATAAAGTATATGTTTTGTATTGCTTAGTTTTTTCATTTAGACTTACGATTAATTTTACATCTTCGTTGAATTACTTATATTACTATAAAAACTGGACACCACGACACAGAAAATATAATAATATAAATAATTGCACTTTGAGGGAAGTATATAAAGTCTAAACTTATTACTAATATCACAGAACAGTCGTTTTCAAGTTATTGCAATGGAATACTGCAGCTTAGTGTTGTCTTTGTCTTCTTTGGTGTTTATCGACTCTTTAAGTCTTTGTTGAATCCGTAGGCTCTCTAATGTGTATCGCTTGTTCTCTATTTTCTCACTGTCAAGTACTCTTACTGTCTTAAAGTTTGCCGCATGTCCGCTCTCTTTTATATGTTGTGCTAGTGCTGTCGATTGTCTCCCTTTTCTTATGTCGGCTTCGTGCTCAGCCAACCTAGTGCCTAGTGTGCGTCTGGTGGTTCCCACATATTTTTTGTTGCATTTTTCTTGTTGATCTCCATCACACGTAATTTCGTATACGACGTTGCTTAGTTTGAGTTTGTCTGTTTTGGTTGTTGTTCCTTTTTTCTTGAATATTTGGTTTAGAGTTTTGTTTGATTTATATGCTGTTGTTGAGTTTTCGTCAAGTATGATATTTCCCAAAGATGCGCGGTCGGTAAGCTTAGGGATGTACGGTACACTGTAAAATTTTTTCGTCGTTGATGCTTTTTCTTCATGGGGTCGTTTGGATCCGTTGGTGACGTCGCGAATTAAATTATTTATTAATGCCATTGGATAATTGTTCTGTTTTAAAATTTGTTGTATTTTATTTATGTTGTCTGCTTTGAAACGTTCATCGCTTAACAGTAGAACTTTGTGGATGAAGTTCTTGGCCGTATTAATTTTCGTGCTGTGTGGTTGCGTAGAGTTATAATTAATCATTCTTCCCGATGCTGTTGGTTTCGCGTACCAGTTTGTTATTAACGTATTTCCATTTCTTATTATCTTCATATCCAGGAACGGTAACTCTGCACGAGTTTCCTTTTCTATCGTAAATTTTAATTTGTTGTGATACGCGTTCATTAATTTCATTATCGTTGTTTCATCTTTTTTGTTTATCACCGCGAACAGGTCGTCTACATACTTCACTATAAATTTTACCGTTATGTTCATACTCTGCAGTTCGTCCATTACGTCGTCCAAAAGGGTGTCAAGTACAATATCCGCAATCGTTGGTGAGAGTGGGTTCCCCATTGGCATACCATAAGTTTGTTGGTAAAGTTTTCCAGCATACGTGAAGTAATTGTTATCTTTCAGGCAGAAATTGAGAATTTTGAGGAATGTCTGTCTTGGAATGGTGGTATTAACCCGAAGTGTATCCCATTTATCCATAATTTTCTTAATGGCTAGATATATCGGTATGTTAGTAAATAACGATACCACGTCGAAGGAGACGATAATGTCATCTTTATCCAAAGTGATAGATCCGAGTTGTTGTTTCAGTTCTAGAGAGTTTTTAACATTGTATTCCGTCGAAATTATAGTTTTTAGTATGTTTCCAATGTGTTTCGAAAGAGCATAGCAGGGGACGTTCATTGACGAAGATATAGGCCGGAGGGGAGTGCCATCCTTATGAATTTTCGGCAGTCCGTATAGTTCTGGCGATTGCGGTGAAATGCTGTCTAATTTAGTTTTTTCCCATTTTGTTATATGTTTACTTTTGAATAGTTCCATGATAATTTTATTGTTAACTTTTTGGAGTTTCTCCGTAGGATCCACGTCGATTGGTCTATAGGTTGTTTTATCCGCAAGTAATTGGTTCATCTTCTGGTGATATTCCTTCTTTGACATGACTACTGTTTTGTTCCCCTTGTCTGCAGTTGTGACCATAATCGTGTCTCTGTTTGCATCAATTATCTCCTTTGTTTCTTCATAGATTCCTAATATGAATTTCTCTCTGTCATCATTTCTCATGCTTCGCTTAAAATTCGTAATTCTATTAGCTATTTTGGACCTAGCTGTTTCTTTCTCCCGGACGTCATCTATATTCTGCACCCACTGTTCAATGTCCGCGATAAGTGGAACTGGTGCAAAATTGTCTTTGTTGACTGGGAGTGCAAATTTTGACCCCATAGATAGTAGCCATTTACACTCTGTCGGAAATGTTACTTCTGTTTTATTGACAAACCAATTGTCATTGAACCGTAGATTATGTTTCGAGAATTTATCCGATCTTATTTTATTTAATTTCGCTGAGTGTATTTCCTTTGTCCTAGTTTTTATATTCTTATATCTATCCCATTGTAAATATCCCATTGGAAATACTTCCTGCCAAATTTCGAGAGAAGCGCTTAACAAATGAGCAATTATTTGCAATATTTCTCAAAATCGGACGAACATATATATGGGAGCTATATCTAAATCTGAACCGATTTTGAGCAAACTTCTGAAATATGTTGGTAGTCCTCAAGGAAAGCGTTGGGCAAAATTTTGGTAAGATTGGTGAATAAATACGCTTGCAATGGCTCTAGAAGTGAAAATCGGGCGATATACATATATGGCAGCTATATCTAAATCTGAACCGATTTCTATGAAATTCACCAGTACTACTAGGAGTCATAAGAAAAACCTTTCTACCAAATTTCGAGAGATTCGGTTAACAAATGAGCACTTTATTGCAATATTTCTCAAAAACGGACGAACATATATAGGGGGTCTATATCCAAATCTGAACCGATTTCTATAAAGTACACCAGTTATACTAGGAGTTAAGAGAAAAATCCTTCCTGCCAAATTTCGAAAGATTCGGTTTACAAATGAACACTTTATTACAATATTTCTCAAAATCGGACGAACATATATGTGGGAGCTACATTCAAATCTGAAACGATTTCGACCAAACTCTATAGATATTGTGATAGTCGTCGCGGAAAGCGTTGTGCACAATTTTGGCAAGATTGGTCCATAAATACGCTTGCAGGGGGTTTAGAAGTGAAAATCGGGAGATAAACATATATGGCAGCTATATCTAAATCTGAACCGATTTCTATGAAATTCACCAATAATACTAGGAGTCAAGAAAAAATCCTTGCCAAAAAATTCTTGCCAAATTTCGAGAGAATAGGTTAAGTTAGGTTGAAAAGAGGGTGCAGATATTAATCCGCCCCATGACACTATGGGCATACACCTAAGCCAGTAATGGGATGGTTGTGCGCCCTAAAAACTATAAAGTAACCTCTAAAAAGAAAATTTTAAGTAAGGAATTCCGTGCTACTTACAAAATCCTTAATTGTTTTCAATACTACTCCCCTAAGTTGGTTCATGTCTGGTATTGTGTCCCCACCTAAGTGCAGGTATCTGTTAGACGCGTAAGCCGGGCAATGACAAAGGAAATGCTCCAACGTCTCATCATCTTCCCCGCATGCCCTAGACATGCTATCACTTGTCGCTCCAATTTTACATAAGCTCGTAGTCCTATGTGTCCCATTATGATACCAATAGCTACACTGACCTCCTGACGAGTTCAACTTCTAAACTATGAAAATCTATCACAGATTTATAGCATTTGAATAGTAGACTAACGGCCGTAGGCCAATGTTATAAGAAATATCAATATGCTATTCTTATTTTTTTTATCTTTTTACTTAACTTTACTGACCTCCTTCTTGCTTACTTTCAGTAAGAGCCTCGTCTTCTCACGATAGGATTTTCGCCGTCCTACCGACCGTTTCGCTGTTCCACAATGTTGTATGCACATTCGTCGCCCACTTCCTTAACTCGGACTGCATCGACCCGAAAGGCTTCGGGTTAACCAAGTTTATTGAGGGCAGTCCTCTGGCCATCACCGCCAAATCGTCTGCCTTTACATTCCCCCTTACTCCGTTATGGCCCGGCAGCCAAACGATGCGGATTTTGCCATCCTCAGAGAAGGCGTTAATCTCCTTCTTACACTGCAAGACTGTTCGACTATACGACCGGAAACCTCTTCCCTTCCCTTCCAGGTTTCCTATCGTCGCCCCGAATAAACCCCTTTGGTATGAGCCGCTCCCATCCTCAATCCATTCTCCCATCGCTTTAAGTCTCACAGCCGCAGTGGCTGCCCCACACTTAATCTGTATGTCAATGGGTCAGATATCTAGAATAGTCTTCAGTGCCCTAGTGGGCGTGGTCCTCATCGCTCCGCCTATGCCAAGACAACATGTTCTCTGAACCTGTTATATGGTCCTTATGTTGCACTTTTTCTCCATAGCAGTCCACCAAACTACTGAGGCGTAAGTAAGTATTGGTCACATTCACATAATCACATTCCTCCGAGGACTATCCTCGGATTTAGACCCCATTTCGAGCCTACATAGTGTCCAACATCTGTGAGCCTTCTCAGTACGCTCCTGAATGTGACACTTCCAATTCAGTTTCTTGTCCAAGATCATACCTAAGTATTTGACCTTGTCAGATGTCGAAATCGTCTTATTGAGGAAACGTGATGCTTTAAATTGGTCCACCTTCGTCTTCCTCGTGAACAGGCATATTTCAGTCTTCTCTGGGTTAACATTGAGACCTCTGGGTCTAGCCCAGTCATATGCCATATTCAAGACCCTTTCGGACCTTCAGCATAGCTCGTTCGGATCCTTACCCCTTAGAAGTAGTACAACATCGCAGACGAGTTCAAACCCACCTCAGTCAGCATCCATGGCGATAAAATGCCCCCTTGTGGCGTGCCTTGTGCCACCTTCTTCCTTATAATGTAAGTTCTTAATACATTAAAAAAAAAGGAACCTTCGAACGCATTCCATTATAATGGAATCTTGCTAATATCTTATTCCTGCTTTATAATGCTTATGCGTTATGCTCTATTTAAAATTGCCTTCATATGTTTTCAGGTCATTATTTTAGCCTGGAAACTAATGATCCTGCCTATGTATTTATTTAATTATTTAACGTATGTACGCAAGGGGTTGTTTTGAAGTTGGATATTTGCTTAAATGGCATATTAATTAAGGTCTATTTACATTAATCAAAGCCACAAAACAAACCAACGTTCAAGGAAACCAACGAACAAACGACATTCTTAGGCGCTTTTTTAAATTGCATGTCGTCGTACTTAAACTCCCCCATACTTTTTCTTACTCCTTTGAATTTAGCCTACCTAAAGAAAAAACGCAAACATTTACGAAACTGTCGAATAATCGAAAACAACAAAAAAAAAAAACTTAAAAAGCTAGAACAACGTTTTAGTTGCACATTGAAAGGCAAACATGAAGGTTGTTGGTTTCTGTTTGTAACTGGTATGACAAACAACGGATACGGATACGTCTAAGGAAACGGAAACGGATACAAGTGAAAAATCTAGAAATATTTTACACATAATATTAAAAAAAAACTAACACACAATGCCGCGTAAAAAACCTAAAGAGGATACAATCGAAGAAATCGAACAAAACATCAAATTATTTTGTGACCAGTCAAAAAATCACATGAAATCTAGAGAATATGAAAAGGCATTGGTGGGCTACAATCAGGTAAAGCCAAATGTGAATATTTTCCAAAGAAAAAAATCTCAAAGCTGAAATTGAATATGTATGTAGAATGATTTAAGCTATAGAAAATTACGATTCGAAAGATGCCGAAGTTTAATTCACCAGTAAGTGTATCAGTGAGATGTATTCGGCATATAAAGAAAAGAATTATATTACAAAGAAAAAATAAAAAAAAATGTTATTTAATGACAGCTAAAATGTAAACTAAAAGAATAATTATGAACAAAAATTAAAAAAAAAAAACAGTAAGGAAAGGCAAAAGTCGGGCGGAGCCGACTATATAATACCCCACACCAACCCTACAATTATAAATTCGGGCAATAGATATATGTATATCAGAGCTATATCTAAATCTGACCGAATTTTTTCAAACAGATCGTTTGAAAATTGTTGTTACTACGGCCACATAAGTGCAAATCCGGCAATAAATATATATAGGAGCTTTATCCAAATCTTAACCGATATTGACGAAATCTTGCAGATAGGTTAAGCTTAGTAACAAAACCACCTGTGCCAAATTTTGTGCATATCGGTTGAAAATTGTAGTAACTATGGCCATTAAAGTGCAAATCGGGCGATACATATATATGACAGCTATATCCAAATCTGAGCCGATTTTGATGAAATCTTGCAGATATTTTAATATCGGTAACAAAATCATCCATGCCAAATTTTGTGCAGATCGGTTGAAAATTGTATCTACTACGGCCATTTAAGTGAAAATCGGGCGATACATATATATGGGAGCTATATCTAAATCTGAACCGATTTTTATGAAATCTTGCGTATGTATTAAGATCGGTAACAAAATCATCGATGTCAAAGTTTGTGCAGATCGGTTGAAAATTGTAGTTACTACGGCCATTAAAGTGCAAATCGGGCGATACATATATATGACAGCTATATCTAAAGCTGAACCGATTTTTATGAAATCTTGCAGATATTTTAACATCGGTAACAAAATCATCCATACCAAATTTTATGCAGATCGGTTGAAAATTGTAGTAACTACGGCTTTTAAAGTGCAAATCGGGCGATACATATATATGACAGCTGTATCTAAAACTGAACCGATTTTAATGAAATCCTGCAGATATGTTAAAATCAGTAACAAAACAGTCCGGGCCAAATTTTGTGCAGATCGGTTGAAAATTGTTGTTACTATGCCCATTAAAGTGCAAATCGGGCGATACATATATATGGGAGCTATATCTAAATCTGAACCGATTGATGAAACCCTCCACATATATTAAAATCAGCAAGAAAACAATCCGTGCCAAATTGTGTGCAGATCGGTTGCAAATTGTAGTTATTACAGCCATTTAAGCGCAAATCGGGCGATATATATGGGAGCTATATATAGCGAGCGTCCTTGGGCCACAAAAGTGATTTGTACAAAATTTCGTGATGATTGGACAAAAACGAAGTTCTTTGAAAGACTTTGTCAATATATATATGAGCAAGATTAAGTTATTGGAAGATGTGGACCGTACTTGTCATTGCTGTTAGAAGTCATAGAAAAGTACCACTTCCAAAATTTCAGACTAATCGAGTAAAAATTGAGTCCTCCAATTGCTCAGAGTGTCAAATTGGGGATAGGTTTATATGACAGCTATATCAGGTTAGCAACCGATTTAGACCATACTTGGCACAGTTGTTGGAAGTCATACCAAAATGACCTATGCAAAATTTCAAGATCGGTTTTTATAGGAGCTTTAGCAGGTTGTAGACCGATTTGGACCGTACTAAGCACAGTTGTTTAATAACATAACAAAACACTACATGCTCAATTTAAGCTAAATCGGACAAAAATTGCGGCTTGTAATGGCTCAAGAATGGCTCAATCGGGAGATCGGTTTATATGGGAGCTATCTCCGGTTATAGACCCATACTAGACACAAGTTGTTGAAAGTCATAACAGACTAACTATGTGCAAAATTTCAGCAAAATCGTACGAAAATTGCGGCTTGTAAGGTCTCATGAAGTCAAATCGGAAGATCGGTTTGTATTGGAGCTATATCTAAATCTGAACCGATATGATCCATTTGCAATTCCCAACGACCGACATCGATATTCAGTATCTGTGCAAAATTTCAAGCGGCTAGCTTTACGCGTTCGACCTCTGTCGTGATTTCGACAGAAAGACGGACGGACATGGCTCGATCGACTTAAAATATCATGACGATCAAGAATATATATACTTTATGGGGTCTTAGACAAATATTTCGATGTGCTACAAACGGAATGACTAGATTAGTATACCCCCATCCTATGGTGGTAGGTATAAAAATGATTGAAATTTTCAAGTAGTTTTTTAATTGATCTAATTTTTTTAGCTGAAGTTGGCAAAAATTTCTTTCAAGACTGCAATTGAATCAAACTCGTATTCAATTAAAATTAAAAAATTATTGAATTAATGAATTGTTTAATTGCAAACGATTTTATTTTCAAATAAATTTTTAATTGAACATTTTTTACGATTTTTTTATCTTTGTAGACCGTTACATACTGTCTGATAGCACTTTAAGTAATAATGTTGTACAAACTGTAGTGTTCGTGTTATCGCCTGTTATTGCATAAAATCGATACATTTTAGGGAGACTATATATCAACATAATTTAAGAACATTTTCTCCGTATCAGTTTATTTGAACGACAAATCTGTTTGTGCGAAACTCCTTTTATTTTGTTTAAAAAACGTTTAATGCAGCCTAGACATGAACCACAAAAATAGCAATAGATGTCACCACAGTCACTATTTGACTTGCATGAAAGGTAAATATATTCGCATGCAAATTAAATACAAATATTCCCATCAATATTTCATTAACGCCTGACCCGCGATTTCCCAGTCCGATTTTAATAAAGTTTCATTTATTCAATGTTTAAAGCATTTATATTGACGTAGTAATCTTAAATTATTTTTAACAAAAATTTTTAAAAAATAAGTAAAATTGTTTAAAAATTTGAAAAAAAAAATCGGTAAGAAATTTTCTTTTTATTTAATAAGCCACTGTATTTCAACAAAAACAAATGTTTCTCAATATTTTATGAGCATTTTGCGAGGAAAAGAGCATTTTAATGTATAGGCTTAGCGTCATAAATTTATTTTTTTTTTTTTTTATATAGAAGCCATCAAATGCAACATGACCCTTAAACGATTTCAAGAAATCGCACTCCTATGAATTTTGAGAAAATTGTTTGATTTTTTATACCTACCACCATAGGATGGGGGTATACTAATCTAGTCATTCCGTTTGTAACACATCGAAATATTGATCTAGGACCCCATAAAGTATATATATTCTTGATCGTCTCGAAATTCGAACTAGCCATGTCCGTGCGAACGCGTAGAGCTAGCCGCTTGAAATTTTGCACAGATTTCAGTAACAAATCGGTGGTTCAGTAACAAATCGGTGGCGTAAGATCAGGAACTGAAGGAAATGCCGCTCTACGAACTGAGTAAACACGTCTCCTCAGATAAAGAAACTCTGCCCTACGGGAATTGGGGAAGGTCCCAAACCTGTCACGGGATAGGTCCCCAGGTGATAGGGACCGGTCCCAGTTCTCGCCCCCCTACAAACCCTTTTATAAGGGTAAGAAAAATCACTCCTGCTAAATTTCGAGAGAATCGGTTAATATATGACCATTTTATTGCGTTATTACTGAAAATCGGACGAACATATATATGGGAGCTATATCCAAATCTGAACCGATTTTTTTCCAATTTCAATAGGCTTCGTCTCTAGGTCGAAAAACATGCCCGTACCAAATTTAAAGAAGATCGGATGAAAATTGCGACCTGTAGTTTGTACACAAGTTAACATGAACAGACAGACGGACTGTCTGTCTGTCCGTAAGACGCCAGGTCCATATTTACGCATTGCATTTTATAACAAAAGTTGTTTAGAGCGGTTTGCATTGCAGCTGCAATGAAATGGGCAGCTAATACATATGCAGGTGTCATGTGTTTTATTATTATCAATATCATCATCAATATAAACATTTGCGTAGCCAGGCAACCTTTGTAGTTCAATTTTTTTTCGCTATCATAGGATTCACCAATCAATTTTTTCTCCTGTGACGTGAAGCGAAAGGGCACAAAATGTCGAATGTGCTTAAAGATTTTCTGGACATTGATAAACAACAGGAACTTTTACAAAGTTTTACTCGTTTGGGAGCCACTGAAGATGAGCTCAACGATGAACAAGCCCCACAAAAAAAGGGCTCTCGCAGACATATACCATCTTCACCAAAGTCCAAATCTGCTGCTGGTGAACGTAGAAAATCTGTCAAGTTTGAAGACACTGATGCTCCAGTGGCAGGAAAAGGGCGAAATCGCATAAGTATAGAAGCTGAACTAAGAGCAGCACGTAAACGCATCGAAGAGCTTAGCAAAAAGAAGAAGGTCAAAGAAAATTTTGTGGACTTCTATACGGATAAGGATAGAGCTGCGGCCGTATCCGCTGGATTTTTCGACATAAAGCAAAGTTTGCAAATCAAGCAAAAGCAGGATCGCAATGAGGCCTTGTCGATACCTGAAGAAGGAGACATTAGTTCAATAATTGCATTGGGTTTGAAGGAAATTAAAAATGCCAATCCAGAAAATGCCATTATTTTCTTTACAAAGGTTGGGGGTTGAAACAAATTATATATGACATATTATTAAAACAATATGTTAATGTTAATGTGATATTAGTTTGTTTTTTGATTTTTGTTATTTAATTATTTATGAATTTTCTACTTCATTCTATCATTTCAGGCTTTGGAACTTAATAACACTGATATTAACGCTCTGGTTTCTCGTAGTAAATGCTATTTGCTTTTGGGAGAAGCCTCTAAGGCTTTGGTGGACGCAAATCTGGCCTTGACAGAAGATAAAAACAACATACGAGCCATCTATCAAAAGGCCGAATCTCTTTACTATTTAGGACAATTCGAGCAAAGCCTTATGTACTTCCATAGAGGCGCCAGGGCCAGACCGGAATTGAACTCATTTCGTTTGGGCGTGCAAAAAACACAAGAGGCTATTGAGAATACCATAGGAGTTAAAAATAAAACTGGCACTTCAACGGCTCCAACTAAAAACAAAGCGAAAAAGTCGGGCGACAATACACCCAAGTCACATCCAAACAGTTCTCGACCACATAGGTCAAGGCCGACGAAAAGTGAAATGGAGCGTAGAAATGCCCGTAAACTCTTGGGCGAATTGTGTGTGGACAAGGAATATTTGGAGAATTTACTAAAGCATCCCGATTTGATACGAGCCGATACAAACACTGAAAATATCTCAACCTTTGCCAAGGAGGCAGTGGAATTTCTTAATAAGCGACAGGAGTTCTGGCGACAACAACGTCCCTGCAATGCCTTACCAAATCACAAAAATCTTCCCATGGATGCAATGCCGCGCTGGTTTTAAAATGAACAATCAGGGGCAATTGCTCATTTATTCTGAGGATAACCAAGACCCAGCAATGACATCATTAAAATCTTTCTCTGGATATCAGAGTTATAGCATTTTTTTTATTGTTTTTATTCTTTTTTTTCTATTGTTTTATTTTTATTTAAATAGTAATAATAATTATTATTGTTGTTATATAATTTTTAAGTTGTACATATTGATAATTAGCATTAACATTCATTACATATGTATGTATGTATGTGTTTTATTATGTGTGGGTGTTTATGACTTGCCGTCATAGTATCTTTAGTTGTTTGCGGCTTAGCTGGCCGGCTCTATTATCTGTTACAACATATTCCTACCACTTTGTTCATTTTTATTATATATTTATATAGGCTCGTATAAGTTTCTTGTTATAATTCTTTTCACTTAATTTTATTTTGTTTAAATAAATAGTTTATGTGTGTGTGTGTGTATGTGTGAAGTTTTCTTTTTTTCTCTACATATAACAGACAACTTTGAAATTCAAAAATCAAACATTAACGATTTAGTTTCATTTTTAGTGTTTTTGTATTTGTTTTACTCGACAATCCGATATTAGATAATAGGTGTCTCTAGTTGATAGGTGTTTACACATTTATTACATACATATATATATTCAATATTTTAATATTGCAAACGTTACTCTTCATCTCTTTACTATTCGGGAAAGGAATTCACTTTGCAAAGACTACAAATCACAGAATTAGGACTTTTTTTGAATTATTGTTACTGTTGCCAACTCTAGGAAAAATAATTTTGCCAAATTATTTATAAATTATAAATTTTTATAAATTTATTATTTTTATTCTATAAAAAAAAACAAATTGGAATATTTGCAACAGGTTTGAACTTCCTGGGCAACATTTGAAAATGAAGCTGTTGGCAAACGCAGAATGAGAAGAAACTTCGGTATAAAGATCCAGTGGAGAAACAAAATTGCAAATTTTTTGCCCATGAACATTCCACTAACGAACAGGGGCAAACTTCTCCCATATCAATGTGTGCAGTCCGATTCAAGTTTAAGCTCAATGATAAGGGGCCTCCTTTTTATGGCCGAGTCCGAACGGCGTGCCGCAGTGCGACACCACTTTGGAGAGAAGTTTTACATGGCATAGTACCTCACAAATGTTGGAGAGGAAAACCACCGCTAAAAATTTTTTCTGATGGTCTCGCCAGGATTCGAACCCAGGCGTTCAGCGTCATAGGCGGACATGCTAACCTCTGCGCTACGGTGGCCTCCAATCCAGTGGAGAAACGCGTCTCAAAATAAGATTTCAAAAATTGAAGAAAGAGTGCAAAGAATCAAAACAATTGGAAATCTATCAAGTTCTGAGTTCGGCTATGGACTAGCAAAGTAACTATAGAGCCCTGAAGTCGCTAATTCAAGGGAACTCTCGCCGAGGAGTATCTGCCTTCAATCACATGGCAGCCGGTTGTACGTACCGGATTGACACGATGGAGTTCTTCATTGACAAAGGCTGCCGCCTCAGTGTATAATGCACTCCTACAACAACAACAACAACTTCCCTTACACTAGCCTTATTACATGACATAATTACCATTAACCATTTGACTATAAAGCCGCCTTCGATACTCCTTTACGTTCAAAGGTATTTCAAGCCATGCAAAATTAATAAGACTCTGCAGGATGACACTTGCCGATACGCGTTCCTCAGTAAGAAAAGGAAAGAATCTCTACGAACCATCTAATACCAAACGAGGTTTCAGACAAGGAGACAGCCTATCGAGTGATCTCTTTAATATGTGAATAGATATGGCACACTTATCACAAGAGAACACATGCTACTCGCCTTTGCCAACGACATCGAAGTAGTAACTACAGCCTTTGAAAGAATCGAAAGAGAGGCAGTGAAAATGGGTCTGGCAGTAAATGGAGATAAGACGAAATGGATGCTTTCAACTCCCAAAAAGCCTTGCAACCGAGAAGATAAAGACGATGGAGAAAGTTGGGAACCACAGCGTTGAGACAGTCAGAAACGAATGACACCAGTTACACTATACTAGACACTGATGCTATCCGTGCTGTTATATGGTTCTAAAGCATGGGTACTTGTGAAAGCAGATGAGGCAGTGCTTGGAGTATTTGAGAGAGAAATTCTTCGTAAAATATATGGACCAGTTTGCGATAATGGAGAATATAGGCGACTTATGAACCGCGAGCTGTATGACAACGATAGCATAGTTACACGCATCAAAATACCACAGCTGTGTTGGCTAGATTATGTTGTCAGAATGGATAAGGTAGCTCCAGTCTTTTGAAGGCAAACACGGTGGTACACGCAAACCGCAAACACGCAAAAGCCCGATGGAAAGATCAAGTGGTGGGAAACACCTCGAAACTTGGGGTCAGAGATTTTAGAATGAGCGCAGAAGATCTAGGCGCTTAGAACGCTATTCTATGTTCGGCTAGTGGAACAAATATTCTGTCATAGCCAATTAAAGTAAAGTAAAGTAATTACCATTAATTCTCGCGGAGTGCACTATCTGTCAACGAGTTTTGGTTGTGTGTGTGTGCGTTATAGTTAAGAACCATACCGCACACAAACAACGAAAAATGATGCGAATTAGCTGTGTTCGGGAGCTCAAAAATTATGCCATTTGTGCCAATTTGCACAAATTTTTACTGGAAGTCGTTTGCGTACTTTATTCGCCAGCAGAAGAGAGCGCGAGCGAGTGCAAATGTTGACAGTTAGAAAATAGAGAACCTGCAAAGTACTATTGGGAATTTTTTGCTAGCAGATATTTGCAACTTTGAAAAGCAGCCGTTACATGAGAATACAAAAGCTAACGGCAAAATGGATCAAAAATGCAGAGGTAAGTGAAAAATATAAAAATAGTTTATTGGTAATTATTAAATTTCATTAATTTTTATTTACTTTTAATGAAGATTCATGGCAGCAGCTACTGTTCAGGCACAGAAAACTCGACAAATGGTAGTTTTTAGTATGAAATAATTCATCTTTTCTAAATGAAGTAATTTTTTAAAATGAATTTTTACCTCAAGTCGGTTGTTCTAAATTAGAAAGTAAGTGCAAAATTTGCGGAATTATTTGGAAAATCTTAAAAAAAATTCTCATCGGAGAGCTACGATGAAACCAGCACCGTTCCTTTGAATTCGTTAAGGGGGGAAGATGCTGCCATGGTATTTATTGGGTCTAGCTGGGTTACGCACAGTGGGATAGGAAAAAATTAGTTCAAATTAGTCTGCCAGTTGCGAACGGATACAGATATCTTCACTGATAACATAGTGTCCGTAGCCGTCACATAACCAAATAGAAATCTCCCTTAGCCTCACATCAGTGGTCGCAGTAATTTGTCTAGCCACAATATCCAGAAGCATTAGGTGGTTAGTCCAAGGTTTCTTTATCAGCACACCAAGTGCTGCCGACAAGGGACTTGAGAATGTTGTTTCTACTTTTGTGTACGGTGATGGCATGTAAAGCAGTTGTAGTACTATGCAGCTTTCGAAATGCACGACGAATGGAAATTATCCAACGGATCGGAAGGAGTATTTTTTTGGATCTCTGATCAATATTTCGATGTGTTACAAACGTAATGAAGAAATTAGTAAACCCCCTATCCTATGGTGGAGGGTATAACACTCAAAAGAAACTGTAAATAATTCATTTTATTTCTTGTCGTTAAAGTAAACACCAAAAAATTTTTCGACGATTTTATATTTGTTATCGAAAACAGCTGAATGCCAAATTTGTTGACTTTTCTGTTATCAATTTTGAACTAAACGATTTTCGTTAAAACTGTTTAGAGAAATCCACTACAGGAATTGCTAACCCCCGTTTCACGCGCATGTATGGCTACAAAAAACAACAACAACAACATAACATGTTCTTTAACTAAACCTTACCCTAACGTAGAATGGAATGTGGAATCTTACTCTTTATGGAATGTTGCATTAAAAAAAATAAATAAAAGGATAAAAAAAGTTTTAGTACGTTTTAAAAGTAAGTAAAGTAACCATTGCATAGTAAAGTGAAATGACATTGTGGAACAGCGAAACTGCGGTAGGACGGCGAAAATCCTATGGGGGGATCCAGGTGGTGAGAAGACGAGGCTATTACAGAAAGAACTACGAGCTCACTTATGTGAAATCGGTGCCGCAAGTGATAGCGTGTTTAATAGCAATTTAAAAAAAAAGTGATAGCATGTGTGGGACATGCGGGGAAGATTATGAGACGTTGGGGCATTTCCTTTGTCATTGCCTGGCTTTCGCGACTAACAGATACCGAAACTTAGGTGGGGACACAATACCAGACATGAACCAACTTAGGGGAGTGGTATGGAAAACAATTAAGGATTTTGTAAGTCGCACGGAATTCCGAACTTAAAATTTTCTTTTAGAGGTTACTTTATAGTTTTTAGAGCGCACAACAGGCCGATTGCTGGCTTAGGTGTATGTCCATAGTGGCATGGGGTGGAGTAATATCTGCACCCTCTTTTCAGCCTAACCTAACCTATAGTGAACTGATGTGATATTTAGCTTTGCCTTTAGAATATCTAAAAGACCCCACATGGAATGACTGTGAGCAACACACGGGTTGGAACTCTGAAATCCGATTTGTGTGGTATTCATCGTCATCTCGAGCAGCTCAGCTGGTTCAAGTTTAAGCTCAATGATAAGGGGCCTCCTTTTTATAGCGGAGTTCGAACGGTGTGCCGCAGTGCGACACCTCTTTTGAGGAGAAGTTTTTACATGGCATAGTACCTCGCAAATGTCGCCAGCATAGGAGGGTATAACCACCGCTGAAAATTTGATGATGGTCTCGCTAGGATTCGAACCCAGGCGTTCAGCGTCATAGGCGGACATGTTCACCTTCAAAAAGTAGCACGAAACTTAAAATTTTCCTTTTGGAGGTTACTTTTAAGTTTTTAGAGAGCACAACAAGCCAATTACCAATAAATCATCTCACGTTAAATTTGGAAAGATGGGACCAAAATTGTGGCTTCTACAGCCTTAAAAGGCCATAATTTATACAAAATTTTATAACAACCGGACAACAAATGCGACCTTGAACACAAGTATACTTGGATAGACAGACAGATAGATGGACATAGGTAAATCGAATCAGGAAGTGATTCTAAGCCGATTGTTCTACTTATCTATGAAACTAATTCACAAAGTTATAATACCCTGTATCATACTGGGGGTGTAGGGTATAAAAATGTCGTTGATGTATTTTGAAATTATTATTCTTCGGAATTTTCTTAAGAAATTGTATGGTTTGTTTAGCCAATTTTGTTAAAATTTCGTTTCTTCATTTTCATTGTCATTTATTTTTGTTATGTCTACACAACAAGAAATACTCTTATAAATGACAAATGTTGGCTTTACAGTGCAACGACAATATACAATACTTCAATGCAATTCCTGCTTCACTTCCTATGAAAAAAGTTTTTGACTACAAAAGCCTCAATCATTAGTATATATTGGACTAAGGATGAAAACAAAATTTGCCTTTTCTACATTTTGCAACCTCAAATCACGTTGGCCTCACAAAAGCGCATTAAATGAGAAATTCTTACAATAAAATATACCAGTTGGCGTATACGTAACGCGTACTGTTATACCGAAAGTATACGTTACAGTGTACAATAACAATAGTAAGTAAAGTCGTTCGCAATTTTTGGACAATGCCACAATAGGTGGCCAACCGTATATAACTCATCCCCACAAATCAAATGTAAGTCCGTCATGTGTCCGTTTCTGATGTCAATGTCCTGGCATTGCAATAAGTGCGGTAGCTGGGAGAGATCCCCTGAACATGGTGAATAGCACAAACTTTTTCTTTCGGGGGACATCAAGCCCATTGGCCAATCTTGCCACTCACCATAATGACAAAGTCATACAAAACCCCTCTAGTTAAAATCTTCCTTTTTGAGCCCCTTGCTAGTTGTACGCTATTGGTTGCTATCTGCCGCTATAATAACCTTGTGAAAACTATGCCTTCTTGATGGTTTTGGGGGTTAGCCTTTAAAGCTAATGGAACTTATGTACATTTTTAAATTTGTTTTTTTTTTTGCTTGACACTTAAAAATTAATAAACTTCTTGCTCTGATTGGTCGAACCAAATTTGAAATGTCACGGCGAATAGAATTTTATTCGCCTTGCTTACAAATTTTGACATATCAATTTCCCAAAAAAGATGCTTTGTTGTAGCAATTCGCCGATGCGGCTACCTTATTGAATACGCCTTGTATTTAACAAACATTTTTGCATTAAATGTCATACCTTAATGTTGACTTTTTCTTTAATAAAACAAAAAAGATTTAAAATATTTCAGTAGGTCTTTGCAAAGCCAGCACCAAATTGTCATCTTGGTGCTGATAAAGTCAGTACGATTTTGATTGCACACATAGGCCGAATTACTAACTTGAGTTATCTCTTAGTTGGTGATTGCCCATTAAAAACGAACATTTTTGGGCAATTAGTTTAAGCTTTTGTTTTTATCCACAACAAAGGTAATTGATACTTTTTGATTAAACAATTGGGGTCCACATACATATGTACATAAGACATGCCATGTATATTGCTATATATGTATGTGATTTCTTTTTGTTTTCTTTTTGTTTTGCAACTTCATTAAAATCATCAAAATTTTTATTCCTCTTGGACATTTGACTAGTTAGTGTTATATTATGTTACGAGATATTTAATACTTTAGCATTTTCTTTTATGCATAAGTGTTTTTAATCTTGTTTTTGTTTTTATAATATGAAAACTTATGCTGATATATATGTATAAGTTACTGCATTTTTTCCATAGTTTTTGGAAATATGTTGTTTCAATATTACTGCAGCTATAACAAAAATGTGTGTGTGTGTTTCTGTGTGTAGTAGTGTGGCATCATGATGATTGCAATTATCGGTTGTGTCTTTTAAGCGTATTGAGTACGAGTTAGTATCCAGTATCTTTGCACTATAACGTTTTATTTTTGTGTTTCATAATGTTAATAACGCATAATAATAGTAATAATAAGTGGTTTTTGTTGTTGTTTTGTATGGTGATATTTAGGATATAATTAAATAAATAATTTAAGTATGAGGTATTGTGTGTGGAGATTTCTCCTTATGCTTGCGCCATTAAAAGAGGGGTGTATGTATGATTAACGTACACAATACCCAAATTAGACAAAGTTTTTTAGCAGTTTTATCAAAAGAAAATAGGGCTACACTAAATGTTTCAGCTCGTGCGGAATGTTGATTTTGGAGACCATTGTTTTAAATTTGTTCATCTTTATAAAGGGTGATTTTTTTGAGGTTAGGATTTTCATGCATTAGTATTTGACAGATCACGTGAGATTTCAGACATGGTGTCAAAGAGAAAGATGCTCAGTATGCTTTGACATTTCATCATGAATAGACTTACTAACGAGCAACGCTTGCAAATCATTGAATTTTATTACCAAAATCAGTGTTCGGTTCGAAATGTGTTCATTCACCGTTCAGCGATGAGGCTCATTTCTGGTTGAATGGCTACGTAAATAAGCAAAATTGCCGCATTTGGAGTGAAGAGCAACCAGAAGCCGTTCAAGAACTGCCCATGCATCCCGAAAAATGCACTGTTTGGTGTGGTTTGTACGCTGGTGGAATCATTGGACCGTATTTTTTCAAAGATGCTGTTGGACGCAACGTTACGGTGAATGAACACATTTCGAACCGAACACTGATTTTGGTAATAAAATTCAATGATTTGCAAGCGTTGCTTGTTAGTAAGTCTATTCATGATGAAATGTCAAAGCATACTGAGCATCTTTCTCTTTGACACCATGTCTGAAATCCCACGTGATCTGTCAAATACTAATGCATGAAAATCCTAACCTCAAAAAAATCACCCTTTATATATATGTGTGTATGTATATATAATATTTCAATAATATTTGACTACTTACTTAAGTTGTACTATTTGCTAAGTACAATCAATTCAATTGTTATTTGGTCTATTCGGCAAGGGAGGTGCACCACCGGTGCGATTTGGTATGGGTGGTGGGCCGCGCCTTATTGGTATTGGAGGCGGGCCCATGGGTGGCGCATTGGGGGGCAATGCAGGCGTTACCCGTCGTGCGGGACTTTCGTTAACACTATCATTGGGAACGGGTGGAAAAGGTGGTGGCGGATGTCTGGGAGCTGGTATGTCATCCTGTATTTCCTCATAGATGTTTGAGTCGTTGTAGGCAGAAGTGTCTTGCACATCCACCGATGACTGCTTGGACTGGCGTGATGGCGTAGAGGCTGGCGTCACGTTTTTACTTTGCGTTTGGCGTGGTGGTGTTGGAGGTAGCGAACTTGCTGCTGAACCCGAGCCCACTGGCGACACCTTGCCCGATGATGTGTGTAGCGGAGAGTTTTGTTCTGTGGGCGATTGAGATTTCGATGACGAGGGTGTATCAAAGCCACTGGCCGAATTGACGGGCACAGGTCGCAGCGGTGGCGGCAATTGGGCTGGCTGTGGGGGCATTGGTGGTTTTACCTTGGGCTGCAACATTTCCGGTACCACACTTATAACGCCAGCATGAGGTAAATGTCGTGGAGAGTTCTTTGGCGACATGGGAATTGGTGGCCTGGCGGGAGCAGGACGTGCAGGGGGTTGTTTGGGTCTTTGGGGTACTTCCGGTGTGGCGTTTAATAACTGGGCTTGCTCTTTTGGATTAGCACACAGCGGTATGGTGTTGGTTGTGCATAACTCTATTTCACTATTTACGTTTTTATTCCAATTGGGCGATTTTAATTCGAATTTTAATTGCAAGCCACATATATTGGTTTCGCCCATGGCCACAGCATTTAGAGCCGATTCTCCATCTCGGAAGGTAACCCACATGGTATCCTCTACATAACGCACCAAAGTTACTTCCCCCAGTTTGGATAGTTCTTGAATCAGTGATGACATCACATTTTCATCATAAATAGTAGGGCCATCTTCATCGGCCGAGGGTTCGTGTACATGTACAACAATGGTAGAGTCAGGTGGTCCCAGATCCTTGATAACCTGTTCAAATACATCCCGTCTACGTTGCTGATTAATGGAAATAACTTCGGCATCGATTATAGCAATAACTGGCCTATGATCACTTTGTTTTAGTTCAGATCGCCCATAATGAATTAACTTCCCTGGATTCCAATCGGCTGCCGTCTGATCACATTCCGCCAAGGCTTTGCGCCTACGCCACAGCACACGATCTGTCCAGGCGGGAGCCCTTTGTTTTTCGGACGTATCGTAATCATCACTAAATACATCATATTTGTATGTGGGATCAAATGTTATTTCTCCCTCAAGAAAATCGGTAAAAACATTTCCTGCTTCCTGCTCTTTGAGTAGTTGATCGTTTTCTAAGGCTAAAGCCAAATCACCATTACGTATGGCCTCCTTTAGTTCCTCCTTGTCCATGTCAATGCGATAGTTAAAGTCACCACACCAAAATACCCAATCGTGAGATTTTAGAGTACGTCCCATGGGAAACGATAATTTCCGTGTTATTTCGGCATAGTCAGCGTTACGTTCAGCGACCTAAAACCGAAACCGAAAATCTTAGGTTATGTAATAAGGACAATCGGCAAGTAATAAGGACAAGTGGCATAGAAAAGTACTCAAAAGAAAGAATTCTTTAACAGATAAATTATCTGATTCATGTATCTGTTATGCCATGCAACGACATTTGGAACTGTTGGAATGATTTTTTCGCGAACCATTCACAAAGAAAAGATTTCTTCATTGACTGAAGGCGACCCACACAGCCTTTACAAGTCTAATATACTTACAATAATCGTCAGTTTGAGTTAGGGGATATCCTTCTTCGTAGGCTTTAAGCTATTTTTTAATAAAAAAAAACAAAACTATTTTACTTACCTGCGATTGCCCGGCAGCAAAATGAGCGCATACGAAGCACATTGATGTTCCGTGGAATACAAAGCGAATCGCACATGCACCTTTATTGCCAGTTGCACCACCCAAACCGGTCTTTACACAATCAATAGCAACATCTCGTACAAAGGAAGCATGTTCAGGACGTATGTAAATGTATAGGCAAACACCAACTAATTGTTGATAGGTAAGGAGAACATAATCGTTATCTCTTGATATGGTCTTTTGCAGCTCATCAGCCCAAAGTTTCGAATTTTCCGTACTAGCGGCCATAATATTACTCGCATTTAGATCGACTATTTCTTCAAAGCCAATTGCAAAGATGTCTACCGGAGCATTCTCCGAAGGATTATTGACATCGACCAAATCCTTTGAACGAGCCAAAGCATGACAGTCCAACAACCAATCGGATAAAGTGTCTTTGAAGACAATACTGCGGAAATGTTTGCCACCATTTACATTGTATGTTCCAACCGCAACGCGCACTGTCATAGGTTTGACGTATTCATTGTATCTTTTACACATTTCTCGCAAGACAGTTGTTGGAGCATGCAGCATATTCGAAGGTAACAATATTCTTGCTCGATCAGCCAACTCCGAGTTGAGAGTTGAGCCCACCAGTAAAATATCAATGGCTTCCTGCAAATAAGATGCCAATTTTCGTTTATAAACTCAAAAGCTATGTTCAATGTGGTCTCACCTGTTTCGAACTATCAAGCAAATTGTTTTGTATAGTGCGAGAGACTGATCGGGCGCCATCCATCAATTTTGATCCACCTTGTATGGCCCCCGTTCCGGCATAGATTTTACTAACTTCATTGCCATTGTTAATCCACATCTGCTTGAATATTTCATCGAATCGAGTTAAATTTTGTTTTTTCTCTCCCAAACCCAAGGCCTCAATTTGTATATTTAACGTGTCTAGGCCAAGGAACGTTTGAACACAATTTGTACGATCCAAGCAATCTAAGCAGTTTGTACGTATAACGCCAAATTGCTCACGAAGCACTTGACCGGAAGAAGCATAGAAAATACCAAAGTTTATACCAGCTGCTGTGATGCGGTCTTTGAGCTTAGATAGGGCGCCAAAGTTACCCCCACGACATTCTTGATGATAGTCAAAAATGATGTGTGGCACATCCTTGTGTGCAGACATGCCATGGTGCCGCTGAAATTCATTGCTAAGCATAGCTTCGCCCTCCTTACTGCCCACCGTCGAAGTTCCCAAAAGATTGATAATTGCCTGATAACCGTATCTTTGTTTCATCATACTCATATGTCGATCAAAGGCAGCAGCAGAAGTTTCAAAACCTCTGGAAAATTTTACTTTGTGCGAACCAACTTGTACACCTGGCTGCTCCCAAAAAAGTGGAACAGAGCCACGTGTTTGGACGAAACTGGTTACATCATTGTCTACGTAAATCACTTGCTCCGTTTCGACAAAGTTCGCCACGTGACCTTCATCGTTTGTGCCTTAAATTATTATGGTATAATAGAAGGTAAAAGATTGTTAATTCAAAAAAGAAAAGTAAATAAAAAAACAGATAAGAATTTTGCAGTTCCGCCCCATGTGATTTAATCAGATTAGGTTAATTGGAATGCCAAGCTCGAAGCCAAGGGTTAATTTGAGGTTTTTGTTTTGTAATCAAATCGGCCCTTGGACTCGATTTTTAAGTCTGATCCAAAAAAATAAAAATTAATTTTGCCCATCCAACTGCCAATGAGGAGAAACTTCCGGCATTTCAGTGAGTGCAAGTTTGAGCTAAAGGAAAATACCCCTTCTTTTTAAAGCTATTTGTACAGTTACAAGTTCTAAAACTGCAAAAAGCTTGCGATATATCACCTCATTAGTGAATTTTGGTCCACTGTGATAAAACACTTAAATTTTTAGCGACCGACCATAATTTTCTTGTTATACTAACTTACCTCTTACATTAAAACGTGTTCCTGCTCGTTCACAGCTCAAACGCGATATTATAGCCGCCCTAGCTTGCTTAGCACCGATGTACACGGTTCTCACTTCCACCGATCCACACATAACTTTCAAAAGCCATGACTGACAATCAATGCCGAATCGTAGCATATGAATATGCATCATGCGATTCCAAAAGAAACGATTATCAGTTTCAGACGTCTGGAATCGCCTTTGAGCACACAGTGTTATATCGAATTTATTCATGCTTGTAGACGTCTGATTCGTGTGGGCAAAGTAAAATGTTCCCGAATTGAGCAGCTTTCGAACTTCAGAAATTTTATCCTCATTCGGTGCAGCATTTTGCAAAGACACAAACTGTGTCTGTTGTATGCGGAAGACCTCCACATCGCCTATCTTGCCCATCGAAACACAGCCAGTGACCAGCACCAGGAACAATACCGTACTTTCTCCAGCATTTAGTTGAAGAACACCCAAACAACCGTACGCATCGCATACTTTGGTATAATTTTTGCGAATTATCTCAGTTTCCTGTTGCGATAATAGTGCAACGGCATTTGACTCCAGGAGAATGCTGTCGTTTTTATGGCGACATTCCACCAGTACACTATGTGGGGATGGGGGCAAGGATTTTTCCAAAACCTTTATTATTTTTGACATAGCCATAGCCGGGCCGGTATGTGATTTTTACTTATGTGACAAAAAGCTTTCTCCTTCTATTCGTCTGCATTCAATCAAAAATACATCGTATGTGATCTATGCAATACGATTTATGATTGACATAACATTCAAGGCTTGCAAAAATCGATAACTTTTCGTTGCAGCTTCCAATGCCTGTGCCTACTTCTAATTTCTTTCTCTTGTTGCACCAATCTGCAAATGAATTGTGTATTATAGGTGTGAATAATTTACACGATATAATTGAGCTATTGACAAAAAGTTCAAAAAAATCCTTATTTTTTAAGACTGACTGACCTTTGCTGATAAAAACGCAGTTTGCAAATTTACAATATATACACCCACTTTATTCTGCAGATATTTTCCACAAACGATCTAAGACACGTTCTATTGCAGTTTAAATTCTTCTTATTCACAGTTCCTACAGCAATGTTTTTATCAATAAAAATTATTTTAATTCTTCTTATTCTTTGAATTTATCAATTTATCATCTGTATGTATTTATATCCTATAGCCGCAACAGAGTCTGAAGCCGAGGCCATTAAGTTGAGTAAGGCGTCATGGCCGAAATTATTAACGGCGTCGATTTTGCTCTTTCAAAATTTGCGAATTGATATTCTGCAAAACAACAACAAAAATCTAATTTGATTGGCATATAACGTAATTCCAAAGAAGAAGAAGAAGTAACATCGAAATACATTTGGATTTACAATATATCTCTTTGAAAATCGTTAATCAAAGTAATAAATTTGACTTGTGTTTGCATACGTTAACATTACGTTGAGCCGACCAAATCAGCGGCGGCTAATCAACTTCCGCTCGGATTATACTGTACCGTTGTATAAATGGTTTCCATCTACAGCTGTTCGGCTGCAGTAAGTGCAGCAATTTTTGCGACTTTTGGCTGTTAAAGATATGAAAGATAACCGCAAATTTCGCTTTGCTATCAAAAAAAGAATGCAAATCTTGTTTTTGGCAGCTAAATCAAAATTACTGTATAAAACATTGAAAATGTATAGACCAAGTGCCGAAATACCGCATGCGAGATCGAGTGCGCTTTCTCATCGAATGACATTTCTTCGAGTATTTCAGGGATGTAATAAAACTTTTATACACATTTTAACGTCATATTTTATACGTATGATGATCATTTTAAACATTCACGTTTTTGATTTCACAAATTCTCGTTCAACGGTTCAACTCGTTCACGTATGCGGTATTTCGTTCCCAATGGCTAACTCAATTTATCTAAAAAAGTTATATTTGAAGAAAATTCAAGTATTTGCAAGTGATGTACATAAGTTTTTATGTATGCATGAAAATTTCAAGAATATATGTAGACCATAGAAGATTATTTCAAACGAAATAGTTAATATAATGTATATGTGATTGATATATATATATATATTGAAAAATAAAATTAAATAGTGTTCCCACAAACCAATATTCATATGAAAAATAAATCAATATTCTAATTATTAAATGTCTTCATAACATAACAAAAAATTCTTTAGTTTTTATGGTAATCCATCAATCTTTTTGAAAAGGAGGACTGCCGTAGAGCCGACGTTTCTTAAGGGTAGATTTAAGTGGAGTTGCTGAAAATATAAAACACAATTTTTAATTTATATTTGCATTTATGATGCCACACAAGTCACTGTACCATATAGTGAATAGATTGAATCCTTATTGTTATGGTTTGGGGTCTCTTTGATGGTGGAACCCATATGTTTGTTTTCTTTGTTGTCGCCTTGAGCTACATACTGGGACCAGAATACATTTGGTATTTTGAGCAAATTCAACATTACTGTATATTGTGTGTAAACCTCAGTAAATATAGCGTGCTGATCTGGATCTGGGGAAGAGTATCCCACTATCGTTGGACCAAATACTCTAGCTATATTATCTAGGGGCATTAATACCTCCCTACATTCAGCAATACGTTGAAAGTGCATAACCAGAAAGGCAAGAGTATCGCGGTTTGGTTGTGGCATTGCATCTATTGCTTTATACAGGTCCTTTTGTATGTTCTCCTCTGATGGGTTTTGTACAGCGTTACAAAAATCTTTCCACAAATTTGTGGGTATTAACGGTTCTCTCAGAGAACGAAGAAAATCTTTTATGCAACCACATAAGACGTGAACATCTATATTAGCCAAATGGGGAGTCGACTTTCCTCGGAGGAAACGTTCTTTCAAGGCTTTCACTTCTCTTTCGGATCCTGAGACACGGTAAATACCCACTTCATTTAGGCCACGAGCTTCAATTTCATTGACGCAGTGTACAATTAAGGCAGGAATCATGGGAGACACGGACGGGGCGTAATCAGCAATATGTCCCATTAGCCCCTTAATGGTAGGAGTACCTGTGGATGGCACACATGTTACAGTAACAGAAGGTCGACAATCGGTGTGACATCTAATGGGACAGTCCCGACAACGTAGACCTACTGAACCAAAACGTATTCTAAAAGGAAAAAAATATCTGTTTGAGAAAATTCGATAAAGTGTATTCATAGACTTACTTTCTTTGGCAGTGCACACATGTTTCTCCTCTTATAAATGTTTTGCTTACAAAGTTATGGGCGCGCTTTAGTGTACCCGCCGATTTTAAATGTTGAGTCATTGGCGAATCTGTATTTAAACCACCAACGGTGTTCATTCCCTGCAAATTGTGTTGTTTTAATGGGGATTTACGGGGTGTTGATGATCCAATTTCAATATCCTCCTTGTGTACATCAACGGGAACTGTTTCAATAGTGGATTCAGCACGTATAGCTCCCACACCATCTTGAGGAATTGACACTTTTGTGGTTGCGCATATACGCTCATTGCCATTTATCAAATCAATGTTGTGGTGGTTTCGTTGGCTTCCAGTCTTACTACGTCTCGTGGAACGTCTAACTGGTTGTTGTGCGGCTGGAGGTGTATTCACATTTTCATCTGATAAAAGAGTTCTTTTATTGCCAAATGCAGCGCCGTTATTTGCATTGGACTGCCTGTTTTTGTGCCAACTACGTTGCGGACGGTCCTCCAGAAAATCATCCTCAGATTGGGTTATAGAAAGATCGGAGAGAAAACTACCAGTCGAATTGATTTCGTTACCATACTTGTCCTCCAAATTGCGGTTCACTGATTTCCTCTTTCTGGGCAAAGTGTGCAAGAAGCCCAATTTATCTCTTGTTTCATTCTTAAGATTGTTTTCATGCTGCAGAAGATCAGCCACAGCAACCAACTTTCTTTCCAACTGGTCTCTGTCATGCTCTGCTTCTTTACGAGCTTTACTCTCCATCTCAAGCAAGCGCCGGGCATGAAATAACTTTGTCTCCAAATCAGCCATTGACTGCAAAGAAGCATCTAGTTCTTTTTGTATCCTCTGTGCCTCCTGGGCTCTTGAAATACACTCGATTTGCATCTTCTTTTGCAACTGCAATACTTTAAGGAGCTCTTCTTCGGCTGAACCATCTGTCAAAACCTGTATGCAGCGACGCAGGTCATCAAATGTGGCCAGTAATGACAAATTTGATGCACTCATATTTAACTAAGAAGCAAAATAAATCAAAAATTTTAATCATAAAATACGAAGTAATAAGTATGACATATATGTCACAGAAATGCAAACATGGCAGTGATATGATATGAGGCCATTTATTTTAGGACACATGGGCACATATAAAATGTGTTTTTCTAGGACATCTAACTTACCACACAAATTGCTTTTATCTTTTAAAATATGATCTATCCTTTTGTTGTTTTGTATTATAGATTTGCAAAGGAAACTCCCTTTGAAGACTATTGCTTTTATTTTTAATATTTTTTTATAATTTTAAAACTTTCCCATCTGCAAAAGGACAAAAAACCAAGCGTACTCTCGTGTATATGGGCTTGTGCCGACAACATTCTTCTGTGTTGTTGCTACTTTCGGGGTTTTTTTCATAGACTCGCGCCTATAACGGTTTTCTTTGCGGTTTTTTTTTTCTGCAATAGAGATTTTTCTTTGCTACCTGGTGGAATTTTTCTTTTTTTTTTTTTTTTTGGATTTCATTGGTGGTTTTTTCCCACTGGTTTTTTTATCGCGCGTCTACCATTTTTGCTGTAGGCGAGGATGGGTGATCGTGAGGATCCGCCCGTGGTTCCGCCTGATAGGGGCAGAACGAAGATATCCCTGGGTACCAGGGATAGAAGTCGGAGCAACAGCAGGAATAAAAAGATTCGGATGGAGGAATCTTCATCGTTAGAAAACCAGGTGAAACAGAATGCGGTCATATCACAAAACCCTGTAAACTCCCAGAATGAGGCTTCTAATGCGGTCTTGATGTATGATGCTGATCATAAGGGCCCGTATGTGGTTTATGTGGACAAGATCAATGAAGGAGACAACAGAAGTCCGATGAACACGATTTCCTTATCTCGGTTGATGGATAAAATGAATATCGTTGGTTTGATTGAAGTAAATAAAATTGGTTTTGGTCGAGCTAAGTTAGTATGCAGAAATGCTTTTTCTGCGAACAGACTAGTGTCGGATGAGCGGCTCCCAAAAGCGGGTTATCAGCCAAGAATATTACCACATTTTGTGTCGAAGATAGGCATAATTTTTGGAGTACCAACGGATATATCAGAGGAAGAATTATGCAGAAAGATAACATCAGAGAAGACGATTCTGAAAATTAATAGAGTTATGCGAACTGAAAAAGGTGAGAAATTTCCAACAATGAGAATCAAGATATTGTTCAAGGGTGTTGAAATACCAAAATCAGTTAACTTCTATCAATATTCAAAACGAGAAGTCAAACACTACATTTCTTTTGGTCAATGCTACAGATGCTATAGATTCAATCATTTTGCTCAGCATTGCAAGCAAAAGGAGGAGAATTGTAAGAAATGTTTTCATCGTCATAATGAGGAGGAACAATGTGCGCAAGAGCTGAAGTGCAACAACTGTGCAGGTGAACATGTGCCTACTGAAAGATCATGCCCTGCAAGAGAAAAGGCGTATCAAATCAAAAGAACTATGACAATAGAAAATCTGTCATACAGTGAGGCCAGAGTGAAGTATGCAGCTGTATTCTCCAATCGTTTTAGTGTGCTCAGTGAGGATATGGACAGGGAATTTCCAGATGTCAACATGAACAGAAGAAAGAAGGCAGTAAGGAGTGAAGGGGTTATAAATAATACCGCTGAATCTGCGAGACACATACACTCAGTTAGTTCCTTTGCAAAGGTTGCAAAGGTTAATGAGAACAGAGTGCGTGAGGGGGCAAATGCCTTACGAACTCAGCAGGAGCATCAGCAGGCGCTAAATGGCGAGGCCAGTTATGTGGCGCCAAATGGAGTAGCTCTTTTGCCTACTTTCGGCAAGGTATCAGAATATGAGAAGGCGTTAAGCGATATGTCGTCACAACTGGCGAATTTTGCACGGATTGGTGTCAGTGGTATAAGTAATGATCAGCGACTAATTTTGGAGGACTTACGTCAGAAGATTAACAGTCAAATGGTTAACATGGATATATACAGATTAAGGGCAAATTCTGACAGAATTGTGCCTAGTGGTATTTAGAAGAGTAATTTTTTATGAAGATACTTCAGTACAATGTACAAAGCATTAATAATAAGGAGAATAAGGACGTAATGGAACTGTTTTTTGAGAGACACAACATTGATGTAGCACTATTATCCGAGACATGGGTCAAGGACAATTCGACGACCAATATTTGTAACTACAATTTCGTGTGCAGGAATAGGGCTGACGGCCACGGAGGAGTTGGAATATATTTGAGGCGGAACATCAAATTTTGTTTAATTGGCTTTGATGGCGATTGTGAGGTGGTGGGAGTTACAACTCTTAATTTACGGCAGAATATTAATCTAGTAACCGTCTACATTCCGCCAAACTGCGGAACGAGAGACTTCAAGCGAATTGTGACATCAGTTTTTGGTACTATAAGTGGGCTCAAGAATCCGACACTTTTAACGGGCGATTTCAATGCGAAAGCTGTTTTGTGGGGTAATTCCCATACGGATAGGAATGGTGAGACTTTAAAAGGTATCATGCATACAAATGATTTTATTTGCCTGAATAATGGGGAGCCGACCTTCATGCTAAATGAGTCGGTTTGTTCTGCGATCGATGTCAGCTTTATTAATATCAACGCGTATAACACTGTTTGGAGTACCAGGAAGGAAAAAATAACGGGTAGCAATCATATTCCAATAATAATTGAAGTATTTGATCGTCATAATGTTCCGAAGAAAACGCACCGAATATGTCGGAAAAAAATTTTAAGTGGTTTGGCACAAATGAAGGTTGGAAGCAATCTAAATGAATTTGAGCAAAACATTTCTGGTGTCATAAGTAACAGCACAATTATCATCAATGCGGATAATAGATTCAAACCCAAAAGCTGGTGGGACAGTGAAACGGAGAAACTCTACAGGCTAAGGACGGCAGCTAGACTTAAGTACTTCAACTCCAGATCATATGATGAATGTGTCGCTCTAGGGGAAATTGAGAGGAAGCTTCATAGTCACATTGGAAAACGGAAGAGGGCGTGCTTCGGCAAGTTTCTAGAGGAGGTCAACAATGAAAGTTCACCAAAGGAGATGTGGTCGAAAATCAGAAATGTAAAAAAATATGGCAGACCGAAATCTATTAACAACGTTTGGAGTGAGGAGCAGAAAGAGGAATATCTCAACATCATATCTCAAACATTGAATACAAGTAGCAATCAGCCAGTTGTGGTGTTGGGCAGAACATCTGATATAAGGCCAGAATTCAGGTTTGCTAATTTCATGGAATTTTTGAAAGGAAGGGACCCTCGGTCATCTGGAGGACCTGACAGAATAACATATGATATGATAATAAATTTAAACCCTGAGGAGAAGAAAAAGTTTTTTGATACTCTGTGTGATGCTTGGAAAAGTGGGATATTTCCTGATAGTTGGAGAAATGTACGGATTTGTCCAGTTCCCAAGAAAGACAAAGATCTAACAAATATTCGGAACTATAGGCCTATAGCGTTAATGTCAGTCCCTCAGAAAATTCTGGAAGGTTTGCTAAAGCCGATCGTACGGGACCATGTTGAAGGCAATGGCGTAATTCCATCGAGGTCATATGCCTATAGGTCTGGTCGATCTACATCGCACTGTATCAATGATTTGCTGAATTCGATAGACGCTCTAAAGAGATCTGGCAGGCATGTAATGGGAGCATGTATTGACATTGAAAAAGCATATGACAATATCAATTTGACGAAGCTCACATTTAAACTATATTCCATTGGACTAAATTCACAAATAGTGTTATGGATTCATGAGGGTCTGCGTGAGAGGAGACTTAAACTTGGGAGAAGCATAGTGACAATAAATAATGGTTTAGCGCAAGGCAGCAGCCTCAGCCCTACGCTGTTCAACGTTTATACTGCCCGGCTACACGACACTGCTTCTGACAATTGCCAAGTGTTTCAATTCGCAGACGATTTTTTTATTTTATGTTGTCATAGAGACTTTGCGACTGCGAGAAATATACTAGAGAATAAAATCTGTGAATTTCAATCGAGATGTGCAGAAATTGACCTCAACTTCAATAAATCAAAGGTGAATGTTTTTCATTTTAACCGGAGACCTAGGCAACTTACCATAAAAATTGAAGGCGAGACGCTGACAGAGTCAAACTCAATAAGATATCTTGGTGTGGTGATCTCTTCAAACAGTACATGCAAGGAACACATCGATAACACAATTGGAGCAATAGATCGAAATTGCAATTTCTTACGCATTTTAAGTGGATGTAAGTTTGGTGTCAGTCCTAAGAAAGCTTTGACGTTCTATAAGGCATTTGCAAGGTCCAAGGCTGAGTATGGTGCGGCTGCCTTGGCAAATTTGACGAAGAGATCTGAATTAAGGCTCAAAGGCTGTCTCAACTTATTCTTACGAAAATCGTTGGGGTTGATTCGTTCAACACCCTTGCCTATATTATACAGTCTGGCTGCTGAGCTGCCTCCTGCATATAGATTTCAACTGATAACAGCAAAAGAAATTGCGAAATCCTTTGCTTATAATTTACCTGTGGCTGAAACATTGTTGAACAATAATAATTTGAAGACAAGCTATTATAAAGTGTTCTCGAAGTTTAGAACGATTCTTTCGGACATTGAACCCACCAGAATCAGCAGGCTACATTCGGAAAAACTATTCCTTTTCCATGATTTTTTCAAGGGCGCAGCGAGGAAAAAATCGGAGGCTAGTGCTATCATCATCAAGCAACTCATGGCGGAAAAACTTCAACAGCTGAAATCAGAGAATTTTGAAGTCTTTTTTACTGATGGATCAGTAATAAATGGTCTAACTGGAGCAGCTTTTGTGCATATTGATTCGGACACAGTTCAGTCCTATAATGTAAACAAACAGCTAACGTCGATGTCGGCAGAAGTGCTTGCTTTTATTCAAGTGGCTCGTTTTGCTGGAAATAATAACATGAGTAAGGTGGCCATATTAACTGATAGCCAAAGTGGGATTATGGCACTGCAAAGTTCTAATCATAGGAATTTCCTGATAGATGAATTCATAAATCTGATTGTCTTTGCTACGAGAGTTGAAATTCATTTCATACCTGGCCATGCTGGAATTCGCCATAACGAAATAGTGGATCAAGCAGCAAGAGATGTTACAAATGGTGGCAAATTGAGAATACGATGGCCGATTAAGGATGCTGTAGCGAGGATAAGCGATATTTTATGGAGTGAATGGTCGGAGGAGTACAATGATTTGGCAAGTAGAAGCAGCTCTCACTATTTCCGTTTATTCCCTAACCCCAGTAAGAAGACGTGGTTCAATTCCTGTGAAGAGAGTCCTCAAGATCAGAAGACTATAAACAGAATTCTAAGTAATCATTGTTTCTGTAGCAGTACCTTGGCGAAAATGCATGTGACTCCAGAGGCCAACTGTGACGTTTGTGATTTGGAGGAAACAGCTTCTCATATACTCTTTCAATGTGGCAAATACGCACTAACGAGGGCAAGATATCCTTGTTTGCAGAATATGGACACGGTGGAGGAATTTGTAAATGTCCATGGACTTGACAAGGTGTTCGAGCTAACCAGGTTTCTTAGTGAAGTGGATGTACAGCTCTGAAAAATGGGATTATTGACATAGTAGGCTTTGCCTACACAATTGGTGGTGGCGTTTTGGTTCCCCGATTGAGAGTGAATCTGGCCAAATAATTCCACTCATAAGGGTGGCAACATAAAGAAATAAAAAAAAAAAAAAAAAAAAAACCAAGCGTACACAAGAACGCGGTTGAAAATTAAAACTTGAAGACAGAGATGTTCATTGAGCAGGGTTGTATTAGATATTAGCAAATGAAATTTAATTTCGTTCCACACTGCGTTTCTGCTATAGTTTGATTAGTGATGTAGTTCTCACGTAACGCAATAATCATGTTAATATATATTTTTGATAATAACTATATGAATTGAAGTTTATTGCTAATCTATTTTAACTTTAAAAAAAGTTAACCGAAGCAGGTATTTGCTTGTTGTAAAACAGCTTAATTATCTTTTTTTTTAGTTTCTCCACTTAAATTGAATTAATTGAGTTACGTTGGCCACTAATTGGTAGTTGAACCACTGCTTACAAAATCAATGTACTTTCTCAGTATTGGCTATGGCTTTAACAAAAACTTACCTTTGCAACATCCCAATAATGAAATTAAATTTATTTGTAGATTTGTCCTTTCCTCTGCTGGAAACTCGACCAACCTTCAAAAAGACTTTACGTATTGTATTGCCATACGTAGGATAGCCACCACTTATGCGATATTTATATTGCAATTACGTTTGACTTAACCAGAACCACACAGCTTAAGGTGCCATTAGACGATAAGACATTCGACATACATAAGACAAGTCTTATGAATGCTGAAAGTGACAGCTCAGATGACATGTCTTATCGTCTAATGGCAGCTTAAAATTGGAAAATAGGTAGATTTTTCGACTTTTCGTTATCTTTTGAATGTGATAAAGCTGACTTTATAGGCTGGTTGACTTCTTTGGCTCGTCCAAAAGTCGACCTTTCCTCTTTTATAGACCTAAAATAGACGAGTTTGTTTTTGATGGGAGAAGAAAGCTGTGGGGTGAATGGGGATGACATGTTTTTCCCGCTTTTCACCACACACCTTTCCACCTCTCATTAACAAACTGGAACAAGTAGAAGAAGAAGAAACCCAAACCGAACTACAAAGAATAAAAACCAAAATTAGAAAAAAAATTAAAACACAAAAAAAATAAACTGGCTCTACTGAACAGTGTCATCCACATAGTACTGAGCCGACCTCGATTGAAAAACATTTCAGTTTTCATCGGCTTTAACAAAATCATTCAGTTTTCATCGGCTTTGACAAAAACATTTAGTTTTCATCGGCTTTGACAAAAACTAACTTACTTTTGCAACATCCCAATAATAATAAAACCAATAGATATAATTTTTTAATTTTTATCGTATTAATAAAATATGGAATTTGTTCCTGTGGTCGAAGAGGAAGGGGATGAGCCAATTGAATTGCCCACGGAAAATGATAAAAATTTACTTTTATCTACTTTGCAAGCACAATTTCCTGGTGCATCTGGTCTAAAATACATAAACGAAGAAAACAAATGCTATCGTGGAATCCGTTTAAATGATGGAAAGTTATATCCACCCAGTGAAAATGGTTGGTCAGCACACATTTATCATTGTGTTTTTCCAAAAGGTAACCAAAGCGCACTTTAATATTTACTTATACGTATTAGGTAGATGAGCACATGATGATTTTTCTTTTTGTATTAGAGAACAAAAGGAAAAGTGATGACCAGTTGGAGAACTCCACAGCCAAAACCAAACGAATGGAGTCAAGGGCACGTTGCACAGATCTAATTGTATTGGGATTGCCATGGAAAACAACAGAGGAAAGTTTACGTGCTTATTTTGAAACTTTTGGAGAGGTACTGATGGCACAAATAAAGAAAGATGTACATTCCGGACAGTCAAAAGGATTTGGGTTTGTACGATTTGGATCTTACGATGTGCAAGCACGTGTTTTATCTAATCGTCACTCGATAGACGGCCGGTGGTGTGAAGTGAAAGTACCCAATTCGAAGGTATATACATAGAATAACATATTACCATTCCACTGTTCGTTGAGGCACGCTTATGTTTCATTTTAGGGAGCTCCCAATCAAATACCCTGTAAAGTATTTGTAGGAAGATGCACAGAGGACATAACTGCAGAAGATCTAAAGGATTATTTCTCAAGATTTGGTGAAGTTACTGATGTATTTATTCCTAGACCATTCAGAGCATTTAGTTTTGTAACTTTTCTTGATCCCGAAGTTGCTTCATCGTTGTGCGGGGAGGATCATATTGTTAAGGGTAATTAAGTGGTGAAAATTATTGCAATGACTTATTGTAATAAGTAAATAAATTTTTAGATTTATTTATATAAACAATATTAAATTTTTTCTCACTTTTCAGGAGTTTCTTTACACGTCTCAAGTGCAGCTCCCAAGTATGAACACCATCGTAGTTACCACAACACAAATCCGAGAAACACACACCACAATAACAGCAATGAAAATAGCCAAAGCGGCTTGTTTAAAACGAAGGGAGGACCACCCGCAAGCAATAGTGGAAATAACTTTTTCAGCAATCCGCCTGCCAACGATGGATCAGGTATGTTGGTAGGAAGCAGTACAGGTGGGCCTGTAAGTCGCGAAAACTCTTATCAGCGAGGAGGACATAGGGGAAATTATATGATGACACAAAGTCCCAGCAACAGTAGCAACACCAGCTGCCAAAATCGACCTCTGGACATGCCAAACTTGCAAACGCTGGGTATTAACCCTCAAGGTCCCTCACAAAATATGGGAATGGGACTTAATTTAAATTCCTTACCTATGAACACAGCCATATTAGCTGCTGCACTTAATCAATTCGGTCTATTGGGCAATCAACTTCAAAATCAGGAGCAGGTAAGATACACACAATAGGTTTAAATATTTAAAATATGCTTTGAAAATGTTCTTTTCTCTAGGGTGGCAACTTTCTTTCCTGGATGGCTCATTCAAGCAGTGCTAACAATATGCTCGCAAATAATCCAAACAGGGGGCCAACAAACACCAATGGTGGAAATACCACAAATCCAACAACAGAAGCAACTAATTGTAATAATTTTGTTCAAGTAAATTTCTAAAGCATTGTGTTTGAAACTATTTTCATTTTTTTCTTTCATTCAGAATCTTAATCCCCAGGCTAATAATCCGAAATACGGCATGTGGTCGCCTTCCAAATGACTCGAACAATGACATTTCATCATATTTCATAGCATAAAGCTTCCTGTGTCGATCTGATTAGCCACCTATGTATACAGCGTGAGGAACACATTTTGTGGAGCCAAAACTTAACTGAATAAACACTTAAATTTTAAGAGAAAATTCTAATCTTAATGTATCACACACAACCATATTTATAATCCTATTCGTAGCTGATTATAAAATCCATATAAGCTATACCCTTTTTCAAGCGATATTTGCACCCATTAAGGCAATTGATTTGTGCTATATTTTAAACAATATAACGTTAAATCTTAAAATACAATAAATATTTATAAACGTCTACTATAAGTATATGTTTTGCGATTTTATTCGGATAGGAAAAGTGTAACTTGTGACTTGCTGGGTAATTTTCACCACCACACAGTAAAGGCTTTAAGAGAGGGAACAGAAAAATCGTCTTGGTACAGTTTCATCCACAAAACATAACACTAAAAATTGTAGCAATATTTTATATGAAGATAGGTAGTCAACTCTAAACAGCACATAAGTTTTTGTTGTTGTTGTTGTTGTAACTACATTTTCATAAGGAGTTGACGATCCTCTTCAAGCTCCAGTAGGTGAGCAAGCTCGTTCCGGTCCAAAGGACCGATCGTCGCGGGAACAGAGTTGCCAATGGTTATTTAAAGGCGCCAATAACTCGCCTTGTCATATCGAGCATCACAGGCACTCAGTATTTGTGCAAGATCCCGTGCCACCCGACCTCTCACTGAGACTTTTCGCTCGATACCGCTGATTGTCCGCGACTGCCGTTGCAGCTACTCCGTATGGAGCATTCCACTATCCGCAACCTCGTAACAGCACTGGACACCACACAGATCGGAGCTCAAAGTTCCAGCTTGTGTGGTTCACCCAGTTATCCCGTGCCGGGCAGCAGCTTAGCCCCATCCATTGGCAGCCGGTTGTACGTACCGGATTGACCCGATGAATTCCTTCATCGGCAAGGGCTACCGCCTCAGTGTACAACAACATCAGCAGCTTAATTAAAAAACATTTGGCATACCACATGTATGTATCATAACCGGCCGAGGTAGGTGGAGGCAGCGATCCCCGTCCAGTTACATAGGTGAGCAAATTTGTTCCGGTCTTGGGAGCGATCACCGCAAGAACATTACGGCCATTGATGAGTTGGTGCCGCCCGGCAACCGACTCCCTACCCGATACCGCTGATTGTCCGCGACCGCATTCCCAGCTATTCTGTATGCGGAGCATTTTACTATCCACAACCTGTACATGAGCCCGCAACTCGCATTTGAGCTTCTCGTGATGGAGATCAACATCACACAAATCGGAGCTCAGATCCAACCCATGTGGTGCTCAAGTCGTTGTTGTAACAGTGTGTAGTACATTAAGGTGGCAGCCCTTGCCGATGAAGGATTCCATCGGGTCAATCCGCATTGTGGACACCGGAGTAAGCAAGACGCCGTGAGGCAAACTGCAGACCTTATGGAGAGGCAGCCTTCAGATGCCAAGCATAGACCAACTAAACGGAGTGCAAAGTTCTTAATGCTTAGGACCAACGTACCAATCATCTATAGCGTTTCCCCAGCGATCGGGTGCATGTACCAGAGCGGCCTTGCTCCACAAAAGGAAGCTTACCAAGGATTGCTCCCCACATGCAAGTATGTGGCTAAAACAACATCAATTATCTATTTACAAGCACGGGGAATTTTGAATATAACTCCAGAATCACTAAGGATTGCTCCTTTAGAGGGGAACTGTAGCTGGACGGGGTCAGAATATACAAAAAAACAAAACTCTGTATATTTACAGCGATCGTGGCTATAACAACATCAACAACTGTGAGGGTAATATAATTTTTTTTTACAGAGGGTTCGCTAATTGGTGGTCCATTCAAAATTGGTTATAAAAATAAATCGGTGAAGGGCTTAAACTAAAGTATGACTGCTGAAAAGAAGTCTTTCTGCTGTTTCTAAATCTGAAGAGGATAAATACGATAAGTCTCCATGTTGTTTTTTAATAGAATGTTTGTTTTACATATTTGATTTAGCGTATTTACAGTACGATCACATTTTAATGTACTTGGCCGTTCAGACAGCCGAGTTGGTATAATGCTCGGTTTATTAATGCGGTTTTGTGGCTTTGGTCTGCCACTACAGTATCAAAAAAACTGTTGTAATACACAGGACTAATGTCACACAAGCGTAGTGGATCCAGAAGACCGAATTATTGAGAAATCTTAAAATATTTTTCAATAGTGTTTAATGATAATACAATATTCACGTCATTGATGGAAGACTAATTTCATTCTTATGGGCTTGTTTATGGTTCCAATTTTCATTTTTCTTTCAAGCATAATTCGTTATCACGTAAACAAAGTAAATACTATACAACCTTTCGACGCAAGTAAACCCAAGCAGCTATGTACAACTTTAGAGTATTTATAACTATTTGAGTATTTTTGTCATATCGGCATTCAATTTGTGGAGAATGTTTAAAAATTATTTAGAGAAAGGGTGAACACATACAATCAGGTACGATTTTTTGTAAAATTTTATTTCCATTGTTTATATTACGAGGTGTTGTGTGCAATACAAACTAATTTACGGCTAAGAATATGTCACTTATTTCTTGCTGTTAAGAATGATACCATCGTATTTCTGTTGGAACCATTTCATGGCATCTTCTTTTGTCAAACGATGGGGAAAACCAACTGTGCCAGATTTGCGTTTTCTGTGGGCAACGTTGTATCCTAAAATGAGTAAAAGAGAAGATCAATGTAGAATGAAACTGAAACAAAGCGAGCACTGAGACTTTTATCTATTTTCTGTTGTGGAATAAGTACCGTGTGTTTCAAACATAATTTCATTTAACACATTAAGCACCTTTTCTTTAATATTTGCACATTGACTGAGCGCTTTCAAATTTAAAATTCCACAAAAATGTGCAATGCATTAAAAGCACCTAATTAAGTGCAATGTTTTTGGAATCTGCCTTTGATGCATCAATATTTACCTGGGCGGCCGAGGACAACGTAGAAATCCAAACCGTAAATACCGATTGATGGATCGTATTTGATGCCCAAATCGATGTGTTCTTGAATACCGAAACCAAAGTTTCCGGTTGCAGAGAAGTTCTCACGTCTCAACTCGTATTCACGAACTTTAAGACCCTTTTCTAAGATTTCTTCAGCTTTTGCACCGCGAACTGTGCAGTGCACGGCAATCTTTTCATTACGACGAATACCGAATGAACGCACGGTATAACGAGCCTTGGAGAAAACTGGTTGCTGGCCAGTCAATTGTTCAAGCACCTAAAATTTTATTTTATTAATAAACAACAATCAATTTACTTTCACTAATTATTACCTTTGCGGCACGGGTCAATCTATCACCAGATTCACCAACACAAATATTTAAGCACAACTTTCTGATGTGCAAATCCCGCATGGGGTTCTTGGCGGGATCTCTCTTGATCTTCTTTCCACTTTCTTTAGTAGCGGCCTATATAAATACAAGAATAAATTCACATTTATAAAATTATGCATTTTTAGAAGTATTCAATAAATAAAAGAATAACACGCACCGTCATATTGAACTCGGAAAAGGAAAAGAAAGAAAATCTTCAACACGCCAGTTACTGTTCAGTGTAGCTGTCAAAATACCAATTACTCTTCAGTGGATCTGTCATATTCTCTCAACGAGTTACCAGATTTTGTTATTCTTCGGTTCATTTCAAGAAGGATTTAAAAAGGTGGTCTCACGCGAACCGCTGTTAACAGCCGGCCAGGCTTGACGGTATAAAGATGACAGATTTTTGTTTGAATTCTGTTTTTTGTTATCTTCTCTCTCTTGCTCATGTACGCACACGTATACGAACAGGCACACAATTTTATTTGTGTGTGTTAGCAAAACTTCGATCAGCTTGATGGCGGATTGTACGATTTGTGGTTGTTTTATACATGAGACCACTTTTTGTTGTTTCGCCATGTTGAGTGACAAAGGAATTTGATTAAGATGCTATCACACGTATGCATTGTGACATGTATATTCAAAAATGGCCACTCTGAAAGTTGTACACATCGTGTGATACATAATAAGAGGTGGCGTTCCGGCACGCGATAATTATGAGCATTCACATAGGCTGGAACTTTGAGCTCCAATCTATGTGGTGTTCTTTGTTATCACGAGAAGTTTAGCTGGGAGCTCCGGGCGCGACCACAGGTCGCCGATAATGGAATGCTCCATACGGATTAGCTGCAATTGCAGTCGCAGACAATTAGCAGTATCGAATAGAGAGTCTCAGTGAGAGACCGGGTGTCACCGGCTCTTGATTAAATACTGAGTGCCAATAATGCTCAATACGACAAGGCGAATTATTGGGGCCTTTAAATAACCAATGGCTACCATTTTCCCGCGGCGATCGGGATGAGGATCGCCACCTTCATATAAATGCGTCAGTGTTGTGTGCGCGATTCCGACAGTGGGCAGACCCCTTAGGGTATTGTTTTACCTTATTGTGAATAACTTTGGCACACGATAATTACCAGGTAGTGTACCGTAAACAGCTGAGTACAATTTTTTTCCCCCAACTGCACTATGTGTCAACGAGTTTTGGTTGTGTGTGTGTATTATAGTTAAGAACCATAACACACACAAACAACGAAAAATTGCGCGAACTAGTAACATACACAAAATCAGAGTTTTACTATCACTGATTGTGACAGATAGTGTACTCATGGGCTGCCATTATTAATACACACCAAATGGTGTGTATTAATAATAATGTTGGGGTTCCAACCGGAATGTAAATTGCAAATCAACGTAGTTGGCGGCAATTTTCGATTGTGCATATATATTAATTGCCTATTGACCAAGCGTTGTAAAAGAAACAGGAAAGTGATTTCATTGCTTGTTGCACGGCAAATAATACAATACCTTTAAAATCAAATAACTTTTTTTTATCACTTTTTAATTGTACTTTTGTTCACTTTATTTTGTTTGTTTTGAATTGAATTTGTTGTTACTATTGACGATAAATATTACAATACAATCGATCGACAAATTTATTTATTTCGTGACACACTCAAACGAATACGTAACGTATTCACATAAACGATTGCGTAACGTAAAGTATTCACGTAAGCGTGCACTTTTTAAGAAAAAAATCATAATAAACGAATACGTAACGTAAAGTATTCACGTAAAGTACTCACCCTTGGAAGCAGATGGTTATTATTTTCTCACTTTGCAGTGAATACATAGGAAATAGAAAGAAGTGAGTAAAATCATCGCCATAAAATCCTATAGAATTTTTATTATTTTCTCATAGAAAAACAAACTTACCGAAAGAAACATCTAATGGCGGTCTATCTGCAATTTGCAATCAAAAAAGCTATGCTGGTGTCAACTCCATCCATTCAATAATTCTACTCGCTCCTGTCTCTGCTCTCATAAAGATAAATGTTTATCAAAAGAAAAGAAAAGTGAAGAGGTTAGAGAAAAAGTGAAATGAAATAAAAGAATTAGAATGAAATGCGCTAAATTAACGAATCAATCCCTCGTACGCATTTAGAAAAAATTAACAACATACATATATATGTATATCTATATGTATACATGCATATATATATATATATATATATTTAAATGAAGAAAAAAGACATCACAAGTTGTGTCTATTTTGTGTGTTTTGTGGTACGACGTTTTTTAACATTTTCCAAATTCCATCAAATGGTTTGGTTGTACATAAAAAAACAGAGACACCAGGAAGCTGCTGTTAGCAGAATTGGTTAACGATACATCCGAAAAATCAGCCATACGCAAATTTTTACACCCCTCGAATATGACAGTGTATAGAGTGTATGTATTTAGTATAAATACAAAACACAGGCGCGTAGGCAGAGAGATCAGTATTCGCGTATTCACAAATTTTATTTTTCCATTCCACACACTCTTTATGGAATTAATAATGAAGCTGTCCATCCATACACCATAATAATCATCGACAGAATTTGGAAAAGGAAAAAAATTCACTCGGAGAATGCTGACTCCCAAAGTTACCTGCCCATTGTTGGATTTGTGGGATTAAATATCTACAAGGCAACAATTTGCAGAGAGGGGGTGGTGCGGGTGAGGTGCTCTCTGTTACGAGCTAAGCAAAAGAAGTGTCTACAAGTATTTGAGTTTTTTTTTCTTCTAATTGATGAGCAACAAAGTTTGTTAAATTTGATGCACAAGAACAGTAGTAGTATATAAAGTTGGATCGAAAAAGTGTATGACATACAGCCTCGTTTAGCTATGCGACAACATACAGCGTGAATTTTTCATAATATGGTGCGAATTGAGCTACCATGGGTTGGTCGGTCGTTTGGTTCCCCGTTATTATGTTTATTGGGTCCTACATATACGTCCATATGTATGTATACATATCTTATATAGTATTTATGTATGTATGGGCGGTCGTCTATGGACGATTGAATGGATTGAATGGATGTATGTTCCCTAATGTTTTCTATTTTTGTTAGTCAGATTCGGCGAATAAGTCACCACTATGGCCGCCCAATAATATCGAAAATATTATCTTTTTATGAGCATTCTTTATTTATGATAATGCAAACGCACACACACACCAACACACAGGACTTATATGGTCAAGGGAATAATGAATTGAAGAAGACACACTAAGTGTAACAAATAGCAACCTGTTACAGCATCACAATGTCAATCGAGATTTATATATATATAGGTATAAGAAATCAGTTAATAATTTCTATAAAAATACGAAAAAGTGAAAATATTGAACTAGATAAATGGTAATTTAGCACAAGAAAATCCTCCCAACAGCGAAAAGGAGCAATTTGCAATAGAATGTAGTCCTTGGAGCATTAATCGATTTAGATTGTCCCATTATGCAAAGACGAAAGGTTCATTAAGGGAATCTAGTTCGTTGTAAATTCAGCCTGATTGCAGATTGCCACTATACAATAACTTAAGTTTCTAGTACACTGTGATAGGTACAATTTTGTTGTTCTTGTAGCAGTGTTTTTCACATTTAGTTACATTTATAGCGACACACCTGCGGATTTGGTGAGAACTATAAATTTCACAATTTCTGCAAATCAAATGACACAAATAGTAAATGGAAAATATCTTGTATATGGTCTATACTTTAAATTAATCCAACAAAACATATATTTCTGTAATCTCGACTTAAAAAGTTATTTGGGCCATCGTAGCGCAGAGGTCAGGACGTCCGCCTATGATGCTGAACGGCTGGATTCGATTCGGCGAGAACATCAGACAAATTTTCAGCGGTGTTTATTCCCACCTAAAGCTGGCGACATTTGTGATGAACTATACCATTTGAAAAGTGCCATGTAAAAACTTCTCCAGAAATAGGTGTCGCACTGCGGCACGCCGTTCGGACGGACATGCAGAGGTCAGCATGTCCGCCTATGATGCTGAACGTCTGGATTCGACTTCTGGCGAGAACACAATTTTGTGTCATAACGGGACACATAGGACAACAAGCTCACTTATGCAAAATCGGTGCGGCAAGTGATAGCATGTGTAGGGCATGTGGGAAAGATGATGAGACTTGAGCATTTCCTATGTCATTGCCCGGCTAACAGAGACTGGTACTTAGGTGGGGACACGATACCATAAATGAACCAACTTAGGGGAGTGGTATGATAAATAATTTTCAAAAATCTCTTTCGAGGTTACCTTTTAGTTTTTAGAGCGCACAACAAGGCTTAGGTGTATATCCATAGTTGCATGGGGGATAAATATCTATACCCTCTTTTCAACCTAACTTATACGTATCGTGATTCATATGAAACCCTGGATCAATGTAGAAATAGAACCATTCGCGTAACTAAACCTTGCATGGGAGTTGTATTTAAAAAATCGCATTTAAACCACAAACGACCAACGTTAATAAGAAGTATTCACAGAAAATTTCGAGCGTGCGGTACGGTGAACACACCTACATAGAGGTACAATGTAATGTCGATCAAGAATATTTATTCTTTATAGGGTCTTATTTCGAGATGTTACTAACGGAACAAGAAGTTAGTATGCTTTCATTCTATAGTAGAAGTTATAAAATTAATAAACTTCTATAAAACGTAATTTAAAAATGATAAATCATAAATTAAATTGAATTAAGGTCTATATTATACAAGCTAATCTTATTGATTTTTTTCGTAAAAGAAACCAGGAATTCACGCTGAAATAAGATGTTTATATAAACTTGTTTTGTAGCAATCCACAAAAATGGATCCATAAATTCGGTCTTAAGGAGTCACTCGATTCATTATTTTGATACAAATATCACAAAAATACTACATTTCCAAAAAAATTCATATCGTTTTTGTTTGCTTTTTTTCAGATATTATAACATAGCACAAATTCAATTGCACAAATCTAATCATCTGTACCTAAAGCTCTTGAAAGACATACCAAAAGGCGGAGAAAACGAGAGAAGAAGAAAACTACAAATAATATAATACAACTTCCCATCTTATATATACAATTATATGCCTATATAATTATACAACAAAGTTTTGAATGTTATAAGAGAAACACACAACATTTCCACGCTGGCTTATTAAAAGCAATATTTGAGAAAACAATCTAAGTCAGAGCTTATTTAGACTGGCTCAAAACGAAGAAAACGGGGGCGCTGAGTCTCCCGACGGCACACAAGAAGGACGGGAAGCGTGTTGGTGGATTCCTTGGTCTGCAATGGGCTGCTTTGGTTCACCCAGTTCGAAACAATCGGATATAAATTCTGAAGATACAAGAAGCCAAAAGCGTCGCAGTGATGCCATTTCCAAGCAACTTCAAAAGGACAAACAGCTCTATAGAGCAACCCATAGGCTTCTATTGCTAGGAGCTGGTGAATCCGGTAAATCAACTATTGTCAAGCAGATGCGTATATTGCATGTGGATGGATTTTCAGAGCAAGAGAAAAAACAGAAAATTGATGACATTAAAAAGAATATACGTGATGCAATATTGGTATGTATTTTTTTTTATTTATAACGTATATTTTAGAATAATTTGAAACAATACATTTTACATTCCCTTAATCGGCTTGGGTCGGAGGTAGTCGATCAAACTAAAAAAAATTTGGTTTAAATCTGCTCACTAATAATGGTCATATTGTGAGTAGTTAAGCTATATAAAACTACTCTATAAAAAGTTTCGATCTGCGGTGTGTTGTAGTATTCGGACTGAGTTTTTGAAAAAAAAAAGTTTTTTTTTTCATTGAGCTCAACTTGAATTGGCATTCATTCACTTTTCCTACAGCAGCCGGGGCTACGTATCGAATTTTCATCTGGATTTTAATGGATGTTACAAAAATGTAAAGTTCTAATCAGTTCTACACATGTTGTAAACAGTAAGCATAAATGGGCCTCCAAAAAGGCGCTCAAACTGAAAAGGAGTACTATTAAATACACGAATTCTCTGGTCCTGAAGGCACAGAAGACGTGGTTATACCTGGACAGTCAGGCGGACCTGGAGATTTCTGATTCGTACCAGGTGAGTTCAAGACTGGTTAGAGTTCAAGACTTGTTCCCCGCCACCAACTTGTGGCGGGGAACAAGGCGGAGCCAGGACGAGGTAGCCTGGAATAGATCACTGATAAGTTGTGGAATCAGTTAACCATCGCTTTGCTTTTTGGTAAGTGTACGCTTTCTACGATTACCTCACGAATGAGGCACTGGTTGGTACTGTGGCCTGCACATTGAAGAATGTCCTGTAGCCTAGTATTTCGCGAAACAAGACAACGCTTATCCTGTAGATGAAGAAGCATGACTTCGGACGGCTGATAGGAGTCCTAACCAATGACTCAAACAATTTACCTGCAAAGGTGGTACAAAAACTATAAAAAATGGTCAAGTTTTGTGCGAAAAGGAGTAAAAAGGCCTAGCATTGATTTTTTGAAAACTTTGTAAATAGGTGTACAAATTTAACGAACGAATCGTGGCTTAGCATTAGTAATATTTTTGAAATAAGTAAAATCCAAGAAGATCACAAATAGGGATCATATAATAGAGAATCACCATCAAATATTTTCGTGTTGATCGTCCAGATGTTGATTTTTTTGACGCGCCAGAACGCGTAGTTCAATAATCTCAGAAAAATGTTCAGCAGTGGTTTAAATCTCATTAGTAATGTATCCAGCCATTTAAGAAGTTTTCCGAAGAGGTATCGTTAAGTGGTCCCTGATCTTTGGGTTTAAACTTTAATCGGACTTTACTCATTGATATGAGTAAAGTCCTACACTTTAATGGAATGTTTGTGAGGAAATTTATGACAATGCTCCTGGCGAGAAAAAGCCACTGCAAACTAGAAATACAAAAAGCGTACACTTTTTCATAGGGTACAGTGTGTTACCTTTTCGGTTTTTTTCAATTGCAATTCACAAAATTGTGCTGTGTACTAGTTAAGCGTTCTTGGATGATTCAACATACCTAAAGAATTGTTGTTCACTGTTACATACTTACAACCTTGCACTGATTGGGATGGGGCTAGATTGTGGTAGCAGTAAGACCTTTAAACTCGGTTCTGAAAAGGGTCTTCAGATATAATATAGTTTCTAATATTAAGAATGCCTGTTTACAAAATAGGTTGCCTCTCTAACTAACCTAATCTACTATTATTGCAAATTTTAGTAGAAATTTGACTAGGAAGTTATACCTTATAATTGTGAGCAGAGGGACACCACAGGATTGTGGATGATGGCTATCGATGGAATTTCTAATAAAAAGGACTGCCTTAGCCAAATTATATGATGTGTGACTTTTGTAACACCAACACATAGTAATGCTATGCTATACCTAGACCAGCGATTACTACTGTATTTGATGGTCAAATAAATTGTTTAACTCACAAACGTTCGATCGTGACCAGTCTTAGCGTTTTTGGTAGGTTTCTACCAAAATTGGAAGGTTTTTTCTCTTGGTAGGTTTGTATGCTGAACTCAATGAACCCGTATAAGTTCAAAATGTTACATCGAGTGACGAGTCCATATGACAGCTACATTCAAACACCCTTCAATCTGGATCATACTCGACACGGATTTTGAAGGGTCTAATACAGTTTGGACGGATATATGAGGAGTTGCATGTAAATTTGCCCATGAACATTCCATTAAGGAACAGGGACAAACTTCTCACATATCCATGAGTACTATCCGATTCAAGTTTAAGCTCAATGATAAGGAGTTTCCCTTTTATAGCCGAGTTCGAACGGTGTACCGCAGTGCGTCTCCGACTCTTTGAAAAGAAGTTTTTATGTGGCATAGTAGCCCACAAAAGCTTTAGGAGGGGATAACTCCTGAACATTTTTCTGATGTTCTCGCCAAGATTCGAATCCAGAAGTTCCAGCGCCGCAGGCGGACATGCTTACCTCTGCGCTACGGTAGCCTCAAGGAGGAGAGGTATGATCCGACATTTACTGTAATTGGTTTGGGTGTCAAGGGTAAAACACAATTCACTGTTCCAAATTTCCTAAATTTTAGGTAAAAAAACAATAAGTATAAATACAAATACGGATCGATTTGGTGCATATTCGGTATGGTCAGGGATCCAATGAAAATTTTAGCGAAATGGGGTGGTAAATCTCCAATTTATGGGGCCAAGACAATAAATCGTGAGATAGCTTTATTAAAATTCTAAACTGTTGTCGACGGCTTTAATATGATTCACTCCATTATTTCAAGTGCAATAGGAGGCGGTCGTTCTCCAAGGACCACATTCACCCTGTCGATGTTCACTGCCTCTGCTACCGTGTCTGCATGAATATTGTCTAGACCCGCTTGATATGTGGAGTGGCAACACTGATCGTGACTTGTCTTAAAATCGAGTAAAGGAAAGCATACTTTCTATTGTTTTTTATGGTTATATTTTGATGCGGATAGTATCAACAAGTAAAACCGTGCTAAATTTAGCCATGGATTCCGATAAAAATTTACCATTGTTAACTCAGTTTGTATTTGAATTATTTTGTCATCAATCAAATCAGATATTGATTGTGGCTTATAGTGGCCCAAATCCGGGGATCAGTTTACATGGGGGCTATATCAATTTATGGACCGACTCGGACCATACTTGGTATATATGTTGTAACTCATAACAGAAGTCCTTGTGCCAAATTTCAGCCAAATCGGAATTAAAAGCTTCTACAAATGCAAATTTTGCTCATGAACATTTCACTAAGGAACAGGGGCAAACTTCTCACATATCAATGAGTGCAGTCTGATTCAACTTTAGAGGAGTCCGAACGGCGTGTCGCAGTGCGCCACCTCTGTGGAAAGAAGTTTTACATGGCATAGTACCTCAAAAATTTTGCCAGCATTACGAGGGAAAACCAGCACTGAAAATTTTGTCTGATGGTCTCGCCAGGATTTGAACCCAGGCGTTCAACCTTTGCGCTACGGTGGCCTACTGTATGTCTGATTTATTTCGTAATATTGTACCTGGAAGGAAAATCACAAAACTATCTTTGTTATGTAAAGATAAAGCTCTATCTCGGCAGTAGCGGACCAGACTGCTCCCCATGCACTCCTTGTTGAAGTCACTAGCCCCAGATGTCATTGTATTCATTGGAATAGTACCACTATTACAAAAAAAAGGTGTTCAATGATGCAAATCTACACTTTAAATATCGAATTTTAGGAAAATCGCTAAAAATCCTTGCCAACAATATGAAGCCTACAGTTATTGACCAACCACCGTGGTTGGTGGTGGGTCAATATTATTATGGAGTTCATTTTCTGTCTCTGGACTTGGTTATTCCATTCAAATGACGGTACTACGAATTACTTTACTTTACTTTGACAAAACATTTGTCCCATTAGTCGAACATCGGGTTTTTGGTCGTCCCGGTTTTCGTTTACCATAGTGATTGCCTTCAAGACTTTTTTTGCTGGAACTTCTTCAACCATTCTGATAACATGACCTAGCCAACGCAACCTTTGTATTTTGATACGTGTTACTATGCTATCGTCGTATTACAGCTCGTGATTCATACGACGCCGATATTCTCCATTATCATAAAATGGACCGTATATTTTAAGAAGAATCTTTCTCCCAAACAGTCCAAGCACTGACTTGTCTGCTTTCACAAGTACCCATGCATCGGAACCATATAACAACACGGGTAGTAGCAGTGTTGTTGTTGTAGCAGTGTGTTATACACTGAGGCCGCATCCCTTGCCCATAAAGAACTCCATCAGGGTCAATCCGGTACGTACAACCGGCTCCCATTGTATAGTGTCAGTGTCTTGTATAGTATAATCTTCGTTTGTCGAGAGGTGGCCTTGTTTTTAAACTGTCTACTTAATCCAAAGTAGGATCTGTTTGCCAGTATTATTTTTCGCTTTATTTTAAAACTGGTGTCAATCTTTTCGGTTACGGCGGTGCCTAGGTAGAAAAAGAAGCTGATTATCTCAAAGTTGTGGTTCCCAACTTTCTCCATTTCCTTTATCTGATCGGGTGTACAAAGCGTTTTGGAAGTTAATACCATCCATTTCGTCTTACGTCCATTTTCTGCCAGACCCATTTTCATTGATTCTGTTTCGATTCTTTCAACGGCTGCAGTTACTACTTCCGGTGACCGACCTATGATGTCGATGTCGTCGGCATAGACGAATAGCATGTCAAGCAAGCTTTATTTATTCACATCTGCATCTCGTATAATCTTCTCCAGCAGGATATTAAAGAGATCATAAGTGTCATCCTGCTGAGTCTTAGTAATTTTGCAGGGATACCAAACTCAGACATGGCTTGAAATACCTCTGAACATATAGGACTATCGATAGCGGCTTTGTAGTTATCAAGGAGATTGTAGGTGTTGATTTGTCCTTCTCGGGTTTTTTCCAGGAATTGGCTCAGATTGAATATCTGGTCTATGGTGGATTTACTAGGTCTGAAGCCGCATTGATAGGGTTCAATTATCTCATTGAATTTATATTTTAATCTTTCACACAGTGCGCTCGAGAGTATCTTGTATGAGAGAGAATGAGACTTATTCCTCTGTATGTTGCACATTCTCCTTTCATGTGTACGGGACATAGTATGCTGAGGTTCCAATCATCGGGTATGCATACTTCTAGCCAGATCGCGCAGACAAGCTGATGTATACGCCTTATCAGCGTGTCGCCTCCGGTATTAAATAGTTCATCGGGTATCCCGTCGGCTCCTGCTGCCTTGTTGTTATTCAGTCGGGTCTACATGGATCTCATTCTGTGTAGAGAGGTAAACATTCTATACCATCATCAGGGATTGGTTCTGCTGTATTCTTTTCGCCGCCATCGTCGGACACTAGCAGCTGGGTAAAATGTTCCTTCCATATCCTTAGCACACTATTTCGGCACTCTAGGTTGCACCATGGGTTTTTTTTGGGGAGACTTCTTGTACCCAAGTACAGATTTTGCGGCATTTTCCATGGAGTGGGCAATGGTTTGCCACTGTGCCGTTTTATCATCGGGACAAGGAGTGCTTTAATCAAGCAGTTGGGTCAGTTGAGAGGAGTATGCCGTTACCATCTGTTGTGTTTGCACATTTTCAATGTCCAACGGCACCACTAATCATTGAGATAAAACTTGAATCAAGCAGCACTCATTAATATGTGAGAATTTTACCACTGTCCCGTTAATGGAGTGTTCATGGCCAAACTTGCATTTGGATTATAAATCAGACTTAATCCTTAACATTTTGAAAGAAAGTTTGCTATTATGTAAAAAGAAGCTTCTTCTTGGTGAAGATTTTTTTTGTATCATGATTATGATCTGAAACATAAGGTCATGCTTGATATATAATTGTCCGCATGTTATGGATACACCAGCCGAAAGTCCAGACATAAATCCTATAGAGAATTGATGGAGCTATCTCGATAGAAAAATCCGGCATAACTTTATCTTTTTTAACTTTAATCGAATGAATATGTTGAGTTTGTATGCCTTTTAATTATGTGTATAGACACCAGTTTGCAAAAATACTGTATTTCTGTAATGATCAAGGATTAGTTTTCTTTCTATAAAATCCATAATAATTTCTGATACTTATAATGTAAGCCTGTGACACAAAGGGAATCGAAAATTTCGCTTAGCATATGTCAATGCATTTCTTAAGAAAACGAAAATTTCAATAGAGCTGTGTACTGAACTAATGGCAACTTTTGTCAATAGATGGCGATAATTGTGTTTAAGCAAAATGAAAACAAATAATAATAATGGCTGTAAGGAAAATTTCAAAAAAAAATTTTTCTTATTTCATAATATGTGGAAACATTTTCTTAGTGCTAAACATGTTTTTTTTATATTACTTGACGTGCAAAATGTTTGCTCCGAAACTTACTCACCTATCCTACTTTTCATTAGGTTTCATAGGCTGCTCCACGTCCCACATATGTATTGGGTTGCCCAAAAAGTAATTGCGGATTTTTTAAAAGAAAGTAAATGCATTTTTAACAAAACTTAGAATGAACTTTAATCAAATATACTTTTTTTACACTTTTTTTCTAAAGCAAGCTAAAAGTTACAGCTGATAACTGACAGAAGAAAGAATGCAATTATAGAGTCACAAGCTGTGAAACAATTTGTCAACGCCGACTATATGAAAAATCCGCAATTACTTTTTGGGCAACCCAATATATGCCTTTAACGCCAAAGAGACGCATACTGGACTTAAAGTCCAGAAGATTTGCAATAGTTCTGCCAGCGTCTGTGTCTCTGGGTATACACTTCTTGTGATCGCCCAACTTCAAAGTTGGCGAAATTTAACTTAGGCTGCCATATATCATATGTACCACACTGTTATCGATAAAAACGAGATATGTGGCAAATTTCATGTTAATCAGTTCAAATTTGTATACATATCATTTAAAAAGTATTCAAATATCATTTTTATACCCTCGTCATTCTGTTTGTAACTCCTCGAAATATTCGTCTAAGACCCCATAAAGTATACATATTCTTGATCCACATGACATTTTAAGTCGATTTAGCCAAGTCCGTCCGTCCGTCTGTCTGTCGAAAGCACGCAATCCAATTTGGCTGAAATTTTGAACAACGGCTTCTCCCATAACCTACAGAGTACGTGTGAAATGCGGTCCGAATCGGTCTATAGCCTGATACAGCACACATATAAACCGATCTCCCTATTTTACTTCTTGAGCCTTTAGAGGGCGCAATTCCTATCCGATTTGACTGAAATTTGGCATGAAGTGTTTTATTATGACTTCCAACATTTGTACTAAGTATGGTTCAAATCGGTCCATAACCTGATATAGCTGTCATATAAACCGATCTGGGATATTGACTTCTTGAGCCTCTAGAAGGCGCAATTATTATCCGATTTGGCTGAAATTTTGTACAACATACGTGTCAAATATGGTCTGAATCGGTCTATAGCCTTAAACAGCATCGACCTATAGCCTGAAACAGCACAACAGAGATACCGGGAAAAGATGTCGACAAATTTGATCCACGTTGGAGGGTATGTAAGATGCGGCGCGGCCGAGCTTAGCGCGATCCAAAATTCACCTGTTCTGAGTGCCGGCGACTGTGCTATCCCAGAGCAGATGAGCTTGCGAGACTAGGAACTATCTTGCACATTTCAGTGGAACTGGAATCTGTACCTCTAGCTACATATAAGCTTAAGTCTTCAGGACTTGCCTTTCGGCCGAAAGGCAACGAATGCCAGATGGTTACAAAGTGGGGGGTTTGAACACCTCAATCGCAATGTTCCAATTTTGCAAAAAAAATTAACCTTGCCAATAGTATCGATGGGAAAGATATCAATCATTATTCAGACAAAAATCGATATTTTGCCAGCTACTGCTTTTCAGTCGTTGTGATCGTAAAACATGTAGACAGACTGAAGATTGCAAGTACCGACTTCTGCAGAAGCTGTAAGGGCGTCGAGAAAGAAGAGACTATTGCTGTGTGGAGGCCACCGTAGGGCAAAGGTTAGAATGTTCGCCTATGACGCTGAGCACCTCGTTTCGAATCCGAGAACATCTGCTGTAGTTTTACCCTACTAATGCTGGCGACATTTACGAGGCACTATGCCACTTGAAAAAAAAAAATATTGGGTTGCCCCAAAAAGTAATTGGGGATTTTTCATATAGTCGGCGTTGACAAATTTTTTTAACAGCTTGTGACTCTGTAATTGCATTCTTTCTTCTGTCAGTTATCAGCTGTTACTTTTAGCTTGCTTTAGAAAAAAAGTGTAAAAAAAGTATATTTGATTAAAGTTCATTCTTTATTAAAAATGCATTTACTTTCTTTTAAAAAGTCCGCAATTACTTTGCGGGCAACCCAATAGTATGACAGCCATGTTAAAACTTTTCCCCAAAAGAGATTTCGCTTTTCGGCACGCCGTTCAGACTGCGCCTCCTTATCATTGAGCATAAACTTGAATAGGACAGCACTCATTCATATGTGAGAAGTTTGCCCGCGTTCCTTAATGGAATGTTCATGGCCAAAAATTTGCATTTTCTGTGTATGTGTGTCCCGCACTGGCAGTCAGAAGGAGTTCCTCTTAAAGTTCTCATTTCTTGGAGAACTTGTTTGGATTAGTCAGGGCAGCGGAGTCCAGCCCTCGATTCGGAGTACTAAGCCGGAGACGGGGCAAGCGTGCTTAACTCCGACTCCGGCTGAATGGTCCGTCTCCGACCTCAAAAACTCGACTCTGGTCGAATCCGCAGCCCTGTGTTTAACGGATGTGAACATTCGCAAGCGATCTGGATGGTTCAAAGGTAGAAACTAGACGAAAACGTCTAAGTGAGTCTGATACAAACTGCCACTTAAACCTAAACTAAGTATAACTTATATTCTTTTGCACCTTGGCGGGTTTTCTTGTCATGTTCTTGGCAAATTTTCAATTTTACTTTGTAGCGCATAAATAAATTTATCTTCGATGTCGTTTACACTATATATAGTTGTACAATATTAATTTATTAGTGACCATTTATATAATATAAATTTAGCTTATAACGCCATGTTTTATTTTGTTATTTATTTTTGCAGACTATTACTGGTGCAATGAGCACACTCAATCCACCTATACCTTTGGAGAAAAAGGAAAATGACATTAGAGTTGAATACATTCAGGACTATGCTTCAAGTGAGTAAAGCGTTTCAACGAAATACATTTAAATTATAAAAAAAATAGCTTACTTTAACCCCTTTTTTTGTATATGACAGGTCCTGATTTTAACTATCCTCCAGAATTTTACGAGCACACAGAAGAATTGTGGAAGGATAGGGGTGTATTGGCGACTTATGAGAGATCAAATGAATATCAATTAATTGATTGTGCAAAGTAGTGAGTATTGTTTTATTCATACCATTTTGATGTTGTCTTCCAACTAATATGTTATAATGTTTTTTGAAACGCAGCTTTTTGGATCGAGTAAGCATAATAAAACAACATAACTATACACCTAATGAACAAGACATTTTGCGGTGTCGTGTACTAACTTCTGGTATTTTTGAAACAAGATTTCAAGTTGACAAAGTCAATTTTCAGTAAGTTGAAAATGTTTAAACAATCGATACATATGAAATGAAATGAATTTTTAATTGACATACTTGCTTTGCAGCATGTTTGATGTGGGAGGCCAAAGGGACGAACGTCGAAAGTGGATACAATGCTTTAATGACGTTACTGCAATTATATTCGTAACCGCATGTTCTAGCTATAATATGGTTTTACGTGAGGATCCAACACAAAATCGATTACGCGAATCCTTGGAATTATTCAAAAGCATTTGGAACAATAGGTACGTTAGTGGTTATCTCCAGACATTGTCAGCTGTTTATTTATCGCATCTATTTCTGCAGATGGTTGCGTACAATATCTGTAATTCTATTTCTGAACAAACAAGATTTGTTAGCAGAAAAAATTAAAGCCGGTAAAAGTAAGCTTTCGGAATATTTTGCCGAGTTCAATAAATATCAAACACCAAGTAAGGAAGCATTGTGATTGCGTATGGGTCGTATATTCGTTAATGTGAAGTACGTTGTATTTTAGGTGATGCAATAATCGAGTCTGGAGACGATCCTGAAGTTATAAGGGCTAAGTATTTCATACGTGATGAGTTTTTGGTAATGAATTCAACTCATTTTATATCTAATCCATATTCTAATTGGTTTATGCATTTTAGCGTATATCTACTGCTAGTGGTGATGGGAAACATTATTGCTATCCCCATTTTACATGTGCTGTAGATACCGAAAATATCAAACGAGTATTTAATGATTGTCGAGATATAATTCAAAGAATGCACCTTCGTCAGTATGAATTGTTATAGGTTTATTCAACAAAAAATCACTTAATAAAGTAATGTGCAAATAATACAACTAACCAAAATCCATTACTACCTTTTATTCAATATAACCAACAGATGGACGGATCCATTGATGGATGATCAAAACTCTTGCATATGGAATGTGTAATTAGTTTATTTAAGTGAAAAAAAAAAATAATTTAAAATACTCTCGTATTTTGTTAATATAAAAAATAGATATATATAAATAAGAGATTCGCCGTAGACAACAGACTTGAGTAGTATTCCAAAAAAAAGTAAGGAATAGTTTAAGTGAGCCATCTAGCTCTAGATACTTTACTAAACAGACTTCTTCTTCTCATACACAATTATAAAATTATTTGCTCTTTTTTGGCTTAGTATATTGGAAGCACTGTAAATGTTCGTTAGATATTTGGTATAGCCCACAATTTTGCTGTTTTATCAGCCGATGTTGTTAGAATTGAGAAATCCCTTGGATGCCATCTAGCTGAAATAACTTTGTCATTATGTTCCCCCACTACAACTGAAGGCAGAGATAATGTTAAATTTCCTTGTAAATCGGTAAGAACAATTTTATTGTCGTAGCCGCAGGTCAGCAAATAATAGGCAGATGGTGAAAATCTTATAGACCTACAAAAAAAAAAAATTCAAAAATGTAATGTTTGTATAGCAATTTGCATAAATAATACATATATACCGTATATCCGCAGAATGCGGTTGGAAGCACTGGATTTGTCGATTACGCCGAATATCATGCAGAACGCAGGCATCTTCATGACCTGATACTAACAATCTTCCAGTGGGATCAACACAAACCGATGTAACTGGAGAACCGACAGGGTCATAATAACTAGATGGTAGGACAGTGCTTATAGACTCCTGAACACGTATATCCCAGAATCGTACAGATTTATCCTGAAGCAAGGGAAAAATGTATTATAAAATAAATAATTTGTCAATTTAAAATTTTTTTTTTTAGTTGGTATCAACTCCCCCAAATCCCCTTGCACTCTAGCAGATAAAGATAATAGAGATAGTTGAGAACTACAACTTTGAGATAGTCAGCATTTTTAATACACCTCGGCACCGCCGCGAACGAAACAAATGACAACAGTATTAAAATAAAACAAAGAAAAATATTAGCTACCAGATGCAACTTTGGATTAGTCAACAGTTCAGTAGCAGGTAGTACTTGGAGTGTTTGAGAGAAAATCCTTTGCAAAATATATTGAGCAGTCTGCCCTTGGCCCTTCCATTACGTTCGGCTAGTGGAAGGAATTTTTTGTAATAGTCATCAAAATTAAAGTAATTTCTATTATATTTGTTAGTGACCACTGTTGTTCTATAATCTCTTACGTGATTCTTGCGACTTGTTAGGGTCAATATATTTCAAAGTGCAAACAAAACAAGTCGAGAAAAGGATGAAATAAACTTGTTTTATTTGCATTTGGAAATATATTGACCCTTACAACCCGCAAGAATCACGTAAGAGATAAAAGTAATTAGACTGATAAGGCCTGGTTCTGCTCTCGTAAACATACCGTAAATGTAGGAAAACGTGTCAGCAGTTTTTGTTTTGCTTTATGAAAACACATGCAAACGATTTCCGAACGTCTGTCGACCGTAAACGGAAAGTAGAATTCAGTAAAACAGATTTTTACGTTCCGTTTCCGTGCCAGGTGATAAAACTTGAAGTTTGAAGAAAGACGAACGAGCTTAAAGAGAATCGCTACCTTCACATACAAATGTGGCTACAACATCATCATCAACAACTGATTTCGAAAACTGTAAATCCCTTTCCAGAATTTATTTTGCTTCTATCGTTATGCAATTTAGGGAGAGCAATGTGCTCTCCCTGAAATGTTGTGTGTGTCGCAGAATAGTCCCAATGCAGTCCCTGTCTAATGAAACCTTCTTCAGTCTGCCCATCGCATCCATAGTGTCCAGAAGGGAATCTTGGCCGTTTTCTGTCTCCCCGTGCGGCTCAGAGCGGTGACTGTCCCATCACCCATCTCCTCGTTGTTAAATGCCCTCTCAATATCCTAGAAGGCCTATATGGAACATAAATGCAATAATAAAATACCTTTACGGACCCCCGGCACGGGATTGCTGTGAGCACTACACAGGCGTGAGCATTAAGCTCCGATTTGTGTGGTGTTTATTGCTGTCACGAGAAGTTTAGCTGCGAGTTACCGCAGGTTGCGGATAGTCGAATGCTCAATACGAAGTAGCTGCAACGGCAGTCGCGGACACTCAGCGGTATCGAGCGGAGAGTCTCTGTGAGAGGCCTGGTGGCACCGGCTCTTGCAAAAATACTGAGTGCCTATGATGCTCGATATAACAAGGCGCTTTATTGGCTCCTTCAAATAACCAATGGCCACCAGGTTCCCACGGCGATCGGTCCTTTGGAGCGGAACGAGTTTGCCCACCTACAGAAACTTGACGAGGATCGCTACCTCTATATGATAAAGTGGCTACAACAACAAACACAAGGTTTACGGACCAATCCCGGTACGTGATAGCTGTAAGCACCACACAGGTTGAAACATTGAGGTCCGATCTGTGTGGTGTTCATTGCTGTCACGAGAAGCTTAGCTGCGAGCTACCGAGCGCGTCCACAGGTTGCGGATAACAGCAATCCCGGTACGTGATAGCTGTAAGCACCACACAGATTGGAACATTGAGTCCGATCTGTGTGGTGTTCATTGCTGCCACGAGAAGCTTAGCTGCGAGCTTCCGAGCGCGTCCACAGATTGCGGATAGTGGAATGCTCCATACGGAGTAGCTGCAACGGCAGTCGCGGACACTCAACGGTATCGAGCGGAGAGTCTCAATGAGAAGCCGGGCGGCACCGGCTTTTGCACAAATACTGAGTGCCTATGATGCTTGATATGACAAGTCGGGTTATTGGCACATTTAAATAATCAATGGCCACCGGGTTCCCGCGGCGATCGGTCCTTTGGACCGGAACGAGTTTGTTATCTACAGGAGCATGACTAGGATCGCCACTTTCACATGCAAATGTGGTTACAACAACATGACAGCCGGTTGTGCGTACCGGATTGACCCGTTGAATTCATTCATCGGCAAGGTTGTCGACTCAGTGTACAACATACTGCTACAACAACAACAACGTTTACGAACTACAAAGATATGAAAGTATCTCTTCGCTTTCAAAAAATCTGGATGGTATAGCTTTTGAAGATCTATTGGGTTGCCCAAAAAGTAATTGCGGATTATTTAAAAGAAAGTAAATGCATTTTTAATAAAACTTAGAATAAACTTTAATTAATTATACTTTTTTTACACTTTTTTTCTAAAGCAAGCTTAAAGTAACAGCTGATAACTGACAGAAGAAAGAATGCAATTACAGAGTCACAAGCTGTGAAAAAATTTGTCAACGCCGACTATATGAAAAATCCGCAATTACTTTTTGGGCAACCCAATACTTAATATTAAAACAATTTTAACGACACATAAACTAGTGTACAACAGAGCTCCCGAAAATCTCCACAATAATCTTACAGTTGGTAGATCTAGCCGAAGATTCGCAATCGTGCCCATACGCCAACATCTCCAGATATCTGAATGGTAATTTTTCTACAACGATATTCGTTGCCTCCCCATATTCAATTTATTGGCAGCGCAGATAATTTTAGAAAGCTTTTTATGATTACTAAAAATATTTTCCTTATGATTTTTATTTGAGGTATTATATTCAATATTAACAATTTTATTTAATTTTATTTGATTTCTATTAATGTTTACTGATTTAATTTTTTTTTTTCATTGATTTCTTTTTTTTTTTTTTCTTTATTATTTCTCTTTTTAATGTCCACATTTTAATTTTTACAAATTATTAGATTCCATTGCAGGATATTGTCCGGCTATAGATCATTTCGTTCAATGCCTTCTATTCCAAGAATTGCACAGCAAATAACTTTCAAAAGTTAGGCAAAATGTGTGATGCTGCTAAAAGTCATTTGACTGGCTACCCATATTGCGATTTCTGATTCGCCTAGAACCGTCATCAGCGGAATTTGTCAAATGGATCATGGTGCTTTATTTAACAACTCGACTAGAGTAGGTTGTAAAGCACACATCTGAATTTTGACAAGTTGTTACAAAGACGACTTGATTCACAAGCGCAATAGAAAACAAGTAAAATCTTACTTGAAATCCAACCTATCCAACAATGCCAATAGCATTAAACGAACACAATTTTGCCGAACTTATTTGTTCTCTGCACCGATGTCAGCCATCGGCTGATGCTGCCAGCGCTGTTTTGTGCGCACGACGTGTCTTTCGTTTGGTTTGTCTCAATTTTTAGATATTTTGTTTTTATAATTTTAATTTAATTTTTTTATAGCTTATTATTATTTTATTTTTATAATTTGTACCAAATACCATTAACATCCTATTACTACCACTAAAATCCATTTACTATAATTATAAGTTTTAATAAAAAAAATATTCTTCTTACTAATGTTTAATTTTTTTTGTATAAATCTATCGTCCGATTTAACTTTGCATAGCCATAATTCTCCTCTGATTTGGATAAAATTGCATGTGAGTTTGGTTTTGGAACGACCAATAACCTGTTATAGCTTTAGTCAAAAGGTATTGTGATTTGTTTTTTATGACATTGCTTTAATGTTTCTTCGACTAAAGATGAATCAATTTTCTTGAAATTTTAAAACAATGTACACGGAAATAAGAACATAATTTTTTGAGATCCTAGGCATATCCCATTATCTTAATTTTCAAAAAAAAGCATATCTCATAGACTGGTACACCGATTTATGCAAAATTGCAATCTTTTGAGTCAGTTGTAGATTGCAACCCATCTTCATCTGCGTTGCCAACGGTAAAATCTGTAGAAATGTAGAAATTTCCGTTTTTATATTGAATTGTAAACTTTTTACAATTTAGAAGAATAAACTGATAAATATTGTCGACTTGTACTGATTTCTATTTCATGGCATTACAACTATAGTTGAGTTGCAATTCATAATCGATCTATTTTGGTAACCCAAAAGCATGAATTTATTAATTAAGCTGGGGTTAGACCCCACCCAAACGGACATGTTGACTGATTGGAACAAAATGGGTATCAAATGATAGGTATTTGTGAATAGAGTATGTGAATATTGGACCTACAACAGGTGTCTGTGGAGCCGTCTTACCCCAAAAAAGGCCAAACGGACATATTTCAATCCCAATTTCCCTCAAGAAACCCCTAATGGCCCCTAAAGACCGATTGGTACAATAAAGGACCATAAAGGTATTTGAAAATTAATCGAAGTAATTTTGTTTGTTTTTTTTTCTGTCAGGAAAGCGAATATCATTTTTTCATAATTCGTCCGAGACGCACTTATAAATTTTTTTTTGCTACGGAAAAGTATAGCCAGAGTATACCGTACACCAACCATGGTGAGCGAAATTATTTTCTCAGCTTGTGTAATATATTAAACAAATGTTGGCGAATAAGTTATAATCTTGTATATTAAAATTTATTTGTGTTTGTCTGTTTGTGTGTTCCTTATAGACTCAAAAACGGCTGAACCGATTTTCTGCATTTACATTTTTTGATATCTGTGAGTAAAACACGAATGTGATATCAATTTTCAAGAAAGTGTCTATGGGACCACCCTACCCCCATAACACCACCCGAATAGGACGTATTTGTGGACCATAGCAATATGGTGCTCAAATAAGACTTATTTTTGAGATGAACACGAATCCCACATATATTTTCGAGGCCATGCCACTGAGTGGCCACCCCATCCCTAAAAACTCCCCCCAAACTGGACATGTTTGCCGTCTAGGGAAATATGGAGCTCAAATGAAAGGTATTTGGAAGTAGACCACGAATCTGATATCAACATTCGGGACCAACTGTCTAAAAGATGTCCCACCACCATAACAACCACCAAATAGGACGTATTTAAGTCTTCAATACATTGGAGATCGATATTGATAGTTTTTAGGGCCCATACCCCTAACCCGAAAGGTATTTGAGATTAGAAAACGAATTTGATATGCAATTTTGAGGTCAATGGCAATATTGGGACCAAAAAAAAATGATTTTTGAGAGTAGAGCAGGATGCTGATATATTTTCAGGGCTAAGTGCTTGGCGGACTACCCCAAAAAAACACCCTTAAATCGGACATATTTATCTAACATGTCAATGTAGGGCTCAAATAAAAGGTATTGGGGAAGTAGAGCACGAAATTGATACCCACTTTCGGTACCAATTATTTACTGACCATCGCAATATGGGACACTAATAAAGGTATTTAGGAGTAGAATACGAATCTGATATCCAAATATAGAATCATATATAAAGGGCACCTTTCCTTTCCCAAAACACCCCCCAAAGAGTACAAATTTACCAACTATGGCAATATGTGGCTCCAATGAAAAGTATTTTAGATTAGAAAACGAATTTGATGACCAAATTTGAGGTCAAGTGTTTAGGGAACGCCTCATCCCGTAAACCAATGACAATATAGGGTTTAAATAAATGGTATTTGAGGTTAGAGCACGATACTTTTTTTCAGGGCTAAGTATCTGGGGGACCATCATGAGAATATCGTGCGAAAATAAAGTCTTTCTAGAATGGCATTAAATCCTCCGAGCGAATTCGTGGTCCAATAAAGATCATATAGAATTCAGATAAAGGCACTTCTATTCTTATACTGTTAGTCAAGCGATATGCGAATACTATTTTCGTTATATGGTATTTCACTAAAAACTCTTTAATTGTCGAAAATAAATATTCAAAGGATAATTTTGTTCCATATAAAGTAAAAGAAGGCGCAGCAGAGCGGGCCCGGTTCAGCTAGTTCAATATAATATAATGCAAGGCTTCACTTTGATTTTGAATGCACCGAATTATGTTTACATACCTGTGAGCCCGTTACAAACATGTTATTTTCCCAGCTGTATACCGAAAATATGTGACCAGTGTGACCCGTATAAGCATGAACAGGAGTTGTGGAAATCCCACAGTCACTTACATACTAAAAAAACAAAACAATTATACTGCAAAAAATACTTTATATGCATACATTCTATTATACTTACTACTTTGCAATCCCCGGCACCTCCGCTGACAAGGAATTTCCTCTCTATGTCATTTAGAAAGCACAAGTCTCGGACAGTACCATCATGAAATTGTAGCTCTATTTCTCGACCCTCTAGTTGTTTTTCTTCGCTATTATACCTAATTATTTTAATGGTTTTATCATTAGAACCAGTTGCAATAAATTCTCCATCCTTGGACCACGATAGGCAGTAAATTGATCCCTTATGATGCTTTGTACGCTTAAAAATTACACTTGATTGGAATGACTGGGTTTTGCTGAGGAGAGTACAAACTTTAGGCATTATTTTTATCAGCATTAAAGTAAAATGATACCTTGTATTACTATTTTGCTGAGGGTACAAACATATCCTCAAAGTCTTTGAGTTAGAACCAACAGCATATAGGGTTCCATCTGGATGGAATTCTGCACAACGAATAGCCTGTACGTCATTTAGTGTGTTTATTGGAATAAAACACAATGATTTTTTATTATTTGTCTATAAATGGAAAAATTTTTGGCAAAGAAAACTAGTTATGGATATTTGTTGCAAATAGAACAAGATTTTAAAATAAAAAAAACCTACTTTAAGGTGGTATAAAAGTGGTATCTAAATATTATGTCAAACTCTAATTAATATATGTTCACTTAGTCCGAATCAAAGAGAGCTGTGTTCATAGCAACTGAAACATAATTACATAGATTCGGATGTTCTCGCCAGGATTCGAACCCAGACGTTCAGCGTCATAGGCGGACACGTCAACCTTCGCGCTACGTTGGCCTCCGTGAGAGTAAATAAGTTTAGTTTACATCAAAAATATTTTTAGAATATCACATTATTCGTATGTACCTCTTATCAAACAATGAAGTATGTTTATAACTGCAACAGGTTGTTTATACATTTAGACTTTGAATTATTTATTCATTTCTTCCAATTCTCATTATCAGAACTTTGAAATTACACCGTTGCGATATACTCTGAATTTAATTTTTATTTCAGCACATTAAGAACACTAGGATATTTACCTTTTGTTTCGCAACAAAACTTATTAATTATTGGTCAGAAATAATTGGTTATATATTATTAAGCACGAAAACAACATATATTTAAAAAAATACTAATGAATGAATTCAGAAAGTTATATTCAATAATAACCCAAACATGCATTTCCAAGTCCGTTCCCAATATATTGTAAAGGTACAAAAAAAACCTAATTACTTGAGTTATACATTTCACTGTGTCATGTGGCATGTTAGTGTTGATCCCATTGCCTATTGTGGCAAGCCATCAATATTTACCTCCATGTTTTCATACGAATATTTGTTAGAAAACATAACAAAATGTCTGCTAACGGTTTTTTATGGATTTAAATAATGTAATACTTTTTATAACGTGTTAACATGTTGTTATTAATCTTTACAGTTTTTGAAAGTTGCTATCTAGTATCTAGCTAACTCTAATATCCAGCTAGCTTTTCGATACAATTTGTAGAAAGTAGCTAGAGTTGCCTACATCTATGGCGGCCCATGGTACAATTAAAAGGTAAAGTCAGTTGCTTAACAAGAACTACATAAACCCCGTTTACACTGCCTTTAAAATTCGGATTTAATGAGCAGTGTAAACGGGGTTTTAGCTGTGCAACCTTGGTACAATTAGAAGCAAGGCGGATTTAGCAAGTTGCCCAACAACAACAAAATTCACTATCTGTCAAAATCAGTGATTTGTGCAACTCTGATTTTGAGTATGTTACTAGCCCGCGCCATTTTCGTTGTTTGTGTATGTCACGGTTCTTAACATTAATACACACACGCAACCAAAACTTGTTGACTGATAGAGCACTTCGCGAGAAAAATTGTACTCAGCTGGTTACGGTACACTACCATGGCGAAACAATTAAAGGGGATCTCATTTGTACAACAACCACAAATCATATGGATCAATCCGTCAAGTTGTCATCAAGCTGATCGACGTTTTGCTACACGCACAAAGAAATTCGTGTGCGTGTGTGTATACATGAGAAGAGAAAATACGAGAAAGAGGATAACAAAAAAGAGAATTTAAACAAAAATTTCTCATCTTAATACCGTTAAACCTGGCCGGCTGTTAACAGCTGTTCACGTGAGGCCATCTTTTTAAATACGCCCTGGTACACTACCTGGTAGTTATGTCATGCTATAAACGTGTATATTTCACAAACTTTTTCAACACAATTGAGCGTAATTTCGTAATAAATTGCAAATTAATTTTCTATTTACGAAGGAACAAAAAGGGGAATTTGTTAAAATGCTGCATTCGACAGGCAAACTTGCATGAATCCCACAAAAGTAATTCGGGGATGCAACAACCACAAATCATATGGTGCGATCCTCCATCTTGCCATCAAGCTGATCCACGTTTTGCCAACACACGCAAAGAAATGTGTGTACGTGCGTGTATACGTGTGTGTACATGAGCAGAGAATATGCGAGAAAGAAGATAACAACAACAAAAATGCAAACAAAAATCTGACATTTTAATACCGCCAAACCTGGCCAGCTGTTAACAGCTGTTTGCGTGAAACCACCTTTGCCGTTCAAGGTAGCTTCTTTGGGGGTACATTTTTGTTGTTGTGCTAATGACTCTACCGCCTAATTGTACCAAGGCCCCAAAATTTAAAAAATTTTCAACTTTGACGCTTAAAAATGAGTGTCATTCAGTGCTGCCACATGTAGATAGTGTTTTTAGTCGTCAAAGTTAAATATTGTTTAAATATTTGCGTGTTGATTTATTGGATTATGTTTGCAGAGTTGCATTTTTCAACACGACGCTGCTCAACGCGTTCATTCTGCTTTAGCCTTTATGTTTTGTTTTTGCTCTTTAAATCCGGATTTAATGGTCCTATTATCTGTTTCTCCTTTATAAAATCAGCTGACGTGAGCCTTAAATTCGGAATTAATGAGCAGTGTAAACAGGGTTTTATGGTTTTATTATTTTTTTTCGCAAATAAATAAAATGACAGAAGAAAAATAAAAACCATTAAAACCAAATAAAACTAAAAAGATGCCATGGTAAACTTTGCCACTAAAATTTCCTTTCGCCATATTCCTCATTATAAACAGAGTACTGCTTTTTTGCCTTTTTCTCCAGCTTTTTGCCGATGTGTTTTTAAGGAGTTTGACAGCATTCTGCCTAAAAAGCTGAACAGAATACTCAGCTTTAATGGAAGTTTTAAATTTGAAAATTGTGCGGGAAATGTTGAACATATTTCGGCCAATTACTTCATAAAAACGCTTGAAAGCGCAACTTTAAAATCAACTCTTATTTAAAGCTGATGTACTTGGTACTTTATTTCAATATGATGTTATCAATGAAAATGTAATGTTTTCTAAATTCTAAAAGCAACAATTGCAAATAATTGAGTTTTTTGTTTAAAAAAGACATATATTGAAGTAAAATCACTGCTAATAATATTCTGAAAAATAAGCAACTGTGAACAACAATGCAAAATATAGTACTAAATACGTCTGTAAATTCGACCCCATTTCTGCAAAAAGCGATGGGCGTTGCTCATGTGGTGAAATATCGGTGTGGTGAAATGTCGGTGAAAATCTAAGCCGATACTAAATTATCGCCGTCAGAAATTTCTTGCAGTACATAATGTTGTTTGTCCTTATAGCCGACAAATTATATTGCAGGTTTTTGGAATAACCCAAAAACAGAAATTAATGTTTACTTTCGTTAGCAAAGAAAAGGGCAGGCTAGTATTTCGATGAGTACAATTTAGAACGTATTACTTAAACAAGAAGGATTGCCAAATGGATTGCAAAAGATATTTTAAAAACTATAAAAGTTAATGGGACAAAGTTGGCACGGATCTGACTTGATCACCACCATCGCTATCACTAGAATCTGAGCTGAGAGCTACAGGAATCGTTCACAGGTTGCAGATTGTGGAATGCTTCGCACACGGAGCAGGCGCAATTGCAGCCGGGGACAATTAGCGATATCGAGTGGAAATTCTTTGAGAGGCCGGGCGGCACCGACTCTTGCTTACATGCTGAGTGCCTATGATAGTCGATATAATATGGCTAGTATCCAATCCTCAAAACGTCAGTTTCGCATTTCGATCGATTCTATGGACCGAAACGAGCTTGCTCACCAACATACCCCACACAAAAATGTGGCTAAAACAACAAAGCCATAAGGTCATTGAAAAATGTTTGAGATTTTTGCCTCTGGATTCAGGAGATATTTGTTAAAATTATTTTTTTTTTCGAAATCATTGGGTTTAAATACATTCTGGTGATAAAAAATTCATAAAATTGCTTCATATAGACGAAATTTTGTGCTTTAGCGCCTTTTGCACTAATGGAAAAGTAATATACGTGTTTACTATAAATTAATTTTGAGCCTATTTTATATAGTACTAAAATAAAAAGGGAGTTTTCTAACTATATTAGAAAAATGCGAAATTTTACAATTCGATGCATCGTTTCATTACCACTGGCGGCGTATTAGCCGCACCACTTTGCCAATGCCAAGTTTTGCACCCACGGCTTTGTTTTTCGTCATCACGAATGAAAAAGAGTATGGTGAAGATGGCGTGGTGTAAAATGAGATAGCTATACTTTTTATAATTTGTCGAAGGCGTTGCTGGGGTTATAAAAGCAAAACGCGTCGTGTTCTTTATTTCAGAAAGTGTTTGACAGTTCGCCATTGTGGTTGTTGTGCGTAAGAAAGTTTGCATTTTGTAATAAAGTAAATTAAACCAAATATTAAACATGAGGGAAATTGTACACATTCAAGCCGGTCAATGCGGAAACCAAATCGGAGCCAAGGTATGTACAACATGAACATAGAGAAAAGAAATTTTTTTTTTGCCAAAAGTGAAAGGCTTTATAATAGCCGGCCGCTAGATGATGATTTTCTCTTAATTTTCACGTAGTTTGTGGATAGCAAAGCATCTTGTCGCCATTTTGTATAACACTATCTGATTTTTTTTCTTTGCTAATGCCGCTATTTTTATATGAAGTGGTGACGCCGCTGTGCAAAACTTGTTTTTCTTTTTCATTTCTCCAAATTGGCCGGTATCTTAAAATATTTTCTAGTATTAAAGTTTTAAAGGTGGGGACCGTAGACAAGAAAAGAGAGAAAACAGAACACGTCTGCCAAGTACAGTTGTAGCGAAAACCAAATTCAATTCGCATTCTTTTAAAGAGCATTTTATGTATTTTATATTTTGCAAAAGGTCCTCAGTCTGTTAAGCGAATTAATATTCGACTATCATAGAAGTATGAATCATTCAAGTCTTCTTGATAAGAAGGGATTGAGGCAAAGAACTTTTGTGTGTGCTAATGTTTTTCCATATATTTTTGGTGTACATAAAGCTGCAAGAAAGTTTGTGTGTTTGTGCGTAGTAATAGGCCGACTTTGGGTGCGGTTTATTGATTACAACTGTAAATGGTGAGGGGTAGGTTATTGGGATAAGGCCGAACATCACATCTGCGCTGGAATGCGAAAATGTATACATAAGTATGCACTTAGTATAGAAAAATATATATAGTACATAGTCCGTCCCAACGATGTACATAGATACATGCACATCATGGATACCTATCTTTAAATTAGTGGCAAAAGAAGTTGATATCATTTTCGAAAAGCCACAATTAGTAATGGGGTAAAAATAGTTTTCTATGAATATTGTATTTAGGTCTACTAAAAACAGTCAGCTAAGCAGTCAAGTCCCAGTTTAAATGTGTTATTATTTGTTCTATTCTTTCTCTGCCTCTCCGCATTAAGTGATGACATCATTTTGCATAACATGGTTACTGATAATTTCGCAATTCGAGTGGTCTAAGTCAAAAAGACAATTACAGCTAGATTGAAGAAAATTTGATCTAATTGAATTGATTGATACAGAAACAGATAAATCTTTCGTAGTATTAAAATGTGGACGAGTCAATGGTTGTAGAGATAGACAAACATTTACATGAGACGGCCATATGGTGTGGTGATCTCAGACGACCTTTTTCAGCTCAGACTCTACCTCCGCAAAACAATTGTTAATTGCTTACGGTTGAATGAATAGCGCATCTAGATTTATTTGTTAAAGCTTTCATTATTTGGTATGTGTGACAGTGTGTGTAAGTCAGTTGATATTGGTGGTATGTCAAAAAAATTAATAAAAACTCCTACGTATGATGTCGTCGCGTACACATCTGTCGTGTTATGTTTTCATTGTTTGCTTATTGTTACCGTCTTAAATTGTTGTTGCTTTCAATGACTACACCAGCCAAACAACCAACCAACCAACCTACATAAATTGATTGGTTGGTTGACTGCATTGCGCTGTCTCTCCATATATGGTAGCAAAAAAGGTGATGTCAGCAGCCACACACAAAAGTTGTTTGTTGAAGTTGCTTTGCTTTTCGCATTGAATAATTCTTAGTAAGTGGGCATTTGGGAAAATTCATACTTCATACCGCTTATAACGGTGAGGGTATGTGTGTGTAGGCTGGGTTAAGTCTTTCAGTACACAAGAAAAATCGATAGAATACACGAAAAAGAAAAATCCTTGTGAGTTAGTGAGTCATTGTTGCGCGAATGACAACAGTTGCCATGTTGATGATGGGTTTCGGGCCACCCCTCCTTAAAGGACGAAAATTGATGACTCATCTTGTTGTATATACGAACGAATGAATAGGTGTGTACTGCCTTGTTTTAAATATAAACGTATATTTATATAGACATTAGGACCTAAATTTATATATATATATATGTATATAAGGACTAGTATATTTGTACTTTACCAAATATATAATTTAATTTTTCTCTCTTTTTTCTTTTTACAGTTTTGGGAAATTATCTCCGACGAACATGGTATTGATGCCACTGGTGCCTATCATGGCGACAGTGATTTGCAATTGGAACGCATCAATGTTTACTATAATGAGGCATCGGGTGGCAAATATGTTCCCCGTGCCGTTTTAGTCGATTTAGAACCCGGTACTATGGATTCAGTCCGTTCAGGACCTTTCGGACAAATTTTCAGACCAGATAACTTTGTATTTGGTCAATCGGGTGCCGGTAATAACTGGGCTAAAGGTCATTACACAGAAGGAGCAGAGTTGGTCGACTCTGTGTTAGATGTTGTAAGGAAAGAGGCCGAGTCATGCGATTGCTTACAAGGTTTCCAACTGACACATTCTTTGGGCGGTGGTACTGGCTCCGGCATGGGTACCTTGCTCATTTCAAAAATCCGCGAAGAATACCCCGACAGAATCATGAACACATACTCCGTTGTACCTTCCCCCAAAGTATCTGACACAGTTGTAGAACCCTACAATGCCACATTGTCTGTGCATCAGTTGGTTGAAAATACAGATGAAACATACTGCATTGACAATGAGGCCCTCTATGACATCTGTTTCCGCACCCTTAAACTCACCACACCCACATATGGCGATTTGAACCATTTGGTATCGCTGACCATGTCTGGCGTTACAACATGTCTGCGTTTCCCCGGCCAATTGAATGCTGATCTTCGTAAATTGGCTGTCAACATGGTTCCCTTCCCCCGTCTTCACTTTTTCATGCCTGGTTTTGCTCCTCTTACCTCCAGAGGATCGCAACAATACCGTGCTCTTACAGTCCCTGAACTCACACAACAAATGTTCGACGCCAAGAACATGATGGCTGCTTGTGATCCTCGCCATGGACGTTACTTGACAGTGGCCGCTATTTTCCGTGGTCGCATGTCAATGAAGGAAGTCGACGAACAAATGCTTAACATCCAAAACAAGAACAGCTCATACTTCGTTGAATGGATTCCCAACAATGTGAAGACAGCCGTATGTGACATCCCACCCAGAGGTTTGAAAATGTCTGCTACATTCATTGGTAACTCGACCGCCATCCAAGAACTGTTCAAGCGTATCTCGGAACAATTCACTGCTATGTTCCGCAGAAAAGCTTTCTTGCATTGGTACACTGGTGAGGGTATGGACGAAATGGAATTCACGGAAGCCGAAAGCAACATGAACGACTTGGTCTCTGAATACCAACAATACCAAGAAGCTACTGCTGACGAAGATGCAGAATTTGAAGAAGAACAAGAGGCTGAAGTTGAAGAAAACTAAATTAATAATTACAAAACCAATCAACAACCAACATCTAAGCAAGAAAAGTTTCGAAAAAAAGTAACAATAAAAAAAAATAATGTTCTAATCTAAATATTTCTTTTTTGTCGACTTTGGGTGTTGTTAAATTTTAGGTCATACTGTTTTTCAGAAAGATTGTTATTGAAAAAGAAAAAAATAAATATCTTGTTAATCTGGACCTGTGACGATAAAGGGGATTTTAAAATATTTTAACCTGACATTGATCCTTCGCCTACTGAATTGCAAATGTGTAATGGAAATCGCAAGCAAGCAATGAGTTGCCAACGGGCAAAATCGTTATAGAAATGTCAATTTCTGCATTGCTCAACTCAAAACACTGATATCGCATAAAACTGACGAACATTTTCAACTTCATACCAATTTTTATTTCTTCTGGTAACGCAGCTATAGTCGAGTTGTGAACCATAATCGACCCCCCAAATTTTGACAATTTCATTTATGATGTCATTAATTTATTTTTTGTTTGAAGTTCATGGATGTTGTCCTCTGAAATCAAACAACTATTATTCGCTTAGCTGTTAATTTCTAAAAAAAATTGAATTCGTATTTAATTTTTATTTGGTGCTATGTTTAAGATTTATGTAACATTAATCTCCAGGCAACCCAACAAGCACGTAAAACTCATGATCAATTGGTCGATTATGGATATGGAGCTGTGATTCGTCATATTCATTACATCTAAAATTTGAAATCAAAGTATGGGTTATTGAACTTCTTACGAACTTAACAAATTTAAAGTAAAAAAGGAAATGTAGCCTCCTGCAAAACAACAGTAAAGCCAATAGAACTTGATTGAATTTTATTTAGCAGCCATTTCCGCTACTAAATATGTTTAGCATCATCAAATGTTAATTTCGTCATTAATAATCTAGTTTTTTTATGGCATCATATTTCAACAAGATGTTTTGTTTTTATAAGCATTAAGAGGGTGAATCAAAACTTTTAAAGGTGAGATGTTTGTAAGCTTACATTTTTTGGCATACTATTTAAAGCAATGGCGGGCAAATACACCCACACTGTTGCACATATTTATATATGTGTACATACACAAGAACATAGCCTTGCTTGGAAACATTGCGCAACAATGATTTAAAGCCACATAGGTGCACTTCTTGATATCGTAGCAAAACAAGGTCACTATGGTCCAGTGTACAACAACAAGTATGTTGCCGCAGGTGTAGTTGCGACTGAATTTGGGGACAATTTGTAGCATCGAGTCGATCGGCTCTTGCTTAAATACTGGGTGCCTATGACGCTCGATATGAGGAGAATTATTGGGGACTTTAAATAACCAATGGCCATCACGTTCCCTCAGCAATCCCATGGCAGCCGGTTGTGCGTACCGGATTTGACCGATGGAGTCTTTCATTGGCAATGGCGGGCAACAACGTTCCCGGGGCAATCGGTCCTGTGGACCGTAACGAGCTTACTCACCTCTAGTATGCAAATATGTCGTTACTACAACAACACTATCTAGTTGTGGCTATTGACGCTAATGTCACAACAGTTCCGACATAACAATAAATTCCAAAGAGGACAATGATACATACACCCGCAATATGATATTATCTTGCTAAAATTAGTGAGGGGACAGAAAACAACAACAACGCTTCCAATGTTTTTAGGAAGGGTGTACTAGAAAAGGTTATGGATGAAAATGGGAATATGAATGTCATGAATTATGAGGCGACCTCTGCCAAAGTAATATTTATTGTGGTTATTGTCTTCGCTACATATATAGTCGAACGCCTACACCTATTCTACATATATTTTCACATAAAGGAATTTTTATTCGCTCTTCGCATTTTCTTAAGAAAAAATATTGACGAGCATCACATTCGCTTTTCGGTAATAGAATCTGATTTACGGAAAAAACGGCTCCAATGTGTTTGGAAGGGCTACGCAAAAGAAAACCCCCTTTAAAAAAAGGGTTTTTTTCTTTTGCTTTCTATTCTAAATAGAAGCACACCTCTCTAATTAATGGGACAGTTCATAAAGCTTTGGTCAGCTTTGAAATCACAATCTAGGTAGCCCGCCCAATGTGTTTGGAAGGGCTACGCAAAGAAAAACCCCTTTGAAAAAAGGGTTTTTTCTTTTGCTTTCTATTCTAAATAGAAGCAACATTAACGTCTATTGATTTCAGCTGGACAAAGTAATCCAACAATAAAATGAAACAACTAAAATAAAAAAATTAATACATGAATTTGAGTACGGTCCACACACTCACTTTTGTTTGTATACATGCACGTAAACAGCTGATAAATTGGTTAGTGCCATACTAATTTTTATATGTAAAGAATCCTAACCTTGTGAAACCACCAAAAGGACGATTTTCGGAAATTATTCCCCAAAAAAACGTTGTACCAGTCTTAAGAAACAACAAATATACCAAATTGGTAGAATATTTAAATAAATCTATTTGAAGAAATCAAATAAAAAAATAGAACTCGAAGTTCCTTGTAAACTCCCCATTACAATAACCACGCATAATGAGTTGCCATGTAAACTCCCCATTACAATGACCACGCTTCATGACGTGCCATGTAAACTCTCCATTACAATGACCACGCAACTTGATGTGCCATGTGAACTCTCCATCACTATTACCATGCATGATGATCTGGCATGTAAAGTCCCCATAGTATTCCCCAAACAGCTGTACTATCTACTTTCAATATTTATAATTTATTCCCTAATTTTCGTGTAAATTAATTAAATTAAATGTGGGTGATTCGGTTTTAAAGCTAATTAGTAATGAATTCAATCGATTGTGTCAGTGTATTGCCAGGTGAGAATCCCACGAACGAAATATATAATTGTATTGCCAATTACGTTCTAACAATGCATCGAATTTCTTTAATCTTACCTTAGCTTTACTATTTGATCAGATCAATTTGCAATTTGGCCATATTATTTCAAAGAACACTCACGCAGCACAAAACCGTAGTTGAATATACCTGAATGTAGTAAATTACATTTTTCCTTGTTAGTTGCTGGCTTGATGATCATTATGATCGTCAAAAAGAAAATATAATGATAATTTATATATTCTCCGTGTTCTACAAACACATAGTTATTTATATCTGTAGATTTAGTCGTAGTTTTGTTTGGTTAAACAAATATTTTTTTAATTGCTGCTGTTAAATGCCAATTGCAGATGACGGAGAAGGAAGAAAAGGGATCAAAGGGAACTGTCTTAACAATATTGTATATTGCCTTGAGAAATATCAAATAACAATATTAGCTTCAGAGTATGGTATAGGGAATCTTGACTTAATTCAGGTAACTTATGTTCTCCTTTATTTGATTTGAAATAAAAACACTACCGAATTCGATTGAATACGTTTCAAGTGCTAAAGCAAGTCATTATTATATTAATATACACATGTATGTGTGTATGCCTGCAGTGTAAATGTACGAACATACATACATACACACATTCCGCTTCATTGCTTTAATTGATTGAGGTCACCTTATTGAACATTGTCAAATGTATTGATAACTAGAGTTGGTAGAATTCTTTATTGCTCTATTTATTGGACTTTGTTTTTAAGATGTGTGAAATACTTCATCTTTATGGGAAATTTATTCATTTGCAATTGATAATGTTTTTTAATGTGTTTTCAATTAAGTGACTCAGGGCGCATTGCATGGTCATGTGTATGTTTCACTGTGCAAACAAACAAACAACAGATGGCACCGAATTAATAAGTCTCTAAAATACGAAAATCCTTCTTTGTTACAGATATCATCGCATATTGTGTGACTTTGTCATTTTTCAAAGGACACGTCTATTATACAAAAGAAAAATCGCCGCAATCTTAACTTGCTGTTTATCGTAGAACTAACTGTCTGTTGTCATCATGATTGGTCCCAGCAGTAAAATCAGTAAGATATTGGTAGGACTACTGATAGTCTTGATCATTTTCTACATATATATGGATGTCCAGTTGTACCTGCGTATACAGAATTACCCTCTAGAACGAAATTATCACTTTAACACAACCACCGATATACCTCAGCGTGAGACGTATGAATCACAAACATGGCTGGGGTGCGAACTTAATCCACTGTGCCATGTAACGGTGAAAGCGATTCTTTTAGATCACACGAATCATTACATCTTTGCACCATTAGCAACCGTCTTTGACAATGTTATTGGATTTTCGAGGTCCTCATTTATAACAGCCAATATGATATCATTTTTCCATGTGGGTGTGGCATGTGTAGCTGGTAAATTGGTGTCGTCAGACAGTTTGGGTTATAGACGTCTGGGTGTGGTTCTGTTCCAGTTTCGAACCTTCCTCGATGACTTGGATGGTCACGTAGCCCGGGTCAAAAAAAATATAAGAGGAGAACGTTCCGAAGTGGGAACGACGGGCTACTATGTGGACGGGCTTTGCGATGGCTTAGGGTGCATTGCATTGATACTGGGCATATTTTTCTACTTGAAAAACAATCCTCCACGCCGCGGCTATCTTCAATTGCCAATGGTCGATACACGGGTGACTGATGCCCCAGCGAAGACTAAGTTGAAGCCCACCACACGAAAAGTAGCAAAGAAAGTAATTAGTTTTACTGGTCAGCTGCTGCTTAGCTCCACAGCATGGAATCGTTACATAGCTGTCTATCAAAATATGTTGGAGCGCAATGACGTTACACCCGCCCAAATGTCCTACCAGCAAATCGTCTTCAAATCAACATGGTTCTTTTGTGTGGCGTGGCTGTGGCGCATTGTGAATGTACACTCACTAATTCATTGTGTCTTGTTGAGTATATTTTGCGACAAATTATGGGAATTCCTTAAAGCCATACAGTACAGTGGCTATGTTATACTGCTTGTATGTATTTGCATTACCGAAATGCATCTGCTAGAGGCGCATAATTTTATATATAATACGATGGGAAGCAGTAATATAACATCATTCTGATAATACCTTTTTTACTTCTTTTTTTTCTTTACTATTCATGTTTCTTATTAATTGATGTGTTATAAAAAATATATGTATGTGTAATATAAAATTATCTGGGGAAAAAAATAAGCTTCCAGAACAGTAAATTGGTCAAAATGTGTTCTTTTTTTCGGGAGGAATGAAAAAAACGTCGACCATTGTAGTGTATAGGTAAGAATATCAATCCTATCGCGTCACTAAAGTAAAAATGTAAAAGTATTTTAAATTTGAAACGTGCCACGTTTAAAATTTTACAAAAAGAACAAATTCTAGCCTAGCCATTTTAAACTATAATATCTATAATATATCATGTCTGCTTATCGTATCGAATAATGACTTAAAATTCCATCTAGAGTATATCATTAAATCATTGTTCTAGTTACCGTTACCGGCTTTTTCCACTCTTTTTTTATTGTTTCATCAAATGTCATTAACATTGAAGGGTCATTCGTCAATGCTTGTTAGCCTTGTTATTGTGCATCTATTTAATGATGCTGGAATTCGGTGGTGTTTTTGTTTGTTTTGTTTTCATTGAGATTGCATTTTTATATAAACCTGTATGTTTTAACTAGTATTTGGAAGAACTTGGTTGGAATTCCAAGGGAGTTATTGCTCTTGTAGAATCACATAATCATTCTTTTGCATCAGTTGCCGAAAAATACTGCTTTGGTAAAAATACAGTGGAAGGTAGCTTCAATGTTGTTGTAAGTTGTAATTTATGATCTTGTTTTTGCCGATTGTCACTTGTGTTTAATTTTTGCAGAGTTTGACGGAGGAGTATCTACTTAAAGATCTATTGAGCGACCCTTTACTTACAAACATCGGTATCATCATAATGAATGAGGCTCAGAAACGAAATGTACTGACGGATACCATATTAGCAGTGGTTAAAAAAATTGTCAAAAAAAGGTCTACGCTTAAATTGCTTCTGGTGTCAACCTCGAATGAAGCTCAATTTTTCGCTGATTATTTTGATAATCACAAGGAAAAGGGAAAAGGCGTTAAAAGTGTTATTGTGTCCTTTGAAGATAGCTTTGATTCGAAGAAAAATAACCAACAGGATGTTTTATATCTTGAAACACCTTGTGCCGATTACGTCAAGAAGACCATTCAGACAATAATAAGCATACATATGAAAAAACCCATTGATGGCGACATAATTGCGTATATGGCAGAGGAGGACGATATAAACGATGCAATGCAGTTGTTGAAGAATATCATAGCTACAGAAGACCTAACAAACTTGAATTATTTTAAGATATCTCAAATGAAAAACGATCGACAAACTGTCTTCATTCCAACTGCTAAAGGAAAGAGGAACGTAATCTTCACTATTGAATTATTACAAAAGTCTGTTACACAAGATCGCATCAACTATGGTAAATTTAGGGTATGTGTTTGAAGATGTCCGAATGTTAAATATCCCTTTTTTCAGTCATCGATTGCGGTTTTATGTGTATAAAATGGTATGACCCTGCCCTCAACAGAGACCTCCGACTACTTGTGCCAGCTTGCAAGTATACATCTACTTTACGCGCTAAATGGGGTAATAAGTTTCGCATGGCTAAAGTATTCCGCCTATATACCAAAGATAACTACCCTTCATTACCGGACAGAACGGTTGTAGAGATGCGTAGGACTCAGCTATGCTTCGTAGTCTTATATCTGAAGGCTCTAGCTGTGGAGAACATACTTCGCTTCGATTTTCCATCTCCTCCACCGGCAAAAAATATGTTTGCTTCTTTGGAAACATTATATGTTTTAGGTAGAAGTTATTTGCACTTGAAATTTGTTGGCCAAACATAAACAATTTTTCGTTTTTTTTTAAGGTGCCATTAACGAAAGTGGAAATCTTACAAACCCTTTGGGTTATTTCCTATCTGAGTCACCATTTTCGCCAAACTTAAGTAGATGTTTATTTAATTCCTCAGAATTCGCATGCTCCGGAGAAATGTTGACTATTGTCTGCATGCTGCAGGTTGAACCAGTTTTTATAGTTACCAACAATAACATGGCAGATCGTCATAAACAAATAGCCAAACGTTCTTTTGAAGCAGCGGAAGGAGATTTAATAACGCTGCTTAATATCTATAATGCATTTGTTGAAAACGCCAAAAGCAAAGATTTCTGTCGTAAATACTACTTAAACTACAACCATATCTTGCGAGCTCACAGGCTCAGGGAACATCTTGCCGCCAGTCTGTTAAATAAATATAATATAAGACTAAATTCAAATAAATCGACGACTGAAAATATCCTACGTTGTGTAACTTCGGGATATTTTATGAACATTGCTTATTTACATCATACCGGAAGTTATAGGACATTAAGATGTGGATCAGACGTGTACATTGATCGCGATTCTTCTGTATACACACTGCCACAACCAAAATATTTGACTTATTGTGAACTGTATGATAAGGCAAAAATATTTATGCGCAACATAAGTGTCATCAGTGAGGATTGGTTGGATGAGCTAGCCCCGCATTATTATAAAAGAACGTCTAAGTAAAATTTTATTTTATTTGCATTATGTAATTCGAAGCCTTATGATGCCGATATGAACAAATCACATGAAACTACTCTTATGTTTGAAAAATAAAATTTTAAAAATGAATAAACTAAAAATCAATACACTGAAAAAAACCTCGATCTTCTGTGGTCCTTGTATAATATATGACACCAAGTTTCGAGGTGTCTCCCACCACTTTCCATCGGGCTTTTGATCGTCCCGGTTTGCGTGCACCACCGCTATCGCCTTCAAAAGACTTCTTTGCTAGAGTTCCTTCATTCTTTCTGACAACATGACCTAGCCAACGCAACCGTTGTATTTTGATGTGATTCATACGACGCCTTTATTCTCAATTAACGCAAACTGGTCCATATATTTTACGAAAAACTTTCTCTCAAACACTCCAAGCACTACCTCGTCTGCTTTCACAATCCATGCGTCGGAACCATATAACAATACGGGCCTTATATAGTGTAATCTTCCTCTGTCGAGAGGTGGCCTTGATTTTAAACTGCCTACTTAATCCAAAGTAGCATGTGTTTGCTAGTATTATTCTCCGCTTTATTTCAAAACTGGTGTCATTCGTTTCGAGGTAGATCAAGTTGCTGCCTATCTCAAAGTTGTGGTTCCCAATTTTCTCCATTTTCTTTATCTGATCGGTTGTACAAGGCGTTTTGGGACTGATCACTGATTCTCTTTCGATTCATTTAAAGGCTGCAGTTACTATTTCCGGTGACCGATCTATTATGTCGTTGGCATAGGCGAGTAGCATGTATTTCTTGTGATTAGTGCGCCATATCTATTCGCATCTGCATCTCGTATAATCTTCTTCAGCAGAATATTAAAGAGATAAAACGATAAGCTGTCTCCTTGTCTGAAACACCCTTGGTATTGAATGGTCCGGAGAGATGTTTCCTATTCTTCCTGAGGAACGTGTATCAGCAAGTGTCATCATGCACAGTCTTATTAATTTGCAGGTATACCAAACTCAGACATGGCTTGAAATACCTTTGAACCTATAGGGCTGCCGAAAACGGCGTTGTAGTCAACAAATTGATTGTAGGTGTTGATTTGTACTTCTAAGGTCTTTTCCATTATTTGGCGCAAGGCGAATGTCTGGTCTATGGCGGATTTACCAGATCTAATGCCGCTTTGATAGGGCTCAATTATCTCATTGGTTTTAGGTGTTTTACTTTTTCACACAGTATGCGCGAAGGTATCTTTTTTACGCGATGGGGAGGAGACATTCCTCTGTATGTTGCACATTCCGTCTTGGCTGCTTTCTTGTGTACGGGACATAGTATGCTGAGATTCCAATCATCGGGTATGCGTTATTCTAGTCAGATCGCGCAGACAAGCTGATGCATACTCCTTATTAGCGTGCCGCCTCCGGTCTTAAAAAGTTCAGCGGGCAACCCGACGGCTCCTGCTGCATTGTTGTTTTTCAGTCGGCTCACAGCTACTTGAACCTCATTCTGACTAGGAGGTAAACATTCTATACCATCATCAGGGATTAGTTCTGCTGTCTTTGCTGCAACAATCTAAGTTTGCTCCACGGATCGTACATCTAACACGCTGCATGGATGCCTCCCATCTATTACAACATGATCAATTTGGTTTCTTATATTTTGATCGGGTGACAACCATGTGTCCGTGTGAATGTTTCGACGTTGAAATCTGGTGCTGCTAACTACCATGTTCTTTGCCGCGGTGAAATATATTTGCCTCAATCCATTATGGGAAGTTTCTTCGTGTAGGCAAGTTTTTCCGACTGTTCCCTTTCCTATTTTTGCATTAAAATCTCCCAGTACCATTTTAACATCATGAGCGGGGCAGCGGTCGTATTCTATCCTTGGTTTGCTCGCCCTTGCCTTCTGATGATGTTGAAGCATTTGGCTTTTATGCGAATTGTGGCTGCCTCTCATCCACCGGAGTAAAGCTGAAGACAAGGTGTTTCAGTTTTCGACTCACCACAACTCCACAGCCAAATTCATTATTCGTGTTATGACAGCTATATTATAGTTTGTCACCATTTGGTGTTGCTGTGACCCCATTCCCGGTCCATCGCACTTCCTGTAAGGTGGTAATTTCTGCCTTGTACTTCGCCAATACATCCGCCAGTGCGTATACTGCACATTCTCTATAAAGAGTCCGGACATTCCAGGTGCAGATCCTCAATTCATGTTTTTTTCCTTAGCGTGGGTCATCAACGTTAGAGGTCCGTTTTTTTCTATTCTTTTGTTTCTCAGAGAAATTGTAATTTCACGAAGGCGGGTAACTGGCCTTGTGCCCCGGATGGGTTTTGAGGGATCGCACATGTATCCCTGGATGTCACGAGCCGCTTGCTCCAAGATCCGAAGCTCGACTTCAGCCGCACCTAACCTGGGAACAGACGCTGATGTTGGCATTGATTATTTAAAGGCGCCAATAATTCACCTTGTCGTCTCGACCCGCATGACCCGCGGCCGCATTTGCAGTTACTCCGCATAAAAACGAAGTTTTCCACTATCCGCAATCTGATGTATTGTAGATCTACCTTAAGGCTTCTGTGCGGTGGATATCTATCCATAGGATGTTGATTTGGATGGTCTCAGAGATAACAGCCCAAAAGGTATTGCTTAGACAGCATGTAGTTATGTCTTCTCACTGGTAGGATCTTTGTCTCCTGATGGAGGTGGTCCACATGAGAACAGAGGAGAGAGCCCGTCGCAATTCGGAGGCATTCTGACAAATCTGAATAGTATTCCACTGCGTGTCACCAAGCTGACGAGACCACACTGGCGCTGCATAACTTACCACAGACCGGCCAATTGCTTTGTACGTGGAAAACAAGGTTTCTTTGTCTGTGCACCAAGCGCTGCCAGCAAGTGACTTAAGGACCTTGTTTCTACTTTTGACTTTATCGCAAATTGCTGTGGCATGTGGGGAGAATGTGTAAGAGCTGTCAAATTTGACGCCGAGTAATTTGGGACATTTGATGTGTAGAGCTGCAATAAATCCAGTTTTGAAACCTTTCACGGGATAGCTGTGAGCACCACACAGGCTGGAACTTTGAGGTTCGATCTGTGTGGTTTTCATTGCTGCCTCGAGAAGCTTAGCTGCGAGCTACCGGGCGCGTCCACGGCAAGGGGATAGTGGAATGCTCAATACGGGGTAGCTGCAACGGCAGTAACGGACAATCAGATGTATCGAGCGGAGAGTCCCAGTGAGAGTCACAACTACTGAGTGCCTATGATGCTCGATATTATGGGCGTTTTTAATAAACAATGGTCAACTTGTTCCTGCGGCGATCGGTCCTTTGGACCGGAAAATGTGGCTACAACACCGGTTTTGAAATTTAGACACACACTACCGGAATAATTTTCAATAAAATGTATGAGTTTTTGTTTTTAGAATTAATGGGTGTTTTATTAAATGCAATGGTAATGATTTTGTTTTATTAATTATACGGTGTTCTTTGTAGGTGTCAACTCGTTCAACTATTGAAAATGTACCGTACATTGTCGTATATTATGCAATAAATTGTGTGTTTAATAAAATTTGACAAATATTTTTTCTTCTTGCTGATGTTTCTCTTTTTTACTTTGAAAGCGTTTTTCTTTGTTATATTCTATATATGCCATATGTGCGCACTTTTAAAGTAAAAATGTTTATATACATAATATGTGATGTTCTATTAGTTAGGCGGATTCCGAGGATTTTCGCTGCTTGGTATATACATTGACATAGGTACTGCGGAATTATAAGCAGAAGGCCGTTGGTATGTTTCCTCTACACCGTTCATGGTGAATTCGTCCACCTAGAAATTGGAGAGGTAATGTATAAAGTTCAGAAAGTAGTTAGTGGACAGGATGTATTATAATAAAATACCATTTGTCGGAGCATTTGTGGATCTTGGCAAGATCTTTGTTGGGACTGGTGTGACTGTTGCGAATGTTGCTCATCTTTATTTCTGCCCGAATTAGTTGTGCCCCTCTGTATTGTTCGATCTTCATAGCGTGTTCGTCCTTGAGAAGCCATGGGTCGGTTCAATGTACTATTTGAATTGTTAGGGGAATGTGCAGAAGCACTATGCGAGTCGATAAATTTTGTAAGGAAATCCTGTTCCTTCCAACCATGTTTTTTGTAGACATCGCGCAGTTCATGGTGCTGCCACATTGTGAATAAAACCTGACTAGCAAATTTATTTACACAAGATGTGTATTTCTGCCGCTGATTTGTAATATTCATTAGACGTTCAACGCCGCCAGCATCTAAAAGCGACCTGGAGAATTCGGCGTTCTTTTTAATGACTTCATTAATTGTGGCCAGTACTGCTGTAATAGTGTCGTCGGAGGTATTTTGATCGTGGGGATTACCTGAAGGCAATTTTTGTACTAAGTCGCGCATAGCGTACTTTCCAATCAGCTCCTTATTCCGTTGATCGATGGCCAAATTCCTTAAGGCTGTGGCAACGGCACATACTACACGATCTACTTCCATTCGTAACAGCTCGACTAAAATAGGCAAACCCTTTTCCTTTCGAACAGCAGCCCTTATATCTATGCTAGGCTGCCAGTAGCAAGCCGAAAGATTTTGAATTGCACCTGCTGCCGCTTCAAGAGTTTCTGGGTTTGAGCAACTTTGCAATAAAGCTAAGTAATATTGCACTACTTCCGGTTGCCATAAATGTTCATAGCCCTTAAGGGGACCTCGGTTAGTTTGGTCGCTATTGCTCTTTGACGAGCCAGATTGAACTACACCATCTAATTGTTCACTCTGTGCTTGGGCTTTCTTCTTTTTACTTGTGCCAAAGCAACCCAGATTTTCACCTGAAACGTTATTCGTATTATCAAAACTATGAGATAATGTTCAATTAAACTGGTTTTATTTTCCCTTACCCTTACTCGAAGATAGCGCTCTGGTAGGGACTGATAATGGTTGTTTGTCGTAATTGGGATCTTCAACTTCTTGACAACGATATGACAGATTGCGTAAGATACAAACACAGTTTTCGACTGTCTTATTGCTAATGTTATTTTTTTCAATGGCATGGCGCACAACATACAACAGACATTCAACCAAATGGTCGCAATTCCGTAATTGAGTGCGTGCATATTCACCAGCAGAGCTAACGTTACGTAAAACTCCGGATGCGTTGCGGAATACTGTAGAAAAACATGTTTCACCGGGACAAGCAGGATCCCAGCCGGAATGTGGATGTATAATGTTACTGACGACCGCCGATAAGCATTCGTCTATGATAAAACGCTTAATATCTTCGCAGGAAGACATATTCCAAAGAACTCCGGTAACTGAGGAGAAAACAAAATATATGTGCTATTTAGACGAAAATCATGCAGTGTTTCAACTGAAATGCAAAAATGTGCAGAAGCACTCAAGCTCTTATTCAAACATTTGCGAATGAAAAGAAATACTTTTTAAATAATAATTTTCTCCCAAGCCTTACTACAAATTGGAATATATATATGTACCTAGTTCCCTAACTTCAGACTCTTGTGTGCGACACAATAAATTGACCAAAGCTGCCAAACCTCCAGCGTTTTTTATCTCTCGTTTATTTTCGTCGTTTTGTCTACCATAGGACAGATTTCGCAATGCACCGCATGCGTTCCTGCAAAACAACAAATCATCTTTATTAAGCTGCTTTTCATTAGGCACATTCACTCACTTATAGATTTCAGGTGCTTCATATGAAAGTAATCTTATCAGTGGAGGAATGCCGCCCAAGATACGGGTTCGTTGTTTGATTGGGTCATCCATATAGCACAAATGTTGCAAGTATGCTGCAGCATTCGCCTTTATTGCATTGTTTGGATTGTTTAAAAAGCTTATAACTTCAGAGAGATTCGGATCCCGCCATCGCATTGTCGAACATATGTCACTGCATGATCCATCAACTATTTCATCCTTTCCACCATTGCGCATATGCTGAGATACAATGCCAAATGAGCTAATTGTAAGCTGAGACATTTTGTTCTGAAAGTCATGTGCCTCATCAAAACCAGACTGAGGAAGTCCAATCCCGCCAGCAACTTCGGCCCCATTGCGATTATCGTCGAACATTGGTGGCCTTGTAACGTATGCATTTGTTTTGGCACTCACCGAAGGCATAACATAGTTAGCTTCGGAAACATAACCATAAGCAACGGGCGCATCTTCTCCATATTGGGATTCTGCAGGGAATGGCATAACAGGATTCATTCCATATTCTGCCATTTCTTCATACTGAGAGGGTTGTAGATAACGCAGATTCGGTGGCATAATTCCTCCCTGGTCAGCCTGCATCCCCGCAGAACTATTTAGTTCCTGTACAGAACTTGTCAAATTGCTCTGAGAGCCTATTATTTTTGCCGAACTGTGATCTGTCCTGTATGAGCATTGAGAACCCATTCGGCCTACACCTATCCCAGCTGCAGACTTTGTCGTTGCATATAGAGAAGCGTTGGGATATACTGTTGTATATTGGCCATATTCTTGTAGAGCTGCATTTTGAGCTTCAAAATCGGCTTCATCATTTAAGCATACTGAAGGCTCCATGCTATGTGGAAATATTTTCACAGATTTCTATTCCGGATTCTTCAGTACGATAAAGACGTTTTATCCTGTAATTGAGAAAGAAATACACATGCATTTGTATTTTAATTCCATTCCTAATTTTTATATGGATACGTACATGTAATTCACTAAATCTTTGCCATTAAACGTCGAAATTCTGAAAACATTTACAAAACAAATTACAATATTGAATGAATAAATTTTACATTTCTATCGCCATGTTTTTCACAAGCCAATACTAAAGCTATGGGATGTTCCAAAAAATTAAAGACCACTTGGTATTATTTTCTAAAAATTTCAAAATTTGGGTGTAAACCGTCAACGTTACGGGAAGATAGGAAACAAGGACCGTGAGCAAATTCGTGCATAGTATATACGCGTATTCGTTGTACATTATTGATTTTTTCAAAGGCCGAGCATTTCATACGTACATTCATACGTACATACATACTCGAATTCTTGTTATACATATGATGGATGCGGCGGCGGCTCTTATCTGAATTGCCGAGAAACAAAAAACCAAGTTAAAAAAATTATTACAATGCAATGACCCCGATTAAGCAATGTGGAGAAGACGGTTAAATTGTAAAACTAGCCAAATTATTTTTATTAATGTTATGGATTTACAACTTTCTCTAGCAAACTATTGTTTTGACCGCACCTGTATTTTTTTAGAATAACACATACATATTCGTTAAAGGGTAGATATCGAAACGAAGAATTTATTAAATGTCCAAGATAGGAATACCTCTGTCACTACTGTATGTATTTTTAAATGCGTATTTCGCCCATTTTATTCATGTTTAACTATGAGGCGATATTTCACTTTTTCCAATGCCTTTTCAATTTTATTTAATTTCAACTTTTAATACGAGCTGTAGAGAGAAAGAGAGAATCGAGAATAGAAATTAATCGATTGCATGTGATAACAACCAATAACCCTTATCGACTGATGGGATTTATCGACACTTTGTGACAAAGTTTGCCAACCGCAAAAATCATGAGAGCAGGTTTATGGCATTTGGCAACAGTCACAGTGTTTGACAAAAAATAGTTGCTGTTCAATTTTAATACATCACGATTTATAGTTCATTATGGCTCTTTTAGACGGAACATCTTGATCGTACTCACCGTGTCAATTAATGATTAAACATTTCTTTGTAAATGGTAATCGATAGACACTATTAAAAATAGAAAAAAATCAAATGATTTTGATTTTTCTGCCACGACTGAAGGTTATGTGTACATGTGACGCATACACCTTTGTTTTCACCAATACTATTACAATGACCATACATCAGATCCAAGGCGGATTGAAAAAGGTGGTTTCACGCAAACAGCTGTTAACAGCAAGCCAGGTTTGACGGTATTCAGATGACAGATTTTGTTTACATTCTCTTTGATGTTATCTTCTTTCTCGCATAGTTTCTGCTCATGTACGCACACGTATACACACAGGCACATAAATCTGTTTGCGTAGGTTGGCAAAACGACGTTCAGCTTGATGGCGGATTGCACCATTTGATTTGTGGTTGTTGAACAAATGAGACCACCTTTAATTGTTTTGTCATGGGATTGAGTAAGCAGTTTAGAAACAAAGCCACCTCGACAGACGAAGATCATACTATACAAGACACTGATACTACTCGTGTTTTTATATGGTTCCGAGGCATGCGTACTTGTGAAAGCAGATGAGGCAGGGTTTGAGAGAAATATTCATCGTAAAATTTATAAACCAGATTGCATTGATGAAGAGTATCGGTGTCATGTGAACCACGAACGGTATAAGCTGTATGACGACGTTAGCATAGTTAAATGTATCAAATTACAACTGTTGCGTTGGTTAGGTCATGCACAACAACAAGAAACTACCCCCAACGAAACTACCTTGAGTGGCAAATGCCGTATATTGAAATGTCAAAGTGGTTTTATATAATGCACTTATAAGGTGAAGTCATGCGAATAGCTGACTACAATGTTTTATGTTTGTTTTGATTTTGCAATAAATCTAAATGTCAAATGCTTGTTAATACAGATATGCTTTTTTCTAAGCAAATAAAACTTTGTTTTATTTGATCCAATATTCCACATATAAGCTACAAAACAGGTTTAAAATGATGAAAATACAACTTTAAAACACATTTGAATAAGATAAATTGTATTTATTCTCAAAACCACTTTGACATTTACATTCACGGCATTTGCCAATCAAGGTAGTTTCGTTAGGGGTAGATTTTTTGTGCTGATGACACTACCTCTTAATTGTACCATGGACAATACATCTTAATTATACCACGGTCTGTGCTCTATAGAAGCAACATTAATTAGTCGACTTTTTTTTACTTCAAAGTCGACTATTCGATTGTTTTATTCACTAAAAGTCGACTTCGACTCTGAGAAATTTATATTCTGAATAGAAAATAAAAATATAGTGGAGAACTCATTTTGCAATTAAGAGAGGATAAACTAAGAATTTTTATCTTCAATTGATATTTAAGTATGCATGGGTATGATATTTTGCTATTTTGATGAAAAGTGGTGCGTATAATTTTCATTACAATGTGATTAAATTTTAGGTATTAGCTTCGTGGATTGGCATTGGTGAATAGTGAATACAGCTGAAAATATAATGGATGTCAATGTGCAAGGTTTAGAAGATAACAACGTGAGGCAAACTCAAGACATTTCTAGTTTCCCCGAACAACAGGATTTACCACCCATAAACCAACATACAAAAACTGCCACCAACAGTCCGTGCGAGGAGGAGGCAGCATCATTTCCGAAAACAGAAAGTAGTCCCATGGCCCTGGAAGGAGATATTGAAAATTTGGGCAACTCTAACGGCCCATCCACAACAACCACATCTCCCAACTCAAAAATTCAACAGCAAGTCCCCATGAACAAAGTGAACACCAATGTATCCTTACCCAAATCTGTTAGAGATGAGAAAGACATTAAGAAAGAAGAAAATACAATGTCACCTCAAAATGTTTCCCCCATGAGCAAAAATGATGAAAATGGAAACGACGATGCACAGGAACGTTCCAAGAGTGTCGGTTCAGCACCAACAGGAGGCCCAACAAATATTACTCCGAACCTAGATGGAGTTAGCACCAATATGGGAATGAGTCCCAATTCAAATTCAGATGTTTTTAATTCTAATTCAAATATTCAAAACTTACCCAGAAATTTGAATCCTTTTAATGGAAACAACTCTAAATTTAATTTTCCTGTGCAAGGTGAGAGCCAAGGTCCAATGAATCCCGCTAATAGTGGTGGTGGCGGCGAATTTATGCAGCAACAAAATCACGTCTTCGTCTTTTCTACACAACTTGCCAACAAAAGTGCCGAGGCAGTAATTAGTGGTCAATTTCCGACTATCATAGCATATCATTGCATGCAACCATCTACCAAGTTGTTTTTGGAAGACTTTTTAAAAAATCCAACAAAAACGTCAAAGCAGCAAAGGCAATATTCAATGAATATAATGAATTTAATGCAATCAGGTGGGCTAAATCGTGGTGGAGCACAGCAATTCTGGTTAAATGATTGCAATAATTCGAACAAAATGGCACAAAGGCCCGCACTGCGAAATGCTGGTATAAATAAGAATGCAACGGGATGGGACCAATCAACTGGATTAGATAATAAGGTGACTGGGTCTGTAAATGCATTGGAAGGATTCGACACACATCAAATGTGTGGTATTAAGGATGATGATAAATCAAATGTTCCCTCTTTACAAGGAGTGAAAGTTCCAGATGAAAATCTTACTCCCCAACAACGTCAGCATCGAGAGGAGCAATTGGCTAAGCTGAAGAAAATGAATAAGTTTCTGTTTCCTGAAAATGAAGGCCATGATTTGCATCCATCACTGGCCAATAGCAGTTCAGTACCAAGCGAAGCCTCAACAAGTAGCTTGCCTGTCTCTGCGGATTCGCTACATACTGCAGGTCAGGAGAATAATGCTGCAGGAAATGCTGGAAAATATATAACGGCTAACCAAGGTGGTATTGACAGTGTACCGCATTTGGGCGATGACGCCAATACTGGCGAATCATCAAATATTGGTGTCATGCAGACCCATAAACAACAGGGATGTATTGGTAAAATTGATACAAATATTAAGTCAATAAACTCTAGAAGCCGAGGAGATGAGCAAATTAATACAAGTATTGAAGGTAACCAAGATATGACGTCTTCCTTTAACCTTAACAATTGTCCTCAAACAGAAGCGGATGCGCTAGCCCGTGGTTCATCGAATGTGACCATGCCCCAAGAGGAATGGGCTAAGTTTCAGAATAGCCCATTCGGAGATAATTTCAAATTCAAAGACACAAAATCTCTTAATAACCCTGGTATTTTGATGGATAATTCCATTCCTGGTCAACAGAACTCATCTTTATCTCGTTCACTTTCTATAGGTGTTTCTGGATTCGGAATGCAAACTTGTCCTAATTCTGGACCAAGTCCAACAAATCGCAATAACAACGGTCCCCCTCCTCCATACCATCAAACTCAGCGCTCTGCTTCAGTTCCGATATCAACACAATCACCAACTCACTCAAATGCTAATAACGTTAACACAGATATGGGTCTTTCTCCGCATGCATCCCGACCACCTTTCGGCATATCTTCTACACCTCCGAATGTTGAAGGCTCAAGTTCTGCTCCACCTGTGAATAATCCCTCGAATACATCTACAACGCCTTTTGGAGGAAACGTAAAAAACATTTATTCACGGGATGGTCCAAATCTTGCCAACCCGACTCAGATGTACAATTCTCACAATGCGGCGAATCTTGGTAATATGGCAGCAAATTCAGCATCACACTCTCTTGCACACATGTCGCACAATGAAATGGATTCAATGAATCCTTGCCACAAATTGAAAAGAAACAGCCCACAGAAAAGCAAGAGTCCTCTAATCAACGAAATGCAAGCTAATGCTGGCATGGAATCGAAGTATACAAATTTTGGATTAAACTATCCCAATTGCGGGATGCCCCCAGTGAACGCTCAAAATATGAGACAAAATATGCAAATGCCACCACAATTCTGTCGTAGAGTTGACAATATACCATTAAATCCCAACTGCAATCGTGTTAATCAAAGTAAAGCTGTTAGCAATTTTGATCCTATTGCTTCTTTAGCCCAAATGTCTCAGCAGTTGACGGGCAGTGCCATGGGGTTAAGTACAATAGGCGGAGGGGGTAATAACCCCTCACTTATGGACGTTAACACAGGGGAGATGATGGGAGGACCATCCTCTAGTAGAGCAAATGATCATCCCTTGGACCATTGCAACCAAATGCCTAACAATAATATGGGATTAGGCGGTTTAGGCGTTCGTCCAGGCCAATTTCCTTCGGAAATGAATGGTATGGATCCAATGGACCAACGCATGTTAAATGGAAAACTGGGATTACCGCCGGGACATTTTAATCACAATACATTAACAGGAGTCGGACTACGAGACTCAAGCATTAGCGGCAATGATATGATGTCTTCAAATCGAGCGATGATGGCTTCCAATCGCCGCATGCCCAATAACTTCGATAATTTTAATATGTCCTCCAATGTTCATATTAGGGCTAGCGCACCTAATACAATTCAATACATGCCGGCTAGATCACAAAATATGAATAATATGCGTGTACCGCCAAATATGGAATTTTTTCAGCGTTATCCGCACGGAAATATGGGACCAACAAATTCATCCGGTCATATCAATAGCGATTTAGCAAACCCCAATATGATGAATTTATTCGGAAATTGTGGACCCAATAGAGGTGGTGGAGGATTCGATCAAAATGATTTAGGTGTGGAAAACAATCTTATACCTAACGATGCATTCATGAATGTACCATAAGATCAAATTTCAGTACAATTTTATCATCACTAAAATGTCTGCTTGATGTGACTACTGGTAAAAACTGATGTGGTGCCATTAAAAAATGATTTGCCTTCTTCTTTACAAAAAAAAGGATCGTGGTCATGGCAATAGGTCAGAGGTTAGTGCGAAAATAATTGATTTGTCAAATTTTTAGATACTACGTTACGAATGATATTAATATATTGGTTTGAAACATAGTACATATATCTTTATTTGGATATATACCTACATATATGTGTTATAAATTTGCCTAAAATATATCGTTGCTGGCCTATCAAGCCCAAATACGTGTTAAAAGTCTAATTTTCGAACTCAATTTTCTTGTTTTATGTTATAAAACCATAAACAAAATCTGGATAGAATTTTTTCCAAAAGTACAACAAACATCGAAAAACAATTTTTTTTTTTGTTTTTAAAAAAATAATTTCCTTTGGTTACAAGCAATCTTCTACTAGATGAGTAAAAATTACCACTAACCGTACATTGAAACCACAAAACAATGGCGGTATATTTTTAATTTAAGATTATGCCCATATTTTTGCAAAATAATAAGAATACTAATTACATTAATTATAGATAGTCTAAAGAGAGATTTTGTATTCGTTTTTTTCTTTTTTTGGTACACAATGATTACAAAAAAATTAAAATTTATTGTTCATCGAAACCTTGAGTTGGAGTTTTAGAACAAATGATTACGTGGATATCTGAACATCCGAAGCCACGAAGTGAAGTGAGTGTGGAAATAAGAATTTTTCCCACGAGAACCAGCGTAGTGTATATTTATATTTATCTACATATATTTTTTGTCTGTTCAAAGGTTAAAAGAAAATATGACATAAAAAAATAGTTTATAATTATAATTAAGTTTTTTTTTCATTCGGCATTTATTTAATTCATGTATTGTCAGTTCTAGGCAGATCCATCTAACTATCTGACATCCATTTCTTGAAAAAAATTCCACATCTTTCACGATGTGTAAAATTTAGCCGAACTTCTGAAGTAATAGACAGCTAAAAGTTAGAGCAATAGGCATCTGCCGGAAACTTGATGATATTATAGATTGGTTATGTACATATATAATTATAAAATATTTATAATAATCGAAAAGAATACAGTTGTAATAATTCTAATAATATTGGTAATACTGTATATTATATATTGAGATCTATTCGAAATTGTATTACAATAAGTTTGTTTCAATTTATATATCAGTAATAAAAATAGAATAATAGTTTAAACACGTTTTTAAATATTGAGAACTAAGCTAAAAGGTTTGCGGCATATCAAGCAGGTCTAGACAACATTCATGCAGACATGGTAGCAGATGCAGTAAATGGTTACCGGGTAAATGTAGTCCTTGGAGAACGACCGCCTCCCATTTCACCTGAAGAAATTGACCTCCCCCGGCAAACCAGAGTAGTTCTGGTTCAATTACGTTCCGGCAGATGCAGCAGCCTCAACACCTACAGAGCAAGGATTGATGCCGACGTGCACGATGTATGTCCCTATTGTAACCAGGGACCGCACGATACACGTCACCTGTTTAACTGCCCAGCCAGACCTACTCGACTCAGACCCAGATCCCTGTGGACACACTTCATCTTAGTCGCAGAGTTCCTGGGTCTTGACACTCAACACAACACTCGACTCGACACAACAAACTGCTACAACAACAAACTAAATTTATTGTTGTTTGCAAACTTTTCACATATCCATGAGTGCTGTCCGATTCAAGTTTTTTTAAGATCAATGATAAGCGACCTCATTTTTATAGCCGAGCCCGAACAGCGTGCCGCAATGCGACACCTCTTTGGGGTGAAGTTTGTCCTGGTACAGGAGTAGTAAAAACAACCCATCGTCGCATACTTATCGACAGGATTAACGATATTTGGCGGTAAGTGCTATTCTGTATTCAAATTTTTTCAAAATTTGTCGGTATGAGTAACAACCGAAAATCATTGGTAAATATTGGGTGCCCAAAAAGTAATTGGGGATTTTTTAAAAGAAAGTAAATGCATTTTTAATAAAACTTAGAATGAACTTTAATCAAATATACTTTTTTTACACTTTTTTTTCTAAAGAATGCTAAAAGTTACAGCTGATAACTGACAGAAGAAAGAATGCAATTACAGAGTCACAAGCTGTGAAAAAATTTGTCAACGCCGACTATATGAAAAATCCGCAATTACTTTTTGGGCAACCCAATATTAGTTTTTTTTACATTTCTTATTTTTATTGAACTTTGAAATACAGAATAATAATAATAATAATTAACGATTAATTCAACGGATTTTTTTTGTTAATTAACAATGTCGGTTCGACAAAGAAAACATTAAGAGAATAGCACCACTGATATTATTCATTAAAATCCCATTTAATTTCATTCCAAATTTTTACCTTTAAAAGCTTCTTCAAATATTTTTTCAGAGTATACTTTAAAAAGTAATGGATGATGGAATGTTGTTTTTGTTGTTGTAGCCACATTTTCATATGGAGGTGGCGATCCTCGTAAAGCTCCTGTGGGTGAGCAAGCTCGTTACGGTCCAAAACACTGATCGCCGCGGAACAGGGTGGCCGGTGGTTATTTAAAGGCGCCAATAACTCACCTTGTCATATCGTGCATCATAGGAACTCAGTATTTGTGCAAGAGCCGGTGCCGCCCGACCTCTCACTGAGACTCTCCGCTCCATATCTCTGATTGTCCGCGACTGCCGTTGCAGCTACTCCGTATGGAGCATTCTACTATACGCAACCTGTGGACGTGCCCGGTTGCTCACAGCTAAGCTTCTCGTGACAACAATGAACGCCACACAGATCGGACCAGCCTGTGTGGTGCCCACAGCTATCACGCACGGAAAAGGAAAAAGGAATGATCAGCAGAAGAAGTATGCATTCTTCTTATTTTGTAAATGTGTACGATACACGTTACTATATATCAAGGCGTATTTATCAGGTGGCCGCATCAACCCAGTTCAATTAATTTTTGAATTTGCCTTACAAAATATAAACTTCAAAATAAATTTTTGTGGTTACTGCTGTTATGATCCTTAAACTCAGATTATATGATGGCACACGTCTAACAATCTTAATCGCTATAAGCTTAAGTCGCCCCAATATCCAAGAGCTTCAAAAAGTCATACAAAACTCCTCTAATTAAAATCATCCTTTTTGAGCCCTTTGCTAATTATTCTGCAGCATTCAACATCATCTTCACTTGGTAGCAGCTTTCTACCGCTACAATAACCTTGTGAAAATTATGCCTTCTTGATGGTCTTGTTCCTTTGGAGGTAATGGGAGTTTTGTAAATTTTTTTAAATTTGTTAGGCAAATTTTAAGTTAGGAATTCCGTGCTACTTACAAAATCCTTAATTGTTTTCAATACCACTCCCCCAAGTTGGTTCATGTCTGGTATTGTGTTTCCTCCTAAGTGCCGGTATCTGTTAGACGCGAAAGCCGGGCAATGACAAAGGAAATGCTCCAATCTCATAATCTTCTCCGCATGCCCTACACATGCTATCACTTGCCGCACCGATTTTACACAAGTGAGCTCGTAGTCCTATGTGTCCCGTTATGATACCAATAGCTATACTGACCTTCTTCTTACTTCCTTTCAGTAATAGCCTCATCTTCTCACGATCTGGATCCCCCATAGGATTTTCGCCGTCCTACCGATCGTTTTCCTGTTCCCCAATGTTGCATGCACTCCCTTAACTCGCCTACTCCCTTAACTCGGACTGCGTCGACCCGAAAGGCTTCGGGGTAACCAAGTTTATTGACGGCAGTCCTCTTGCCTTCACCGCCAAATCGTCTGCCCTACCATTTCCCCCTACTCCGTTATAGCCCGGCACCCAAACGATGCGGATTTTGCCATCCTCAGAGAAGGCGTTAATCTCCTTCTTACACTACAAGACTGTTCGTGACCTTACCGTCCTGGTTGTTATTGCCATTATGGCAATTTTACTGTCGGTAAAGATGTTCACACTAAACGTCCTCTCGTTAGCAAAAAATCCATCATATCAATCTGCCAAGCTATAAATTGCAGAGTAATACTTTTAAGATCCAGGAGATAAGAAGCAAAATGCATCGTAACTATTCACATGTTTTGGAGTAACTGAAACAGGCTGAATACTTCTATTTCAATATAAGCTATACAGGTGTCTGACTATATATGCCGTAGGAATAATCGCCTTGAACTTGGTGTGGCCTTGTATGTTTCCCCAAATATTATACATAAGGTTATTTGTAAAAGTAATACATTTTTGCCCCGGTTCCTTAGAGGAACGCTCATGGGTGACTTCAACAACTTGTTTGATGTATCTATGAGCTTTTTTGGTGTGGCCTTGTATGCTTCCCCAAATATTATACATAAGGTTATTTGTAAAAGTAATACATTTTTGCCCCGTATGGAGCATTCACACGCTCATGGGTGACTTCAACAACTTGTTTGATGTATCTATGAGCTTTAAAGTGAGAAAGATGGGTCAATCCCATGGCAGCCGGTTGTATGTACCGGATTGACCCGATGAATTCCTTCATCGGCAAGGGCTGCCGCCTCAGTGTACCACACACTGCTACTACAACAACAACAAAGATGAGTGATAGATTTAATCTTAGCATTGTACACCATTCTATTCCTACCCATTACGATGTTGCACACAGTTCGACTTCCCTGTTAGATTTATTTTTAATATTTTGTAAACATATGTTAAGAATTTACAACCAGTTCTCATATTCTGGTTTATCTGATCATGGATTTATTTTTCTGTCCTTGACTATAAAGGTGTTAGTCTTTCGTCCTTGGATGAAATTGTAAGCCAATGTTATTCAAATGGTTTATATTTTTTTATCTAATAATGATATTCAATTTCTTGTACTTAACTGTAATCTTCGTCAAAGACATTCCATTGTCGCTGTTAGAAGAATTGTTTTCATTTGTTGCGGTTGTCTATTATGGCTAATTGGTTTAAATCTCCAGAGATACTGTACTACGTTTCACTAAGAGATAGATATTGCCTTTAAGACGTATCTTCGGGAAGGAAAGGAATGTAACAGGAGAAAGTTGCAGGTTTCGAAAGCGACTAGTTCACAAAAATCTCTTTGTTGTGCGAAGTCTTCAAAGGAAAAAACAAGGAAATTGTTTTTTCCTTTTACGTTTCAGTTGTTTTTAATTTAAAATATTTTAGATGCAAACTATTATATGAAATGATTTGCATATTAAATTTTTTTTTGTACTGTAGATTCTTTTAAGTAATATCGTAATTATATAGGTCTTCTATGGGCCTGTTACTGAAATATTGAAATAAATAAAGCATAATTGAATTCTAGATTTACGAGAGAGAGAGTAAATTTGACGTGAAACATCTCATACAATTTCTTCGTGTTACTTTTCGATTTCAAACGACTACGATTTCGATTTTTACGAAAATCGAAAATCGACATTTAGTTTCCAACCACAATCTGTAGGAAGAGTGGTTTAATCGTAGCATTGTAAAATATGGTTAAAAAAATAAGGAGCCACCTGGGTTTTTATAGAACACAGAGGACAAGCAAATCTTAAAATGTTGGAGGCTAGATTTTGAAGAAGGAATTCCCATCATATTGGTCACGGCGGCGGCCTTATTAATGCGTTTCATAAAGTAAGATTGATTTTGCTTAAGTCATATCAATTATTATATCTAAATGGCGTGATGTATTACAATTGCAGTTGGAATTTGGTGTCATGGAATTAAATAGACAAGATTCTAGATGTAATTCACGGGGTCGACATGGGATGGACATGCCTAATAAATTTACGGACCAATTTGATGGATCTACAATTAAGTCTGCACATAGTCCTTGTGAAGATGAATCCATTCAAAATGTACAGAAAGCGGAATGTGCTGGCAATGTACGGGAAGTTGATACTGATAGCGCTCCTTCGGGAAGTCTTGCATCACCAAATTCGAAAAAAGCTTTATCAAAGCAGGTTTCTTTGGGTAAAATTAGGCCTAATGCATGTTCCATCAAATCTGAAAGGGATGAACAAGAGATTAAAAAAGAAGATGCATCACTATCACCGATATCACCGTCGGGATTTGTTTCTGGTTCTGGATCTATCATCAATCAATCTAACTGTGGCAATAATGACAATAGCGGCCACATAGCACCAAATAAAATAAACTCACCTCTGTCAAACGATAAGAACACTCAACTGGAGGAACGTCCCAAAAGCGCCAGTCAAGACAGCTGTGGTATATTGGCCAATGCAAGTATTAGTCCTAAGTCCCAGGATTCGTTTATTTCCAACATTGCAAAAAACTTAAACGCATTTAATGGAAACATAACAAAGTTTTCAAAACAAGGTGAGAATCATGGCATGTTTTCGAGTGGAAGCGGTGTAGCAACAGAATATTTGCAGCAACAAAATCATGTTTTCGTGTTTTCTACTCAACTTGCCAACAAAAGCGCCGAAGCAGTGATTACTGGACAGTACCCCACAATCATTGCGTATCATTGTATGCAACCTTCCACCAAGTTGTTTTTAGAGGACTTTTTGAAAAATCCGGCAAAGGCGTCTAAGATTCAGAAACAGTATTCCATGAATATAATGAATTTTATGCACTCGGGATCATCTAGCAGTTCTGTTGCTCAACAGTCATATTGGATTAACGACTCCAATAAATTATCTCACAGATCCGCTTTACGAAATGTGGTTAATAAAACGAACCAAGGCTGGGATGGAGCATTGGAACAAGGGTGTTCTACACAAAATCCAATGGAAAATTTGAACAACTCTGAAAATTATGATAACAAATCTGGACCTTGTGATATTAAAGTGGAAGATAAGACAAATGTACCATCATTGCAAGGAGTAAAGGTTCCCGATGAGAATCTTACTCCTCAACAACGCCAGCATCGGGAAGAGCAGTTAGCAAAACTTAAGAAAATGAACAAATTTCTTTTCCCAGAAAACGACGGCAGCGAATTCCAAACTGGTCAAGGTAGTAATCTAGTACATCATCCATCTGAATCTATTTCTGCAGCAAATTGCTCAGATCAAAGCAAAATGTTTCCACCGGCCATGCGCAATGCTTTGGGAAATTCGGGAAAGTGTCAAGGAAATTCAAGTATTGAGGGAGCGCCCGGTTTGGCTACTGATTTGATGGTGACAGGAGGAGGATGTATTCAAAAAATTAGTAATTCAAATATGACTAAGTCAAGAGGCTCAAGCGATATGAACAGCGAAACGATTAGCTCAATAATTGAAAATAATACTGAAATAGGCCAATCGTTTAATATGGATAACTGTTCATCGTCAGAAACAGAAAACGTTAGCAGAGCGATGAACATAAATATGACCCAAGAGGAATGGGTTAAATTTGAGAGTAACCCTTTTCAGGATAACTTCAAAAATAGACTGCTAAATTCAGGTCAACATCCTGGTACAGTAGGCAACAATTCAATGAATTGCCAACAAAATTCTCCCATATCCCGTTCCCTATCTATGGGAGGTTCAGGTTATAGTATGCCCCCAAAATCGAGCGCAGGGCCCAGCCCAAATAGCCGTAATAACAGTGGACCGCCACCACCGTACAACCAAACTCAACGTTCTGCTTCAGTTCCAATAGCTACAGAATCTCCCACAAATGTGAATACAAATACAGATATTTCACTGCCTTCACCACAAGGGCCACGGGTATCATTTGGTTCACTAACTCCACCTAATACGGAGGTTGTAAATTCATCGGCTACTATCACACATCCAACACACTCAACACCAACAGTTCTAAGTGGAATTTCAAGTGGTACGAATATAAACAGTTTAATGCATAACATGAACTCGAATACTTTACCACACTTGTCACCCAGAGAAATAGATTGCAAAACTTCTAGTCCTCATAAATATAAGGGTCCTCTAATAAATGATATGCCGGACAACATTTGCATGGATCAAAAATATAGCAACTTTGGTTTGAATTATTCTGCATGTGGCTTGCCGCCAATTGGTCGACAAAATATTCAACAAATGACTTCACAATTTTGTCGACGCATCGACAATATACCATTAAACCCAAACTGTAACCGCATTGGCCAAAATAAGAATACGAGTGGTTTTGATCCTATTTCATCTCTAGCTCAGATGTCTCAGCAGTTGACAGGTTGCGGCATGGGGTTAAACTCAATCGGAGGTGGAGGAGGTAGTCTTGTGGATAGCGGAGAGTTAATGTCGCATACAAGCCGAGCATCTGACCATTCAATTGATCATTGTAATCAAATGTCGAACGCAAATCATGTTGGAATGGTTGGGCCACCGGGAAGTCGATCAAATCAATTTCCATCAGATATAAACAATATGCTGTGTGGTGATTCTGGCCCAATTGATCAACGCATGTTAAATGGAGGGAAAATGTGCTTACCTAACATGCCGGGAAACTACAATGCTAATTCAATGGGAGGAGTAGGCTGTAATGACATTATTTCAGGAAATAGGCCGCTGAATCGTCGTATGTTGCCGTCTAACTTCGACAATTTCAACATATCTCCCAACATACATGTAAAAATGAATGCACCAAATACAATTCAGTACATGCCAGCGAGATCACAAAACATCAACAATATGCGAGTGCATCCTGGCATTGAGTTTTTCCAACGTTATTCTAATCCTCAAATTATGGGAAATATTAACACTGGTCATGGACTCAACGAAATGCCGAACTCTAACATGATAAATATGTTCGGAAATTGCAATCAAATTCCGCCAACAGGTATTGGTGGATTTGAAACACCAAACGATTTAGATTTAGAAGCAAATCTAATGCCTAACGACGATTACATGAACGCTCGCTGAGAAGAGCACATTTTAATATGGGTAAACCCAACAACGATTTTAAGTATTACTTTCCATTCTATAAGCATTTACAAATGTGAATAAACGACTTTTATAAAAAAATAGATGGAAAGCTTATTTCAAGATATACATAGTATATACATACATACATAAATATATATATCTCATGCAACAATAATGCCATTTAAGTATCGATTCATCGTATTCAGGGGATTGTGAGTTTTTATAAATCTACACTCAAGGCACCGCTTTCGATGAATCAAACATACAAAATTAACACATTTTTGATGAATAAATATATAAAATAAAAAAAAAAAACAAAAAGGCAAAGAGGAAAAAGTTTCATAAACCTCTCAAAACGTAATATAGGGAAATTTTTTAAATTATGTTCATATTTATTTAAAAATTATTTAAGATATAACAAAAACATTTTATGTATGTAAATGCATACAAATAACTCATTCTAAATGAAAGTAGTATTATTATTAATAAAATGATTTTTTTTATAAATCCTTTTCTGTTCTATTATGAATGATTAAAGTGTTTCATTTTATTTAGCTTCGATTTTAAGTCTTGTGTTAACAAGGGAATCGTAGTATATGGGTATGACCATATGAAATGAAGAAGTGGCGTAGAATCTATTCGACTCTGGTGACAATGGGTTTACTTTTTATTGCGTTTATTCATGATATGTAGAATACAAAATGAGACAACAGGTGGCTCACTCCTCACTGTGTTTTATACAAAATGTTGACTGCTGCGTGTTTAACAAAAATTATAAAAGTATACAAACCGTTTTTATTATTATATTTTATACATACATTAAATAATTACAATAGTACTTTTTTAGTCTGTAGCATCTGAATGTGATACATAGATTGGATTGCTTGGAGATGACTCCACATATGACCAAAAACATATTGGAAATAAAGAACTTAGGTTGGGTTAAGGTTTCCGTTGCTGCGATTGCTGTATTATTTCTTTCCCCTCCGAATCTTAGCGACTTTTATTCCATTTAGAACTCCCAAACGTAACCTAAGAGAAAATGCTCTTGGCAACAGCAGCAGCTCCCAAAAATATTGTTCATCTTTCATAGTAATGGATCGCTGTGTAAGGACATCTATTGAATTATACTTATATTCGATTAAAATTGAAAATGATTGTAGGCATGATTATGATAAATGCCTTTCCTCTTAATTCCGCATCCAGAACTGCTTAATACCACAATTTGCTCCTCATATCTTTTACATCCAGCGCAATAGGCAATGTCTTCGCAAGCCGTCACAGAATTTATGCCTGAACAAGCTGCCATCATCGAAAGTATGCCCTTTGTATTGGATCAATTGCATTGGCTGACGGATTGGCTCTGTCATATGGTTCCAAATTTCGTTAAACGACGGTCTTTTTTAACCCCTTATGGCACAACTTGTTTGCTTGTTACATCGGGATGCGTTATATATCATATTATTATATTATATATTGTATTATTATATTATATATTGTATTATTATATTATATTGTGTGTTTGCGCCTCACCTAAATAAAAGGTAAATTAATTCGTTTCATCAATTTTATCCGACTCATAAAAGTGGAAATAATTACATTTTCCCGATCCCAAAGTCGAAAAACCTAAAAACCATCTTCAAAAAAGTTCGAAAACTTGAAAAATTGACTATTTAAATAATTGTTAAATACCTACAGCAAGTGTGGAAGTGTATGTTTTACGAGGACAGAGATGTACACAGTAGTACTCACTAGAGATGTGCGAGTGAGTCGTGTCACGCCCGAGTCCACTGGTTCGCGACCGCGATTAAATACAAATTTTCCATGTGTGAACATAAATGAGATTATGCTCACGACATACGTGAGAAAATTACAGCTCACGAAAAACTCACTACATACGGTTGAAAAAACATTTTTCCGCTATTTATTTAAATAAAACAGATGCTTTTCACAAACCGAATCTGTTCGATGCTACAATTTACTGATGCTTACGACATCCAAAAATTTTTAGGTACACCACCATATTGCCAACAGCTCCAGAAAAAAGGAACAAACATATATGTGCTTATGCAAGGGTGATCATTCAAATTCGTTTTTTAAAAAAACCGAATGATTCAATTAAAAAAATGTTTTTTGCTTGCCTGAAAAATATTTTTTAGCCGTAATTCCCGATTATGTCGACTCGTAATTTTTTCGTAAGTCGTGATTTGCGTCGTAAGTTCTTACTCAAGATCACGCGATTGTATTTGGAACTCGCTGACGAAACACATGCCTCACGCGTGGCCTGACTCACGACTCATTTGCACACCCAAACAGCTGTGATACATACGACTTCGATTACCATCCGATTTTCAAAAATTATCTATCGATTATCTTTCTTAAACGATTTTTAAGAAGCAGCTGACAGTATTATAAATAAAAATAAATGGAAGTTCGGAAAGAGTTTTTAAATTTAGGTGTAGATTTATTGAAAAATGGAACATTCAGGGCCATCAGATTTTGAACGAAAATACGATATACTAGACGTTGCAACTCCAAGGCATACGATATTATCTGGACGTTATAAAAGGTTAGTTCATATGTATGATACCTCTATTTTTTTTGTTGAACCATACGTATATTAACGCCAGCATTGCACTATAATATTCCATATTTATATATATGTATGTACATATTTATTTCTTATTTTAAGGAGTTTTGCTTATTACACGTTGAGGGAACGCTTGCCGGTTATATTAACAAACATTATTGATAGCTTAACAAAAGAGAAGGATGAAATTGCTGAAAAATATGAAGGAGAGGTGGGTATTAAGCAAGTCAATTGGCCTATGAATGTTAATTAATTCTTATTTCTTTTTACTAAAAGAAAACTCGCGAAGAAATTAAGACTGTTGTGGGCCATATTTCAAAATTAAAATATCAACTGCAAACTGACAAACCATTCGAGAAATTCTTGGGAATTGGTAAATTTTGTTATGAGTTATGAGATAAACTTGAAAGTCACTGGTGTTTCTTTTATTAGAGCAAGACAAGGAGATGTGGAACATTTTCCTAGAAGCTTTGCCAGCTAAATGCGCTTCGTTTTTCCAATCGGCCTGGCTCTACTCAGAGTGCTACATGTACAGGAGGGTTTTTTCTTTTTTTGAAAATACAGAAACACTTAGACACCATGATTATTTTTTTAAACAAAAGTGCAAAGCGCTAGAAATAAATGCAGTTTTAAATTTAGGTAAAAGTTTGCGAAGCACTGAACGAGACTCGAAAACATTTTCAAGTCTTTTAAAGGTATGCAAGGAAACATTTTTGCTTAAGATCATTCAAAAAAATATATTTAATTGCAGGTTAATTTATGGGGAAATAAATGCGACCTCTCCATAATTATTCCTACTATCTGCGACCCGAATGACAATGTTTTTGAACATTGTAGCACATTAGACGATCACGTGTTGGTTGATGACTCAAGCAGGATTTGGAAATGTTTGGATTCGGCAGACCAATCAAAATGTATTACAGTGGACTTTGTATTGGACAATGCTGGATTCGAATTTTACACTGACCTCATTTTAGCCGATTATTTGTTGAGCAAGAAATTGGCACATAAAATCCGATTTCATACAAAGCCAATGCCTTGGTTTGTTTCAGATGTGACACCTGTGGACTTCCACCACACCTTTGAGTATTTAGAGAAACACAGTTCAAGTCACTTAAGTGTACAGGGACGCAAATGGAAGCAGTATTTGGCAGATGGATTCTTCGAAATGGCTGCTGTAAATTATTTTTGGTCAAGCCCATACGAATACTATAAGTAATATTTGTTATATTGCAATGAATAGGCTTACTTATTTTTGGCTGATGTCTTTTCCTTTTAGAATGCGTGAAGTGGATATGGACTTATATAATTATCTTGCTCAAGCTCAACTTGTTATATTCAAGGGAGATCTAAATTATCGAAAATTGTTAGGCGATAAGAATTGGGATCCCACAGAAGACTTCTTGATTTGTTTGAGAGGTTTTCAACCGACTAACATTTGTACATTGCGCACAGTTAAAGCTGATTTGATATGTGGCTTGGAACACGGTAAAGCTGAGGATCTATTCCGGCAGAACCCGAAATGGATGGAGACCGGAGAGTATGGTGTTATACAATTTATGGAAGGTTCTAAATGGAGGTTCTAAAAGACAGATAACAACAAAGCAATAGCTAACAGCAGTATCCACAATGAATTTTCACAACAGAATATTAAATTTTACCTTTTCACATTTTTTTTTTGTAAATAAACATGATGTCTAAGAATATCCAAAATTAAATGGAGCTGGTAAATTCTTGCTTGTATATGGAATAATCAAGTGTGGGAGACGACTGGAAACGTGGTGGCAGAAATGTTGGAGAGCTCTTCTACGTTCGGCTAGTGGAAAAATTGTTCTGCCATAGCCAATTAAGGTATGAAATATGTAAAAAATTAAAAACATGTATCTCAAAAATTTGATTCAATATGAATAACCACATTTATGGATGCCACGTAAATTCTCATAGTAATAACTTTTTGTAATGTTACTACGTAACAATTGTTGTTCGCAAACTTCAACTGTTCCTAAGAAATCCTTATTAGGAGACATTTAAACTAGTTTCTACTAAATTCTTCAAAAATTTATAATTTATTATACTTTTGTAGCTTCAATATAAAAACTTTTGGATGTATTTCTTAAATACTTGAATTTGGTAATAAAGTTAATAAATTTGTGCTTGTTTTCAATGATTTCTTTAAAAATTTATTTAAGGAATTTTAGGCTAGGTTAGATTAGTTTTAATTGGCAGTCACTTTGACGTGAATGTGAATTTATAAATAAAAAAAGCATGGTTACATTGCTTTTGTTGTGCTTATCGTCCTCTGATTCTGTAAAGGACAATAACTTTATGCTTATTCGCAAAGAAATGATAGATAAAAGTGGCCCAATGTCATTGTCGAATAAAGCGTAGATAAATAATATAAATAAAGCTTTTATATTATTAAAAACAAATGCATGTTATTAAGATTTACCGGATAGCTGACAAACGACCACATTTTTTATGTGAAAAAAAAGTCCGTTAGATTCGCATGTGGCAAATTGGACAGTCACTCTGTGGACCAAATGACATTCGGAACATGATTTTTTTTTGCCATTCTTGGCAAGGTAATTTTCAAGGTCGAAAACGCTGTAACACCCTAATTTTTTCGAATTTCGAACATCCAAAAGCATTCGGCAATTCGAAACACGTAGAGGAATAGTTAACAAAACAGCATTTCTAAAAATGTTCACTCTTTCACAGTTTTTTCTTTAAAAAACAAGCCCAAAATCGCATAATTGGTATCCTAAAAATCCCAAATAAAATCTATTGAGGTCGAAAGCGCTGTAACTCTTTAATTTTTTCGAATTTGGAAAATCCAAAACCATTTGGCGATTCGAAATTCGTAGAGGAATCGTTAACAAAACAGCATTTCTAAAAATTTTCACTTTTGATTTTTTTTTTTGCATTTTTTGAGCAAAAATTTTCAATTTTTGTATTTAGAAAACTGATAGCTCAATACTATGATTTTTTGTATTATTTTTAACAATTTTTTGTTGCTAAAAGAAGAAATTACAAGATTATCGTATACGGAAAACGAAATAAGCGCTATGTCGTCAGCCCGGAGTCTATTCTGAGATTTCAAACACTCCGCCACGCACTTCAATCTCACTGTGTTCAAACCCAATGTCTTGAGGGCCGCCACACCGTCCAAATAAATCCGGTGTAGCTGTAATCAGCTACCGTTATGAAACAGAACTCTGCCCGGAAGAACTTCCACTTGTTCGGCAGTCTCACCGACATACCGAAGTTTTAAGTTACGTGGTATACCCCGATCTGTTCCCTGGCGCCATCTTGGAGCCATATGTGAAGACCTTCCAAAGACGGGAGTCTAAAAACCTGTAACTTATATTTCCGAGTGAAAAGGATCATCTCTATCATTAATTTTGTTGTAGCCCATCTCGACAGCGACCTTTCCATTATGTCGATGGTCTTCCACAGAAATTTGTTCGTATCAGTAGTATGACGTCGTCCGCATATGCAATAATTCTCACGCCATCCCTGTTGAGATCCAGCAGGATTTCGTTTTCCACAGGATCGGCGAGAAAACACCTCCCTGAGGCGTTCCTATTATCGCCCGCTTTCACACGACACTATCTCCAAAGTCCACGTCGGTAGGGCTGAAGCATAGCATACAGTCAGTCCACAGGGAGAAACTAGGGTGGATCACCGTGCGGCTTAGGGCAGTGACTGTCGACCCATCTCCCCGTTATTAAATGCCCTCTCAATATTCAGGAAGGCCGCCATCGCGCACTCCTTCAGTTAGAGAGCTGTCTCGACTTTTCGCATCACTGCGTGGAAGGTCGTATTTTCGACCTACCCTTGAGGTTTGCGTGAAGTTCTCCGACGTCAGACCCTCCCTCAACTTCAAATTTTTTTTTTTTTTGCCGCTTAAGATTTAACAGAGAGAGCATAACCAGGCCTTTAGTTGAATGTTTACAAAAAGAAAATCCCCCTATCTTGGGGTTACTTTACAATGTAAACTTTTAAAAATGCCAACACAGGTTTCTTCTACTTTTGGCTCCTCCCTCAGTCATTTTCGAAAAAAAAATTATAATAATAATAATTTTGTTCCACAGTGCACTAAAATATTTTGCCTGTCTTCCAACAACATTTAGCGCTCATAATGTTTGGGCGGGAGAAAAATTCTCATTAAAACAAAAGTCATCGCACATAACATTGGACGCCACTATACACTAGTGTATGACCTACTTTAGGAAAATTCGCATGTGAGAGAGGGAAAATCGATGGTGTGCAATTTTTGCATTTCTCCTTCTCTTTATCATATCTTGACATTTATCTGGTCCCTTGTTGCCAATAACATTTGTGAATTTTCTTTAAGCATAAAAAATAAGTCTTCATACAAAAAATATAAATAAATAAAAATATTTAGTTTACATAGACAAGTATTGAAATTGTTTAAATTATAGATTTGCTGTGTAAAACTAACTACAGAAAAAACGAGCTCACTTAACCAAATATTGATATGGTATGAAAATTATGCAAAACAAAGATGGAAAATTTTTTTCTTCGTTTTTATTCTTTAATTACCACAGACCAAGGTTGTTGAAAAAACGACAGATGACAATAACTGCACTAAATATACGCCGCTACAGGCTATCGATGAGTTTGATCTAAAGCATGGAATTCTTGATTCAACAACTCCCAAAGAAACTTACTTGAGTGGCCGTTATAAGAGAAGTTTTGCCTATTACACATTTCGCTATCGTTTGCCTAATACCTTGAGTTCTCTGCTAAAATCTCTGCAACAGGAATTGAATGTCCACATTTATTCTAAGGTATGAATATATTCGATTTTTATGCCGCACATTGGGATGTGTTGGAAACTAAGATTTTACGTAACACAAAGTTTAAGACTGCCTGTGAGTTAAAGTGCTTTTTTATGTCCAATTAACCCAACAACGTCTGAACTGCGATTCCTTTGGCCGATTTAGAAACTATTTATTGAAGTGGCATTTATTTTAATAAAAAGAAATATTTTTGTTGGGGATACTTGTTTAATTTAAAAACATTAAGAATACTAAAAGCAATATTAATACTTTTTTTCGTAACCCATTAACGCCGGCCCTCCATTCCATAGCCCGATTTTTATGAAATTGTAGACGTAGAAGTTTATTTAAAATTTTTTTTTTAATTTTTTAATAAAAACTAAGAAATGACAAACAAATTTATAAAAAAGAAAATATTTTATGATTTCTTTTCTAATTTTTATACCCTCCACCATAGGATGGGGGTATACTTATTTCGTCATTCCGTTTGTAATACCTCGTAATATACGTCTAAGACCCCATAAATGGAGATGGGCGATGGGTTAATACCCAAAAGGTATTTACCCGGTAAATTGCGTAAATTGGGTAAATACCCGGGTAGTTACCCATTTATACCCAAAAGCTGGGTATTTATAATTTTGCAGATATCTTGGGTATTAAAACATTTTGCAAAAAAATGTTGATAATTTCGTATTCTTTGTATATAAACCTGATCTGATTTCATAAAATCGGATTTTAGTCATATAAAGCCGCTACATAGACCGATCTCCAGACTTTAAGTCTTAAGGCAATAAATTGGTAATTTTTCATCCAATTTCAATAAAATTTGGCACAGTGAGTTCTGGTAGACCCCTACCCATTTCAGTTCGGACTATATTTGCATATAGCTGCCTTATAGATCGAACGCCCGATCGCCCGGTATTGAGGTCATAAAAGATCCATTTACTACCGGAATTCGATGAAATTTGCCACAGTGTGTTCTGGTAGACCCCTACCCATTATTGTCAAATGTGGTCCAGATCGGACCATATTTGGATATAGCTTCCATATAGACCGATCTCCCGATATAGTGCAATGAGCCAATAAAAGGAGCATTTTTCATCCTATTTCGATGAAATTTGGCACAGCGAGTTTTGGTACCCCTCTTAACCTTTGTTGAATACCGTCCCGATCGGACCATATTTAAATATAACTGCCTTATAGACCCAAGGAGATTTTTTTAATGTTCTTATATAAAAAAAAAATTGTAGTCTCAATGGTATGTTGGAAATAAAAATATTTAATTACCTACTTATGCATTGAAAGTAATTTTTAAACATTCCTAAATAATTCGAAAACTTACCTTTACAAAATATACTTACAGGATGAAATTGTTCGTGTTTTGGAATGTGTAACCAAATTGAAGAATCAGCTGGAAAACGATGCTCAACTCGAAAAATTTCAACAGAATGGTATGAGGAATACCAAACAGCTATTTGAAATGTATTCTTCCTTGAATCTTTTTGTTTTTAGAATCCGACAGCGATTTATGGAATAATTTTCTATCCAGTTTGCCATCTGGTGCCTCATTCTTTAAGACATGTTGGATATATGCCGAGTGTTATTTGTATAGAAAGATTTATTCCTTCTTTGAAGCTTCCACGGATGACTTGAGGGACTATGATTATTTTGCTCCACAAAAGATAAATGCATTGCAAATTTCCGACAATGCTATGGAAGAAGTGCTGCTTAGCATAAAAAGTGTAAACAATTGCGATACCCTTTCACATATGCTGAAGGTAGGATCCTTAAATTTTTGCTTTTGTTTATTCACCTACAAAAAAACATTTGTATTATTATAAAAAGCTTAACCTTTGGGGTAATAAATGCGATTTATCCATTAGTTCCGGCCAGGAAATAAAACCCCTCGATAATCTGCATAAACAAATCGATTGTCTAAATGACAATATCTTAATAGACAACAGCGCACAAATATGGGATTGCCTGAATAAGCCTGGCGCAAGTAAATCAGTGGATTTTATATGTGACAATGCTGGCTTTGAATTATTTACCGACTTACTGTTGGCCCAGTATTTAATTGAAAATAAATTGGCCGATGAAGTTCGTTTTCATGTTAAGGCGATGCCTTGGTTTGTCTCCGACACAACTTACAACGATATAAAGTACACTTTAAAGTACTTGGAAGATCACAAATCTGAGGTGTTAAACAAATTTGGTAGGCAATGCTCAAAGAACTTCAACGAAAACAGATTTAAATTGTGCCCACCGCTGGAGAAGGAGTATTTTTGGACAACACCATTCGAATTTTATAGGTGAGGCAAACACACACATACAGAAAAGTATACATACCATACCCAAAGGGCGTATTAAAAACCAGTTAGGACTATATAATACCCTACACCCCACCTAGTCTACGTACTACATTTAATATATATATAAAATGATTTTTTGACGGTAGGCCAAAAATTGTGGATTTCTACAGACTTAAAAGATCATATCGGATAAAAAATATATATGGGAGCAATAGTTAAATCTGTGCCGATTTTGATGAAATTTTGCACAAGTTTTTATTGCAGTAGTTTTTATTGTGCTAGAGCTAGATATTTTCTAAGGCAGGTCTATTCTTGGGTATTTTTTTGTCGTTAATGCGAACCTGCATACACGGAGCAAAATTCAGCTCTGACTTTATGACCAAATGTCACCGCCGATGTGCCAGTTCCTGCACCCAACAACTACCACAATTTTCAAAAAAACTTTGGTTTCTTTACTAATTTCAAGTAACAAGAATTTTGGCAATTTTCAATTTTGAAAACATATGGAGTGGCTTATGAAATTCTGAGCACGTATTGAGACGTGAAATAAAACGTCTAATATAAAGATCGGGCCAAAATTGTGGCTGCTACTGCCTTAAAACTCCATTTTGGACAAGTGATATATATGGAAGCTATATATCTATATATCTAATTCTAGGACCATTTTGGGGAAATTTTGAACACATATTAAGACGTCAAAAAACACCTCATGCCAAATTTTGTAAGATTGAAACAAAAATTAGGCTTCTACAGCTTTAAAAGTCCATATCAGATGAAAGATATATAGGGGAGCTTGTTCGAAAGCTGAGTCGATTTTCACAAAATTTTGCTTACATATGGGAACGTCAAAAAAAAAAAACACCCCATGCTAAATTTTGTAAAGATCGGACCGAAATTGAGGCTTCTACAGCCTTAAAAGGTCTTATCGGATGAAAAATATATATGGGAGCTATATCTAAATCTGAACCGATTTTGTTCAGAATCAATAGCGTTCGTCCTTGGGTCAAAGAAGTGACATGTGCAAAATTGCATGACAATCGGACATTAAATGCGACCTGTACCTTGGATCACAAGAATACATGGACATACAGACAGACGGACATAGCTAAATTGAGTCAGGAAGTGATTCTAAGCCTATCGGTTTACTTATCAAAAGGTCTAGCTCTTCTCCTTCTGAGCTTTGCAAATAAAAACACAAATTTGTAATAGCCTGTACCATAGTGGTGGTGTAGGGTATAACAAACGAAATCGATGTATGTATATAAAGCTTTCTTCATATTTGACCAATGTGATTACATTTTTTTCATACTTTTTTTTTTGGTAAAATATTTTTGTAGCTCCAATTTTATCATTTACGCGGAGTATATAGACTTTTCTGTACCATAATTACCCTACCAATCATTACTTTCACTCTTTTTCTATGCCTTTGCTTTAGAATGCAAGAAGTAAGTCCATCCTTGTATGCTCAATTGTGCTCATCGTCGTTGATAATATTCAAAGGGGATTTGAACTATCGCAAGCTCTTAGGTGATTTTAATTGGGAAACAACAAATGATTTTTCTAGTTGTTTGCGAGGCTTTCAGCCATCCAACTTGTGCGCTCTACGCACTATCAAAGGTCCTGTAATATGTGGCCTGAAATCGGGTCAAGCGGAACAATTGTTTCTGAAAAAGATGGACTGGATGTTCACGGGAGACTATGCAGTTATACAATTTGCTGGCAAGAATTCAGAGCATAGCATTAGCTAAATTAAAGTAAATACTATATATTTTTTTTAATAAATGTATATTTTCTTGTTGTTGTTATATGTGTATTTTTGTATTTTTGTGTTTTTTTTTCTTATTTTCTTTTTGTATTGATTCTACCATAATTTGTTAACTTTCTAGAACAATTGTGTTATTGATTTTATCGATTTTTTTTTTTTTTTGTTATTTTATGGGTCGATTATGGATTGCAACCCAACTTCGGTTGAGTTGCCAACGGCCAAATTTTTTAAAGAAATTAGTAGCTATTAGTAGCTTCAAACTGATATTGAATGAAACTGAGAAAAATGTCAAAAAAATTTACTATTTTTATTTCATGGTTTTATCTCCTGGCAACTCAACTATAGTTGCGCGACAATCCATAATCGACCCCTTATTCTATTATAATTATGTTGTTTTAAAATAAGTGTTTGACGCTTAATAAATATGTGCGACTTATCCAAAAAATTTTTTTTTTAATTTATCGAGTGAAATTTCCCCACAATTATAAGTCTTTATAAGTATATATGAATGAGCCTGCCTCTTTATTGTTCAAAAAAACGAATATCAGAAGGAAAAACTCCTCCTCATAGAATGCGAATTTAGGTGAGTGTCAACTCTCACAAAAATCCATAAAAAACAAAGAAAACCAAACTGAGATACAGCGGAATAAAATAAATAAAAACATCGTTGTTGATGCTAAACATTTTAAACGTGAATTAATTAATAAAAACACAAATTAGTACTATTAACTGAAAAAAAAAACAATTGGGTTTTTATTAACCATTAAGTTCGGTCGGGCCGAACTTTGGATACCCACGTCACAATCCGGTGAAAATTGGATTACTTAAGCACCCAAATTCGGCACGGACATCTAATGTATTCAAGTCTCTCTTCAATTTTGTAGAACAAAATATTGGTCTTTTGGCAGCTATATCCAAATATAAACCGATCTGAACCATATTAAGGTCGGATATCAGGAGGCCCAGAACAACTCACTGTTTCAAATTTCAACGAAATCGGATAATAAATAAAGCTTTTATGGGCTTCAGTCTACTTATCGGCAGATCGGTCTATATGGCAGCTATATCCAAATATAAACCGATCTGAACCATATTAAGGTCGGATATCAGGAGGCTCAGAACAACTCACTGTTTCAAATTTCAGCGAAATCGGGTAATAAATAAAACTTTTACTGACTTAAGATCCCTTATCGTAAAATCGGCCTATATGACAGCTGTATCTAAATATGATCGGTCTATATCTAAATATATCGGGTATCGTCGGGAAGCCTTAAACTACTCACTGTTTCAAATTTCGGATAAAAAATAAAAATGAAATCGGATAACAAAAAAAACATTAGACACTTTATCGGCAGATCGGTCTATATAGCAGCTATATCCAAATATGGTCCGATTTGGCACGTTCAAGAACTTAACCAGCGTGCATCAAAAATACGTATCTGTGCCAAATTTCAGCTCTAAATCGTCTTAGAATTTTACGACTATCCGAAATATATATACTTTGTATGGTCGGAAATTGATATTTCGATGTGTTGCAAACGGAATGATTAAATAAATATACCCCCTATACTACGGTGGTGAGTATAAAATATGGACATCTATTGTAACTCGATTTGAAATTGGTAAGTATACAAGTATTTAAAATACCGTAAATAGTCAAGAAGAACAAGTGTTTTAAACAAAGGAAGGATTATAAATTATTTAGTGTAAAGATCGGAGAAACAGCTATGTAGAGTGTATGAAAAGAATATTGTTAATAACCATAGCTGAAAACTTTTTAAGTACCTTTTATAAAAACCCATTTAGCGGTTTCGCTTCTGGGATTTGGTAAGGCACTTATGTATAGCGTTTGATAAGTTCTGCGGATGATTGCTTTCTTATGAACTCAATTATACTGGACATGGATGTTGAAGTGAGAACGGGAGATCACTTTCCAAATTAAATCCAATTCTGTAAAGAATTTTCCTAATGTTTTCCAAGTCAAATAGAAAGATCGATTTGCATCATACTTGTCATCGCTGTTGAAGGTAATCACAAAACAATTCATGTAAAATTTCTAAAACTGTTAAGAATTGATCCTAGAAGGAGCTCTAGAAATCAAATAGGGAGTTCGGTTTATATGTCCCTACATAAGGCTATGAATTGATTTGGATCATACTTAGTACGAGTGTTGACAATTATAATATGCAACATTATAAGAAGTGTTTTTGCAAATCTTGGACCGGATAACTTTATACGTTCAAATGATAGTGCGCTTTTGTCATGGCGATCTATAAAATATATGCTTAATAGGAACTTAGATGCTGGCGTTATGTGTTACATTTCTGGCGTTATGCGTTCGATTACCAACAACGAATAACGAATTAAGTATCCCTCCTGCTATACAAATCGACAGCTACCAACCATTTGTGGATAAGCAATCCCATGACAGCCCGTTGTATGTACCGGATTGGCCCGATGGAGTATTTCATCGGTAAGGGCTGCCGCCTCAGTGTACAACACACAGCTACAACAACAACAACATTTATGGATCAGAATAGAGCTTAAGATAGCCTCACACTATCAAAGGTATTTCCAGCCATGGCTGCGTTGACGGATCATCTGTTAGTTAAGATTATATTTCGTGATATCCTGCTGCAAATAGAACAGTTAGTTTTTAAAAGAAATTGCATAATATACAACAAGGTTAGGTTGGGTTAAAGTGGCAGTCTTACATCAGATGGAGATGTTTTCATTCATTGCAATACCACAAGAACCTAAAGTGGAACTCCTTCTGCCTGCCAGTGCGGGACACACACATACACAGCAGATGCTCTATAATCTCCTCTTCGTCCTTGCAGCTTAAGTCTACCAGCATGTTTTCCTATCAGTTTCTGACCTGTCATGACGGACACAAGTGAAATTGAACGGAGTATGGGCAATATGGTACTCAAAGTAAAAATAGAATACGAATATGACAAAAAAGGACAAACTGCACCCCAAGTGCTGGAAAAGGGGTCTTTTATTTAATTTCGAGTTAACAAAACTTTTAAAAAGATGTTAAGTTTCTTTGGATACCCACCATCTCGGGTATATATCTAAACCACCTTTCGACATAATACGGTGAAAAATGCATAATTTATGCCCCCATAGCAGCTATATCGAAATATGGTTCCATTTGGACCAAATTCGGTACGGACATTGAACAATTTTTTGTAACAGAATATTGGTCTTTTTGTTAGCTATATCCAAATATAGACCGATCTGAACCATATACGACACGAATGTCGACAAGCCTAACATAAGTCACTGTGTCAAATTTCAGCGAACTCGGGTTATAAATAGACCCAAGATCTTATATCGGCGGATCGGTCTATGTGGCACCTATATCCAAATCTGGACCGATCTTGGCCAAATTGAAGAAGGAAGTCGGGTGGCCTAACTTAATTCACTGTCCCAAATTTCAGCAAAATCGGATAATAAATATGGATTTTATGGGCCTAAGACCTTAAATCGGCGGATCGGTCTATATGGCGGCTATATCAAGATATAGTCCGATACAGCCCATCTTCGAACTTAACCTGCTTATGGAAAAAAAAAAGATTCTGTGTAAAGTTTCAGCTCAATATCTCTATTTTTAAAGACTGTAGCGTGATTTCAACAGACAGACGGAATGACAAAATGAATACATCCCCATCCTTCGGTGATGGGTATAAAAAATCATTCGCCTACGGAGCTATTTAAACAAGAACAATTTTTCGCATGTGGTACTATTTTCAAAAAAAAAAAAAAAAAAAAATAAAATAAAAATCGCCTGCTGCGCTATTTTCAAAATCATCAATTTTTTCTAAAAAATCGAGCAAATATCACCTTCACGCCATAATCCCTTGGCAACGCCAACGACAGCAGGCACGCCGTTCGGACTCGGCATAAAAAAGTCCCCTTATCATTGAGCTTAAACTTTAATCGGACTGCACTCATTGGTATGAAAGAAACATCCTCTGTTCCTTAATGGAATGTTCATGGGAAATTTAGTAATAGTAGGGCAAAGACCCATTAGTGGGCCCTGGTCCGAACCCTAAAGAAAAATCGTATTCGTTATCCTGGGGTCATTTTAAGGTGGTGTGTAAAAAATTTGATTTTTTGCCAATTTCGCCGTAAATTGAACTTTTGCCAAATAAAGATATTAAAATTAAATTTGTAACCAAAATATATGTTATAGATCGATTATGGTTTGCAACCAACTTCAGTTGGGTTGCCAACGGGCAAATTTGTTATAGAAATGTTAATTTCTGCATTGAATTGTATAGTTTTTTACAATTTAATTAGTAGCTGAACGTTCAAAACAATGATATCGAATGAAACTGACACAAAGTTTCCACTTTATACTAATTTTTATTTCTTCTGGCAACGCAACTATGGTTGGGTTGCCATCCATAATCGACCCCTTACATTCATATAACGGTGAAAGAAATTTGTTTAGTTTGCTCTACTTTGGCATAGAATTCAAGTACCGATATGTGTACACACTTGCATCAATTATTGCATTCTACGCTGCTGCAACGTTGCTGACGTTTAACAGAGATATGTGTACTTTAGAACTACATTGTGTTTGTTCCTTTGATTCATTGGAATATTTGTATAGCGTGTACCAAATTACTGGACAAATTTACCGAATATATAAAAAATTATCGTCACAAAAAAATCCGAAATGATGGAACCAGTGAACTCATACCTTGCAACTTTATTGCCAAAATTGAATTTGTAAGAAGCGGCAGGATTGAATGTGCCTACGAAAAAAAAACAAAACAGAAAAAAGTATAAAAATAATTTTTACATAGTTGCCATCATTTAAAATTTTAATTGACGACATGTTGTACAATAAATCTTCTTCAAAATTTATTGCATTGTTACAACTACATAGAACGTATATTTACATAAATATTATTTGTTTGTTATATATAAAGATAAAAAATAAACCAAGACCACAACTTTGCACTTTGCTGCATTAATTTAGAAAGTTAAATATCTAAAAATCGTTTATAAAGATTTTAACTAATATCACTTGAATAAAAATATTTCATTATTTTATATGTGTGTGATTGATTGATTGATTGATATTGTTTTTGTTTTTATTTTTATTTTCTCTGCACAACATTCCCTAAATCTTAATTAATCTTCTAAAACTCGCAATATGAATATGTAAATTGGCTGGTATTGCTTCTGTATTGAGCGCAAATGAAGTGCATATTTTGAAATAGTTTTTATACTATATATATATATTTTTTTTTGTTGTTATTTTTTCACCAATAGTGTTTATTTATATACAATATATTTTATTGACACATACATACATACTTTGTATGCACATTCGTACGGGGATGATTGTTAATTGATTATTTGAATCGGCGCTATAGTTTGTCATAATACACATATATATATATTTTTTTTTTGTTTTGTTTTGTTATTGTAGTCAATGCTATTTTATGTTCAAAATTCTGGTCTCAATTTGTTCGTCGCTTGATTCTATCATCACACATTTTGACATTTAACAAAACGATATAAAAACGAAAAAAAACTATTATTCCACAGCAAATCCACATGTCTCCTCCACAGCTTGTGTGAGTTTATCGTATAACAATTGATAACTGTCATATGGTGGCAAATCGATGCGATTGAAACATGTGTGGGCTTTAGGAAGATTTTGTGTTGGTACATCTGCTGTTAGATGAATAGTAAACAGCCTTGGACCAACCGCTCCTGTTGATCCCTGTAGCGCACGGAAACCTTGTAGAGGCACTCTCGAAGAACCAGTGACAAATTGTAAAAGTCTAGCACGCATTTCAGATGAATAAGATTCGACAACCTTTTGGAAAGAAAATTTGAAAATAAAAAAAAAAAACATTTTATTATAAATATTGTATACATACTATGGTATAATATATAATTGACAATTGTAATGATATAGATTTATTTATGGTCTATTGATTTATAACACAAAATTTATTTAAACTTCCATTGTTATGGTAACAAATTTAAGGTCGTACGTAAATTCGTGTCTCATACAGCAGGCACTTATGGCTAAATGGTTTAATAGATCGAATTCCAAGTAAAAACCGAGCCTTGGCTAACCCTAACCTAGCCAACCCATGGTTAACCGCCACCTAAGATTCACTTACTTACACAAACCAGTCATAAAAATTGGTTCATAAGTAAAACAGTTTCATCAATTCGAGTTGGAGAATAAATAAAGCCTTTAGGAGTCCTAAAAAGTATAATTAAGCTATGGATCTTCTTTCTTGTTGGTTTATAAAGGTGATCAAGAAGTAAAATCGGAGGAGCTGTTACTTTCCGGGCTAAATGTTAGATGGATGTAGGAGGGCGTAAGTGTACTTGCCAAATTTCAGGCGAATTAGAATTGAAGCTTCTAGGGGTGTAGGAAGTAAAATCAGACCATATTTGGTGAGGGGGTTAAATCAAAAGAATGCTTCATATTCTTCGAACTCAAAAATTTAGGTCGTAGGCTCGATGTATAAGGGAATTGAGTCGTATTCGTATAGTTAGAGGAACGAGTGAACAAAGTCCAATAAGAAAAACTACAAAACAGTAGCAAAGCAGGCAACGCCTGTTGCAAACGGTCGCATTATTATAAATTTTTTGTTTGTGTTTTGTTTCCCATTTAGACTAGTAAGTTAAATAAAAAAAATAGAAAAACAGTGATGTCAATAGTTTAAAAATAAATTTAATTTGTTGTAGATCATATCTTGAAAATGCATTTTATTGAAATGCGAAATAGCGATGCATAAACAATAAAGAAAAGAGAAAAACCAGAAAGACCTCCAACTTGAATTAAAACCAACAATATTGAATAAATATGGTCGAGTTAAAAATAATCAACATGTTAAGAAGGTTATTTTAAATAATACAACTAATTTTCCTATAAACATTCCATTAAGGAATAGGGGATACTTCTCTCACATCAATGAGGGCAGTCCGATTAAAGTTAAGCTCAATGATAAGACACCTCTTTTTTTATTCCGAGTCCGAACGGCGTTCCGTATAGTGACACTACTTGGCAGAAAAGTTTTAACATGGCAGATTACCTCACAAATGTAGCCAGCATTACTATGGGGTAACTTTACTTTATTTTAATTGGCTATGACAGAACATTTTTATTCCACTAGCCGAATGTAGAATAGCGTTCCAAGCGCCTCGATCTCATTCTGCGCTCATTCCAAAATCTCTGACACCAAGTTTCGAGGTGTCTCCCACCACTTGATCTTTCCAACGGGCTTTTGTTTGCGTGTACAACCGTGTTTGCCTTCAAAAGACTTCTTTGCTGGAACTTCTGACAACATGACCTAGCTAACGCAGCCGTTGTATTTTGAAACATGTAACTATGCTATCGTCGTTATACAGCTCATACCGCTCGTGGTTCATACGACGCCCATATTCTCCATTAACGTAAACTGGTCCATATATTTTACGAAGAATCTTTCTCTTAAATACTCCAAGCACTGCCTCATCTGCTTTCATGCCTTAGAACCATATAACAACACGGGTAGTGCGAGTATCTTGTATAGTGTAATCTTCGTCTGTCGAGAGGTGGCCTTGTTTCTAAACTGCTTACTTAATCCAAAGTAGAATTTTTTTACCAGTATTATTTTTCGCTTTATCTAAAGTTTCTAAATATCTCAAAATTTAGGTTCCCAACTTTCTCCATTTTCTTTATCTGCTCGGTTGTACAAGGCGTTTTGGGAGTTGAAACCATCCATTTCGTCTTATCTCCATTTACTATCCCTGCGCCACGTTGGCCTCATAATACATTTCAGTTAAATCGGGCAAATTTCTATTCCTGGGACCAGGGGGCCTAATTGTTGTTAACGGCGCCGGAGATCGACTTTTCTAGTTATTATACCACCATAATATGGTGGTGGAAATTAAGTACAGTGGTTCATGGTTTAAATTAATTGACGGAATGTCTTTTTCAAGGAGTCATAATAGGGTGAAGTCTGTTATTCGCACACATAAAGTTATATATATTCCAGACATCTGTGCATGTAAGATTTTTATCTATGCCTGTAGGGTATCTGTAGGACCTACATTCACGTCCAATGTTAGCCCCTGAACCTTCTAGGGTCTCTAAATTTAGCATAATTATTAGAAACCATTTCCACATTCATTATGTCAAGTTTCGCGTAGATATTCATATCGGTTCAAATCTTATAGAATATCTGGTTTATGTTATATGTTAATGTCGTTGCGTTCAACACCATGACTTGGCAATTTTTGCTGATGATTTTCCGTTACTGACTACATTACTATACATTAATAGGAGATGCATCCCAAATTTTGATTATGACATTGATCGAATATGTAAGTAGGTTCGTTGCAATAACTGGACAATTAACATTGGCAAAACTAAATGTATTGTATTGGGTTGCCCAAAAAGTAATTGCGGATTTTGCATATAGTCAGCTTTGACAAATTTTTTCACAGCTTGTGACTCTGTAATTGCGTTCTTTCTTCTGTCAGTTATCAGCTGTTACTTTTAGCTTGCTTTAGAAAAAAAAGTGTAAAAAAAGTATATTTGATTGAATTTCATTCTAAGTTTTATTAAAAATGCATTTACTTTATTTTTAAAAATCCGCAATTACTTTTTGGCCAACCCAATACTTAATGATTCTCGACGTGCTAACTCGCCTCAAAATATTATAGTCCAGAATAAAGTTGTAACTTTAACAGATTGCATCTTTAGGCTTCGAAATTCATTCAAATGTCCTCTTAACATTGCCCATAGCGCATAACTGTTTCAAATGATTCCTTACCCTTATAAATCTATTCAGCCTAAACGTCATTTTACCAACCCAAATTAAATATACATTGGCTCATTAAAAGTTTTTGCCTCACATGCTATACAGTGTCGCAGTCTATACAGTACATGTTGTACATGGCAGTATGTTTTTTCCATAACCGTAAGGGATCAATAAATTTTTCATTCTAATGGCTATTATTTTTTCCATATATTTTATGAAGGAAGAAATTCGATTTTAAACAATTGTCAGGTCTTCATAAAATTTTGTTTTTGTTAAAAGTGACCAAAAATCCAAAGAAAATAAATAAATGTACTTGCATTCCAAAGAACTTGGTTAATACTAACCTGCCAAAACCAAATAACTTGTGTTGTTTCCGGCGTACAATGTTTCAGCCTGGTATTATTGCGCCAATCATTAACATCTATACTCGATATACCACCGATAACCAATTCCAGTTCGCGTTCATCAAATGGACGTAATAAATGACTGGGTATCAATTCGCAAAAGCCTAGAAATAAAAAAACAAAAAACCATAGGGTGAAAAAATGTTGCGGTACGCCATATGCCATTTCATTTTTCACCTTTCTGCAATGCCAAGAACTGCTGTTCAATGCCACGCATAAATCTATAGTTTACATAAAGTTTCACATATTCCCGTTTATTTTCCTCGGTGACAGCTATCGATGCTCCCGAGGGCTTAAGCTCGTGCACAACCAGTGCTCCGAAGCTGTTGTTTTCAACGCTAAATGTCGATTCGATGACATTGGTAATGTTGTTCTCACTGGAAGGAAAAAAAATTAACAATTTTTGAATGTTGTTACAAAGACGAACACTTTGTTCGATAATAACTTACAGCATCCACGTTAAACTTCGGTGCAATTCGGGGTCGACTCCTTCAATATCACTGAGTGTTATTGGCTTGTTTAGCAATTGCTTATAGAATGGTGTGGTAAAACCTCCATCTAAGCAGTGGCCATGAAACACTGCTATGCCTAATGTTCGACCAACAAAGTGAAAATATGACAAATGATCAGGATTAACGCCAGAGTCGGGGTTAATCTGCAGGGTGTAATGATCATCCCGGCTGTATTGAAACAAACCGTATTGCGGATTGAGCATTTCTCGTGACAATAAGTGTAGCCACTCGCGGGCAACACCGCCGTAATCGAGGCCTTCTTCGCCTTTGAATTTCACCATTAAACGCTTGCGCATATCCTTTGGGCGCATTTTCATGATCAGTCTGTAACTCTCTTCAAATATCTCGCTGCGAGATACTTCCAATCGGCAGTGACCTGATTGAGGTTGCAATGCCTGCAACTCAGTGCGCAGTGCTCTTAATTTTCCCACAAGGTCTCTACGATATTTTGGTAGCAAATCGGCACCTTCCAGCAAACCTTGTGGCAAGTCTGCTGGAACCGCCCGTCCCTCGGGAATTCGCAGTGGCGTTGTGCTATTCGTAGTGGTACTTCCCACAACGGTCGCGGCAAGCGGATGAGAAGATGCAGGTGATAAATGTTGTATAATACTGCCATTGCCGGCTCCTCCTCCGTTCATGTTCCCACTGATAGGAGATGAATTATTTCCTGAATTGCCAGAACTACTGTTGCCTGAAGTACTAGCGGAATTTCCCGCTGGGACTACCCCACGTCTTATTAGTTGCAAAATGTTGCCATTTAAACGAGGGTCCGTGAATTGTGTTGTACGGTTATTGTGATCTACAAAGTAAACACGACCGGACGCAGTCTTTCGCTGTTCCCAACCGCTTGGCAATGGTCCTATCGAATCTAGTGTCAAATTGTCTGCGTGGAAATCCCGAGGAATCCGAGGGTCATGCCACGTTGAAACGGCCGTGGGTATGTAGTAGAAATAAACTTGGCCTTGCTGTGTAATTCGCATTTCATAGCCGTGCGGTAAGTCCATAAACGGTCTAGCAGCTTGATTTGCACTAGCTGCAGCAACGCCAGAATATCTCAGTCCACCGTTGTTTGATCGTGTACTTCTTGAGCCGCGCCTACGAGAAGAATCCTCGGCATTCCGCGATGATCTCCTTTGTGAGCGTTGAGAGCCCACATTACTTGTAGACGTCGATGATGATGTTGTTGGTGTGTTTTGGGAACGAGAATCTCCTCCTCCTCCTCGGGGCGAGTCTGCACACACCCTTTCTCTATGATTGTTTATGAGATTTGTGGAGGCATTTGGTGGTGTTACAACCGTAGCTGTTGTTGTAGTATTGCTCGACGAACTATTGGCATTTGGACTTTGCACACTATTTGCAATTCCATTGCCGGCGTTGCCATTTGTAATTTGACTTGAGCGGGTCGGGTTTTGTTGTTGCTGGTCACCTTCATTTGCATTCCAACTTGTTGGTTGTGCATGTGACATTCCAGCTGATTGTGGTTGAGCAGCCTGCGGACTGCCGCCACATGATGAATTACCATTCGTTAGATTTTGGGCAGTTTGATTCTGTTGAACTCGCTGGGGCGTTGTTGTATTGGCAGACTCTACATTACCATGGCCATTTGTAAGTATGGTTGGAGCTGGAGTTCCATGCTTTGGTTGTTTTCCGTGACTATCTTTTAGAGATTGATTGTGGCGGGGCGTTTGAGGGCCAGAACTGGACGCTGATTGCTCTGTGCTTTGATCCATTGAGTTTGTGTTTGCCCCTGCCGCATTCGATGTTGCCGAACTAGAGATTTGGGGTTGGCGGTTAGTTTTCCTGTTGTTTGGTGTCATGGATGTGGAAGCAGGTGTGGCTTCTGGAGCATCATTTGGGGCGGGGCTGCAATTCTCTTTGCCAATATTTGTTATGGAATTCGCAACAGAAGGCATTGAAAGTATCTCCGTTGAATGACGTCGTTCGTCGTTTTCTCTCCCATTACGGTTATTATGACCATTTAGCAAATTGGTGCATGTAGTTGAGCGTGTTGGACCTGAAGGATGATGTGTCGCACCACCATTTTGAGTTGTCGAGCGATGGTGTGCGGGCATTTGTTGATGCGAAGTTGATTGTTTACCGGGACGATCCCACTGTGTGGTCTTTGTCGTATGGTTAACATAATAAACTCTACCATTCCCAGTTCTACGCTCTTCCCACCCATCTGGTAAACTATCCTCTGATGAGTCGTCCTCCGACGGACCACGAACGTCTCCACCAGGGCCAACTATAGCCAAGGGATTACCACTACATGGACCATCCTTCGAAAGAAAGGCAATAATTATTTGTCCGCGGACCATTTCATCGTCATCCGTTGAAAATTTGACTAAATCCAAACGTTGGACTATGGAAGAATAATAAATTAGAATCACAAAAAAAATATTAAGAACAACTTGAAACCTACATCCAGCTCCTTTTAAACGTTGTATTGCATCAGATGATATTCGCACACAGCCCAAAAATCCGCTACCTTTGTGGATTTTTCTTTGATTCCAAACCGTTATAGTAATGGAATCGTTTCGACCCAAAAACAAATCGTAGTGTGCATTCCATTTTGGATCCAATGTTGACTTACTTATATCCGTTGAATACACTTGCCCAGTACCATCAACTTGAACTTTTGCAAAGGGATCGGGATGGCCTAAAAATAAATGCATACAAACTTGCATTAACAAAAGTTTAGAAATCTAAAATTTCTATTTTCTCAATTTTCCAATTTAAAAGAGTCTTATTAACTACAATGTGATGATTTGTGACTTTATTGATTGGACGACAAAAGATTTATATATACCCAATAAACAAAAAGCTTTTCCATAAATCACATATGTAGTTTATTGTTGAGAGGTGACTCAAGCTGATTTCACCAAAAGAACCGATATTGCTGCTTAAATAAAGGATTGTTTCAATGGTAACACATTTGGTAAGGATCTTTTACTCGTACTGAGGTATTCTTCGCCCGCTGATTGTCTTGCGTACAGTTCAAGAATTATTAATTTGTGTTTTACGTTCTGAAGTCGAGGTTGTTTATTCCTGCAGCCTTGCGAAATATCCTTTTGTGTGTCTATTTTATTCTATTTTCAAAGATAATTCATGTATGAACCCTTCATTCTAACAGCAGTATTCATTTTCATGATAAAATCAGCTCCACTCCCTCCCTTAAGAGCGACAAAATAATTTAAAAGACATTCATTTATTGCCATGCGTTTGTAGGGTCTTTTACAACTAACTGTCACAAATTCTAAACTGATCGGTTTAAAAATACTCCCTATCAAGTCTTAAGATTAACATAAGGGAGATCGATTGGCACCGAAGATCGCTTAAAAATTGAGCCTTTTATAGTTAAGAAACTTAATTTGTTTGATCGATGTGATGTATTGAAGTAAATATAACAAGACTGAAGAGCGTAAAAAATTTTCCAACATCAATGAGAGGATAACCATCGTCGAAAATTGTTTTTGGATATTGGAAAGAATGGTCCTTCAAATACAAAATTTCAATAAAAAAATTTCTTATATTTTATTTTATATATGTTGGGAGGGAATTTGGTACATAGTATTATAACTTTGTAAATGTGTTTTATGTGCTCGCCAGGGTTCGAACCGAGAAGTTCAGCATCATGGCGGACGTGCTAAACTCTGTGTTACGGTACACAGTATAACGACCGTGTCCAAAAATTGCAAAAGTAATTATATTCAGGTCGCATTTTGACAAAGACCATTCCAATTACGGAAAATGTGAAATTAGGTTTCAATAGATCCAGTAGTTTTATCTAGGGGTTCAAATCCAATCATTTTTGGCAGTGGCTTTTTTCCTTGTTTAATGACGAAATTTAAAAGCTGCACCTGTTCTCATAAATTTCAATATTTAGAGTAACCGTCGGTATAAAAGCGAACCAGTTAGTTATTTGAGGATGTTAATAGTGTGGCAGTATGGGCGATTCATCATCCTTTTCATCCTTAGTAAGTATGGAAAAGTCAGTACTATAAGTCTTTTCTCAGTACTTTTTGGACCCTAGGAGTAGTGTAGAACGTAGTACGACCGTTTTATTGGGTTGCCCAAAAAGTAATTGCGGATTTTTTAAAAGAAAGTAAATGCATTTTTAATAAAACTTAGAATGAACTTTAAACAAATATATTTTTTTACACTTTTTTCTAAAGCAAGCTAAAAGTAACAGCTGACAACTGACAGAAGAAAGAATGCAATTACAGAGTCACAAGCTGTGAAAAAAATTTGTCAACGCCGACTATATGAAAAATCCGCAATTACTTTTTGGTCAACCCAATAGAATCTTTTTGAATATAAATATTGATGATATCGTATTTACCGTGACCCAAATCTGAAGTACTAAATAAGATGAACTCGTGGAAGTGAATCCCAATTTAAGCGAATCAGGAAAAAAATAATGTATATAAACCTGTAAAAGTATCGGACTGCATTTGCCTGCGACAACAAAAGTTACTAATCTTTTTAAGTCCACCACCAAAGGATGGGATTGGAAAACTGTCATACAAGGTGGTAATTAGAGCTGGCAAAATATCGATGGCACTATCGATACAATATATATTTAATTTTTTGACTGAATATCGATTGATATTTTTCCTGAATACTATCGCAAAAATTAAATTGTTATCAAAACTTAACAAAAATAAGAAATCTGACACTGATTGTATCCTTAAAGACACATTGTGCCTATAGAGGACAAAATTTTTATCCGATTAGACTAACTTTTTCCACAATGATTTTTCTCATGACTTCCAACTGACTTTATTAACCTTTGTTTTATTTGGTCTGTGCATTGATAATGCTTCTTCATAAATCGATCTCCTGATTTTTATAGGTGATTAGGAAATTAACGATAGTATCGATACTATCGATATTTATTATTAAAACTATCGAAAATATCGAATATTGCGATAATCGATAGTTTGCCAGCTCTAGTAGTAATTCGATTTGACTTCTTGATATTGCTTCTATAAAAATCGATCTTCTGATTTTAGCTTCTATTTTCGTTTGAAATATGTATGTATGTATGTATGTATGTGTTTATTTGAGGCTTATTCTTTTTCGATTACATTTGAATACATTTATCGATAACTTAACATATATTTAGAACTATTATTGTCTCGTTCTAACACACGATGAGTACAGGTACTTGGCTACATGCTTAACAATGTGAAGAGTATATGAATGGAATACAAAACAAAATGTCAAAAATAAAAAAAGGCTTGCTCACGGCCTTTACTATTGCTAACAGAGCTTAAGAGAGTCTGTTAAAAAAAAATAAATACTTAGAACTAAATAACATATAAATCGAGATAACAATTTCTGTTAAAGGCAATAACAAACAGAGGGTAATGGATGAACCAATTAATGAATGAATGTCAAAATGTAAATATCACAGATTTGTAGATGTATTGGTATAAACTAACGAACGTTCATACTATAGAAGGCAGAATGCTAACATGTTTTGATTTCTTATTTCTTTTGTTAACTTGATTTGTGCTATGCACGTTGTTATTTTTTTTTTGGAAAGCAATAGTATTGCTTGTTAAAAAAAGTGTTAATATTAAAAAAAATAAATAAATAAATTGGTAAAATTTTATACAAAACAAAAAAAAGGATAAAGTGTATAAGTGTATATCATCCTCTATGTGATCCAGGTGTGGATTTTTTGTAAAATTCTGGTGTACTGTGACGGGCTGATTCGTTGTCATCAACTTGGGTAATTATGGCAACAGGAGAAAGATAGGCTGAATCAGCCCATGATGAAGTTTCTTGCAATTCATATATTTCTTTTACTAGGTCATTTTCGTGGGTGGCCAGGCGTCCGACAAATAATTTCTGGAGCTTGAGCGCGTATGTGCATAAAGGTTCAATGCCGGATATATCATAAATGTAAGTATTAGAGTATTTTTTGGTGCGACTTTGGTAATGTCTGTTTACACATTTCCTTAGAATTCTACGTTCGTAAATTTCCAATTCTTTGGCTACTGTCGGGGAGATAGTGAACCATATTGGAAAACCGTAAGTCAACACGGGTCTGATAGCAACCTTATAAAGCAATAATTTCGTAGCCTGAGGTAAATGCTTGCTATTCAATATATAAGAAAATGAACCTAATATCTTTTTCGTTTTTTGTAATGTTGCTCGAGCGTGGGAATTAAACTTCAACATCTTGTCGAATGTGATGCCGAGGTACTTGACGCTTTGTTCTATCGGAATATTGACTCCATCCAATGTAAGTTCCAATGTCTTGCTTTGAGGTACAACAAATTTCGGGCATTTACCAGATGGATTCCTGATGCAGATGGCCCGGGATTTGGCTGCGTTAATCTTTATGCCCCATGTTTTGTAATAATCATTTATGACGCTGAGGTGTCGTGCAGCTTTAGCCAGGGCAATTTCTGGAGAAACATCATGGGCATAAATAAGGCAATCATCTGCGTATAGAATGGCCTGGGAGTATTGTGTTGTATGTGGAAAGTCGGAAAGGAAGATATTGAAGAGATGGGGCGCAAGGACGCTTCCTTGAGGCACCCCACTGTTGACGAAGCCAAAGGATGATGCTGTGCCCCGAATATCGACACAAAATCTACGGTTGGCGAAGAAATTTGACATCAATTTAATCAGGTAAGGGTCCATATCTACATCGATTAATTTATACAGTATTCCGAGGTGGCAAACGGAATCAAATGCCTTCTCGATGTCCAGGGATATTGCAACTGTACAAGTTTGATTCCGCAGATTTACAATAATGTCATTTTGGAATTTTAAGAGTGCATGTTGCGTGGAGTGCCCTCTCTTAAAACCAAACTGATAATTCGTAACGGGTTCAATGATAAATCCATTTTCAATTTTGTCTTTCAGAACATGTTCAAATATTTTTCCAATGTTTGACAACAATGAGATCGGACGAAAATCAGACGGGGTTTTTGCATCGGCTTTCTTTTTTATTGGGATAATTTTTGCAACTTTCCACTCAGATGGAAAGTACCCGTTGTTGATGCAGTGGTTGAATATAAAGGTGAGTAATTTCAAGGCAGAATTGGGAAACCTTTTTATTAAAAAATTGGATATACCATCCAGACCGCTAGATTTTTTGTTGTTTATAGATTCAATAATGGCCTTGATTTTTGCAGGGTTGGTAAAATGAAGATCGTCATGGTTATGAAGGGCGTTGAGATCGAGATCAAAGTTGAAGATATGGCGTGGAATGACATCGACACAGTTTGATACTTTTGGTAGTAAGTCATCAACAGGATTTGTAGGCAAACGTTGACAGAATGTATCAGAGTAGAACTCTTGGAATTGTTGGGCGATGTCTAAGCTATTGGTAATGGTGTTATTGTTGCGGACTAGTTGTTGGCAAAAAGGCGCCTTAGTTTTACCAGTAATTTGATAAATTTTTCTAAATGCGGAAGGACCAGGTTTAATATCTTGTAACTTCTTATTAAACCTTTGAGCCTCTTCAATGTTGACAGACTCCTTAATAATAATTTTCAGCAGTTGTATCTGTTTTGATAAAACGTTGTACTCACTGTTTGTTCTGTTTCCAATTCGATGGAAGATCTTTTTTAGCTCCTTTTGCCACAAATGTTTAATTTTGTAAAGCTTCTTGGTTTTTTCCGAGAGAGGGAACTTTTCGCCATTGACTGAGATCTGTTTACTATGAGAATTGTGGATTGTTGTAAATGATGTATTAAAATTGTTTATCAAATCATCTATTTCATAATTTTCTAGGTTTGATGGCGAAGATGGCAGTAGTCGGCATGAAGCATCGTTGATATCCTGGATGAACTCGGCCCAGTTCGTGTCTTTATAAGATGTATAGGTGCGTGGAATTCTCATTAGCAATTCCGGGTGATCTACACGAAGAGACAGTTTGATGGGGAAGTGGTCCGAGAAGGACGGCAAGGTTGATATTTCGAAATTTGGGACATTTCGATTTAAAAGATGTGGGCTAACGAGGAAATGGTCTAAATATGATAGACCATTCGGATATGATGGGGATGAGTCACAGATTCGGACAACATCTAGACTGTTATCCTCAAGCCAATTGCGCAATATTTTACCGTTTGAGTTTTCAAGGTGGTCACCCCAAACTGGGCTCTTTGAGTTTAAATCTCCACCAAGAATGAATCCATCGAAGCTCTTACAAAGTTGGATTAATTTGGAAAGGTCTGCCTCCAACTTTTGTGCCGGATAATTACATTGGACGTAGAGAGATCCAATTAAAAATTTGTTGTTGTTTGAAAACTCTATCTGGACAAGGGAAACATGTATGCCAACATCATTTAAAAAGACTCGATCATACCCAATCTGGTTCCTGATGACAACGGCGACTCCAAGAGGTGAGTTGTCACATATAAAGTTATATCGATCCAATTTAATCTTCTTATTTCTTTTTAGGTGGCATTCCTGTATGAAGCCGATATCAATTCTGTTGAGGTGCAGTGTGTCCTTAAGATCTATTTGACGACTGATGTCAGTGAGGGATCTTACGTTGAAGGTTAGAAATCTCAAGAACCTATGGTCCATAACTAACTCTTATTTTATTTAGGAGGCGCAAAAACTCTGCTTTGGCCTCGACCTTGGTCATGTTCGCATACTCAGAGAGAAATATATTCACCTCCTGTTCCAGTGTCAACTCTTCGGGCTCCAAAAAAAGGGAAGCCAGTTTCAAAAACTGGTCTATTGCTGGCGGCTTTTGTTGCTGTGCTCCAGGTTGCGCTGAATGCTGGTGAAAAAGGTTCGAGAAAGTCTGCCCTGGGGTTATTGCGGACATACCGACAGCTCTGTTAACATTGGCCTTTGCGAGAGATCTCTCCTCGATGGCCTTTGAAATCCTTTGCCTACGAGCAACAGCATATTTCTTAAATGTTGGACATCCACGCCAGTTTGCCGGATGACCTGCCTCACTACAATTATTACAATAGGGTTCTGAAGAATCCTCTTTTCTCCTTTGACACTCGCCTGGGCCATGATTCTGGTCACATTTAACGCATTTGTACGCAGAATTGCAGTTCCGCGAAACGTGACCCCACCGTTGACACCTATGGCACTGAATTTCCGAGTCCTTCTTCTTCGGCCTCTCCCATGTAATAATTTGGTTTTGTAGCCCTTTGATATTAGCAATATCAGAGAGTGCTTTTCCTGGCAGTAATGAAACTAAGAAAAGACCAGTGTTAGTATTTCTTTGTGTTCTAAACCTCGACACACTTGCCACCGTATCTGGGACAATTTCATCTAATTCAGCCTTTATCTCTTCAATTCCAGTGTCTGCAATGAGACCTCTCAGTACAAATGATGGTTGTTTAAGTTCTTTCGGTGTAAATGAATATGAATGAACTCCCTTTTCACGCAATATCGCCATCATTGAGGAGTGGACGGAAGAATCAGCAAAAAAAATCTTACTTTTATTTTTATTGATATTCTTTACCTTAAAAGAAAATGTCGGAATTGTTTTCCTTAAGGAGTCGACGAGAGTTTTAATATTTACATTAAAAAGGAAGATAGGTGGACACCATTTTGGCTTTTGTCCGCTGTTGTTGTCATTGTTGTTATTATTGCCCTTATCGGCTTGGGCGGGTTGAGTTGCAGTAGTAGAGGCGGCAGAAAAATCAACTTGGGTAAGAACCCCAAGAATGCCAAATGGGTTATCATCAGTTTGTTTATGTTTCTTAAGCCTCTCACTAAGATCCGGAATGTCTACATCATTTAAACCCAGGGCGGATTCATGACGGTGTCTTTTGTTGTTGTTTATTTGTGCACTCTCTTTATTGTTGGATTCGGCCATCAAATTTCTCTGGGAAGTTGATGCTTCTACCTCAGCGACATCGAAGTCCATGTCAGGTGGACTGAAGCCAGGCATCTTTATGCAAAAATTGCAGCTTAGATGCCTGTTTCAAAGTCAAAATTATAAGAATTCTATGAATTGCAATTATTTCTTTTTTTCCGCGATAAAAAAAACACTTCTAGTTGAGCTCAGTGTTGCCAGCCGTCCGTTTGAAATATAGGTGATTAGGAAATTAACGATAACATCGATCTATCGATACTTATTATAAAAACTATCGAAAATATCGAATGTCGCGATTATCGATAGTTTGGTAGCTCTAGTGGTAATTCCATTGGGTTGCCCAAAAAGTAATTGCGGATTTTTCACATAGTCGGCGTTGACAAATTTTTTCACAGCTTGTGACTCTGTAATTGCATTCTTTCTTCTGTCAGTTATCAGCTGTTACTTTTAGCTTGCTTTAGAAAAAAAGTGTAAAAAAAGTATATTTGATTAAAGTTCATTCTAAGTTTTATTAAAAATGCATTTACTTTCTTTTAAAAAATCCGCAATTACTTTTTGGGCAATCCAATATTTGACTTCTTGATTCACTAGAAGCCTCAACTTCTGTCCGATTTGGCAGAAATTTTGCACGAAGTGTTTTGTTATTTTCTGAATTAAATTGCCAGTAGAATAGAGCGGGAGAGTTTGTAGGAGTGGGCAACATTTTGAAAGTTTGGTAATTGAGAGCTTACAAATTTCTACTAGAGGTTTTTCCAAGCATAAATTTGCAGCACCGAACAGCTGTTTAATGAAAAACAGCTGTTTTATTAAAACAAATAGCAAAGGCTTTGCTTACTCTTCCGCAAATTTATACTGGAAAAGTCGACGAACCGACATTGTTTTTCAGTGTCCACATTATTGGAGATGGTTGGAAGTGAGAGATAGAAATAAGGCATATGCGACGTTAGCGCTTAAAGAAATCATTGAATATATAATAAAAAGAAATATGGGTAAAAGGGAAATGAAAAAACCCAACTCTTTTTATGTTAAATTACCCACAAATTTGAATGTACGATCGAGATATCGATTAGAAAAGTTTAAGCGAGCTCTAAAAGATATACGCAAGCACGACACGATAGTATTCATAAACCAAGATAACACTAATTATTAAATCCTGTTTTATTGGCCCAATCATCTGATTTCCCTTTGAAAAAACCGGCTGAACAGAGTCTTAAATCCGGTTTTATTGAGCAGTGTAAACGCTGTTAAAGATTAAAGACTATACGCAAGTATGAAACGTTTATATTCATATACCACGATTTCACTAATCATTAAAACTTATCTTATTGGCTCAATCATCTGATTTCCCTTTGAAAAATCGGCTGAAAAGAGCCTTAAAACCGGTTTTATTGAGCAGTGTAAACGCTGTTAAAGATTAAAGGCTTTACGCAATTATGACACGATTAGATTCATAAACCACGATTTCACTAATCATCTGATTTCGCATTGAAAAATAATCTGAAGAAAGACTTAAATCCGGTTTTATTGAGCAGTGTAAACGCTGTTAAAGATTAAAGGCTATACGCAAGTATGACACGATTGGATTCATGATCCACGATTACACTAATCACTAAAACCTGTTTTATTGGCTCAATCATACCATTTCCCTTTGAAAAATCGGCTGAAGGGAGCCTTAAATCCGGTTTTATTGAGCAGTGTAAACGCTGTTAAATATTGCATGGTAAGAGGAGTTTAAATAATTTCTGTTCCAAATTTCGGAGTGATTTTTCCCTCACGCTCACGAGAAAAAAAAGCACAACTTTTTTATATCGACTGTGATGCCTGACCATAATACGGTCCTGCAGGCGGAGATCCGGGCGATCACGGTCGAAGTGGTGTGGTGCTAACGCGAGGACGTCGAGTGTGAACATCTTTACCGACAGTAAAATTGCGATAAGGGCAATAACAACCAGGACGGTAGGGTCACGAACTGTCTTGCAGTGTAAGAATGAGAAAAACGCCTTATCTGAGGATGGCAAAATCCGCATCGTTTGGGAGTAAGGGGGAATGAAAGTGCAGACGATTTGGCGATGAAGTCCAGGGGAAGCAGTCCGAGTTAAGGGAGTGGGCGGAGAATGCGCATGCAACATTTTGGAACAGCGAAACGGTCGGTAGGACGGCGAAAAGCCTATGGAGAGATTCAGATCGTGAGTAGACGAGGCTATTATAGAAAGGAGGTAAGAAGCAGGTCAGTATAGCTATTGGTATCATAACGGGACATATAGAACTACGAGCTCAATTATGTAAAATCGGTGCGGTAAAGCAATTAAGGATTGTGTAAGTAGCACGGAATTCCGAACTTTAAATTTTCTTCTAAGAGTTTACTTTATAGTTTTTAGAGCGCACAACAAGCCGATTACTGGCTTAGGTGTATGTCCATAGTGGCATGGGGCGGATTTATAACTGCACCCTCTTTTCAACCTAACTTAACCATCTCGTGGTTCGTGATGTCTCACGAGTCGTGATTAGCGTTTTGAGTCGTGTTTCATGCTCACGCACGAAGAATTTTAATTCAATCACGATCGCGCGTGACACGACTATTCACGTACACACCTCTACTTTATGGTATTCACAAGTTTATGAAAAATAGCACGACATCTTCTAACTATTGCCTATGTTGTTTTCATTTCTACTTATGTAAAAAGAGTTCGCACGCACCAAAAGAGCGTAAGCTGTTGATCGAAAAAGAACGGAGCACAACTTTTGCCCATGCCTGGTATATGCCATGTTTACATGGCATAGCAGCCATGTAAAAACTTCTCACCAAAAATACATCGCACTGTGGCACATCATTCGCACTCGTTTATAAAAATAGGCCACATTTCAATGAGCTTGACTTGAATCAGACATTTGTTGTTGTTGTTGTAGCCACATTTTCATGTGGATGAGGCGATCCTCGTCAATCCCCGTAGGTGAGCAAGCTCGCTCTGGTCCAAAGAACCGACCGCCGCAGGAACAATGTGGCCATAGGGCCATTCACTGAAACATACATGCAAAGCTTGGTCTAAATCAGTTCCCGCTGGATTTGAATGTATCAAATGACAATATGTAATTGTTTCTTTGCAAATTACATTTGAATCTGTTTCTTTTCGATACACAAAGTAGTGAGTCAAGTAGTAAAAGGGTCGAATCGACCTGCTGCGAAACATTTGTTCTACCTGTTTTTTGGGATAATGGAACAATTTCATAAACAGATTACCGTTACCCTTAGAAATGCGAGTAAATGGAGCAATATGATCTCCGCTTATTACACTGTTATCTGTCAGCAATGGCTAACTTTAAAACTAGGGTTAGCATAGCTCGATTGGTGGCAGAATAGGTCAAATACCCAAACAACTAGTATTGTTCCACTACAAAAGCGGCCAACTCCATGTTAAATACGCCACTCAAACACATTGGAAGTAAACAGATGTGTAACTAGTACTGCTTACTTCATGATTTAAGCAATTCTAATACAAAAATTAGTTCCCTTCACCACCGGGTTTATAAGGGGATATTAACCTAACTTAGCAAAACCAATGATTTTTCAACTGTTAGCTACCGATGACATGACTTTTTTGGAATATACTACACTCACCTAAAGATTGATCTCTAGATTTTTTTTATTAATCACACTTCTTCTATTCAGAAATAAATCGCCCTTCATAAATTAACAATAGATTACCGCAATTACTCAAATCTAATTTAAGAAAAAAACGAAAATGTGATTTGTAACCGACAGCGTCACACAAAATAAAAATTAAACTTGCTAAATGCGTGTTGTGCTTTGCACTATTGATATGTAAAAGTAGAACAGTGCCGTTAATATATTTATACAAAAATATATTATAAAAATCGTATGAGTAATAAGCAGTGTGATGTTAAACCATGTCCTCGGTATATTGCAAATTTTCCCATCAACATTACATTTAGGGACAGGGGCAAACTTCTCACATATCAATATGTGCTGGCCGATTCAAATTTAAGCTCTGTGATAAGGGCCTCCTTTGTATAGCCGAGTCCAAACCGACTCCTTTCAATTGTTGTTTGACGCCCAGTTCGTTAGACATTTATATACATGTACAAATATTTTAAGCGCAGTGACTTTCGCTGCTATTTTGCTCATATAACTGAGTACTATTTCTGCGGTATTCTGAGTACTATTTCGAGGGAAACGACTACATATTGGGTTGCCCAAAAAGTAATTGCGGATTTTTTTTAAAAGAAAGTAAATGCATTTTTAATAAAACTTAGAATGAACTTTAATCAAATATACTTTTTTTACACTTTTTTTCTAAAGCAAGCTAAAAGTAACATCTGATAACTGACAGAAGAAAGAATGCAATTACAGAGTCACAAGCTGTGAAAAAATTTGTCAACGCCGGCTATATGAAAAATCCGCAATTACTTTTTGGGCAACCCAATAATATCTTGTCATATAGTCGGTGGCTTTTCAAGTTTGCCATATGCCATTTTTGACTATTCGAGTTATAGCTGCTTTTTAAGGTTTTCTATCATGTTCTACCAGAACTGTGGCTAGGGTTTCTACTAAAGTTCCTAAGACTTCCCATCACACATCGATTCCCTAGTCATTTTTTCTCAAAACAAATAAACAATCGACGTTACATGTATGTATCTTCCAAGAAATTCCTATTCGGTGGTAAAGTACCGTCTTAAAAATTTCCCCTTAGTGCAAAACAATGCTGCATCTTATCAGTAATCTCTGTCATGGGAATCCCAATCAACTGAACTTGATAAAGACATTCTATACATCTTTTACACTATAAAAAGCCTTAAGCACATAGGATGTGTATCAGTCGTCGTCTCACCATCCACATAGCCTAAATAATACTAAAATAATACACTCTTCACATCATCTACTGAAATGTTCGGAAAAAGTTTTATTATTCTCTTTGCCATTGTTATATATACATTAACAAATTTGGGCATATCGGAAGCTTATATTGATCGCAGACCAAATACTGGATATCAGAGGCCACTGCCCATACCAACAACGCCGCCATTTAATCCTCATGCTAGAACATGGTAGATTGAAAAACATCTTCCTGCTGCATATATTTAAGCTTTTCGATTTATTCAAAGTTTGCCTCAATAAATTTTATTAGTTAATTAATGTTTGCAATGGCTCATCTGGATAGATGAAAAATAATCAGAAGATTGCTCTACTGGCATAAATGGATGATTGTACATGAACTTAACAACAGTGTGACCCTTTTACAATTATTAAAACCAATAAAGAATTATTCTAATTTAAATCTGCGTTTGCGTAAAAAGTATTCGAAACGATATTTACTTAAAAATGTTTTTCGTTCGCATGAAAATAATGGGGGCATACAACAAGCGTCATTCGTTTTGTATGATTCAAAAAAATTGATCATATCCTATCCATAATTTGCTATACTCTATAAATACTTAGACAAAACACTTTGTATACAATTAGACACATACGAATATGTATGCAGGTAAGTGTTTAAATGAATATAAGTTCGTTTCCACTATTTAACTACTATTAACGATTTAATCCTACTTTTATCTTTAACAGTTCAGAATATAATACCAAATATAGTTGAAAATACCCAACAAAACAACAATAAAATGACAAAAAAAAACTAAAAGTACGGTCAGGCCGAAGTGTATATACACTTCACCGTGAATCGAATTTGACACGTTGTCAAATGACTTATTTAAATATATAGGAAGTACATCTACAGACACTTGTCATGACTATCAGAAGTCGTGGAAAGTAGAACGTTTTACATTTCACCCAAATAATTGTGCCCTCTAGAGGCTAAAGAAATCAAATCGGGCATTTGCTTTATATGGGCGCTATTTCAGTTTATAGAACTATACGGATCATGCTTGGCACGTTTGTTGGAAGCCATATCAAATATTTACGTTGAAAATTTCAGCCAAATCGGGTTGTAATTGGACCTTCTAGAGGTTCTAGAAGTCAATACATGCATAATAGGCTTGCAATGTAAATAAATAAAACAACCAGTAAAAGCGTGCTATGTTTGGCCGGGCCGAATCTGGGAACCCACCACCATGGATTCTGCTAAAAATTTATACAAAATAAATTTAGTTAAAGGGCATAATTTTATTCTACATACCATATTTCTGTCAAACCAGCAAAAATGAAAGCTTGTAGGAAACGAACAAGGATGACCGAGAGACCGGTTTGCATGGGAACAATATCAGGTTATTATTGGCACAGTTATTGAAAGTCATAACAGAACACCGCATGCAAAATTTCAGCCAAATCGCGGCTTGTAAGGGCTCAAGAAGTCAAATCGGGAGGCCGGTTTATATGGGAGCTATATCAGGTTATAGGCCGGTTCGAATCGTACTTGACAAAGTTGTTGAAAGTCATAACTGAACACCAAATGAAAAATTTCAGCCAACTCAGATGAAAATTGCGGCTTGTAAGGGCTCAAGAAGTCAATCGGGAGGCCGTTTTATATGGGAGCTATATCAGGTTATAGGCCGATTTGCACCGTATTTGGCACAGTCGTTGGAAGTCATAACAGGACACTACGTAATCAATTTCAGCCGAATCGGGCAAATATTGTGGCTTCCAAGGGCTTAAGAAGTCAAATTGATAGATCGGATTACATGGGAGCTATATCAGGTTATAGACCGATTCGGACCGTACATGCCGCAGTTGTTGGAAATCATAACAAAACACAAACTTCTCACATATCAATGAGTGCTGTCCGATTCAGGTTTAAGCTCAATGATAAGGGGCCTCCTTTTTATAGCCGAGTCAGAACGGCGTGCCGCAGCCTCTTTGGGTAGAAATGTTTACATGGAGGGGATAACCACCGCTGAAAATATTTTTCTGTTCTCGCCACGATTCGAACCCAACCGTTCATAGGCGGACATGCTAACCTCTTCGCTACGTTGGACTCCGGTGAGAAGTTTGCCCCTGTTCCTAAATGGAATGTTCATGGGCAAATTTGCATTTGACGTATTACGACGTGGCAAAAAAAATCGTAGGAAATACACAGAAAAAAATATAAATCGGATTAATCACGAAATTAATTAATGTTCATAATTATAATACCCTCCCCCATAGGATGACGGTATAATAATCTAGTCATTCCGTTTGTAACACCTCGAAATATTGATCTTGATCGTCTCGAGATTTTGAGTCGAGCTAGCCATGTCCGTTCATCCCTCTGTGACTCCGTCTGTGGTAACCACGACAGCGGTCGAACGGGTGAAGCTATTGTAGATACCTGAAATTTCGCACACATACTTCCTTTTGACGTAGGTCGGGGATGGTGAATGGGCCATATCGGTTCAGATTAGAATATATCGCCCATATAAACCCATCCATCCATATGAATGCAGTTCCCGTTTGATTTGGCTGGAATTTAGCCACATTGCATGTGGAGGTAGCGATCCTCGTCAAACTCCAAAAGATGAGTAAGCTCGTTTATAGGACCGTTCCCTGCAGAAACGTGATGACCATTGGTTATTTAAAGGCGCCAATAACTCGCCTTGGCATATAGAGCATATAGGCACTCAGAATTCAAGCAAGGGCCTGTACTTGCCAGCTTCTCACTGAGACGCTCTACTTGATACCGCTGATTGTCCGCGATTGCTGTTGCAGCTACTCCGTATACTAAGCATCCCACTATCTGCAACTTGTGGACGCGCCCGGTAGCTCTTAGCTGAACTTCACGTGTTAACTATGACCATCACACAGATCGGAGCTTAAAGTTCCAACCTGATATAGCTCCCATATAAACCGATGCCCTGAAAAAACTTCTCGAGCCCCTGGAATGCGCAAATCTTATTCGATTTGTTTGAAATTTTGCACTGACCTCCAATATGTGTGCCAAGTACGGTCTGAACCGGTTTTTAACCTGATATAACTTCAATATTAACCGGCATGGATAAGCAATACACAGACTGGAACATTGAGTTCCGAGGAGCTTAGCTGCAAGCTATCATGCGCGTCTACGCGTTGCGGACAGTGGAATGTTCCATAGGAAGTAGCTGCAACTGCAGTGAGAAACCGGGCGGCACGGGGTCTTGCATAAAAGTAGTAGTAGTTTTTGAGTAGTTTTTAATTCCTAATTTATTTTTTAAGAGAATTATATGTACTATAAATTATTTTTGGTAATATTAGTTAAGTTTATGAGATTAACTATTTTTGAGTCGTATTTAATTCCTGATTTATTTTTAAGAAAACTTTAATGAATTGTTAATTTTGTAGTGTTTTAGTCATATTTGGTCTAATGACTTGACTAATAAATGAGCAAATTAAATCAAAAATTAAATTAAAATTAAAAACTAAGTGCTTAGGATGCTTGATATGACAAGGCGGCTTATTGGAGCCTTTAAATAACCAATTGGCCACCCTGTTCCCGAGACGATCGGTCCGGAACGAGCTTGCTTACCTACAAGAGCTTGACGACGAAGGCCACTTCCTCATGCAAATGTGGCTACAACACCAACCATACCGGCGGCTGACACAATATAACTATGAGCACCACACAGGTTGGTACTTTAAGCTCCGAACTAAATGGTGTTCATAGTTATCATGAGAAGCTCAGCTAAGAGCGTCCACAGGTTGCGGATAGTGGAATGCTCCATTCGAAATAGCTGCAGCAGTATCAACCAAGTGGTGAATCTCAGTCCCGGCACGGTATGGCTTTGAGCACCACACGGGTTGGAACTCCAAGCTCCGATTTGTGTGGTCTCCATCTTCATCACGAGCTCAGCTTAAAGTTACCGGCCGCATCCACAGGTTGCGGATAATGGGATGCTACGTATAAGAAGTACATGCAATTGCAGGCAATCAGCGATATCAAGTTGAGGCTCAATGGGAGGACGGGCGGCACCGGTTCTTGCTTAAATACTGATTGCCTATGATACTCGAGATAACTACGCTAGTTATTGGCGGCTCTAAATAATCAATGGCCATAAAGTTCCCCCGGTGATCGATCCTATGGTCTGTAACAAGCTTTCCCACCTATGGAGCTTGGCGAGGATAGCTACATTCAAATACAAATATGTGGCTACAAAAACAACAATAACTATGGCCAGGGCCTACAGTTATGTTGTGTTTCAACAGTAATATAAATGTTGAGGCATTTCATTTATTGACAAATATTTATGCACATGCATATGTATGTGTTTTTCTAAACAATTAAGAACGTATCTTTTTCGTACACAAATCCTCATTGACATATATTGATTGAAGTAAACATACAAAAAATAATAATATATGTAACTATTTGCTTATACTTACGAAATAAATCCTTCCGAACCAAATTTCTTGCACACAATACTGCAAAATAAAGAAAATTATTTGGTTTAGATGTATGAAGTAACTAGATTGTTATAATTTTTAAAATATTCTTTTAACAATTCTTATTCAACTTACTTGTTATACGAATTTTGTGTGCTCCATTGCGACGTGGATATTCCAACTTATTCATAATTTAATAACGAAGAATAATACAATTATGCACAAAACTAATAAGATTTAATGTAGATGTAACTTAAAGCATATTTATAGACGTTGATGATCTTTATGTAGTTACAGACATTTTCATAGCTAATTTTTTTTTTGTTCTGATTTGTCGCCTCTATATTCTAGATACCCGTTCAGAAACTGGAATTAAAATTTCGCAAAAAAGATAGCCATATATAAAATGCAATAAAAACAATTTTTCCACAGCAGTAAGGCAAAATTACAAATCGCATATGGGTACATTACAAATAATTTAAATAACGTAAAATTCTGGAGAGGTTAGCAGGTCCGCCTAGGTTTTAATTCTGGCGAGTCGATCAGAAAAACATTTTCAGCGCTACTTTTCCCCTCTTAATGCTGGCAACATTTGCGAGGTACTATGCTATGTAAAAACTTCTCTCGTTCGGACTCGGCCATCAAAAGGAGGCCCATTATCATTGAGCTCAAAACTTGAATGGGGCTGCACTCATTGAATTGTGAGAAGTTTGCCCCTGGCGATCCTGCTAATCTCTGTCATACGGTGACCTCCCAGATTAAGGTCCTTAACCTGTCTGTTTACAATCTTATAGCTCCAGATGTCTGGAAATGGAAAAAAGTCTGAATTCATGAAAGCTTCAAGAATCCCTTCATGGCTCTTGACCTATCGCAGCTATTCGATACGGTGAGAAGCCACGCTTTTCGCCGAACATCGCCAGGACGTCTATTCATTTTTGTTTGAAACGTTGGATATAAAATAATTTTGTGTGGTCGCCAGCGGTAAGCGGTAATTTAAGGACAAGGCTACGTAGAGTGAAACTTGAAACTGGGAATTTCATAAGGTATGGTGATATCCTCGAAACTTTTGAACCTCAATCTATTCTTTATTCCACTCTCTCCAAACGCCAATCAAATTATTTTCTTGTCTGCATACGTTCCATGAAAAAGATGTGCTGAGTTTCCTTTTTTTCAAAAACACTGAAAACTTTACTTGGTATGCAAATGTTGACTGGTATAAATCTTTTTTAGAAGCTTCCTTTTTACCAAAAATAAAAGAGTAAACACCTCTAAAACTAAATTGTGCGTAAATAAATGTAAAAGTAAATTACCATATACCAAACGAAACAAGCCATTTTCAATGCAGACTATTAAAGCATGAGTAATTAATTGCATGAGTACCTGTATTAAAAATGGAAACTCCGCTCTATTCTGAACTAGCTGGATAATTTTTCAAAGGCAATATACATATATATATATATATGGAAGCATAAATCTAAACTACATATATTTTTGATCCTTTTTGTAGCTCAAAGCACAATACTTTATCAAATCCAGATGTCCACTACTATACTTTAGTTACCACCAATCTTCTGATTAGGGAAAATTGTTAGGGAATAATTTGCATTTTTCCAAAGTGAATAGTTTAGGCTGCTATGATCCTAATAATAGTTAAATTGCGAAACATAAAGCTTATACATTTTTGCCTTACGCTATTGTCGTACGCTGTACACAATTACACTTCTAGCTCTTCACTTGCAACACACACATTTATTTTTCAATTGCAAACAAATTCACGCCTTAATTTCCGAAATTCCACACCCTCTATTTTAATGCATGGGCAGTCAACATTTTTGGCTGTCTAAAATCTAAATGCCTAAGTAGAAACTTGACATAATTTTCTGGACGAAAATTCTAACAATTGAGTATGAAAAGGGGTTTTATTTTTATGTCTCGTTCCAGACCACCACCACGACGATTTTCGATTTTCTTTCTATACGTCTTGTCCCGAGAAACCGACAATATATAATATTGATCTATACGCATAAACGAGCTTTACACATGATATGTAATGTCTTGGTACGTCGGAAATATATTTTTCACAATCAAACTATCAATTTATTAAAACATTAAAACTATAAAAGTTAATAAATTTAATATGCGTTCAACACCAAAACTTCCGCCATATTGGAAAAAACTGACAACTTCAAATTGCGTTGCCAAACAGGGATGTTGACACAAGGTTCACTAATAGAAGGTTACATAAAATTGCGAAAAACAGAAAGTGGAAAAACGCCATAAACATTGAGGTAGTCAAAAAGTATAGGTTAATGCAGGATCAGGATACATTTATAAGGTGAGGTCATGCGAACAGCTGAGTACAATTTGGTTTATTTTTGTTTTGATTTTGCAGTAAATCTAAATGTCAAAGGTTTGCGGATGTTAACCGCTGTTCGTGTGAGACCACATTTATAAATTCGCCTTGGCAATTGTCACTCAAGGTAGTTAAGTTGGGGGTCGATGTCGGATTTACTAGTAGACGATGTCGGATTCACAAGTAGAAGGTTAGGTCACTGTTGTTGGAAAACCCTTTACAATCTAGACAAATTTATACAAGTTAAAGTTATGGAATTTTCCAATTCCACAGCTGTATTCAAATCCTACTAGAACATCAAATGCCTTGTTTGGATTTTAAACTTTTTTTTACATTTTGTATCCTTTTTTACATTTCAATTGGTTTAATTTATAATTAACTTGCTTATAAACATAAATCTTTTGATCCACAAATTTGACAGCCTAGTGGGAATTTGCTCCATTATCTTCACAGGGTTGTATAGTTGGTTTCGTTGTTGTTGGGCTAGTGACTTTACCTTCTTTATTCTACCAAGCATAGTTATTGTTCGCAGTTGGCAACGTTCTCGTATACGTATGCATGCGAACTTCCTTTCAACCTGCAGCTGTGATATTTGCGCCAAATAGGTAAATTTGGCATTCATCCAAAAAATATGCCTTCGATTATCATTGAAATCAATAGTAAACAAATATGTGGCGACGAAAAATCAAATCTTAATATGCACTTCTTGCCTGCACAAATAAAAGGTGATGGAGACGCTAATGTGGATTCATATTTCAACGTTTACACGCGTCAAGAACAAGGAGTCCTTACTAATTCCTTACGCGGATATCCGCTACAGGGTAAAACAAAAAGTGTGCCCACTAATTATAAAGGTAGGTAGTTAGACTCAACTCTGGAGTTTATTGCGAAATTGCTTAATATTCTATATTTGTAGCTTTAGTGTTGCAGGAAACGCAAAAGCCCTTAGATGAGGAAGCAGATCGTGTTCTCCGTATCAAAGGATCATTTAACGAATTTACGTATTGGAACTATGATAAAATTCCTTCTGCATCTGATGGATATAACCAGGCCATGCAATTGTTGGACATTGTTGGAGCCGTAAGATAACTGCATTTTGAATGTTTGCGCACTTGAATCACTGACCTTTTTTTTCAGTTATCAACAACAATTACCGAACAAGATGTTCTTAAGGAAATTGAGACCAAGAAGAGTTCTTCAAAATAGTATTATTTATATGTCGAATTTTATGAAATAAATTATATTAATTTTTAAAATTATAAGATGGTTATAATTAGCATGTGTGTTTTTTCGACACAATGTAAATAGTTACAGTCCGCATGCGTCTCGAGTTTAATAGAGATTGGAATCAGTGACAATTAGGCTTAGCGCATGTTCTATTACCCATAATGGACCATTCTCGTTAGATGTTGGATTTTAGATATTCGAATTCTAAAGTTATGGCTTGCTGAGATTTTACACTTAGAGTGCAGTCTAATAGTTACTCTTTGGTAGGTCACTGCTGTAGCTGTTGTTGCTAGTTTGCTCCTTTAAAATGTTGGAGAGGGAGCCGGTTGTTATTTGGTTTTGCGTTTTGCCTAAACGGAACAAAACTGTTTATGCGTAGTTGAGAAGTAAACCACCGGAAGCCTTATAATTTTTCTATCATTTGCTTTTGACCTGGTTATTTCCATATGTTTGCTAAATAACAACTCAATTACGGGTTAGCTTCCGTACTCGACCCTAGTTTCCTTCATTTTAGTTTTTCTAAATTCTCCGAGCTTAGCAACTTGCGTTTGGTGCTTCAAGAGTGAGTGATCTGGTTGTACTTAATTGCCTGGTTGTTGTTGTAGTAGTGTGTTGTGTTCTATCTTTCAGCTGCTTGATTCTGTTTAGTATCCAGATCCAGGAACTCTACGACTAAGATGGGGTGCGTCCAGAGGGATCTGGGTCTGAGAAGAGTGGGTCTGGCTGGGCAGTTAAACAGGTGTCGTGTAGTCCCTGGTCACAATCGGGACTAACATCCTGCACGTGAGCATCAATCATTGCTGTTAAAATTGAGGCGGCTGCATCACCCGAATCGTAATTGAACCAGCATTACTCTGGTTTGCACGTTGGCATTGAGACGGCTGCATTTGACGGATCGTAATTGAGCCAGAACTATTCTGGTTTGTCGGGGTGGGTCAATTTCTTCTGGTGCAAGGGGAGGCGGTCGTTCTCCACATTCACCCGGTAGCTATTCACCGCATCTACTACCGTGTCTGCTTGAATGTAGTCTAGGCCCGCCAGATATTCTGCTTGATCCAGAGTTTCTCTCTTGTAGCAATGGACCTCACGCTCTAGATCAGTGATGGGTACACTACCACTATTGAAAAGACAGACCAAACTGTGTTTGTGTGAGTACATCAAACATTAACTAAATGAAAAAGCTTTGAAATAGACTCAGCCGTACGAAGCATCACGCATCATCATTTGTTTGTTTTACCTATGTTCGCGAGCATAGGTATTTATGTGCGGTTGTGTTTTTGCCCACCTACGCCCTAAATCATGTATATGTATCTTAAGGCTTCGTGAACTGCCTGGTCAGACCAAAATGTGACTACAACTTCGGTATTGGTGGCGGTGGTTGTCCAAAAACTGAATTCACGAAAGGGCTTCAAAGTTCACCCCTGACCGGTGGGTGGGTCAAATTAGGGCCAAAAAACACAGCGAAGCCCATACCGAGAAGTTAGAAAAAGGGGTTCAGTCTGTACGATTTTTTTTGTACATCCAAGTTGTGTAACATAAGCGTAGAAATTTAGTCCTGGGCCCAATTCTCGCATCCACAATCGACTTATTATGATCGAAACTGAATTCACGCAGGGGCTTCATAGTTCACCCCTGACCCCTATGTTATTGGGACCGTGACTTAATCATTATGGCAATACCATGTGAGCAGGATTTCTAAAGTTTTTTTAAACCTGCTATAGATCAAGAGCAACGGTCAGTAGTGGGTGAATCAAATTGTTAGGGCCAAAAAACACAGCACTTTTGCGGAATCCATGCCAAGAGGATTAGAAAAAGAAGTTCTGCCCGTACGATTTTTTTTTGTACATCCAAGTTCTGTAACATCAGCGTAGAAATTTAGTATGGGGCCCAATTCTCGCTTCCACAATCGACTTTTACGATCGAGTTTCGCATTTTTTGGAGTATGGGATCCGTTATCAATTTTTTTGCCAGGGTCAATTTGCCTATGGTAAATAATAAAAAAATAGACCAAAAATAGAAGTATTAATTTTATTAAATAAAACAACAACTATAATATATTAACATTTTTGGTCCCTTAATTTGGACAAAATTAATTTTTTGCTTAAAAAAACACATTTTTTTAAGGATACGAACGAGCTTTGCAGAAGGGCCGAAAGGGCCTTGCAAGGCATACGACTGGGCTACACCCAGAGGTCTCAATGTTAACCCAGAGAAGACTGAAATATGCCTGTTCACGAGGAAGTCGAAGGTGGGCCAATTTAACGCACCAAGTTACCTCAATAAGACGATTTCTATATCTGACAAGGTCAAATACTTAGGTGTGATCTTGGACAGGAAACTGAATTGGAAGTGTCACATTCAGGAGCGTACTGAGAAGGCTCACAGATTTTGGGCACTATGTAGACGGGCCGTAGGCTCGAAATTGGGCCTGAATCCGAGGATAGTCCACTGGCTCTACAGGAGCGTGATTAGACCAATACTTACCTACGCCTCAGTAGTTTGGTGGACTGCTATGGAGAAAATGTGCAACATAAGGACCATACAACAGGTTCAGAGAACATTTTTTCTTGGCATAGGCGGAGCGATGAGGACCACGCCCACTAAGGCACTGGAGGCTATTCTGGAGGTCCGACCCATTGACATACAGATTAAGTATGAGGCAGCCACTGCAGCTATGAGATCAAGGCGATGGGAGAATGGATTCAGGATGGGAGCAGCTCATACCATCGCGGTATAATCGAGGCGACGATAGGAAACCTAGAATGAAGGGAAGAGGTTTCCGATCGGATACCTGAGATGAACCTTGAAGTGGAGTGCGAGGCACTGCTACCATTGCCATCTGAAAGATCATGTTACTCGGATGGATCAAAGCTAGAGGACTGAGTGGGCCTGGGGGTTTACATTGAGAACCGGATATCCAGACGGATATCCGGGCGGTCACGGAATGCGTGAAGTGGTGTGGTGCTAACGCGAGGACGTCGAGTGTGAACATCTTTACCGACAGTAAAATTGCCATAAGAGTAACAACAACCAGGACGGTAAGGTCACGAACAGTCTTGCAGTGTAAGAGGGAGATTAACGCCTTCTCTGAGGATGGCAAAATCAGCATCGTTTGGGTGCCGGGCCATAACGGAGTAGGGGACTGCCGTCAATAAGCTTGGTTAACCCGAAGCCTTTCGGGTCGACGCAGTCCGAGTTAAGGGTGTAGGCGACGAATGCGCATGCAACATTGTGGAACAGCAAAACGATCGGTAGGACGGCGAAAATATTATGGGGGGATACAGATCGTGAGAAGATGAGGCTATTACTGAAAGGAAGCTATTGGTATCATAACGGGACACATAGGACTACGAGCTCACTTATGTAAAATTGGGGCGGCAAGTGATAGCATGTGTAGGGCATGCGGGGAAGATGGTAAGACGTTGGAGCATTTCCTGTGTCATTGCCCGGCTTTCGCGTCTAACAGATACCGGCACTTAGATGGGGACACAATACCATACATGAACCATCTTAGGGGAGTGGTATTCAAAACAATTAAGGATTTTGTGAGTAGCACGGAATTCCTAACTTAAAATTTTCTTTTTAGAGGTTACTTTATAGTTTAGGTGTATGTCCATAGTGGCATGGGGCGGATTAATATCTGCACCCTCTTTTCAACCTAACCTAACTATCGTGATGTCAGGCGAATTCAGAACTGGGTGTTATTTTTGTATGCCATAATCTTCATTCATGGACAAATCTCTTCTGCACATTCCTTGATTTTTTTTTAGCAAAAACTTACCTTCCTCTAATAATAGATTTTTGTTGTTGATAAAAACACGATTAAATGCTGTGTTTTGTGTGTTTGTTTGTTTGTTTTGTTGCTTTCCTTTTATTTTGGGTTCTCTTGAAATAGAATGATTCGAAAACTATTTTGTGGAAATATGAAGGTAATAATAATCTCCAATATTGTTATTATTATTATTATATACTCATTATCCTTTTAGGTAGTCTATTTCCCTTAAGCCTTCCGTTTGGTTTTTGTTGCTATTAAGGTTTACAGTTATATAGTTGGGTTGGTTGTTGTGATAACATAGTACTCTTGTTTTTTTTTTCTTGTTATTTAGGCAAAAACTATTGTTGTTTTTCATTTCAGATATTTTACATTTTCAATGTAAAATATTTCATCTGTGTAGTAGTTGGGAGTCGGAATAACTCCTTTAGGGGAAATTGTGTTTGGTTTTTTCTTTTTCTTTCTTTTGTAAGTTTGTTTTATTAGTTTGTACTTAATTAATTTGCATTTTCATAGTGTATTTTATTGATTTGGTTTTTATATAATTTTGATACTTTTTATTTGTACTTAATTATGTATGATTTTTTTTTTTTTTGCTTGTTTTTGTTAGTTATTTGTGTCATAGCAACTCCTGCACAAAAATCATTTTGTCCTAAGAATTTTGTTGTTGTTGTTGTTCTTTTTATACATCGTATCATTATTTTTATTATTATTTTTGTTATTTACTTTTAAGTATTTTTCCCAATAGCTTTTAGAGTTCACAGTACATGTGTGTGTGTCTGTGTATGTGTGTGTACATATGCATTCATACATATATTTTCGAAAAAAAAATTATAGTATCTTCTTTCTTCTTTTTTTTTTTTGTTTTGTTTTGTTTTATTGTAACAACCTTTTTAACTTAGTTTTCTATAGATTTTTTAATATCCACAATTTAACAGAAATAGTAAATCAAATGTCTTTAACAATATAACAAACGCAAAATGAAACCAAAAAGAAATGTTGAATTAATTTGAAAATGTTTTTACATAGTGTAATAATAAAAATGTTCACTTTTTCCACATTTTGAATGGATATATTTCGTTTTGCTTTTATATTCCTTCTTTTTTTTCTTTTGTTCTTTAATATCCTTTAAATTTTGTTTTTAAACAAATGTTTTAAGCCTTTACTGCCTTTTGTTGTGTTAAATTATGAAATTATGATTTTGTTTTTTTTTGTTTTTTTTTTTGTTAAGATTTCATATATTAATAAATATTAGTTTGGTTTTGTTTTGTTTTGTTTTTATTCAATCCAAATAACTTACAATACATATCATTGTTTATGGTTTATATTTGATGTTGGTATTTGTTTACAATTAAAGTTTAGAGTGTGATTTGTTTGATTACCGTGAGATTTTCAAAGGTTTAGTATGGGTTGGTTGGTGGTTAGTTTACAGTTTTTCGAATTCACAAATGTCAGTAATTATTGTGTGGTACGTTCATTTTGATTTTGATTTCAGAATAATTTGTATACTTTGAGCCCTAAAGTAAACAAATTATTCGTATATAAAAAATAAGAGTTTTTTTTTTTACAAAAAAGAAGACAAAAATATTTTTTTTTAACAATTAGTGGACAAATGTGAATACTGTGAATGTTTTAAAGTTTAATTTGAAAATTGTCATGGCAATCATCTCACTTTAGGTTAGTTAATATCAATATTTTGTTGATTTTGTTTTTGTTTTGTTTTTAGCACATGTAACATGTATATATTTATGTATGTATATAAAAATATTTAGAGTAGAAATAAACAAATAATTAACTGTATAAAAAATCACATAATTATCTTTAATCGCAAGGGAAGAAAAACTATTGAAACATATGTGAAAGGGGGCTAGGGTGGGAGAGAGAGGCGAAAAAGTGCATCCAACATTTTATGCAAATTAGGGAATTAGTAGTAGTAGTAGTAGTGTGCACGAAACTTGTGCTGCATTTTGCCATTGCCAACTCAGCTGGTTGGTTGGGTGTTGGAAATTTGCTGCCGAGACACTGTTTTGAGTATTTTTCAAGGAAATTGAAATATTTGTTTTCTCATGCACAACCCGTGCAATATAAGCAATTCACTTCAAGCTTCACTTCATTGAAATGTCGCTCGTGGTGTTGGTAGGTTGTAGGTTTTGCTTTCAAACATGAATTATTATAGGAAATAAATTAAAATTAATAATACTGTTTTTATTCAGTTTTCCTTCTCTTCTTTTAGTTGTTTCTCTTCTGTGCTTGTGTGTGTGTGTGTGCGTGTTGCTGGCGTTTCAGATAAAACAATTTAAATCATATTTTAATGCTTCTGATTTTCTTTAGGACAAATTAAATTTGTTTGCAAAAAAATCGGCATTTTGTGTGCGTGTGTTTTTGTATGTTGGTTGATTTTTAATAGTAATACAGGTACTTCTTTGAAGTATTGTGTAAAAATAATATAGTTCATTATATGTACAAATAACTAAAAAAAAAGGATAACTAAAACATACATAACTTAAAACAATAAATACTACAAATGCTGTTCTGAATAAGACATGACGCATCAATTAACACAACTTGCTGAGAACTCAGTGAATATAGTTTCGAGCTGCTCAACCGCAAGTCTATATATATATCGACTAGTACATCTTAAGATATAACAAAGATTAAATGAACAAATAAGTAAGTATGTAGTATGTAGTATGTTGCTGGTTGGTTACCTTCTCATGACGTTTGATTATATCCGATTATGCACTATGTACGCTTGTCTATTATTCTTTTGAAAACTATGAATTTCACTTGCTTACGGTCAATAGTAAACTTTGCCATAATCATTTGTTTGTGCTTTAATATGTTGTTCTGTTGAAGGTTTATGATGATGCTTGATGCATTCGTAATGGTTTGTTTGCTGCTTTTGACGCTGCTGCCTACTGCTGTCAAAATTGTAATATGAAGTAGAGGAATATGGATCATCGTAGCTTTGCTTTTGTTGACTAAAAGTAAATTTATTGTTTTGTAATTCAGCCTCCCAATGTCAGACCTGCGGTTTATGTTTCCCACCGCAAATTCCACACGATATGCCAATTAGATGACATACTCTTAATGGTGGATAGCACCACAAGCAGGGCACTAATAGCGACAATAAGGTTAATCCGATCCACCTGAAAGCATATCACGATGAAAATTAATAACTTGCTCTTACAAAGATGACACATGGTCGATTGCAATTACCGTTTAGTGCAGCCATTCTCACCATTGCATTCACACGGATGCTGGGGCGTTTCTCCCTCGGAGTCCTTCATAAAATGGTAAAGCATACAACGCGCACAACCAATACCAGATATACACTCAAAGCCGGAACGGAAACAATCCGGTGCAAATTCACAAGCACCACGACGATTCCATTCATCACTGTAGAGTTCTTGGCAATAGCGACATCTCATTCTCATTTGATTATGTGATGATTTCTGCATCTTGTGTTTGAGAATATCAATGTCAGGATCCTTGATAAGAACATTTGAAATGGGCGAAGACTGAGATACGAGACAGTGCGAGGCTTCGATCGCGTTAAGTTTCTTCAGTGTTGTTATTGAGTCACAGCGCGTTAGAACTTGTGCTGCAACGGGTTGATCTACCACAGGATAATTGTAGTCATGAACCTTGAAAAAGAAAAATTTAGAAATGCAAAAATACGCTTTTAGTCGTTAAGATTCCGCATACCGCTGTTAATGTTACATAAGAGTAATTCTCGCTAGGAGCTATAGCTGGTGATGTCTCAACAGTTGCTGTTGTAGTTGTCGTTGTAGTAGCGGTGGTGGCCGAAACATTCTTTTGAGCTGTTGCAATAGAAGTGACTGGTTGTTGATTAGTTTGCAAACATGAGTTTTCACCCGATATGTAATGAATTTTGGCAATTTCTTTGTCATTCTTTTCTGGTGTTCCTTCGTTAAATCGTTCCCCGCGATCAGTAAAGCTGGCTGTAATCAAAACAATAGAAAAGTTATATCTTCTTTAGAACAACAGCAGCACTTACATTGGCTATTTTCACTCCCTTCTGGACTTGATTGCCCTTTCTGCTTATTGTCCAAAGATTCGCATGGTAAGTCCAAAGTCTGCAACATAAATATACAAATCGTGAGATTTTGCGCTTGCTTTTCTGTTAATTAAAAATAAAACTAACCATAAAAACATCATCTTCTCCAACAGAATCATATTTGGTCAATGGGGGACAAATAATGGAAGGATTTGATTTAGCCATGCCATCTATGAGTTCATTGTATGCACGTAGAACACCTTTGTCGAAAGCCCTGGCATCGGCCGCTGCCTGAAAAGTTAGACCGTTCCTCTGTTTACCAGCGCGCCAGTGATGAAAAGTTGGCATGACTTTGTAATATTTCAAGTCACGGTTTATAACACAGCTTAGAATGACCTATATGCCAAGTGAGATATCAACATAATAGAACATATGCAATATCACTACATGATTTGATATACTTACACTTTGATCCGAAATTCTCTGCCCGTAAATGATATATTCATGTCCAGTAGCCCCAGGGGATAGCCTGGCACGTTTACGAATTGAAACGTTGGCCAGACCACCCCCTGCCAATGGTAACCAACCTTCGGTACTTTCGTCTCTAGTCATTACCTGCGCTCTTACTGTTACTAGAAAATCGCTGTATTATTGAGGGAAAATAATTGCAATGACATTACTTATTTGAAATAGTTCCCACAAAAAAATAAAATATATATTGTTTTATAATACGGTTATAAAAAGAGAAAAATCTTAATCTATGCAATATTCGTTAAAAAATGCAGCTCATTTTATATTGAAACAAACCCAGTGGCTATTTGTTACAAATTTACTCTCAGGACCATCCTATTGCGTTTTTGGATAGCTCCCCAACGTTACTCATGTATGTATGACGGACTACAAGGACAATTGCCACAGCAAATACCAACTTATTCTTTTGGAACCCATATGATTTTTAAAAAATACTAATTGTTTTGATTTGTTTGGCCTGAAATAAGTAATGATGTCCATTCATTATTTCTCATTTAATATAATTTTTTATAACATTTATTTCCTTTCATTTATAACGAAGTACAATCAGCTGATTAGTGAGTTTTTTTTTGTCGAGCTCAATACCCTAGTTCCCCGAGTTATGAATGAATACAAATTGTTCTCTTTGTTGCCTCGCTCTCTTTGCCGCTTGCATTATTATCTTCGGCAAAGCGCATACACACAGATATACGAATACATGTATCTATCTATTCATGATGCTCCGTCTTCTTCGTTTTTGTTACAACAAAACTCTTAAAATATATATTTTAAATAAATGAATGACTGCCTTACTGACTTACCTTTCATGTCCTCCTTCTGTCATGATTTGTAATCAGGAAGCTAATATAGAAGCGTATGGTGTCGGTGGTCAATTTCACCATGTTTAACAAATTCAGACATGCAGAATAGCACAAACTTTGTTCGACACCACTGACCACTGTTGCTATTGTTGTATGTTTGGGGCTTTTATGGGTATCTCTGGTGTGAATAGATGTGTTAAGATAAATGTCTGCAAGTTTTTCCTTTCTGCTGGATAGTATTTATGTAATTTTCCGTATTTAATTTGATTCTGGATTTACAGCATCACCTAATGGTCCATACACATATATGTTAGTATTTTCTTATTTACATAATTATTGCGGTATATGATGTTATCTAGGAAACTAAAGGTGCTCAGTACTGCTTGAAATTAAAAATTATACGAATTTGGGCGATTTTCTTCATTTATTGCCGAACAGAGTTGCCAGAAATGTATATTTTTAACAAAATTGCAATTTACAAATTCCCAGATTTTGATTTATAATTTATAAGCAAACGAGACGATAAATTTTAACTCTTATTTTTTCGACGTAAATAATATTTGCACACATTACAAATGGTAAATTGCATTTTTTTTGAGCCAAGATTTTCAAAGAAAAACTTTAATTTTTTTTTTACTTCTTTGATGTAACTTTAATAACAATGACTTTCCGGTATTCCCGTTTTGTGAAAGCTCAATATGGCAACTCTGTAATTTTACTTTGCTTTTTCTATTTTATGTACATGCCAACTTTTCAATTTAACCAACTCCCATAGAAAAGAAAATATATATTTTTTATCATTTCTTTCGTATATTCTCTAGTTTCTTGTGCTTTTGTCAATGTTTTATTAATGCAACTATTTTTTCTCTTTCGCAAACCACAGACAACACTTTTAGATATTTGTGTATAACAATCAAGCATACACATACCACCACATGCATATGTTTCATTATCCACTTAGTATATTTACATTTCACTATTGCACTCTTTTTTGTCTATGCAAAATTTTTATAATTAATCAACTTCTGTATCATTTGTTCATTTCTTTTTCACATTAAACTATCAACAAACGTATATTTAATTATTTAATGTTCGTAACACAATTTTATTCGTAATTAAGGTGTGTATTTATTGACTTATCAATAAGAGTAAAAAAATGAATTGTGATGTGAAAAAACCAAAAAGCGTCTGTCGTCTGTCTCGCGCAATGAACGAAGGCGATATATCATCAGAAAATCGAAAACGCAAAAAATCGAACGTAGTACTAACCTTTAACTTAAAAATCCCCATAATTTTCTTACCTCAACGTGTGAACTACCCTTATCCCGAGAATAGACAAATCGCCAGGCTTATACTACGTGATTTAAATTTTGAGCGCATATAATTCATTAGATATTTCTAATATATCGATTTAATAATTATATTTATCGTTCATCTGAAATATCATAATCAAAATAAACAATAATAACAAGTAAGAAGTGTGCAAGTACAAGTTTAACAAATGGAATTAAAAATGGGCGCAAAATATATGGTATCGTTTGTAATCTTGCAAACAGTGAAAAATTTCCATTATTTAATATAAAAAAGCAATAGTGAGGTAATATATTGTACTCTAGAGCTTGACCAAATGATGATCCGCTATTTAGCCATCAAGCTGATCGACGTTTTGCCAGCACACACAAAGAAATGTGTGTGCGTGTGTGTATACGTGTGCGTACAGAGCAGAGAATATGCCGGAAAGAAGATAACAACAAAGAGAATGCAAACAAAAAGCTGACATCTTAATACCGTCAAACCTGGCCGGCTGTTGACAGCTGTTTGCGTGAGATCACCTTTTTAAATCCGCCTTGATAGTAAAAGTGCATTGATTTGCAACTTGCATTTCATAGAACATATGTGTAGAGTTGAGAAAAAGATTCCTACGGCAATTGCAAATTTACTTGTGGAAGGTTACACTCCAAACAGATAAATAATTAAAATTTACTCTTACTTACTTTTTTAAATAATACAATACAAATCAGCAAACAAATTTGCTGATTTCATTCAGTAGGACATTCCCTCAATACTTATTGTAAAATTTTAATTAAATTGTTATTTTATCATTGTTATTTTCGTAATGTTGTAAAAGAAAGTGGAATGCTACTCTTACATTCTTACATTCTTATTTTTTTCAAGAGTTTTTGCTGAGTTCGGGGCAAGTATATTCATTTACAGGTAGTGGCAGTTATCCAAAGGCTCAATTTTAACCGCACGAGCCGACGAAAACAACGGCGGCGCGGCTGAAATAAGAATTGCTCTGAGGGCGCTCCGTCGTCTGACGACTATAAGGCTTCAAATACTGGTTTCGCCGTTTTCAATTTATTTATAATAATCGATTTCAGATTAATCGATTAATTGAATTCTTATTATCGGGTTTGTTTCAGTTTCTACTTTTGCTTTGCAAAAATACATAATAAATAATATATATGTACTATAAAATTATTATCGTTTCATTGTACATAACGTCTGCATAGTTTTTTTTTGGTTAAATGTGATAGGCGTTGTTATGCCAGGCATCGACAACAAGTGTTGCTATTTAGGAAAAAGTTTTCTTGAGTTAAATCAGTGCTACCAATATACACATCAAATATATAAAAAATAACAGTTTATTCGTTTGAGAACTTGCAAATTTTTATAGAAAAAGGAAATAATAATTGTATAATAACGGATAATAGTGGTTGAATCATTATTTTTCTGTGGAGATCCTTGAGTAGCTTTAATAGTGTATGGATTGCAATGCTTTTGATGAATACATGGAAATTGTAAGTAGTGGAATATACATATGTAACTTTTCTTTTCATTGAATGATTTCTAATAAGTTCATGTATTTTTGATATTTTCTTTTTTTAACCGGCTTGTTGATTGGGAAGTATTATTGGGAAAAATTCACTTTATAGGGCGCACCCCCGATTTTTCTCATTTTTGTTAATTGTGGTACAACAGTGGCAACAGGCCAAAGACTGTTGGGATTTGAAACCATGACCCCTTATAAGTTTTATTGTTGTAGCGTAGTACGCGGAGGTAGCGATATCGTCAAGATCCATAGATGACCAAGCTTGCTTCAGACCGGTTACAACGGGAATATTATGGCCATTGGTTATTGAAAGGCGCCAATAACTCGCCTTATCGTATCGACTATCACAGGCAATAATTAAACAATAACAACCTGTTCCGGCCGGACTCTCACTGTCACTTTTAAGCTTTTCCGTATACGGAGCATTCCGGGTCTTCCGCATACGGAGCATTCCGGCTAATCCTATCGAATGTATATACATGATCGCCGTCTACAATTTTTTTGCGATAGCTTTCTTACTTTGGAGCAACTATTGTTGTTCACTTAAATATTTGCTTTCATACTTTCAAATGTTCCATGCGAAACGAGCTTACATAAGTGGTGAAAACGGTAAACTGTTTTTTTGTATGTAAGCTTGAAATTAAACTTTAAATGAGAATGCATCTTTCTATTTTACTTCTCAAATAACTTGTATAAACGAATAAATTATACCATTGTCAATCTACTGATGGATTAATTAATTTAAGCCTTTTTATACCCACCACCGTAGAATAGGGTTTATATTCATTTAGTCATTCCATTTGCAACAAATCTACTGCCCATAAATGCTTTATTTTTTATCCGATTTCGCTGAAATTTGAAACAGTGAGTAGTTTTAGGTCTTCCAACATAGGTACCCAATATGGGTCAGATTGGACTATTTTTAGATATAGCCGTCATATAGACCGATCTGCCGATAAAGGGTCTGAAGCCCATAAAAGCTTTATTTTTTATCCGATTTCGCTGAATTTTAAAACAATGAGTAGTTTTAGGCCTCCCGACATCTCAGCTAAAAAAGGATTAAATCGGACTATATTAAGATATAACTGCCATGTAGACCGATCTACCAATAAAGGGTCTGAAGCCCAAAAAATCATTATTTTTTAACCGATTTCTCTAAAATTTGCATTAGAGTATTTTCACGCCTCCCAACATAGGACCCAAATATGGTTCAGATCGGACTATATTCAGATATAGCTGCCGTATAAACCGATCTGCCGATAAAGGGTCTGAAGCCCATAAAATCTTTATTTATTATCTGATTTCGCTGATAGTTGAAACAGTGGGTTGTTTTGAACCTCCTGATATACGAGCTTAATATGGTTTAGATCGGACAGTATTTAGATATAGCTGTCATAAAGACCGATATGCCGACTAAGGGTCCGAAGCTGATAAATATTTAATTATTTATATTATATTTTGTTGAAATTTGAAATACAAAATTAAATAGTGACTTATATTTATTAGACCAATCAATGTCCCTGCCGAATTTGGGTGCATAAGTTATCCAATTTCACCGGATTGCGACGAAAGGGGGTTTACATATATACCCAAGGTGGTGGGCATCCAAAGTTCGTTGTTTTTACTCTTTCCGACATCTTTAGACCCTATGGTTAAATTTACTGCAAAGTTTCATATAAATATATATAGGCCACCATAGCGCAGAGGTTGGCATATGCCTCTATTACGCTGAACGCCTGGTTTCGAATCCTGGGGAGAATAGGGCTTTAAAATTACAAGATTTAGAAAATAAAATAAATAAAATTCGCGGTTGGGACTCGGCTTTAAAAAGGAAGTACCTTATCATTGATCTTAAACTTGAGTCGGACAGAACTAAGAATTTGAGAAGTTTGCCCCTGTTCCTTAAGGAATTTTCATGGGTAACATTTTTATATAAAATTGGCTTAATATGCTGTAAAAAGCTCGGTTTTGTAAATTTGCATTACTTGTATCGTTTCTTTGAGACTTTAGCGTTAAAATTTATAGCCTGTTTGTCGATGTCGAACGGTTGCTTTTCATTCGTCTGGGCTCATTTTTCTGATCTATATTCGTCTATACAGAGGGTTTTTAATATCTATTTTGAGAAGTTATTAGCTCCTGTGACTTTGATGAATCTCGTTATACATCGAAGTTCTTCCTTTTTGCGCGAAAAATTAGTTTCGAGATAGACAGGTTATAAGACTTAGATCTTTTTAAAAACCGTTCTTATTGGATTCGCTCCTATATCAAACAAAACTTTTGATCAAAAAATTTCCTAAATTTATACTATGGATTGCCTACGGTTGTTGTAGCACCATTTACATGTGGAGCTAGCGATCCTCGTCAAGCTTCTATGGTGAGCAAGTTCGTCCCGGTCCATATGACCGCTCGCCTCGGCAACGTAATGTTAAGGGACAAATAACTCGCGTTGTGAAATTGAGCATCATAGTCACTTAGTTTTTAAGCAAGAGCCCATGCCGCCCGGTCTCGCACTTAGACTCTTCAACCAATGTTTGTCGCTGTTCCACTATCCGTAACCTGTAGATGCGCCCGGTAGATGGTACCAACATATAGGCTACATTCCAATTGGTTAAATATATTAACATGGATGCTCGTTTTCTTAACAATTTTTTTTTTTTTTTTTTAAATTTCTGCCAAAAACTATTTCATTAAGTGTTTTGGATTCATCTTCTCTAATAACATTACACCAATTATTATTTATTTATAAAAGGATTTATTTTTCTAATTTTTAAGCCACTGAAAAATTGTGGAATGATTTTTTCATGGACTGCATGAAAATTGCAGATACAAATTCTTTAAAAAAGGATGGTTAACTTAATGAAAATAACTAAAGTACAGACGACAACGTACGGATTTCACGACAGAAGGTTGACAGTGGTAGCATCACTGATGATGACGTCGGCAAATAAATATTAATGAACATTTTTTGTCATTACGGGAAGGTTATCCGAACAATTGGATGAATGTGTAGTTAGAGTTAAGCTATGATTTAAGAGCGGTTGTATTTTCCCCAGATGTGTAGCATAAAAACGGAAGCAATGAACAAAAGAGACATCACCAAAACAGGAACGGGACCTCTGTGTGCGAAAAATAGAAATTAGTTCACGCCCTGGTAAATGATTCTTCTAAACTTACACTTTAATGCCAGGGGAGTCATCTGTGTAGAAGCGCCACATACCACCGGCTCCGGCACCACCAGCGGCTCGGCTTCTGGGAGCGGTAGTACTGCTACTTGCTGTTTTACGTTGTTTCAGATTGCTACCTCCAGCTCCACCACTTCGTGGTGCAGGTGATGATAATTTACTGGGTGAGCGGGTACCGCTTCCTACTGAAGTAGAACTAGCTGGAGCAGGCTGTAAAAATTGAACCTTTAATATCTTAATTCACAATTTAAAACAAATTCAAATATTACCATTGTATATTGATTTTACTTTAGAAGACCACGAGCGAAACAAGTGAAAATCTACTTTCGAAATGTACAAACAAAAATGAGATGTGGACGTATGAAATGTCAGCTCTCGTTATATCCGTTCGTTGCGACTTGCCACGTAGTGATGACACTCATTGTTGACACATGGCTCAGTGAAATTGAAAAATGACAGACACAAGCAGTAAGCTTGTTCCGTTCGCAAACGAGGATTTGTTGTACAACATGAACAAGTTTGAATTATAAGGCGTTCTGATCAAAGCTGTTCATCTATTGCTGTGTTTAATTTTAGTTCAAATCAAATCAAGCAAATAACAATCTATCGTTGCTTTTTATCTGTTGTCGTATGATATCGATATTTTGGCAAACGTGTCCTTTTGCCCTTACAAATTATAAAGGAAAAGCGAGTCGTTTTCAGAGCATTATAAAGGGAAAACGAGTCGTTTGCTCAAAACATCTGAACATGGTATAAAGGGGGAACAACTCGTTAACCCAAAACAGAGTTCAATAGCTGTCAAACTAGTGTTTGGTGCAACTTTGATTTTGAGTATGTTACTAGTTTCCATGATATAATTACCAGGTAGTGTACCGTAAACAGCTAAGTACAATTTTTTCTCACGAAGTGCAGTAACTGTCAACGACTTTTGGTTATGTGTCATGGTGAAACAATTAAAAGGTGGTCTCATTTGTACAACAACCACAAATCATATGGTGCAATCCGCCATCTTGTCATCAAGCTGATCGACGTGTTGCCAACACGGACAAAGAAAATTGTGTGCGTGTGTATACGTGTGCATAAATGAACAGATAAAGAAGATAAAAACAAAGAGAATGCAAACAAAAATCTGACATCATCCCCAACAATAAAATATTGAGTGCACTATCTGTCAAACTCAGTGATTAGTTCAACTCTGATTTTGTGTATGTTACCAGTTTCAAAAAACTCACAACCAAAACTCGTTGGCGGATAGAGCACTTCGTGAGAAAAAAATGTACTCAGCTGTTTACGGTACACTATCTGGTAATTATGACATGGTTTTCTCAAATATGATGACCATTGTACACTTATAGAATGCAGCGTCACTTACCCAACAACAATAAAATCAAAGATACATCCCTGTGGGGATGGGGGTAGAAATTTTCACTCTTCTGTACGCTGCCAAATTGACATTCTAGTTTTTATTTGCATTACTACGTGTAGTAACCAAAAAATTCAAAAATGCTTTTGTTTCATTTAAAAAAAAGTATAATACGTATGAGAATACATGCCGATTAGAGGTCGTTGTATGCGTTTTCGACGTACTTAAGACAAGTCTTATGAATACAGAAAGTGACAGCTCATATGACATGTCTTATCGTGTAATGGCAGCTTAAGTGAATACTGATGATGACATTTTCAAATTTGACATCATTTATGATGTTCATGGGGCCTATGCACTTTATGTTTTCGCATGTGACCTAAAACCCCGTTTACACAGCTTTTTAAATCCGGATTTAATGGCTCGATCATCTTATTCCTTTTATAATATCAGCTGACGAGAGCCTTAAATCCGAATTTAATTATGTTTGTATCGAGTGCGTTGAAGCCTAGTACTGAGTTCGAATTTTCGCCCAAAGTGGAGAAGATGTTTGAAATTTGGCGTCGAATCATAGACTAGTTGTCCATAGTCTCTTAAATATCTAAGTATGATTAGTTTAAAAAACTAAAACTAATTTCGTCATTCCGTTTGTAACACCACGAAATATGCGTCTAAGACCCCATAAAGTATATATATTCTTGATCGTTATGAAATTTTAAGTCGATCTAGCCATGTCCGTCCGTCTGTCGAAAGCACGCTTACTCTCGAAGGAGTAAAGCTAGGCGCTTGAAAGTTTGCACAAATACTTCTTATTATTGTAGGTCAGTTGGAATTGTAAATGGGTCAAATCGGTCCATGTTTTGATAAAACTGCCATATAAACCGGTTTTGCGTCTTGACTTCTTGAGCTTCTATAGATCGCAATTCTTATCCGATTTGACCGAAATTTTGCACATGGTATGTTGGTATCACTTCCGACAACTGTGCCAGGTATGGTTAAAATCAGTTCATAACCTGACGTAGCTGCCATATAAACCGACCTTGGATCTTGACTTCTAGAGGGCGCAATTCTTACCCGATTTGGCATCAAGTTTTCTGGTATGACTCCCAACAACTGTGCCAAGCATAGTCTAAATCAGTCCATAACCTGATATAGCCGCCATATAAACCGATTTCTCGATTAGACTTCTTGAGCCTCTTGAGGGCCCAGTTCCTCTCCGATTTGGCTGAAATTTTGCACGTGGTGTTTTGGTACCACTTTCGACAACTGTGCCAGGTTTGGTCTAAATCGGTCGATGGCCTGATATGGCTGCCGTACGACTTCTTGAGCTTCTAGAGGAGGCAAGTCTATTCCGATTTGGCCGAAATTTTGCATGAAGTGGTTTATTTTGATTTCCAACAACAGTGTCGAGTATTGTCTAAATCAGACCATATCAAGATATAGGCGCCATATAAATCGATCTCCCAATTAGACTTTTCGTAGTTTTAGGGTCCGCAATTCTTATGCAACATGGTTGAATTTTTGCATATGTCGCTCTGGTATGACTTCCAACAAGGGTTCAAAGTTTGATCTAAATCGGTATATAACCTGATATAACTGTCATATAAAACGATCTCCCAGTTTGACTTTTTGAGCCTCTGGGGCGCAATTATTACGCGATTTACCTGAGATTTTGGAGGTGGTGTATTTCCATGACTGGTGTTTTTCTATTTTAAAAATTCATTGAATGAACTTGTTCTTTTAAAAAGAAGTCATTCAAAGAACTTGACCATTGTATTTAATTCAATTTCCTCAAAAGTATAAAAAATCTCTGAAGACGTGTTTGAAAGAAAAACAAATTTTTTTGCTTAGATTTGTAGACTTGAAATAATTTTTTTTATTTACTACTGAATAAAACGCAATTAAATTGTTAAGACATTCTATATAAATTTCACAAAAGTAATGAGAAATCCAACATAAATTTATAATAAATACCCCGTTTTAAATGTTTAAATTTATATAGTAAGTATGTAATACGAATAAATGTTGCATATGTTGTTTGTTCATATGCTGGATATATAATTATTTTTTGTTTTGCATAATTTTGATTTAATATATAACTAAAAATATTTGCCAATGCGTATATTATAAATTATAAAGTTTTTTTTTTTTTGTTACGAAATAATATTTTTTTCCGCTTATAGGAAAATGCTGAAAATTTCTAAGGTAAGCAGTTTGGAGTAATAAGAGAAATAAGCAAAATTATTTTTGTTGTTGTTGCAATTGTAGTATAAGTTGCATAAATGTGGTTAAGAGAAAGAAATTATATACTAGTCTCATACTTGATAATCATATTATTAAGAAAGATTCGCTTGGTTTGCATTGCAAGGAGAACATTATATAAGTAAATAAAGTAGATGCTCGGAGTTTAGTTGGGAACTCCACATACGATTTAATCATTCTTTAATGGAGGCTTTTCTGATGTTTCAGTTGCTGCGGAGCATATGGGTTTTTTTTCATCAATTGATTGTCAATTTGTTGACATATTGCCAATGTCATCATTGATGGTCAAAACTTGTTGAATAAAGTCTTGATCCATTACAGCTTCGGCCAATGATATCAACAGCTTGGACAGTTCCTTAATGGGCATATTCAATTGGGGAGCCATGTTCTCCAAATGTTGGTAAACATTTTCTGGTATCTATAGGAGAGGGCAAGATATACTCAAATTAGTGCTAAAGCTTCATTGAGTAAAGGGAAATAGTCAGTCGACGATGACCACTTACCTTGTTCGGGTGCTTGAAGATATTGAACATAAACTTGGCTTTTACCCTTTGCTCAGAATTTGAACCTTCGTAGAATAGTGTGAAATGGGCTTCATTGGTGTTGGGGACCAACGGTAAATATATACCAGCATATACCCGTCCTTTGGCATCACGCGATAGCAAAGATCTAAAATTGTATACCAAGTTTCGACGCACTGTCACATCAATGGCTGTTACATAGGGCTGTTCAACATAGACCAATGAAGATTTGTAATTGGTTTCATCTCCTCGAATTTCGCGTTCCTTCCACTCCACATACTTGGGACTATATTTGCTGTAACTGTAGCAGTAATCGCGTTGGATATGTGCTTCTTTTGATTGTGTAAACCATCCTTAAAGTAAAAAAATAATTCCTTATTAAAGATACAATAATGGCTTATAAGGCATTTCCATTACCTGTGTTAGGATAGTTTTGGTCCTTCATTATGGTAACACAACGTCCAACATGATATCCCGGATCTAAAATCAGAAAGCCTTCCCGTCCACTAATGCTTATTTTCATGGCCACCATTGCGTGCTCTTTCTCTACGTTGGCATGGGGAGAATTGAGGCCTCCCACTTCTTCGGCAGTCTCAATGTATTCCGCTAGAGAAGCCACTTGTTCTTCGCACGATACTATGTATAGATAGTGTTGCAGCACTGGGAACAATTCCACTATGCGAGCCATTATCTCCATGGCCAGTGATACGCACATGTGATGGCGACGATTAATGGGTATGTCATAGAATTGGTAAAATGATTTTAGATCCGAGCGACGAGTTCGCTTGAAGGCTTCATAGAATGCATTAAATAGATGAATAGTGTCGTAGTGGGTCTCCTCTAACATGCGTTGCAGCTTCGTTTCGATAATAGCAATCAAATCTTCATACTGCCAAACGGAATCGAAGTGTAGGATACCTTTGGGGGAGTCGTCGTCCTGAGCACTAGCCCAATCCGGAAGGGGCAGCGGATGGCCCAGAGGCCAAACCCCATTGGTTTGATTGAAAGCTTCAAAATTATAGCCATCTCTGCCTTGCCACATCTCGGGCGAACCTGCGGAGGATGGTGGCCGCGACGATCCATTAGTTGCGGATGACGTCGTCTCTTTCTCATATGTGGTCCACCACCATTTGTGATGTTGCTCCTCCAACAGTTTGTTGATGCTAATGCATCGTTCCGACGATGGATTTGATGTCAAATTGCATGGTGGTTCATTTCCAATGCATGTATACTCATGGCCGTAGTCATCGTCATCATCATCATCATCGGTTGAGTCATTGTTTTGTCTATGACCGTTACTGCATGGTAGTGCAGTTCCATTTTTGTTGGGTTTATCTTGATCAGTATCGATGGCTGTAGTCAATCCAGTCCGTATCGATCCCGCCGATAACCCGGGGTTGCCGGCGGCGGCGCCGGCATGTCGAACCAAGGCTTCGGCGAGTCAACTAGGCCATTCGGCCCCCCAACGTCCAACCGTTGGCACATAGCCCCGTTCGCAATCATTAAGTGATGATGTGTCTAGATTAATTTTGCCTGTTAGCGTGTTAATTGATGTAATTGAATTGGTCGGAGCAGTGCCGTTGGCAGCTGCAGTGCCGTTAATAAAATGCAGACTATTCCGGCCCTGTGCTTTTTTCACCAGGCCCGGCTCGTCTCCAAAACTCGATGGTTGTTTAAAATTCTCTGCAATAAATACATTTCTCAATTAGTTAATGTGTAAATGCCAAAAGTTTTAAGTGAAAAGGTAGGATTGGCATGCTTAAGAAGTCAAACCTAAGCCAAACGAATTTTATGACAAAGTTTGTGGCTACTTTACTCAATAGTGTATGGCATAAATAAGGGTAATGTCCTTGAGTCTTTAAATTGGAAATAAAATTTTATGACAGAATGGTAATTTTTAATAATGCGTCTTTCTCATTTCATTCTAAGGAGTGACCTGGGAGAACATCAAATACCTGCCGTTGGACTCAAGTAAAAGAAGAGTCTATAATATAGACTGCAAAAAAGGTTATTGTTTACCTTTGCCGGTACAAAGTAAGAAGAGCAGGTTTGGTATTCACTTTCAACCACAAAAAGTTTGCGTTTTTTGACCTCAATGACTCATTCAGAAGATCTGGTTGGTAATTTAATTTCTAATCCACTTTTATTTCTTATACCTATCGCTCGCTCTCATATAAACTTTTAGAGCCTATAAATAAATCCATTATAAACTGTTTGAAGTGCTGTAAATTTTAAGCACAATCGATGGTGGTGGGTACCCAAGATTCTCGGCTACTGTGCGACACCAGCACTTGATCTTACTTCTTGAGGGTATTTATGTTGTATTTTTGTCATGTTTTAAAGGTGGTTCAAAAAAAGAAACAGCAAAATAAAATCCCCGATTTTTTTCGCATTATAGTAACTTGTTTTCTTTTCAAATATCAATGCTTGTCTTTTAAATCTAATAAACAAATATTAAATTTAAATTTAAGAAACGCTCTTATTTTTATGGAAAAACGAGTTTAAAGGAAAACTAGATGCCATTTTTATATAAGAAGAATCTTGCAAAAATGAACTGGCTTGGTTTTAATTAATTCATGTTATTGCGGGTGCACTGTTTATAGCAAACGGAAAACAATAAGGCCTAATGTGCAAAAAAAAAAAAAAAAAACAATGCGATCATGTATATCGTCTTTGTTTTGAATCTAGCCAGATATGATCAAGTGTTGGTAAAACCCACCCCCCTAATGCGAACGGGTGGCCAGTGGTTTTCACTCAAGAGCAAATGTTATCATTTGATACACTATTGAGACTTTTTGGCCGGATACATTAATTGCTATTGCAATTGCAAAAAGTTAAAACTCATAAAATCCAAATGAGCACAAAATACTGATAAGATTATAGTGTGTATGCGTTTGTGTGTGTATGTGTGTATTGCCATAGAAACAATAGTGGCTACATATTGCTTGTGTAACAACTGTGTACAAAAAAATAGACGGACCTCGATCTACGTATCTCTAGCCCTTGTCAAGATAGCGTACAGAAAAAAATTGAACCTTGTGACGCATTAAGAATTTTATGCCAATACAAAGGACGTAGCCAACGTGAAAGTCATACCTATTAATATGCATGCATGTACATATGTAGCTACGTACATATTTATTAATGTTTGTTTTAATTAATAACACTTACCCATACAACGGCGAAAGCCCCAATATCCAATTATCGTCTTTTCCTTGAATTGCTAAACACGAAAATTGTAATGTATTCTCTCCAATATTTGGTGATGAGTGTGTGCGTAACAAAGTTCCGAAATGATTCAACAATAGTCACTCGCTATTTTTTCTGAACTGTTGTTGTCTTTCTTTTAAGCAAGCAGCTGACTTGCTTCAATTGTTTTTTTGTATTTGTTTCTCTGGAAATTTTCGATGAGTTATCTCGAGGATGCTCTATACTTTTTGGGGAGGTTTTGTTTTGCCTGCTTATTTCAGGTCCGTTAGCCTTTGTATTGGCGAATTTATCGACATCGAAATGGTTATTTTTTAATCACTTGCACGATTTTCAGAAAAAAAGAGTACAATCGTATGATCGATCAAAGTGCACTAAGAGGGGGTTACACTTGTACCACTTTCTCTAATTCTAGTCGCAGCAGTTTTTGTTGTAGTTAAACCGTTGTAGTTTAAGCAAGAGCCAAACTAAGACTGAGGGTCTCGTTCACATGCAGAGGCCTTAAGATGCTTTTGTATATATAGGCAAAAATCCGCTCAAATCACTTGTGTTTTTGTTTTTTGGTTTTGAAAAAATTCTCCCAGCAAAGTGTTTTGTTTTGCTAATCTCTTTGCATGGAAACACGCGATAGAAAATTTTTACAATAATTTTTCTTTTATTTTTGATATTTTTGTTTACGTTGGAAGGTGAGCAAGAGAGAGAGAGAGAACGCGCGCGTGGTGCTGGGGAAATAGAGCGTTTGCGATCACTAATCACGTTTGCCGCCACGTCCGGTGAATGTTATGTTATTATTTTGAGCGCGGAAAGGGCAGACAAACACTGTTTAGCTGTTAGTTTAAGATTAGGATTGATGTGGGCAAGATAGTCTTTCAGTTGTTGTTGGTTTTCCCTTCTTTTAATATTTTTAATGCGTAATTAAATTTTAAATCACTCAATGTTTGTTTATTATCGCGAACAAAGGCTTGTGTGTTTTGGGATTTTATTAAACAAAAAATATATTTTTTTTGTCTATGTGTTGGGTAGGTGCCTAAGACTAGAGAATTAATTCACTTCACCACTAGATGTGTGTTGGAAAATTTCGATGGATTTTTTTATGTTTAAATAACCCACTTTGGGCTTTCTTTATTAAAAAAGGGCCTTCCTCTACAAACGCACTGTTCGCACTCGAACTCTGTAAATATAGTTAATAGGTAAAGAAAGTGAAAAAATTAGTATAACAGGAAATGATTCTTGTTATTTTCTACATTCACATTTCATGTACTATATAGAATATTTTTAATACAAATATGGGAAAATAATGTAGTCTATTTATTCAATTTTAAAACATTTTTGCGTCTTATTTTAAATGAAAGACGCTTTTGTAAAATGTTCTTAGGCCTATGCATAGGGCAAGGAACACGAAGGGTGTATGGATATTAGGCTGTATTGTTTTGGAACGCTAGAAAAACCATAGTACATTTTTGGAAACAAACAAGTAAATTCAACATATATATACCCTGGAAAAAATTTCTATCGTACGAGTCATTAAATCTGCACTTGGGGAAGTGGGAAAACCATTTCAGGCGATATAACTTTTTAGTCTAATTAGTATCTCGGTATGGGAGAAAACGTGTCACTTGGCGATATATCCCAACGAAAGACTAAAAAGGGACTACAAAAAGTTTAAAATTCGATTAAGTGGTTCATTAAAAAAAGAGTTATTCTCTTTTTTGCAAGTTTTTTCAGCTGTTAGGGCGAAGTTCATTTTTCATTTGTTTCTCTTTCGAGACGAGCTGAATGATCTTAAGCTGCCATTACACGATCAAACATATCATATGTAATATCATAGACACATGTCTATACAAAAAAGTACAATACATAAAAGAATACATGACGATTAGAAGGCGCTATATTCGTATATGATGTACATGAGACAAGTCTTATGAATACAGAAAATGACAGCTCATATGACATGTCTGATCGTATAGTAGAAGCTTTAATGATAGAATATTTTTTGCATAGATTCAAACCCGACTGGGATTTGAACAGCCAACCTCCCGATTGCGAGGCGTATGTTCTCCCTAAATACTACACGCCTTATTTGATTTCAGAAGTCTAAGTAAACATACATTCACTAATGTGTAGGGATTTTTGAGTTGAAGTCACAAGCAACAACAAAAAATCTATTTTTGGATTTGTACCAATAAAGGCTCTTTTACACGGCATGTAGTTGTCTTATGCAAAAATGCAAATTTTGCCCATGACCATTCCACTAAGGACCAGGGGCAAACTTCTCACATATCAATGAGTGCAGTCCGATTCAAGTTTAAGCTCAATGATAATGTGCTTCCTTTTTATAGCCGAGTCCGAACGGCGTGCCGCATTGCGACACCTCTTTGGAGAGCAGTTTTGAAGCGTTAGCAGTTAGCGTCCAAAACAGCAATAAAAAATCAATCTTTAAATTAATGCCAATAACAGTAGATTATGAGTTACTTTCCCATAGTAATGTATTTTGTTGTTTTAATTCATGAAATCTCTACAAACTATCATTGAAAGGACCCAAAAAGTGACAATTCTGTTTGGAGGGTATGTAGGTATATTAAGGAGCAGTGTAATTGTATATAAGCAAACAGTTGGTCCGTTTAGCTAACCTTGACCCCAAAGAGGAGATAAGGTGACCCAAGTCGTTACTTCCAGATAAGGTTAACAATGGGTTGGGAAGTGCGCCGAACACGGATCAAATTGGCATGTCAGATTCATATTCATATAAGTTTTATTCTGCACCGATCATTCTGCGTGTTGGCTCAACAGAGTTTTTGGGTTGGGATTTCCATGTCCTTGGCACCACGTTTTGTTTCAAAATGCATACTCTACTCACAAATATCTTTCTTTTGAGTCCCATGTGGTCATTATTGGTATATATATATTGCCAGCTCCTTCATAAACTTGAAGAGGTCTATAGCTTTGTATCCAGAAATGATGGATAATATTTAGTGCTAAAATTGGTACTAGTGAGTAAAATCGGTTTCAAGAAAAAAATTATTTAAACATAGATAAGTTGGTCCACCATTGTTGTTAAATGTTCCTTAGTTATTAAGCATTTGTTACTTAATTATTGTTATTACACCCTAATGAGTAGCCTTGAATGTGGCATACAAGTAAAGTACGTCATTATAAATTTGCTAAATTGAACTTTTAAAGTTTGTGCAGGCGTATTGGGTACTTTTTCCTACGTTCCTCGTGGAAGGCTTTGAGCACTAAGTTTAGCTACTTAGCTAAATGTTTAAATAACACACTTTTTATTTTCTACATCCACATTTCATGTACTATATGGAATATCTTAAATAACAAATATGGGAAAATAATGTAGTCTATTTATAACATTTCAAAACATGTTAGCGTCTTATTATACCCTCCACCATAGGATGGTGGGTATACTAATTTCGTCATTCCATTTGTAACACCTTGAAATATGCGTCTAAGACCCCATAAAGTCGATCTAGCCATGTCCATCCGTCCGTCCTTCTGTCGAAAGCACGCAAACTTTCGAAGGAGTAAAGCTAGACGCTTGAAATTTTGCACAAACATATCTTATTAGTGTAGTTCGGTTGGGATTGTATATGGACCAAATGGGTTCATGTTTTGATATAGCTACCATATAAACTGATCTTGGATCATGACTTCTTAAGCCACTAGAGGGCGCAATTTTTATCCGATTTGGCTGGAATTTCGCATCAAGTGTTGTGTTATGACTTCGAAAACGGCTGCTATATAAACCGATCTTAGGTCTTGACTTCTTGAGCATCTAGAAAGCGCAATTCTTATCCGATTAGGCTGAAAATCTCCACGTGATACTTTGGTGTCACTTCCAACAACTGTGCTACGTAAGGTTTAAATCGGTTCATAACCTGATATATCTGCCATATAATCCGATCCTGGATCTTGACTTCTTAAGCTGGATCTTGACTTCTTATCCGATTTGGCTGAAATTTTGCATTAAGTGTTTTGTTATGACTTCCAACCTGTGCTAAATAGGGTTCAAACCGGTCCATAACCTGACAAAGCTGCCATATAAATCGATCTCGGATCATGACTTCTTAAGCCACTAGATGGTACAATTTTTATGCCATTTGGCTGAAATTTTGCATGAAGTTTAGTGTTATGACTTCGAAAAACTGTGCTAAGTATGGTTTAAATCGGTACATAACCTGATATGGCTGCCATATAAACCGATCTGGGGTCTTGACTTCTTAAGCCTCTAGAGGTCGCAATTCTTATCCGATTTTGTTGAAATTTTGTATATCGGCTTTTCCCATGACCTTCAACAAACATGTTCAATATGGTCTTAATCGATCTGTAGCCTGATAAAGCTCCCAACCGATCTCTAGATTATGCTTCTTGAGCCCGTATAAGACGCAATTCTAATCCGAATGGACTGAAATATTACACATTGACTTCCAATATGGTCTTCAACATTCAATTCACTTATGGTCCGAATAGGCATTACAATTCTTATCCGTTTGGTTTTGGTTTGCCTAAAACGAAATACCGCGCAAAGAACTTGACAAATACGATCCATGGTGAAGGGTATATAAGTTTCGGTCCGGCCGAACATAGCACGCTCTTACTTGTTTTTCAATTAAAAACACTTTTGAAAAATGTTCTTAGGCTTATGCATAGGATAAGGTTCATGAAGGACAGTATTGAGTGTTTTCTAAGCAGTTCTACGGGTTCTGACCTTCGTCACTGACCTCGGGCCGGAATTTGAGACCGATTCGGATTCCGACTTCGACTTCGCAGCCATTTTATAACCCTGGACAATGATCCTTCGTCAGAACGAAAACGCGCGATGGCTATTATTATTGTAAACAAAATAACGATGGCTTTCCAGGGTTAAGGTCGCTGTATCTGGTATTTGTATGCGGCTTGAAACAATTTTTTATTCCTTTCTGTGTAAAGATGTTTGAATATATTTTTACTATCTCTAGTTTATTTTTATTAGCACTCACAACAAATATGTTCTAGTTATTTTGAAATCAATCATTATCAAAATGGGCCCGAAATAATTTTTAATCAGTTCTTATGTCATTATTAATGTCAAGATAATTTTTGTTTAGGTAAAAAAAAACCTAGGAAATTTGTTGTGACATAAATTGCAAAAAACGAAATCTATACTTTCCTGCCTGTAATGGCAAACATAAAGTTTTAATTTTACTATTTCGAGGTAGGCTATTGTGACAGCCAGAACATTTGCCAGCATGTTTCCAATCGAACAGTATGACAGATGAGATAATATTGATGATTCTGTTCTAGCCAACTATCAAAAATCGATTGACCGCTTCAAGCTTAGGTTGCGCCATGTAATTCTGAAATCTTCATATTTAATCGAAGTTTTAAAGGCCATCTGCCATAAGTTTACCTTCGGGCCTTATTTCCAAGCCTGCAGGTAACTAAAGCCATCTGTACATCTTCTCTTATAAAGGGTGATTTTTTTGAGGTTAGGATTTTCATGCATTAGTATTTGACAGATCACGTGGGATTTCAGACATGGTGTCAAAGAGAAAGATGCTCAGTATGCTTTGACATTTCATCATGAATAGACTTACTAACGAGCAACGCTTGCAAATCATTGAATTTTATTACCAAAATCAGTGTTCGGTTCGAAATGTGTTCAAATTTTGACAAATTTTGTTCAGCGATGAGGCTCATTTCTGGTTGAATGGCTACGTAAATAAGCAAAATTGCCGCATTTGGAGTGAAGAGCAACCAGAAGCCGTTCAAGAACTGCCCATGCATCCCGAAAAATGCACTGTTTGGTGTGGTTTGTACGCTGGTGGAATCATTGGACCGTATTTTTTCAAAGATGCTGTTGGACGCAACGTTACGGTGAATGAACACATTTCGAACCGAACACTGATTTTGGTAATAAAATTCAATGATTTGCAAGCGTTGCTCGTTAGTAAGTCTATTCATGATGAAATGTCAAAGCATACTGAGCATCTTTCTCTTTGACACCATGTCTGAAATCCCACGTGATCTGTCAAATACTAATGCATGAAAATCCTAACCTCAAAAAAATCACCCTTTACATCATGTTTATTATACAAGGTGTAGCGTACTAAGAATTCAGTCGACTAGTTTTCGACATTGAATTGTTATATTGACTCCATGTGCCATTACAATTAAATAATTGATAAACAAATGATCCTCGAAGTGAATAGTCGACTTTGGATTCAATGGCAATGTAATATTTTACTCACACATTCTCATATTTATTGGACTTAGATTTAGTCAAATAATCTAAAGTTGATTTTTCAAATATAAAGGAAATTGTAAAAAAACACAAAGAGGAAATGTATTGTTACACACAACAAAAAAATATATATGTATATATAATAAAATATATATCATGAGTTGTAAATAAATAGTCAATTTCAATTATTGGCTTAATTGCAATTTCAAATTAATGTACCCATAGCTAAGGCTGGCTTAAATCGTTTTAAACCCAAAAAACACCATGAATATAAATGCGCTTCGAATGTGTATGTGTGTGTGTGTGTTTGTGTGTACTAATGTATGCACACCATATGATATTGAAAACAAAGCAACGATCCTATTTCAAAGTGATTATTTTGCGGTTACAAAATTAACGGAAATAATTGATATTGGCTGGCTGCACAACGGTTGTCAATTATCTCTGAGGCATATTATTTAAATAATTTTCTTTGCTTGTGATCTAGAAATAGGTTTTTACGTCGTTTAAAATTTTTCATGTTTGTAAAACATTTGTCTCGTACCAACAGAGATGCACATACGAGTATGTATGTATATATGTATATGCCTACGTCGGAGTATGCACATACTTACACACTTGTATAAATATACATATAAATGTTTGCTGCAAATTTCTTGTCAGAAGCCAAAAATATTTTTACGTAGTTTGCTTATCTGTTTGTTGGCCAGTTTTCTCTTTTTCTTTTTAATAAACAATACCTACTATGTATTTATCTTTGCTGTTGAATGTTTTTGATAAAAACAAATAATATGAGCAACTTATCTAAGAATCGCTTAAGGAGTGCAGACATATCTGCACGCTATCTTAATGATATTTTTGCCATAAATGATTTCGAAGTTAAAGTTGAAAAGTTATTAGCATTATAAAAATGCTCTATATTGCTAAGATTTTCTTTCCATTTATTGAGAGAGGATAACAATATGTGGCCATCATTTGATTTGTAATGCAAGCAAACGAAAGTTAAGTTTGACCGTGGCGAATCTTGTTTAACCTGCGCCATAAATTGTTTTTGTTAAGTTTACTGGTCGAAATATGTCGCATCGCATATATTCACACCATGCTTAGCACAAATGTTTGAAGTCGTAAGAGGAAAACATCAGAAATTGTATCAGGAGAAGGATTTGTATGGTTGCTATAATAAGATATGGGCCAATTAAGACCATACTTGGTCCTGATGTTCGAAAGTTAGTGTGTTTTCGAGGGATAGATGGATGGCTAGATCGGGATTGAAAGTAAAGACTACAGATGATTTTCCATTTAGGTAACCTTCATGTCTATGAGACTTGATATGGTAGAAGAATGAATTGAAAATGTCGGTAGGCCACACCATCGTAAAACATCCGAGGCAACGTTTGGGAAATGGGCGGCAATAGGAATACAACGTTCATGTCGTGGACACAGAATGGAATTTAGGGGAAGCTAAGACAAATGTACAAAAGGAAAACATGCTGATTTTCTAAAGGTTAATAGGTGTTGATTTCTGCTAAACTAGTGAGATGTCGAGGAAGTAATAGAACATGCGTTTTGGGTTTGTTCCACTATAGCAAACAGAAGAAGTTTCACTTAATCTATAGGAAATAAATGACCAATGCCGCGACTCAACGGCAGTTGCGTTGCCAGTAGATAAAACCGTAATAAAAACACGTAAAAGCGTGCTAAGCTTGGCCGGGCCGAATCTTATATACCTTCCACCATGGATCGCATTTGTCGAGCTCTTTACCCGGTGTCTCTTTCTAGGCAAACAAAGGAAAGGAAAGGATAATCTTTGTTCAGTGCAGTCAATATCAGTGTTTTTTGGACATTAAGCTAATAAGTAAATCGTTAAAAAGTGTGCAATTCGAAACAGAAATGGAAATTTTTATTACAAATTTGCCCGGATGGAAGAATGAAAAGTGGGTATATCTATTGCCCAACAATCGTTTCAACGTTTTCCCCTTAGGTTAGGGTTAGGTTGAAAAGTGGGTGCGGATTTTAATCCGCCCCATGCCTTAAGACAGTAATCGGCTTGTTGCGCGCTATAAATACTAAAAAGGTAACCTCGAAGAAATAAAATGTTAGTCTAATCGGACAAAATTTGCGCCCTCTATAGGCGCTATGTATCTTAAAGGATACATTCAGTGTCGGATTACTTATTTTTGTTTAGTTTTGCAAAAAAAAGAACTTTTCCGATAGTATCCATTGGAAAAATATTAATTGATATTCAGTCAAAAAACTAAATATCGATAGTGCCATCTATATTTTGCCAGCTCTACTGTATGGATACTGTATTGAAAACAGTTGAAGTCAAGTTGTTAAAATGAAGTATTTTTCTCCACATAAACGAAGCTCGTAACAGAAAGATTTTTAATCGACACAATTTGATTGCAAGTGCTGCCAAAGCAAGCAGCAAACATCGAAACTTCAATGGAATTTTGGAGTTAGAAGGTTGAATGGAATTTACTTAACGCATTAAAGTTAATCAATAGTTAGATGATAGATATTTAACTATTGGGTTGCCCAAAAAGTAATTGCGGATTTTTTAAAAGAAAGTAAATGCATTTTTAATAAAGCTTAGAATGAACTTTAATCAAATATACTTTTTTTACACCTTTTTTCTAAAGCAAGCTAAAAGTAACAGCTAATAACTGCCAGAAGAAAGAATGCAATTACAGAGTCACAAGCTGTGAAAAAATTTGTCAACGCCGACTATATGAAAAATCCGCAATTACTTTTTGGGCAACCCAATAAATACTCTATGCATGAATTTAATATTCGCTTCATTTTTCTCAGTGTTCTTAGAAACATTTCAGTCAGTGGTCATACACGTGACTAGTATTATTTTGTGTTATAGTAAAGTATAACAAGAAAAAAAATGGAGAAAATAATAACATATGTTGGCAAAAATTGAGTTGAAATTGATGGGTGGTGATAAAAGCCTGGACTATTTAAAAGAGCGGAAGAGAAATTGCATTTGCGCATTACAGGACGCATTATACGACTCTCTAACCGCTTGTACACAAAGATTGATTTGTTCCATACTTCTTATTGTACTAACACCACAGTGTGTGAAAAATCGATATTTAGATAAATTGCAATTACCTTTCACTTCTTTGTTTGTTATTTTATTGTTTGATTTGTTCGGAGTTTTTATATGTTTTGGAAAATTACAGCTTGTTGTTCCAATTATAGGAACCGTTGTAATAAAATAAAATTAATATTAAATTTTTAACACACATATTTCTTAACAAGTCCATGGTCGCTGACTTAGAATTTTTCACTTTGTTGATGGTAGTAGACAATGGTCAGATATCTTCTCTTTTCCATCAAAATTTCCTTTATTACGAAACACCTTAGTTTTTATTTTTTGATTGTTGTTTGAAAATAACACTAAACACGCTAATAAACTTAATTAATTTGAAATAAAAGTTTTGCCGGAACACAAAAACGACACAAAAAATATTTATAAAGAGTTTTTGGAATTATTTTATTAATCAGAATTTTCATCCGTTGGTAGTCTTGTTTTGTTCTACTGTCGTCGGAGCTCAATGTAAAGTGAATTTTGGTTTCTCTGGTTCTAAGTATTGAACAAAGACAACACGTCCGCCAGACAACGGCGTTGGTCGTGTCGTCTGGGTGGTTGAAAGAAGGAAACTAATGAACAATGTTTTCTCCAAAATGATTTAAATTTTCACAAAGGGAAACCTTTAGAAGCCATTTCTCTCAAAAGGCAAATGAGAGAGAAGAGAGACTATAAAGTATGTTGCGACTGGGAATGCATGAGTAACATACATATCCATACCAACATTAAGTGACCAGTTTCATGTACCACGTTCGCGTTGGTACTAAATTTCAAATATTGTTGAAATAACTGCTAATTTGTACATTTTTGTAATTTGAATATCCTTTCATATACATGGAGCGGCCTATCTAGCCTTATGCAACTTTAAAATGGGTCTTTCAGATGTGGTCACTTGAACGCCTTGTGCGTTACGGATGTTCCGCTAGATTTGACCGAACATGATTATAAATAAGGGAGCATTGAAAAACGGTTGTTGTTTGCATTTCTTCGTTTGCATGCTCGAAAGTTCCATGCGACATTTCTTTGTTTCAAGAAAAGCAAATGAAATTTTGTTGTGCTATACTTAAAGTGGACAAATATGGTGAAAACTACAGAGCATAGACGAAGAAAATCAAGTTACAATACTGAAATATCATTTTGTAGATAAATTATATATACATAGATAAAGAATTTGAACTTCGCACATAGACTGGTTGGTGGCGCTTGTGTGCCGCAAGCAGAATTCTGCTCTCAATGGCATGCAGTTTGCATCGTTTGCAATTCTAATTATCCATTATTTCCTTTCCCGTGAAGGAAACTATGGCGTAATGCACGTATGTAGGCCTTCGGGAGTCTTCGCTTCCAATGTGTGTACATTTCTGTTATTTTGCTTTAAATTTGATTTTTTAATTTTTTCGGCAGATCTGCTTGCTTTGAAGTAAAATAAAATAATTACCGACTGCTATAAGCTTGACATTTGCTGTCACATTTTGAAAGCACAAAAATGTCTCTGTAATTTCAATCCTCTTTGATCATAGTATAGACAATCCCATGGCAGCTGCGTGTGCATACCGGATTGACTCGATGGAGACATTTATCGATAAGGGTTGGCAACTCAGTTTACAATACACTCCTACTTAAGCACATCATAGTATGGAACAGCATGGCAGACGGTTGTACGTACCGGATTGACCCAATGGAGCTCTCCCAAGATATATTCATTAACAGGTGGTGGCATTTGCCCAATAACAAAATATTAAGTGCACTATCTGTCAAAATCAGTGATTAGTGCAGCTCTGATTTTGTGTATGTTACTAGTTTGCGCTATTTTTCGTTGTTTGAGTATGGTTCTTAACTATAATACACACACACACACAACCAAAACTCGTTGACAGATAGTTCACTTCGCGAGAAAGAATTGTATTCAGCTGTTTACGGTACACTACCTGGTAGTTATGTCACGAGTTCTGCATCGGCAAGGGATGCCGCCCAGGGGTACAACACACTGCTACAACACCATAGAACAGCGATATTCAAAAACACACACTTTTTGCATAAATAATGTTGTTGTAGCCATTGGCATGTGGAGGTAGAGATTCTCGTCAAGCTCATACAGTTCCATAAGACCGATTGCTGCGGGAACGTTATGACCTTTGGCGATTTAAAGGCGCTGTAGGTAGCGATCCCCGTCAAGCTCACACAGTTCCATAAGACCGATTTCTGCGGGGACTTTATGACTATTGGCTATTTAAAGGCGCTAATAACTCGCCTTTTCATATCGAGTATCATCATGGAGCATTCCATGATGAGGATGAACTTTTCATCTTCAAGATAACTCAGTTTGATCCTGTCAGATTTCGCAAGTATCCATACAATTTTGTCTCTTAGCTTAGTTGGCTGCTATAGACATTTGGATCCTTCCGCCGAACTTAGAAATGTTTTCCAATAGCTTCTATCTTCACCAATTTCTAACCCTTCACTAATTTCTGACACCTGTGTGATACGATGCCGTTCTCCACTTTATCTATTATCGGAATTTTGCACCTCCTGTTCTGATGTTCATAATCGAATGACATTTGCAACTTTATTCATTCTAACAGCATGATATTGTTGTTGTTGCAGCAGTGTATTATACACTGAGGCGGCAGCGCTGCCGATAAAGAACTCCATCGGGTCAATCTGGTACGTACAACGGGCTGCCATGGAATTGGCATGATATAGTCCATGCAATCGTTGTATTTCGATAAATATGCCAGCGTTGTAATAGATAGACATACAACAACACGGTAGTATAGTGTCTTGTATGTAAATGTAAATTAGCCCTTGAACATTCCATTAGAGGGTAAACTTCACATATATCAATGAGTGCTGTCCGATCCAAGTTTAAGCTCAATTATAAGGGGACTCCTTTTATAGCCGAGTCCGAACGGCGTGCCGCAGTGCGACACCTCTTATGGGGAGAAGTTTTTACATGGCTACCATACCATGTTTTCAAATGGCATAGCATAAGAGGGGGAGCAATAACTTGTATAGGGTATTTCTTGTATATAGTAAAGTAGAATTTTTTGTTTCATATTGTTTTCGTTTACTGCATCGAAGAGCTAGATACAATTACTATCGTGTCATGGGCATAGCAGTCAGGTCCGGTACTGCCGAGAGAGAGCTATACAACGCGTACATGTACATACGTGTGTCCCAATTAATGGCCAAGGTTACAACCTCGCCAAAGTGAGTTACTATCTGGTTCTAGGAGACTATAATGTGCATCACATTTCATGGCATTCTCCTATAGGTAACGACCAGCGTGGCCTTGGCAGAGCAGATTGGAGGCTCAACGTTTTTCACGGTGGATGAGAATGCCCCACTAGGATTACGAAGAGGTACAGCAGCTCGCCAGACACTTCCATTGCATCCTCTGATCTCCTGAGTGATGTATCCTGGCAAGCCGTCATCTCTTTGGGGTCACACCATCTCCCCATAATTCTCACCATCGACCGACCACCCGACTTCATAACCTTTAATCGCCGGATGTTTATCAATCAGAAAAAGGCCGATTGGGCTGGCTTCAGAGAATATACCAATCGCCGCTTCAGCGAACTGGCCTCCGAGCCGACGGACAGCCATTACAATTTACTGTGGGCGAAGTTACGAATGTTATCCGTGGCGCCAAATGATTCAAGGCGTTGGGCCCCGACGGAATCTCTACATTGATGTTGAAGAATCTGGATTTACCTGGAGTTGAGTACCTTACAACTGTCCTCAACCCGTCTTTGAACACTTTTATAGTTTCCGATACCACATGAGAACTAAGGAGACAGCCCATCGCAGTTCGGAGGGCGGCATTCTGATAGATCTGAATATTATTCCACTGTATCACAAAGTTGACGAGACCACACAGGCGCTGCATAACTAACCACAGACCGGCCAATTTCTCCATCGACCATCACAGTCAGCTCAGTATTCACCTCACGCGTACTTGTAGTGAACAATGTGGCTGAAGATTTGGTGGCAGATATTGGTGACTTAGATTTTAAACTCTCACACAGTACGCTCGAAAATATAGCGTATGTGTTCGCAAGGAGACTTATTGCTCTGTTAGTTAGCACATAATATCCGAAGTTCCAATCTTTGGTTATTTCTCTTTCTATATAACGGCGACGAGTTAATGCAGATGATCTCATCAGCGTCTCGCCTCTGGTCTTAAATATTTCAATTGGCAATCCATCGTTCTCCGCGGTCTTGTTGTTTTTTAGCCGGGTAACTGCATACTCTGTCATTCTACAAAATCTGTAGGATAGAGAAGAAACCCTATCAAAACATTTAAATGATCATAGCCCAAAGCCTTTTGCAATACCTTTAACTCAAAAAGGGCATATTAAAAACCGAAGCGTGATGCAATCGTCAATTTGTTGACTATATTTTACACTTAATGCATTTAAGGACTATTTTTAATTTCTGGAATTTTGATTTTTAAATCAGATTAGGCAAGAGTGACATACAGCACTTCAAGCTTGCTTAGGTCACAAAACGTTGTTTAAAATATCATGAGAAACTTTTATCACATCAAAGGAGTGGTGATTGTTTTGTACTTGACATAGTGTTAAGAGTCATGACTTTTGTATCTGAAATCTAAATACTCACAAATGTCACTTGCCTTTGTGACAAGATAAGTACCGCTTGAAAATAATTGTGCTATTGACTCATGTAGGAACCTAAAAATGTCTTGGGGATCTAATGTTGTTGTTGTTGTGGATCTAATGTTGTTATATGGCTGCAATGCCATTTTTTTAATGGTATAGTACCTCACAAATGTTGCCAGAATTAAGAGGGGAAAACCATTGCTGAAAATTTTTTTTCTGATATTCTTGTCAGGATTCGAAGCTGGCGTTCAGCGTCATATGCGAACATGCTAACCTCTTTGCTAATGTGGCCTCCATAGCGCAGAGGTACGCGGTTAAATGCTTCAAAATAATTTTAAAATGTTGACATGTTTCTAAAAACTTTCTTTGTAGTGTTCGCCAAATTGTTAAATCGTCCATAGTTCAACTTGTTATGTGTTCATTACCCTAAATTATGGCACAGTGTATTAAAAGTTTTTGTTTGTAATGGCCAAGGAGAACAAAAGTTACATAGCCTTTCCGCCCATAACCTCTAGGTTTGAATCTCAACAAGAACATTAGAAACTCGTTTTAGTAGAGGTTATCCCCTCTAAAATGCAGTTGACATTTGTGAGGCCTTCAGCTATGTAAAATTTCTTTGCGAAGAGTTTGCGCTAAGTGACACGTCATTCAGTCTCAGCTATAAAAGAAGTATCCTATTACAAATCTTAATATAAACATATCTCCAGGTCCTCTCTATCCTCTAGCTTTGATCCATTTGAACTGAGTCCTTGGTTTTGTAAAACAGAACGTTGATGTAAAATAAACTAGATTTTAGAAATTTAATTTTCTGTTTCTTTTGTGTAAAATTAACCTGAAGATAAATGATAACACTATTCAATTTCTTTATTGTATATAATATCAAATAGTTTTATACTTTATATGGGTTAAAAACAAGAGCTAAGGATTTATAAATTCTTTTCTACTTAATTTAGCTTTGCTTAAACTATATAGGGACGATATCATTTTTTTTAATATAACACTTAAGAATAAAAAGAAAACAATTTTTGAACAATAAAAACACTAAAAAACAATTTTTAATCGCAATAACAAAAATAAACTTTATTCTCCAAAATTTAGGGATGCCAGTAAAACAGTCTATTGATAAGCCAAAAATTTATATGCACACCTAATAATTTTTCAAGTCAACGCCGCCTATCAGAAATAAAATCTCGATGTGGGCTACGCTTATACTTTCGTTATAAATAAAATAGGCATTACTTTTTATTAAAGAATATGATATGTGTAAAACATTATTAATTTGTATTTGTAACGATGAATGTTTAATATCTAAATTTGCTATATATGTATGTATGTTTAGAACCGTTGTTTGCGCCGTTACTTTATGGCCTGTACTGTCCCCCGCCACATAAATATTGTGACGGCGTTTGTAATGTCATTCTTATTCGACTGTGGAGTTGTTCTGGTGTCGTGGATTTTAATTGATAGTGGCATATCAGAATTTTATATTTCGAGCAACTTTTATTTGTCCAGCACTATTGGGATTCCCCTGAAAATATTTGTGTTTGCTTCTCTCAATTGTTCGTGTAATCTATAGAAAAAGTTGAAGATTTTTGTGTAAGTTGCATCTGCATTGTGAAAGTTACAATTGGCAATTTTTTTTTTTTGGGGAAAGTGGAATGGAATTTTGCTAAACACAGGCGTATATACATGCATTCTCCTACATACTATAGTAGGCCAACAACATTCATACATGTTTCATTTGTATTTGCAGTAAAGGCAGAATTAGATAAGTCTGGAGGCTGCAGCCAGTATTTTGTAAGTATAAATATTCAATTAATATGTAATAAGTTTTTGTTTAATATGAAATAATCTGCTGTTCAAATTGATTAAGTATTTGCATTCTTATTGGGATGAACAACGTACGTACACACGACCATCGGCCGAGGTTATCGGATGAAATCGATAACTGCATTGCTGCGGCTGATTTCATTTGTTTTCATTGGCGCAATAGCTTTGTTCACGTAAAGTTTTGCAGAAAATGAAAACAAACCTTTCTTTTTCTGCAATTTAGAAGTCGAGAGTTATTCATATAAGCATAATTTTCAAGAAGCATAAATATAAAATAAAATATAGTCTTAAATTATTGCTCGAATTTTCACATAATACATCATGCTTACAAGATAAAATATAAAAAGTAGCTGTGAAAATTTTTTTCCAAGAATATACCACCAAGGAAAATCGGTAAAGGTGGAGTTACATAGCTCGCGCAGCACTTATGCGTGCATGTCAGAAAAAATAAAATAGATTGGTTTTGTATTGTGTGAGTTACGTAACAACCAAAAAGATAAGATTTGAATATGCTTACTGTTCAAAATTGTTTTGCAGTCCGTAAATTAGAGAATTTTTTTTATTAAAATCGTATTAAACCACGTGATTGCCAATCAACGTTGGAAATGAAAAATAAGCTGGTGTTTATAAATTCGTGCACAGCAAAAGACGCATGGTATGTAACTCAACCTAAAGAGCGTATGAGGGCGCATCTGATTGCTTAAGCCCGCATAAGTGCTTCGTGGGGTATGTTATTCAACCTTAAGAATTCTCTTATGACAAGATTCTAGTTTTGGCTCAAGGAATCCATCAAGGAAAGCGTTCTAATCGTATTTAACGTAAATAAGGAAAGTCTTCTGGATGCAAAAAGTGACAAATCATATAAATCATATCTCTTGTAGGGGCATCTTAAAAATGCATCATTATTGAAACATATTTGGTTGTGGCCGGCCCACTTCAGGATGTAGTTAAAGGATGAGGTCATGCGAACAGTCGAGTACAATATTTTTATTTTTGATTTTGTAGTAAATATAAATATCAAATGCTGGCTTCATAACCTTTAAGAGTTAGATTTACTACATCTGTGACTTTTAGCAATATTTAAAAGAAAGGTAATGATAAGTACTATTGTTGCCCCGATGTACATCTTATATAAACCTATGTCAAAATATGAATTCCTTAGCCTCTATAGCGTAAATTTATTAAGATTTGAAGGAAAGCTTTCCACATGGTGTTTGTTATGACTTGCAATAACATATAGTCCCTAATCTGATAGAGCTCCATTATAAACCAACTTCCAATTAGTTTTTTTTTTTGCTTCTAGAAGGCGCAATTATTATCCGATTTCTCTGAAACTTTGCCCTTCGTCTAGTTTATGTTCCAGCACTCTTCATAAAATGTTCTAGCTCCAAATCAATCTCCTAAATAAACTTATTAATTCCATAGAGGGCGCAATTCTTCTTTAAATGGATCTGAAAACTGATATAACTCCTCATATACTTTCTGAATTCAGTTCCAATTTAAAACAAAATGTTCATTACACCATATCGCTGGATCAAATCCTACGGTTTTTTTTGCAATACTAGTACTCTGCACATAAAATATTCCAAGTGTAAATAAAGGACTCGTGTTCTTCTTTGCCCATATTCGGCACAATTTTTACAGGTTTGTTAAAAGGGGGTTTTGAGGCCCCGAGCCCTGCCGAAACCAACTTTTAGGTTTATGAATATGGGCAACTGAATGTTGTGGTTTAATGCAAATTTGCCTATGAACATTCCATTGAAGAACTGGGGCAAAGTTTTCACATACAGTGATATGTGCTGCCCGATTCTAATTTAAGTTTTATGATGAGGGACCTATTGTTGATAGGCGATGCCGAACGGCGTGCCGCAGCTATTCGGGGAGAAGATTTTTATCGTACCTCACAAATATCGCCTGCATTAGGAGGGCATAACCACCACTGAAAATTTCTTATCTCGTCATTATTTGAACTTAAGCGTTCAGCGTCATAGGCGGAGATGCAGATGTTCGCTGCGGTGGCCTCTTTGGTTGTTGCTTATTGTTGTTGAAATTCATTTATATTGCAATAATCCGAACTTCGCGTAACTGTAAACGTCGGATAACTGAAACAAATTTCCTGTATTTTGTTATTTTCAATTCAGAGGATTCTAATGTACTACTGTGGGAAAAATAAGTAGATCTTTTTAAAAGACAATGGATTGCTGCAACCCAACGTTATTTGAAGTAGTTTAAGTTCAACGTGAATTGCTATGCGTCTTGAAGGCTATTCCGGAAATTGACTTAAACAACTATTATTTACAATTTTTGTTTGTTTCTCTTTCGAGACGGCCTGAATGATCGGAGATTGCAAATTGGCCATTAATTGGCCACTACAGAAAATTTATTCCTCTATGTGAACGTAGAACAATTATTACCACAATTGGAAAAAACCTTGGCATAAATGTTTTGCGGCCTGGAGGGATTGCTTTGAGGGGAAAGAACTGAATTTGCTAGAATAAAGAATTTAAAAATATGAGTTACTATTTTTTGTCACAGTAGTATAGCAACATTAAACAGAACCTTTTCGTGAAACACACAAAAATATAGTCTATATGTGAGTTTTGGTGTAGAGGTGGCAATCCTCGTCAAGCTCTATAGGTAAGCAAGATCGTTGTGGTCCCATCGCTTCGGGAATGTTATGCCCTTTTGTTATTTAAAGGCACTAATAACACACCTTGTAATCCAGTATCATAGGTACTTAGTATTTATGTAAGAGCCGGTACCACCCCCCCTTTCATTAAAACTGTCCACTCCCTATCGGTGAGCAAGATCGTTATGGTCTCATCGCTTCGGGAAAGTGGTGGCCATTGGTTATTTAAAGGCACCAATGACACACCTTCTAATCCAGTATCATAGGCACTCAGTATTTATGTAAGAGCCGGTACCACCCAATAAAACTGTCCACTCCCTATAGGTGAGCAAGATCGTTATGGTTCCATCGCTTCGGGAAAGCACACCTTATAGTCCGGCTCTTACATAAATACTGAGTTCCATTGAGCACTCATTCCATAGAGCATTTCATTAAAACTTTCCACTCCCTACTACCGAATGTCCACGACTGCAATTGTCACAACCTGATATTTCTCAGTTGAGCTTCTTAAGATATCGATGAACACCACACAAATCGAAGTTCAGAATTCCATCCCATGTGGTTCTTATAGTTATTCCTTGCCGCGATACATGAGCTTGTCGTGTATACGATTTTTGGTTAAACATTTTTGTTGTATTGAGTTGCCGATGGAGAAATTATTGTATTTTTCCCGATATGCGAAAACTCGATAACTATCTGTATGAGACTATAACTTGCACCCTATAGACTAAAATAAAATAGGCCCACAGCAATTGCCTTTGAAGTTTTAAGTTACTTCCCTCAACATCTTCAGAAAGCAATGTTATGACTTAATTTTTTTCTGATTTTTTCCAGCTTCTATCACATTGGATTAAAAATGGTACTTAAGCTCAAAATATTTTATGGAGATTTCTTTAAGCGAAAACTTGGGTTCATTTGGTTGAAGGATTTCAAAAATTGTAAATTTTTATTGAAAGCCTTAAAAAAATTTTTGGTTTTCACTTCTTTTAATTATTTTTGTTTTGTTTTAATTTTCTTGTTACTTTTTAAATTAGTTGATGTATGCCTCTTCATTGGTGGCTAAAAAACAGTCTCCAGTTTTGCATAAATAATTTTTATTTGTTTTATTGCACCAAATTTTAGGTTTTAAGTTTTCTCATTAACCACCTTTTTTTTGTTTTTCTTTTGTTTACTTTCATTTAGTGCAATGTCTAGCAACTCCAATGCAAAGCAACAGGAATTGAAGCATATCGCTTCAATTGTTCGCGCATTAATCACATCCACCAAGCCACCGTGTTATCTAAGAAATATTTTACGCGAATATAATGAAGTAGAGAGCAAACAGCTGCCTTATAAGAGTCTCGGATATAAAACAGCACAAGAACTCTTAGAAGATACGGGAGAATTTCACTTTAACGGCAATCGCGGCGGAGGAGATGTAAGTTGTATTTGTTATTGTGGTTGTTTTATATTAGAGAAGAGGAGAATTCCAAAAAACGAACACATTCTCTCTGCGGCAATGATGAATGATTTCTTTAACGCATACCCACATCGCACACATTAAAAATAAAGAGGAGGGGTTGTTGAGCGCAGTTTGTCTCAGCATTCCATTCACGTCTTTTTTTTATTCGTCATATATAAAGATTTTAAAAATTTGTTCGTCTTTGTTCCCCCGTATCCAAATTGAGAATGCAATTTGTTTATGCCTTCATTTTCATCTTTCATTTTCGCCTTCATATAAATAGATTTTTAAATATGTATGTGGTATATGCATAGATATTTCTATACATACATACATACACACATATGTGTGTTTCAATGTTAATGTTTATTTTCATATCGTTGGGCAATTCGTGCGAGGAAGAAAATGTATGAGAAGTGTTTTTGTTTTCATTTTCGTTCAATCACTCAGTCATTCACTCAGTTGTTCGAGCATAGACTTTTCTTCTCTTCTCGTCAGTGATTATTAACTTTTTCCTTTTACTTTTATTTTTGTTGTTGCGGAAAACAAAGGTTATAATCGCCGCAAAACCCAGTGTAAAAACTGCTCATATCACTTCTATGGTAAGAGGCCAGAAAGCCAGCAAGTCTACACGAATTGCCCCAGTAAAAGCTGTAAAACAACCCCCTCGAATGCTATCGAATCGTACAAACGGTTTCGGATTTGGCAGTGGCGCTGGTGATCGCAACAATAACAGCAGTAACAATTTCAACAGCTACAATAATCGCAGCAACAATACTCCAACTGCACATCAGCATCAACAACAACAACAACAACAACTTCAACGTCAGCGATCAATGGGTAGTAATAGCCAGCAAATGGATTTGCGGGATATGCTCAATTCGAAGAAAAATCAAAGAATTCAGCAGCCCCAGTATCAGACGAATAGCGAGCAATCGAAATTACAATCGCGAATTGTTCAAAATGAAAATCAGGCACAACAACAACAACAAAGTGGTCCGAGAGCTATATTGGGCGCAGCTAAACCTTCCGGACCGAAAGAGGTTCAAAATCAAACAGCGGATATGGAAATAAAAAATAGAAACACACCTCCTAAGGCACAACAGCCGCTGTCGCAAAATTCTACAGCAACAACAACAACAAATACAACGAGGCGAACACTACAAGTTGTGATTGATTCAACAAACCAAAAACCAAATATAAACCAAAGTAACCACCAGCAGCAACAATCACAGGCAGCGCCAATGGCAAGATCAACAAAGCCCTTGGTTGTTTATCAACCAAATGCTACTGCTAATCACCATCCAACTAGTAATTTAGCTTCCAGGCTGCAACAGAACCAGCAACCAACATTGCCGCAGCCGCAGCAACAAGCGCAACATAAGCAACAACAACAACCAGTAAATGCTCACCAAGTAGTGCAGCCAGGTGATGCAATGAAATCCGGCACGACGGGCATTCAAAGTAGACTTAAAGTTGTTGCCCCGGAATTTACACCAAACCAGGTAGGATTAAACAAAAATTTTATTTCTATTAGCATTCTAGCAGAAAGCCGTAGAGATTACTAACGATTTGAGAAAACTCAGCGCGGGACTATTTGTCGCTTGGTTTTTTGCAGTTTTTTTTCTTTGCATTTCACATAAAGCCTAGTACTGAGTTCATTTCCACCAAAGTTGTTTATTAATTGCTATATATCCAGCATTCTATTGGAGCAACATAAAAAATGAAACAGCAACACACAATCAAGACAACAGAATTGAGGCAAAGTTGTTTGTAACCCAGTTCGTAAAGGCTCTATCACACTACATGTTCTTGTCTTTGGCATGCCACTTTTTAAGCCTAGTACTGACTTCATTCACGGCGAAAATGCCTATTAAATTATTGCGCAATCCGTCGGACCCTTTTTCTTTGTCAGAACACAAACAACAACACACAACAACGACAACAGCATTGATTCGGTCCATTTCGTGAGCATTTAATTACATTTGCAATTAAAATTGTGCGATGCAGCGACATGTCGCTACTGTTTTGCTCATAGAACTAAGTACCACTTCTGTGGAATGTCGCTGTGTTCCTTTCAGCCTAGTATTGACTTCAATCGCAGCGAAAATGCCTAATTAATTATAGCGAAATTCAACAGCCTCTGTTCTTCGCCAGAACACAAATAAAAATCAATCAGCATTGAAGCAGATTGGTGCCCATTTCCTGAACATTTATTTACATTTGCAATTAATTGAAGTGAAATTTATACTGACGCAGCGACATGACGCTACTATTGGGTTGCCCAAAAAGTAATTGCGGATTTTTTAAAAGAAAGTAAATGCATTTTTAATGAAACTTAGAATGAACTTTAATCAAATTTACTTTTTTTACACTTTTTTTTCTAAAGCAAGCTAAAAGTAACAGCTGATAACTGACAGAAGAAAGAATGCAATTACAGAGTCACAAGCTGCGAAAAAATTTGTCAACGCCGACTATATAAAAAATCCGCAATTACTTTTTGGGCAATCCAATATTTTGCTTAATCCCATGGCAGTCGGTTGTACGTACCGTATTGACCCGATGGAGTTCTTCGTCGGTAAGGGATGTCGCCACACTGCTATAACAACAACTATTTTGCTCAAGAACTCAGTACCATTTTAGCGAAATGTGTTGTTCGGGCGAAAAGTCAAAGTCAGTACTAGGATTCGGGCAAAATTGTCTATTAATTGATTGCGAAATATGCATAATTCTTTTGGACGAAATAACCAAAAAAAAAAAATTCAAACAACTACATACAACAGAATTCAAATTTGTAGTGGTGCAGCGACATTTCCTTCGCTTCAATTAATTGCCAATCTAGTTAAATGCCCACGAAATGGGCACCAATCAAAACTGTTTCAAAGATGTTGTCTTTGTTGTGTGTTGTTGTTCGATTTTTTTGTGCTCTGGCAAAGAATATAGTCCGTCGGATTTCGCAACAATTTAATAGGCATTTTCAATGCGAATGAAGTCCCTTTTGGATTTAATTATTTACATTTGCAATTAATAAAAACGAAATTTGTATTGACGCAGCGACATGTCGTTGCTATTTTGCTCATAGAACTCAGTACCACTTCTGCGGAATGTCGTTGTGTTCTTTTCAGCTTAGTATTGTGTTCATTCGAAAATGCCATTCAGCGAAAATGCCTTTTAAATGATTGCAAAATCCGACGGACTCTATTCTTTGCTAGAACATAAACCAAAATCAAAAACAACACAATAAAGACATCAACATTGAAGCAGAGTTTATTGATTCCCATTTCGTAAGCAATTAATTACAAATTAAATGAATCGAAATTTGTACGGAATGTGTTCACATTTTCTTTCTCACCATTTTTTTTAAAGCCTAGTACTGTATTTGCACCGAAAATGCCTATTAAACTATTGCGAAAGCGATGGACTCTTTTCAAACAACAAAGAAAACAGCATTGAACATACAACAGTTATTACATTGGCAATTAATTGAAGCGAAATTTGTATTGCCGCAGCGACATGTCGCTACCATTTTGCTCATAGAACTCTGTACCACTTCTACGGAGTGTGTTCGCATTTTCTTTATTACCATTTTTTTTATAATGCGTTTTGACAGTTGTTCAGGCGTAAAGTCAAAGTCAGTAATAGGCTTAATGCGTTTTGACAGTTATTCGGGCGAAAAGTCGAACTCAGTACTATGGTTTTCACGTAAAACAGTAAGGGGAATCCCAAGAAAGGTTTGTCATTTTCATTGTTCTAACATTTTTGTTCATTAGCTTAAAGTTCGAAAGTGTTACGTCATATTTTAATGGTGTTTTATAGCCATATAGCCGAATAATCGCAAAATAATACTGAACCTCTAGAGATAAAGATGTTCAAAAAGATGGACGGATAATTACGTAGAGTAGTTGTGTTTAATAAAGTTTTCAAAACCAGATTTATTTTAAGCTGCACCATGGCAAAACGTCAGGGATCGAGTTTCTATGAGGCTATATTTGTTTATGAATTTTTATGGATCATATTTGGTTTTGGCGTTAGAGAGCCAGAGCGCTAGACTTTTTCAAAAATGGACAGTCATTACAGTGTTAGGTCTAAAAAAGTTTCCGCTTCCATTAAAAATTAATTGAAACAACTCACTGCCTAGATTACTAACATTTGTTCTTTTTATACCCACCACAATAGGATGGGGGTAAACTAATCTAGTCATTCTGTTTGTAACACCTCGAAGTATTCGTCTAAAACTCCATAAAGTATATTTATTCTTGATCGTCACGACGTTCTGAGTCGATTTAGCCAATCCGTCCGTCTGACGAAATCACGAATTTTGCACAGGTACATAATATTGATGTAGGCCATTGGGGATTGCAAATGGGCCACATCGGTTCAGATTTAGATATAGCTCCCATATAAATCGATCTCCCTATTTGACTTCCTGAGCCCTTACAAGCCACAATTTTGTCTGATTTGGGTGAAATTTTGCATGTAGTGTTCTGTTATGACTTCTAACACCTGTGCCCAGTACGGTCCAAATCGGTCTATAACCTGATATAGCTTCCATATAAACTGATCTCCCGATTTGACTTCTTTAGCCCGATTGGGCTAAAATTTTGTGCAATGATTTCTCTCATGATTTACAAACTGACTATCAAATTTGGCTTTATTCGGCCCGCTAATTGATACTGCTTTTATATAAATCGATCTCCTGATTTTTTCTTCTCATTTTCCTTTGAAAAATAGGTGATAGGAAATTAGCGATAGTATCGATAGTATTTTCTGGCGTTGCATAATAACTGCTTAAATTTATTTTCTTTCAGCACAAACCCTCATTTCAGCATTATAACCCCAAACTCGATGCTATTTCTGCTCTCATTCAGTATTGCCGTTCTAAGAACTATTCTGCACCTCGTTTTAATAGCATGAAAGGTAAATTTTCAAATAGAACCTATTCATGCTGTGTCCATGTCAATGATGTCATATACTCAACGTATCCTCACGAATATGAGACTGAATATCAGGCCAAGGAGGCATGTGCTAATACAGCTTTGGCCAAACTCAAAATGCAAGAGAAGAAACGTCCTATGCCACCCTGCTCATTTTCTGGCACCAAATTATTGGATAAGCTGTACACAGAGTTGTTGAAACATCCCCATGGTATATTTGCCAAGAATCTGCCAGAATGGTTTGAAACAACATTTGAGCAGTCATTACCTGAAGATTGGTGGATCATGATACAAGAATCTAGCCTATTTACTACAGAGACTGGACTTAGTAAAGTCATAATATTTGCAAATAAGGATGCCGATAGAGGTAAGTGGTAATTTTTAATATTCATCTGTTCTTGTTTTACCTTAAATGTTTTTTTGTTTTGCATTGCATAGATCTCACACCTCTGGATGACAAGACAAAAGTCATACAAATCGATCCCATATGTCTGCCCTGGTCGGAAGATTATTGGTCTATTTTAGTGACGCATTGTGCCTCCACCGTTGAAATATGGGGACGCCTCTTCGGTGCTGAGTATTCAGTGCGCTTTACTGCCTTAATGAATGACATCAATGTCTATATGGCAAACAAAAAAGAGCGCCCCGTCTCCATAACACGCAAGAATATATATCTGGTCTTTCAAGACGATTGCTGGAACAGAGTTCGAGTGGAAGAACTGGATAAATCGAAAGGTTCTGCTTTGTGTTTCTTCATAGATTTCGGAGATGCCGATTGGCAGCCTGTTGATAAGTTAATGATTTGTGAAAGTCACTTTCTCAAATTGCCCGCCCAAGCTGTGCCATTTTGTTTGTATGGCCTAGAGGACTTTGAGGGCAATCCCAAAGCCCGCACATGTTTGGAAGACCTATTTGCCAACAAGTCCGTTGTTGGCAAGATATTTACCAAAGAATCTGAATTTTACGACACAAATTCAAAGTTTCATGGTAAAGTTCAGGTTGTTCTCTTTGATACATCCACCGCAGAGGATGTCAATCTTAACCAAGAGATTTCCAACATGATATGCCATCAATCATTGACGCCAGAAATCAATCCAACAACGGTTAACAACATTTTTGTGACACATATAGGTGACAATGGTGATATCTTTGTGCAAGTCAAGAGCGCTGAACTGAAGTATATACAAGTAAGTGGTTGTATTGTCTGTGTTCAAAGTGAAGCAGTAGCATGTGCACGAAATTTGTTTTTTTTTTTACTATTTACAGAGTTTGTTACAACAAACAGTGGAAACACGTTTTAAACGAGATCAGCACAAAGTTACTTTTGAAGATCTTAAACGTTCCACTATGTTTCTTATATGTGATGATGAAGATGCCAACGATGTTAAGTGGTATCGTGGTGCGTTGGCCGATGCCAAAAATCTCAAACCAGACAGTGATAAATTCCCCATGTATTTCGTTGACCAGGGCATAACGAAAACGACTGATATCTCAAAAATATTCCTCTTGGAAAGTTTAAGCTTGGCCTTAAGCAAATTTCCCGAGCAAGCCATAAAAGTTCGTATGCATAATATACCCGATATAACAAAAGACATAGTGGGACGCATACGTGGACTATTGCCTAAAGATTGTGAAGCTTTGGTAAGCTGTAAAGAAATGTCCATGTGGGCCTTCAATTAAACAAGAAGTGTTTTTGTTTTTTTAATTTTGTTTAGGCAAAAATGGTAGTGGCCGGACCTGTGCCACTTGTAACAATACACACACGTTTAGAGGGCCCTGGTATATTGGTTACCATTAACGATGTAATACGCAATGAACACGAACTTATGGGGTAAGGCCTTTGATGAAGTTGAATAACACATTTGATTTGAATAAGTGAATATCTCAATGTGTTTATTGCAGATGTTCAGATTTGTTACCAGGAGCCTCTGGTGGGGCAGACAATAACAGAGACTCTTCGAAATTCGCTTTAGATTTTTCGAAAACCACACAAAACAATGCCAACGCCATGGGCAATTTGTCTTCTCCATCTACTCCCACGTCGAATGCATTCATTGATATCACACAACCATTGTTGACCACAATGCCTGGATCACCACAGAAAGTAAGTGATTTGCCGAAATTGTGCAATTACAGCGCTATACCTGCCATAGGCGATTATTTCGAAGTGCGCATAACCATGTCGGCAAATCCTTCTAATTTCATTGTAAGTGCCCATTGAGGTGTTGCTGTTAAAATCCCTTTTTAATTGGTGTTGCTTTTTACTTGAATAGATTCAACCTTATAAGGATTATCCTAATCTAAGGACGCTAATGAAAGAGCTACAAGTTTTCTGTGAGAACAGTGATGAATTCATTCCAACCGATATGGTAGACATTGGAGAAGCCTATGCAGCTAAAAATGCCGATGGATTCTTTCACAGGTAAGACGTCATATGATTTTATTTATTTTAGCTAAACAGTCTTGGGCGGAAAATTTGGCTAATGTAACAAAAACAAACAGATTGCAACTTTAGATGAAAAAAACATTTAAAGCAATCCTGTACCACAATTTATGATAGAATATGATCGCGGTGCTTCAAAATAGGGTTATAAGATCCTCACAGGTGTCAAATCGTGGATGTATGCATGGAAGTCATAACAAAACACGTCAACTAAAATTTCAGCCAAATCGAATAAGAATTGCGCCACCTAGTGTCTAAAGAATTCAAGATCCAAGATCGGTTTATATGTCAGCTATATTAGATTATGAACCGATTTGAACTATACTTTTCACAGTTATTGGAAGTCATAACAAAATTCGTCATACAAAATTTCAGCCAAGAATTGCACCCTCTAGTGGCTCAAGAAGTCAAGACCCCAGTTGGGTTTTTATGACAGCTATATCAGTTTTTAAACCTATTTCAGTCATACTTAGAATAGTTGTTGAAAACCATGGAAAATTTCAGCCAAATCGGATAATAATTGCGCTCAAGAAGTCATGAGCCAACATCGGTTATTTTGGCAGCTATATCAAAGAATAAACCGATATGGTCCATTTACAATCCCACCCGACCTACTCTAATAAGAAGTATTTATGCAAAATCAGCCAAATCGGATAAGAATTACGCCCTCTAATGGTTCAAGAAGTTAACATCCAAGATCGGTTTATATGACAGCTATATCAGATTATGGACTGATTTGAACTATACTTTTCACATTTATTGGAAGTCATAACAAAACTCATCATGGAAATTTTCAGCCAAACCGGATAAGAATTGCACCCTCTAGAGGCCGAAGAAATAAAGATCTCAGATGCGTTTATATGACGCTATATTAGGTTATAAACCGATTTCAACCATACCTAGAACAGTTGTTGAAAACCATAACAAAACACCTCATGCAAATTTTTAGTCAAATCGGATAAGAATTGTGCCCTCTAGTGGCTTAAGAAGTCATGACCCAAGATAGCAGCTATATCAAAAAATGAACCGGGCCATATCGGTTAATTTTTTACAATCCCAACCGACCTACACTAATAAGAAGTATTTGTCCAAAATTTCAAGCGGCTTAATTTACTTCTTCGAAAGTTAGCGTGCTTTCGATAGACAGCCGGACGGACATGGCTAGATTGACTTAAAATGTCATGACGATCAAAACTATATACACTTTATGTGGTCTTAGACGAATATTTCCAGAAGTTGAAAACGGAATGACGAAATTAGTTTACCCCCATCATATGGTGGAGGTTATAAAAACGTACTGCCACATTATTTACATTCCAAACAAACCAACTGACTCACTTTTATACCCACCGTTACTCCAAATATTAAAATTTATGAAATCAAATGTAGCTTTCAATTTTCTTCATTAAACAAGAAAAAGGCATTGCAAAAGAAAAAAATGGATTTGAGCCGTTATATACACAAAACTACTTGACATATTCAAACCAAAACTCACATTTACAATAATTGAAATGTTCTCTATCAGATGGCATACACAATTTTTCATTCCGACTATGTTGAATTTAGCCATTTTTGTGTACGCTTGTGACACTGTGCACTGGCTCTTGCATAAATACTGCGTTTCTGCGTCTGCTTAGTAAGGTTCTGGCTTCTACACTAGAAAGTAAGAGCTTTTGGTCGTTCGTGAAAAGGGTAATGGGTAGTTATTCATCTATTCCAAATCTTGTTAAGGATGATCGAACGTTCACCGACCGGGTTGATAAGGCTAACCTGTTGGCTGATACTTTTGCAGGGAACTCTTACCTGCCGGATAGCAATCAACCACTCCCCTCAATGGCGTCATGCTCCAGGGTTCTTGAGAATCCCCGGGCCCGGATGGCATATCAACACTTGTCTTACGCAGGTGTTCTTCGGCGCCTGCTTGTCCATTATGCAATCTTTTCAACCTTGCCTACCGTGCGGGAGTCTTCCCGGCGCGTTGGAAGTGAGACAAACAATCCTGCGATTTATCGGCCAATTGCAATACCCTCCGCTCTCTCCTATCGCCAACGCAATGCACTGCATTCATAGGGGACATCCCCTGCGTGTTAGTTGTTAGAAAAGATAATGGCCACCCTGTTCCTTCGGCGATCGGTTCTTTTGACCGGAACAAGCTTGCTCATACACAGGAACTTGACTAGGATCGCCACCTCCACACGAAAATGTGGCTACAACAACAACATTAACAAATAGCAAATGCTTTTATTATGGTTTAGAAATTCAAATATATTTTTTTTTAGTTTGGTTCAATGGCAAAAATTCTTTCAACATTTAAACAGCGCCCAGGACAGAGACATACATATTTTCTATGCCTTATATTTTCCAATAATTTCGATTTTCAGAGTTACAGCCGTCAAAAAATACGGTGACATGATTCACGTACGTTTTTGCGACTTTGGTGATAGCGCCACTTTAGACAGCAGCCAATTAAAAATATTGCCCCTGAAATTCCGTCAATTACCCAAAATGGCTGTTCCAGCTAAGCTTTATGGTAAGTGCTTGTGTTACCCAAATGCTGTTTCTAGTATTTAACGACTCTCTCTCTCCCCTCTCTGTTCGTGTTTTTTTTTTTTTTTTTTGCGTTACTAAGGCATTAAAGCTGTCAACGCTGAATGGACATTGGATGACTGTTTATTCTTCCGTAAATTAACTGTTGGCCAAACATTTGTGTCGGTCATTAAGAACATTAAATACGACAAAGACAACTCGCTTCTCTCACCCATACTCGAACTGGAACTTATTGACGTCACCACCGACGAAGATGTATACGTTCATCAACTCCTGCTCGATGAGGAGCGAGCAATTAAAGAAAATTAATTTTAATTTCAATTTAATTCTACACTAACTGCTAGTTCACAAATGAACGCCATTTTTTATACGACGCCTTAGTCTATCGATTTACTATTACGTGTTGATCGCGTACCAGACGATTTTCTTAATTCTTCAATTTGGAAAACTTTACGAAAAATTTCATCACATTCCGAGTTAATGTTCATTTAAATTCTTTCATTTCAAAATGTTTATCATACAATTTGTTTTTGTTTTTTTTATAACACATAGGCATATAGGTTATTTAATTTTATTAAATTGTCTTGTTTTTATTTAAACGAAAAGAATTATATCGATACTATTTTAAATTAACTCCCAACTCAGTTTTTTTTCATTATTATTATTATTATAATAATAATCACCCATTTGTTAATAAAATATTTATGTACGAATACATAATTTCGCAAAAAAAAACAAAAAACAACAAAAAAAGAGAATTATAGACATGAATAGACACTAATGTTATTGGAAAAACATGTACTCTAAAATATGCAACAAATATAAACATAACATTTCATAATAAAACCAAAAACACCCTACTTAAAAAGTAAACTTATCAAAGTCTTTCAACCATTTTTTATTCCTGCCAAACAAGTCAGAGTCAAACCTAGCTCAAATCAAGTGGTCTACATAATGACAACTGGCACGGTCTTACTATGAGCACCACAAAGATTGGAACTTTGAGCTCTGACCCTTTGGTGTTTCTGAGAAACTCAGCATAAAGCTACCGGTCGTCCATAGGTTGCGGACAATGTCACAGACAATCATCGCTATTGAATGGAGAGTCTCAGTGAGAGGCCGGCTTGAATACTGAGTCCCTATGATACTCAATATGACAAGGCGACTTATTTGGCGCCTTTAAATAACCAATGGCCATAGCTTTCACGAGGCCATCGAGCCTATGGAACAAGCTTGAGAATCAGTAAATCGAATCTAGAAATCTCTGAGTTGGTCAACGAACATAAACGGAATTTATGGCCATAACAATTGAAGCATTGTTATTAAAGTGTCGGCCTTAGTAGGTTTCCATTGTACAATGCTACCCACCAACCGAACCCGATGACGACGAAACAAATGATCAATTCTATTCCCAACTTAACTCAGTGACACGCTCTCTAGCAAAAGGAGACAGTCAACTTGTTATGGGAGATTTTATTGCCAAGGTGGGCAATAACAACAATAGTCTACAATCAATCATGGGAATGCAGGGACTTGGCGATAACAGGAAAGACAATGGCGACAGATTGGTTAATTTCTGCGCAAGAAACCGGCTCTTTATTGGAGGCACAAATTCCCCCCCTAAAAATATGCACAAATATACACGGGAATCAGCAGATGGAAGCAACCGCAGCAATCAAATCGACCACGAACTTATCAACAAAATCTTTTTTGGTTCGCTGATGGATGTGAAAACTAGATGAGGAGCCGACATCGATATCGAATAGTCAATCCTTTGGAAGCCGGGTGTACGTACCGGATTGACCCGATGGATTCTTTCCGCCTCCGTGTACAACACACTGCTACAACAACAACAGCATGCTTTTAGGGGCCACTCTACGTCTACACCCAGCCGTAGTGAAAATGACTCAAACAAAAAGCACAAAGTCCAACCTCTTAAACCTAAAAGAACCCGAATACAAGGCGCATACGGAGAAGCTGCAAAATAACACCCATACATGGGCCGACATAACAGCAGCATGTACGGAGAAGGCCACCTCTATCATATCCATTGCTTGACGATCCCAACATAGCGCCTCCGCCTCGCTGGTCAAGCTCCTTGTTCGCGCGCTTCTTGCATTTTACGACGAGGCTCAATGACAAAGTCCCGCCCGTGATATTAAAATCGTTGTGGAAGATTTTAATGAGAAGATCTTTGGTCCAACAGTCGGAAAGTTTAGCCTCCACAAAATAACGTCCGGTAATGGGTTGAGGCTGATAGATTTCGCTGCGGCAAAAAACATGGTGGTTAGTTGCACCAGATTTCAACATCAAAACATTCACAAAGCCACATGGCTGCCACCCGATCAAAACACGAGGAATCCGGCACGGGATAGCTGTGACTCCGGATATTCTACCAAAGAATTAAACATCAAACCGATGGCTTTGGTGCAGAAGGAAATCTGGTAACTGACACAGATAGCATGCTGAGAATATGGAAAACACATTTTACTCAACTGCTAGTATCCGACGTTGGCGGCGAAGTGGATACCACAGAACCAATCCCAGATGATGGTATAGAATGTTTACCTCCTAGTCAGAATGAAGTCCAAGTAGCAGTGACCCGACTGAAGAACGACAAAGCAGCAGGCGCCGACGGGTTACCCGCTGAATATTTAAGACCGGAGGCGACACGCTGGTAAGGCGTATGCATCAGCTTGTCTGCGCGATCTGGCTAGAAGAATGCATACCCAATGATTGGAACCTCAGCATACTATGTCCCGTACGAAAGAAATTAGACAAGACGGAATGTGCCAACTACAGAGGAACAAGTCTCCTCCCCATCGCATACACGATACTCTCGAGCGTATTGTGTGAAAAATTAAAACCTAAACCCAATGAGATAATTGGGCCCTATCCATGCCGCTTTAGACCTGGTTAATCAATTCTAGACCAGACATTCACACAGCGCTAAATCCTGGAAGATCCTAGAAGGACAAATCAGCACCTACCATCTCTTTGTTGATTACAAAGCCGCTTTTGATACCTCTTTACGTTCAAAGGTACTTCGAGCCATGTCTGAGTTTGGTATCCCTGCTCAGAGTATTTGAGTGAAAGATTCTTCGTAAAATATATTGACCAGTTTGCGTTAATGGAGAATATAGGCAACGTAAGAACCACGAGCTGTATGACGACGATAGCATAGTTACGCGTTTCAAAATACAACGGCTGCGTTGGCTAGTTCATGTTGTCAGAATGGAAGTCGTTTTTAAGGCAAACACGGTGGTACACGCAAACCGGGACGACCAAAAGCCCGATGGAAAGATCAAGTGGTGCGAGACACCTCGAAATTTGGTGTCATATTGGGTTGCCCAAAAAGTAATTGCGGATTTTTTAAAAGAAAGTAAATGCATTTTTAATGAAACTTAAAATGAACTTTAATCGAATATACTTTTTTTACACTTTTTTTCTAAAGCAAGCTAAAAGTAACAGCTGATAACTGACAGAAGAAAGAATGCAATTACAGAGTCACAAGCTGTGAAAAATTTTGTCAACGTCGACTATATGAAAAATCCGCAATTACTTTTTGGGCAACCCAATAGTTTGTAGAAGCAGCGCAGAAGATCGAGGCGCTTGGAAGGCTATTTTGAGTTCGGCTAATGGGACAAACGTTCTGTCGTAGCTAATTAAAGTAAATGAAAAGTGATTGTTGTTGTAAAATTGCAAATTTTGCCCATGAACATTCCACTAGGGAACAGGGGCAAACTTCTCACATATCAATGAGTGCAGTACGATTCAAGTTTAAGCTCAATGATAGGGGACCTCCTTTTTATAGCCGAGTCCGAACGGGGTGCCGCATTGCGACACCTCTTTTACATGGCATAGTACCTCACAAATGTTGCCAGCATTAGGAGGGGAAACCATCGCTGAAAATTTTTTCTGATGGTCTCGCCGGGATTCTAACCCTGCGCTACGGTGGCCTCCTTGTTGTGGCAGTGTGTTTTGTGTGGCAATTAGGCGGCAGCCCTTGCCGATAAAGAACTCCATCGGGTCAATCCGACACGAACAACCGTCTGCCATGGTATTGATATATATTTTGCCATAAGGTTATGGCAAATGGCATTTACTATTGGTTTGCCCAAAAAGTAATTGCGGATTTTTTAAAAAAAATTAAATGCATTTTTAATAAAACTTAGAATGAACTTTAATCAAATATATAATTGTCATTTTGTTCGATAACCTTTTGCCATCTTCCTGGCAAATTTAATATTCCACGCTCATAGAACTTCTGGCCTTTATCTGCAAAAAACTGAACCAAGTGCGATTTTATAGCCTCATCATTGCCGAAAGTTTTACCATTTAAGGAGTTCTGCAAAGATCGAAATTAAAGGTAGTCTGATGGTGCAAGGTCAGGGCTATATGGTGGATGCATCAAAAGTTCCCAGCCAAGCTCACTCAGTTTTTGGCGAGTGACCAAAAATATGTGCGGTCTAGAGTTGTCCTGGTGGAATATGACACCTTTACAATTGACCAATTCTGGTCGCTTCTCCTTGATGGCTGTATTCAATTTGTCCAATTGTTGACAGTAAACATCCGAATTAATCGTTTGGTTCCTTGGAAGCAGCTCAAAATATACCACACCCTTCCAATCCCACCAAACAGACAGCATAACCTTCTTTTGGTGGATATCAGCCTTTGAAGTGGGTTGAGCTGGTTCACCATGCTTGGACCATGATCGTTTTCGACTAACGTTGTTGTAAAAAATCCATTTTTCATCTCCAGTTATGATTCGTTTTAAAAACGGATCGAATTCATTGCGTTTAAGGTGCATATCACAAGCGTTGATTCTCCGGTTTGTTAAATGAATTTCTTTCAATACATGTGGTACCCATATTAAAATTGACGCCAAACAAACAAATGTAAACAACATTTCGCGCAAAATTTTTTCTAAAGCAAGCTAAAAGTAACAGCTGATAACTGACAGAAGAAAGAATGCAATTACAGAGTCACAAGCTGTTGAAAAAATTTGTCAACGCCGACTATATTACCGACAATTACTTTTTGGGCAACCCATATATAGCAAGGTAATGCTTTAACATTCATTACCTTACATAAGTTATACTTACTTTATAAGTTTTAAGTGGGAAGAAAGATGAAACAAAGTGGTAATTTAAATATATTTCAAATATAGATATATATTTTTATTCTTTTCTTTCGTTTTGTTTGTTTGTTTTTGTTTTTGGGTTTGTTTTTTTTTTTTTTTTAATATAGACTCATCATATAATATGTATGTATATAATAATAATAATATTCTTGTTTATCTGCTTGTTCTTGTTTTTTATCTGCATGTTTCTTTTTATACAACTTACTTTGTATTTATAATAATTAATAAGTTGTTTTTGGGGTTTTTTTTGTTTTGTTTTTAGAAATGTCTTTGTTTTTTTTTTTTACTTTTTCATTTTAAGGAAATCTTTAAGGTTTTTTCTTCTGTTCTTTGGGGTTTTGTTTTATTTTTTTGTGAAAATTTATAGAGTTTTAAATTCTAGAGTAAATTTTAAATGTACCAGTTTTGTTTTGTTTTATAAATTGGAGTAATTTTTGTTTTTCTGTTATTTTTCTTTTATAGTTTAAATATAAAAACATTGTTATACTATAGAGTTCTAGTTCTATATATATATATATATGGGTGTATATATATATATAGATGCATATATATCGTTCTCTGTTCCATAATACCATCATTATTCCTTAATCTGTATCTTCCTGCTACTTTACACAAACCTTATCTGTTTTGTTGTTGTTTTTGTTTGTTGTTTTAAACGTGCACCATTTCAATTACAAATTACATTTAACATACATAAATTTTCAATATTTCATATGATGGGGGGCCTTGTGTTTAGACTAAATTTTTTTTAGTTTTAAACTCTAACAATCTCTTTATTTCTCTCTCACAACATTCAAAAAAAAAAATATATAAATATATATATAAAATAAATACAAATATGTCGTTCTGTTGGTTTTTGTTATACAAAATTGTTTACATGGCCAAAGAAAAACAAAAAAAAAAAAAAAACAACACAGACTGGCTATATGGCACCCATCGCCGATCGATAACAGCTTAAGTTATACCCGCAATGTCATGGGTGGGGTTTAAACCCATACCCACTTCTTCAAGCTAACCTCAACAATTTTATATATAACCACCGGTATTCACTAAACTTAATGTAGCTTTGAAATATTGGGTTGCCCAAAAAGTCATTGCGGATTTTTCATATATATTCGGCGTTGACTCTGTAATTGCATTCTTTCTTCTGTCAGTTATCAGCTGTTACTTTAAGCTTGCTTTAGAAATAAAGTGTAAAAAATATATCTGATTAAAGTTCATTCTAAGTTTTATTAAAAATGCATTTACTTTCTTTTAAAAAATCCGCAATTACTTTTTGGGCAACCCAATAGGTTTATTTCATAGATTTCCTTTATAGAACTGTGAAATAAACCTATTTTAAGGCTTCATTTAATTTTGTGAATACTACCGAACAAGTATATTAATTTTGAATTAGAGTCAAACCACATCTTGTATTCATTCGCCAAGGATCTGAGCAGCCGACGCCTTTGAAAAGTAGTAAAAGACTATGCCAAAATCGATCCGGCAATAAGCTTTGATAAAATCAAGTTTTTAGAATCAGTTATCGATACGCCAACAAAATTTCAACCAACGCTAAAGAACGAACCAAAACAAAACAGTGAGATTCGTGACGAGGAATCACTAAAGGACAAACTGAAGAACAAGCCGAAAAACACAGAACGACAAGCCCACACCCACCACAGTGGGTACCTTTTATCCGCTTCGCTTTCACTCCGGCAAAAATTTTTCCGCTTCGGCAATTTTTTTTCGCGCCGCTCCGCTCCCGCTCCTTTACAATTAAATTGACTATTTTTCACAGCTTCATAGATCAAGAGATATACATATCATTTTTGCCCTTACGATTACAACATCAAGCTATATTTAACTTCTTTTATATATATTCTTTGATCGCCGTCTATATCGGCCTATATCTTTATAAAGTCCCCATATAAACCAATCTCCCGAATTGACTTCTTGAGCCTCTAGAGGGCGCGATTATCATCCGATTTGGCTAAAATTTTGCAAATATGTTTCTTTCATGACCAATCGGTTCATAACCGTATACAGCTTCCATATAAACCGATCTCCCGATTGTATTGCCTGAGTCTCTTGAGGTCTCTTATACGTTTTGGCTGAAAATTTGGATAAGTTCTCCTACGACCTCCAATTGCAGTCCATAAACTGATAAAACTCACATACAATCCGTACTTAAGATTTTACTTCCTAAGCCTCTAGAGGGCGCAGTTGATTGATCCTTTTTAGTTTCTGCCTTTAAGAGAAACCGTGCAAGAACCTGATAAATGCAATCAATGGTGGATGGCATACAAAATTCGGCCCGACCCAACTTATCACGCTTTGACTTCTTTTGACTTTGAGATGAAACCTTTTAAAATTGGTAGAAATCGCTTTCGTTTTCGATAATGATTTAATGAAAGTTCACCCTAGAGTTATCTCGTCTTATTAATCTTATTTATACCCACCACCATAGGACGGGGGTTTACTAATATAGTTATTCCGTTTGCAAAACCTCGAAATATTGATCTACGATCCCATTAAGTATTGGGTTGCCCAAAAAGTAATTGCGGATTTTTCATATAGTCGGCGTTGACAAATTTTTTCACAGCTTGTGACTCTGTAATTGCATTCTTTCTTCTGTCAGTTATCAGATATTACTTTTAGCTTGCTTTAGAAAAAAGTGTAAAAAAAGTATATCTGATTAAAGTTCATTTTAAGTTTTATTAAAAATGCATTTACTTTCTTTTAAAAAATCCGCAATTACTTTTTGGGCAACCCAATATATATATTCTTGATCGTCTCGACATTCTGAGTCGATCTAGCCATGCCTGACCCTTTGTGTGTCGAAATCGCGATAGCGGTAGAACGCGTAAAGCTAGCCGCCTGAAATTTTGCAAAGATAATAAATAAAGATGTAGGTCTTTGGGGATTGCAAATGGTCCAAATCGGTTCAGATATGGATATAGCTCCCATATAAACCGATCTCCCGATTTGATTTCTACAGCTCCTGGAAGTCGCAACTGTTGTCCGATTTGGTTGAGATTTTTCATGTAGTGTTCTGTTTTGGCTTGCAACAACTGTGCAAAGTACGGTCCAAATCGGTCAAGAACCTGATATAGCTCCCATATAAATCGATCTTCCGATTTGACTTCTTGAGCCCCTGGAAGCCTCAGTTTTCATTCGATTTGGCTAAAATTTGGCATGTGGTGTTCTGTTATGACTTCAAACATATGTGCCAAGTAGGGTTCAAATCGGTCTATAATCTGATATAGCTCCCATTTGAACCGATCTCCAGATTTGACTTCTTGAGCCCTTAGAATCCGAAATTTTTGTCCGATTGGCCTCGGCCAATTTTTATTGAAATAGGTTCAGATTTGGATATAGTTCCCCCTATAGTTTTCAAACTACAGCTCAATAATTCAACTTCAGATAATATCTTTATATGGAAGCTATATCTAAATCTGATCCGATTTTAATAAAAATTGGCAGCGGCTTTCAGATGGGTAATACAAAATTCCATACCGAATTTAATGCATATCCGTCCAAAATTATTGTAAATACGTTGTTTTAAGTGTAAATCGGGCGAATTATATATATATATACATGGGAGCTATATCTAAATCCGAACCGATTTTTTCCAAAATTGATAACGTTAGTTTTTGGGCTTAGAAAGTGATATGTGCAAATTTTCTTGATAATTGGATAATAAATGTCATCCTTAATTACAAAAAACAACAGACTGACTATCACCACAAGGGTAACCTTGCACGTTTTTAGGGACATTCGTTTCATTATCTCGAATTCAGTACTACTAACGTTCTTCGATATTGAACATAATCACTCAAATCAACGGAATTTGATTTGGACAAAGTGCCGGTGCCCCCCTCCCAGCCTCAAAACTCCATCTAAACGGTTCATAAATACCAACCATGGCAGTATGGGGCTCAAATTAAAGGCCAATTCCATGGGCAAATGGCTTTAGCCGTTTCAGAGATATGGGTCACCGAATTCCCCAAAGTCGCCAAATAGCCAAAAAAATTGAGATTTTCAAAACTTTGAGGCCACAGTACCACGTGTTAACATCTTCCAATTGTGCTCAAATTTTGGGAATTTTAAAATCTAACAAAATGAAACATTGTAGGTGGGTGCCGCCAAAAAGAAAAATTAAAACCACCGTAGTGTACATGTGACGATACACCCTTATTTTCACCAATACTATTACAATGACCACGCATCATGATGTACCATGTAAACTGGCCATTACTTGTTTTTATTTTTTTTTTTTAGTTTTCTTCTCGGCAGAGCTGCTGGCTTTGAAAAACATAAAATAATGAACAATACATTAAACAATGACCTCGCATCATGATGTATCATGTAAACTGGCCATTACAAAGCTGCTTGCTTTGAAGAAAAATAAAATATTGAACGACATCTATAAGCTTAACATTGCTGTAAATTTTTGAGAGAATTATATTCCTCTTATAATTCTATCCTCTTTGGCTTAGCATTCTGAAATGATCCAAGATTTCTGACATTTTATAACTTTTTTTTGTATAAACCAATTTGTGTTGTTTTTCTTTTCAAATAGCCATGTATGGAATTGAAGCGCAGTTAATTTTACTGCAATTAAAAAATACTTTTTTTCTTACTAAGTAAAACTGAGCACCTTTCTTTTAGGTTCTTCTTATCATATATATCCTTGCCTTAGCCATATCTAACTTAACTAAAATTCTCATTCATAGGCTGTTTTTTTTTTATTAAATTTCATTCGTATCAAAATTTTTTGGGGTATCATTTCCTTTTTTATATGTTCATTTTTATTTTTTTGTTTTATAATAAGCATTTTTATTTCAGCATTGAATTATTTACATTGAAAAACTGAAAAAAGAAATTTGTATTTAAAAGAAAACTTTACAGTTAATATAAACTACTATATGTTGCTGGGCATTGTGATGTATGCCTTATAGTAGTTATATTACAACAAATATATAGCATATGTAGTTATTATTAGGGATTTTGTTTATAAGTAGACTCCCGAGGGGATCTCTGCCCAGAAGATTGGTTGGTTGGTTGCTTGCAGATAACTAACCATATTTGCCTGAAGACATGCGCAGAATTTTTGTTTTATTTATAACATTTCTTGATGGTTTTTTTTTGTTTCTTTTCATATTGCTATACGTGTTTTGCAAAGAGTTTCCGGTACATTTTTTGTTGTGGTTTAAATATTTTTTTTTGTTTGGTAATTATTTTTTTTTTGTTTGAACGTCCAATCAGGTATCGGTTATTTCTCAAAAGAAAACCTATTTGTGTTTTTCTTTAATTTTTGTAGGGATTTTTTTTTTATGAAGAAGAGAGCTTTAGCCTTTGGTTTTGCGTTTTCCTCTGCCTCTTATGTTACATTTGTTTTGTTTTTCATCATTGATAGCAGCCATTACATTAATGTCGTTATTATTATTCTTGTTATATATTTTATAATTTGTTTTTTTTTTCATTAAGTTTTAAACAAAGAAAAGTGAAAAAAGAATAACGTTTTCGCATTTAATGGCAGTGTTTATCCATATTTTTATAACCTTTTTCTTGTTTTTAATAAATATTTTAAAACTTTATTTGAAGTTTTCTTTTTTTTCTATTTTTGTTTTTTTTTTTCAAAGTTATTTCGTGTAAGATCGTATTTTGAGGTTTACTATTTTCCATTTTCTCGAGTTTTTTTAAATATTTTTGTATGTTTGTTATATGTAATTGGTAAAAGTTCTATTACGGATTGTTGTAAGTTCTCTACGTTACGTTAGATTTACACTGTTGTTATTCATAATTGTATATATTTTTTTGTATCAGAAAAAAAAGAGACAAAATTATTTCTATTTTATTTGTTTTTTAAAGTTTTGTGGTTTTTAAGTTCCCCTCAAGAAAAAAATTACGTATTTTTTTTATAGATTTACTTATGGATTCAACATTGTCTAATCTTGAAGCATACTTTACTGACAATGTGATTGTTTTTCCTTTGAAAAATAATTTTTCTATTGTTTGAAATAAAACGGAGGGTTTGAAAACAAAATGCTTTTTGTTAATATTTTTTTTTTTTTGGTTTACCAATTTTTATAGTCTGGTTTCCCAATAAAATAAGTGTGCGTTTTTCCTTCACCATTTTAAATAGAATTCTAACTAAAGATCGTTATTAAGTACGTGTTTCACAATGCAAATCAGTATTTTTTCACGATTACTTCTTTTTTGGATAATAAACTTTTAAACAAAAGTATGATAATTGAATTCAGTAGAACGTTTCCTCATTATTTGTGAAGCAATGTTATTAAAATAGTTATGTTGTAAACAAGAATCGATTTTCCTTATGAAACACGAACTTAGTACCAACCTTAACACAAAACAAAAATCCTCAATTTTTTATCTGTATGGAAAAATTTGTTTTCACTTTAATGTTAGTATGGATAATAATGCTTTATTGGCAGTGTAGTGAAGTGCATATGAAAATAAAGCCACAAAAAAGAAGAGAGAACTTGTGAGCCATGAATAAGCAGCAAAGGTGTGTGTCATTACTCTATCCTTAATATAAAAAATATATATCAATCACTTGCAACATTTTTATAAAAGTTCTGAAAATGTTTCTCCCTACATAACAGTTGATTTTTGATTTCAATAAAAAATAAAAAAAAATACAATATTTTTAAAGTAATCAATTGCAAGATTACTTTCAATAAACCGGATATTTCTTAAAAACGGGGTTTGTCCTTGCAAATGCAAATTTACCCATGAACATTCCATTTAGCGACAGCTCTGTGGGAAGAAGTTTTTACATGGCAAAGTGCCTCACAAATGTCGCCAGCATGACGATAGGGATAACCTCCGCTGAAAAATTTTCTGATGTTTCTGCCAGGATTCGAACCCAGGCGTTCAGCGTCATAGGCGGACATGTTAACCTCTGCGCTACGGTGGCCTAAATAAACCTTAGAGTTCATCTAAATAAATAAACCTTAGGATGAAAGTCGAACAGCATATCATTTTGATACCCTCCACCATAGGATGGGGGGTATACTAATTTCGTCATTCCGTTTGTAACACCTAGAAATATGCGTCTAAGACCCCTAAAGTATATATATTCTTGATCGTCATGACATTTTAAGTCAATCTAGTCATGTCTGTCCGTCCGTCTGTCGAAAGCATTCTAACTTTCGAAGGTGTAAAGCTAGGAGCTTCAAATTTTACACAAATACTTCTTATTAGTGTAGGTCAGTTGGGATAGTAAATGGGAAAAATCGGTTCATGTTTTTATATAGCTGCTATATAAACCGATTTTGGGTCATAATTTCTTGAGCCACTAGAGGGCGCAATTTGGTTGAAATTTTGCATGAAGTTTTCTGGTATGGCTCCCAACAACTATGCCAAGTATAGTCTAAATCAGTCCATAACGTGATATAGCCGCCATATAAACCGATCTCCCAATTAGACTTCTTAAGCTTCTAGAGGGCACAATTCTTATTCAATTTGGTTGAAATTTTGCATATGTCGTTTTGGCATGACCTCCAACAAAGAGCCAAGTATGGTTTAAATCTATTGATAATCTGATGTAGCTGCCATATAAGCCGATCTCCCGATTAAACTTCTTGAGCTTTTAGAGGGCGCAATTCTTATCCAATTTGGTTGAAATTTTGCATATGTCGCTTTGGTATGACCTCCAACAAAGTGCCAAGTATGGTCTAAATCGGTTGATAATCTGATGTAGCCCAGATTAGATTTCTTGAGCTTGTAGGGGGCGCAATTCTCATCCAATTTGGTGGAAATTTTCCATATGTTAATTTGGCATGACTTTTAAAAACAGTGCCAAGTATGGTCTAAATCAGTCTATAACCTGATATAGCTGCCATATAAACCGGTCTCCAGATTAGACTTACTGAGCTTCTAGAGGGCGCATTTCTTATCCAATTTGGTTGACATTTTGCCTATATAGTTAGGAATGACTTCCAACAACAGTTCCAAGTACGGTATAAATCGATTGATAATTTGATGCAGCTGCCATATAAACCGATCTCCCAATTTGACACTATGAGCCGCTGGAGGGCGCAGACATACTAATCTCTGCGCTACGGTTTGCATTGTATAGTACTTAAATAAAACATCAGTTATTGCTTAGAAAAATCTCGAAGACAGCTCATAAACACGGATGCCAACTTAGTGCTTTTCGCATTAGATTTGGTGCTTTTTAGGTCACCAAAACCCCGAAAAAGTAACACTTAGTGCAAAAAGAAAGAAAAGCACTAAGTGGACGCTTTTTGCGTTTTCAGCTAGTGCTTTTTACCCCATTTTGAAGATTTTAGTTTTTGTTGTCACGCTGAGAAGCTTTTCCATGTTGCTTAGAAAAATCTCGAAGACAGCTCATAAACACGGATGCCAACTTAGTGCTTTTCGCATTAGACTTGGTGTTTTTAGGTCACCAAAACCCCGAAAAAGTAACACTTAGAGCCACAAAAAACGTAGTAAGTGGACGCTTTTTGCGCTTTCAGTTAGTGCTTTTTACCATTTTTGAAAATTTTAGTTTTTGCTGTCATGGAAGTTTGAAGAAGTTTGTTCATATTCCTTAGAGAAATGTTCATGGGCAAAATTTGCAAATTTGCTGTCATGCTCTGAAACAGTTTCTTCCCTCTATAGGAATAGAGAAAAGTTTCTTATATTCCTTTATCAATGAATAATGTCCGATCAAAGTTATAGGCCAATGATCGGGGATCATTTCTTGCCGAATCCGAACGGCATGCTGCTTAACCACATCTCTCAGTCTTAAAATGCTGATAACACCACAAATGTGGCCAGCATTTCCCCGTAGAAATGTCTTATAATGCTATAACACCACAAATGTGGTCAGCATTTATGAGAGAAACACCATCACGGAAAACTTTTGCTGAGGCTCTACCCGTGATTTGAATATTGGCTTTTATGGGTTAACCAAATCAACATCAATTCGATGGCGACGCGCCATAATCGTGCATCATTTCGTATATCCGTTGTGATTTTGCAATTGCAAAGTTAAAATTAGGCACTTTTTTGTAAAATTTTCCAAAAAAACAAAAGTTAGTGCCATTTTTCTCTTTTTAAAATTTTTGTTACGCGTTTTGGTGGTAAATTGTTGGCATCACTGCTCAAAAGTCCACATTTTACTTCATGAAGGGTAAAGCAAAAAACAGGTAAAAAATATTTTAAACATTGTACTCACCTTAAAGCTGAATATTCTGTTCAGCTTTTCAGGAGGAATGCTGTCAAACTCCATATAAAAAAACGTCGGCGAAATTTTGGCTAAAAATAGGCGGAAAAGTAGTAATCTGCTTATAGCGGGGAAATGGCAAAAAAACTATCATAGTGGCAACACTTGAAACTATTGCGGGCATCATTGTTGCTTGTATTATTGGTTTCAGTGGTTTGATTTTCTTTATTTATTTGCGAAAAAGTATAAAAAATAGAGAAAATAATAAGGGCTGATAAAGAAACGTGTTTTGGTAGGAAACAAAAACATTTGATTACTGTCAAATTTCGCTCGCGAAACAATTAAAAATTTCAGCGGCTATTCCGAAAGCAGAATAGAATACCAACCCTAAGAGTTAAGGCTTGAATTGTTAAAAAGCTGCCTAACAAAGATGAGTTGTATACGAAATTCACAGAAGATCAGAAGATGTTTTTGAAGCGTACACAGAAATGATAAAATTTCTCAAGTACATAGCATTTTAAAATATTTAGCCAACTCTGTGAAAATTTATTTAAAACAAAACCCCATTTCTTCAGATTGATTGGAATAAGTTAAGGAGTAAAATAGCAAACAAGACCACACAGAACTTAAATATACATACTATTCTTTTAATTTATGTGCCATTCAACTGACTAACAAAAATTCCAAACAACTTAAAATATAAAGCAGGCATCTAATGTTGAAATGCATATGGTAGTGTTTTTTCGTGTAGTCGAGAATGGAGTAACAAACTTAGAAAACAAAAAAAAAAAGAAAAGAAAACACATGGATGGTAATTATTTTTTCATGTAATTATTTTTTTTACTTTGTATATTTGCATTCAGTTTTTCTTTAGGTAAAATAATATTCACACGAGTTTTGTTGCTTGTATTTTGTTTTTCTTTCTCTCTGATATTAAATTAAAAATAAAAGGGTAATAAAACAATAAAACGTAAATTCTAAATAATTAAATCGAAAATAAAAATCATATACATAATTTAGTTAATTATGTATAGTAAGTGGTATCATCGTTATAATCATAATAGTACAATAGTAATGATAATAGTAATCATAATAATATAATAAAACTTGAAAAACGGATCTTAAAAAAGCTGCTTATATAGGTTTCACTTTTGAGTTTTTGTTTTGTTTTTTTTTTTTTTCTATTTCATGTATACATAATTGTGTTTTTATTTCATGAGTTTTATAATTTTTACCAATTATATTTGCTCCATGTATAGTAACAACAAAATCATCATAATTGCATACACAAATGAAAATAATTACTATTGTATTTTTTTTTTATAAACTTAACAATGTTTATCGGAAAAAGACAAATAAGAAAAAACCAACTGTATTAAGTTTTTATCATACCCATTTTTATGCCATGTCAAAAAGCGTCGGATTTTTGGGGTGAAAAAGAAAATTTAGTTTTGTTACTTTTTTATTAAAAAAAATCCTTTGTTTTTTCAGTTTAAATTTATTGCATTTATTGGTATATTGTAATATGCCAAAATATTGATTAATTTTATAGAAATTATCGAATTGAATTATTAGCCATGTTTTATATTCGTTCTATCCCGTGCAAGTCAGACGTAATGAACAGATTTCCAGTGCAAAGTTGTAATCAATGTTGCCACTGAAGAAAATAATTTCCTACCAAAATTTAAGAAAAATCCTACCAAATCCAACCAAGACATAGCAAAAGTTCTACAAGCCAAAAATGCTGTATATGTTTCTATACACCCCACTGAAGATATGGTCATTTTGCCATTCTATTGGCAACACATTAAATTTTACATTTTCAAACATACAAAGTGTATATACTAGATCGTCGTTCTATTTATAGACGATATAGGCAAGTCCGTCCGTCCGTTTATTGAAAGTAGAAAGATGGCCTATATTTTGATAAAGTACCATTTATAACGAAGAAATCTTGAGATCATTTAAGTCGTATATATTTTTGCACCGATTAAAGGCTTTTTTCAAAAATACGCTTTTACTACCCATTTTAGCCGTTACCGTAAGTTGTATACGCCCCTCAACATCTGAGTATGTACCGGATCTGAACATATTTGTATGCAGCTGCCACTTGGCCCTACTTTCCAATTGAAGGCATTGAACAAATAAATTTTGAACGCACAAAAGCCGCATTTCTAAGCCAGAACTTACGAAACTTGAAAGAGATTCCTTAACAGTCGTACCTATTACTGTCATTATTAGAACTTACGCCTATTAGGAAATTTTGAAGCAGTGAGACGCGATGTAACAGTATTTGGCCCCTCAAAATCCATTTTTTTATTCTTCAATCTTATGGTATACACACACAGATATAAATAATTTTGGAAAACAACAACTTTTATCAAAAAACGACGACAAAATTTGTTAATTTTCCAGCAACAATTTATTTTAAATATCAACGACCCAAAGTAAAAATTTATTGTTGCAAAGCACTTTTGCAAGTCAACATATAAAAACAATAATATGTGCATAAGCAAGACAAAAACCGTTTAACCAGCCACTACATGTGCTTTCGGTGTGGTGGTGCTTTTATTTTCTTTGTTCGGCTAGCGCTGCTTGTCTCGTTCGTTTACTGCTTTACTCTCGGTCACTCTCTCTACTATTACTCGAAAATCCAATTTTATTAATTTTGCCACGGCGTGATTTGAGAACTCATGATTTCATGTTCGGTAGTTTTGCACGCATCCTCTAGCCTACCGACATTGCTTTATTCATGATAAAATAACTCATTAAGCATTATTACACAGTAATAAATGTCTCAATAAAATTCAATTTAAAAAAATATAAGAACCAATTTTAAAAAAATTTTCTAAAATTAGTCTAAAGAAAAAATAAATCATTTTTGACCGGCGGGTTTATTGCTCCGACTAGAACAAGTTTTTCCATTGTATGAGGGTTGCCTTTTATATTTCGGAATAGTACAACCCTTGTATTGCAATCTGCCTACTGACAGCTCTATCGTAAAGCTTGACATTTTTGAGGTTATACGTACTCTGAACGTTTTGACATAAGAGCGCTATTTTTGTTGTTTACAGTAACTTCAAAGATTCATCTCACTCAAAAAATTAAATTAAATCGTGAACATTTTCGTGAGATTGTTTTTTAAACTTTAGACGAGGCTTAACTCAACAACAGTGCATCGATGAATTCAATTCATTTTTTGGCGATGAAGCTTCAACAAGGACCAGTGTTTATCAATGGTATGGTGAATTCTACCGAGGTCGTAGTTCATTTCAAGACGAATTTCGTGATATTGCAAGATCGTCATGTGAACTATCGTGAGATTGAGACAACCTTAGGCATTAGTGTACGTTCATACGTTCAGTATAGCATGACCATTTGACCGTCAAAAAAATTTGTTCGGGTTGTTTGCTCAAAAAAAGGCTCATGTCGATTGGTCTAAAGAAATGCTCCAAAATTAGGAAATAACTGCATTTTTTAGCTCTCCAATTATCGATTTGATGAGTCATCCGCCTTATAGTCCTGACCAGTGTTGCCACTCAAGAGATTTATTATCTACCAAACCCGACCAAAACCTACCAAATTTTCTACTATATGTTATATGAATTTATACCCACCACCGAAGAATTGGTCTTTTGACATTCCATTTGGAATACAACACATTACACATTTTCAAGGCTACAGAGTACCAGATCGTCCTTATTCATAAAGGATATTGACATTTACGTCTGTCTGTTGGTTGAATTCATTCTACACCCTTCAATTTAAAGATGGCCGATAACTTGGTATAGCACCCTCTATGCCGATCTCCCTATAAGAAATCTTAAATTCATAAAGTCGTATTTTTGCCCAGATTTTAATGAGCAACAGTGCCGAGTTTGGATAAAGCGATCTACCGATTCAAGTGTTGGAATCCAGAAATGCGCTTTTACTTCCCATTTTCGTCGTTACAGCGAGATGCGTGCATCCCTCAACTTTTAAGTATAGATAAGATTTAACCATATTTGTATGAATCTGCCACATACCACTGTTTTCTGATTGAACGCACAAAAGCCGCATTTCCTCTCCAGGATTTTTGAAGTATGGAAGATATCCCTTAACACTCGTACCAGTGGTCAATAACAAAACTTACGCTCTTTTTCTTGAAATTTGAAGCAATGATACTTGTAAAACCCTTGGCCCCTCGTTATCCTTGGCTTAATTCTGCACTTTTAACGAATACATAGAAACGACACGAAGTGAATTAATTTTAAGTCATCCCCGGCGATTTTTTTGATAATTAACTTGGTATTTATATGTTGGAAAAACCTACTAAAAATTGAGGTCGGCCTACCAAACTACCAAGTGGATAAAAACCTACCAATTTTGGTAGGAACCTACTATAGACGGCAACACTGGTCCTGGCACCAAATGACTTCTTTTTATTCCCGTACGTAAAAAATAGAATCGAAGGTCAACGTTTTTCGACAACTGAAGAAGCGGTTGATACGTTCAGAATGCATGTTTTGGAGATACCTCAATCAGAGTCGGAAAACTGCTTCGGCAATTGGTTCAAGCGCATGCAAAAGTGGATAGATCTTAATGGGGAATATTGTAAAAAACAATAAAGCGATTTTCAATGATTAATATTTGTTTTTGTGTTCTCTAATTCTGAAATATAAAAGGCAACCCTCGTACATATTTTTTAAATGATATGCGTCTAACAACCTCAATCGCTATCAGCTTCACTCAGAGAACATAGGTTCATTGTGTTGTCCCCGAAGAAGATTCAAAAAAGCGAAGATAAGGAGCCAACATGCATGACAATAATGGCGGCCAGACGGGCTGGAGAAGTTCCCTGCAATCTGCCCACTGTAGTCAAGAATGGCGAAATGACTATGTGCCTGGAAATAATTTAGACAGGCAAAAAGTTGTTCTTTTAGCCAAAAACCTGCGCAATTTCAGAGCATTGCTAGGTGCTCAATCGTCTATTACTCCCCCACATCCCCAAAAATCAAAAAAAAAAATCAAAAATAAGTCCGCCAAGGCTTCAGCGCGACGTCAAAGTCCTGAAATTGCATTAGCTTGTAGTGAAAGCGGTAGCTCCACCATATCTAGAAGTGGTCCCTTGAACACACCTAGTTACCTCATAGTGGTGCATAGCACCATCTTTATCTTTCGGGGGTTTACGTTGAGCCCATAAGCCAATCTTGGCAGCACTCTGAACGGCCATACACCAAGTTTAAAACGTCTTCCTCGTAACCAACAAAATTTAACCCCTTCGTTTTCAAATGACCGAATAGTAATACAAATGTCAAAAAAAGAATCTGCGCAAAGTCTCAGCACAATATCTGCATTTTTAAAGACTGTACTGTCATCAGACTGATGCACGGACGGACATGGCTAGATCGTCTTAGATTTTTACGCTGATCCAGAATATATATACTTTATAGGGTCGGAAATAGATATTTCGGAATTAAAAAATGAATATACCCATGAATATATAAAAACGGCGCTTGCAAGTAAAGCCTATTACTGACTTCATTCGCACCGAAAATGCCAATTAAATTTTTCAAAAATTCGAAGGACAACGCACAACAACAGCATTGGAGCAGAGTTCTTTGGTGCCCATTTCAATTGAAGCGAAGTTTATACTGACGCAGCGACATGTGTTCGCACTCACTTCGTGACCATTTTTTAATGCTTTTTAAAAGTTGTTCGGCCGAAAAGTCGAAGTCAGTACTTGACTTATAGATCTTAGTACCACAGTTTTCACTGAAGTGAGTGGAGGCCCTTACAACATAGCTATAGAGAAATTTATCTGAAAAATTTCTGAAACTTATGAGTCTAAATCAAATACCCAATCAAACTGTCAAGAGTAAGCGTTCAGTCGTTTTACATTCATTTCATATGGAAATCTCATGCCACTGGCATGTTGTTTCACATATAATATGTATGTGAACAAATTGACGCCGACTCTTAACTCTTTGATTGGGTTTAGACTCTGAATATCAGATTTATTTCGTCGTTGTTCAATCAACTGTAAGTTGTCGCCGTATGTTTACGACAGCCATTTACACACACGACCTAGACCGCTAACTTTTTTCCCTTTTGGCTCTCCAACGTTCGCCAATTTTCTGAAAATCAGCTGTTTTCAATGAATTGGTGAACGAATCGAGTGACAAAAAAAGGAAGTAGTCTAAGCCGACAGTTATTATTATTGACCAAAAGTTGTACGTTTTATGTCTAATGTCGGGAGAATAAAGGCTGCAAGTTACTATCACTACAACGGCTGTCAGGACGTCAGAGAAGTAGAGGTGGCAAAATATCGTCTGCATATCGATTGATATTTGTCTGCATATCGATTGATATTTTTTCTATCGATACTACCGGAAAAGTTAAATGTTTTGCTAAATTGAAAAAATAAGCAATCCGACACTGAGTGTATGCTTTAAGAAATATTGCGTCTATAGAGGGCGCAATTTCATGAGTTGTACATTTCATTTTCGTTTGAAATATACGTAATGGAAAATTAACGATAGTATTTCGATACTATCGATACTTATTTTATTAGAAATTATTTTTTCGCTATACTATTCTTAGAATAGAAAGCATTCAACAATGGTCTAGAACCGGACAAAATCCTGCAATGGAATCTCATTAAGATTTTTAGACCGAAAAAAGAAAGCACAAACATACAAATATCGAATGTTGCGATTATCGATAGTTTGCCAGCTCTACAGAGAAGCGAAGACTATGGAGCATTTGTTGTCAACGCACTAACAAACCATTCACTCACTTTAGGTTCATGTCCGATTCAGATTATTCGGCATATAGAGTTAAGCATTTAAATGGAAATATTTGTTTAGATTAGGCAACACAACATTCAAGTTTTTGCTGTACTAAATTAAAAATGAATTAAAAAAAAATAATCCAAATGGAGTAATCATTTTCCCTAGTCTTTAAAATATATACAATTTTCAATTTTCACCCTAAAAATTGCTGGCATTAGTTAACACGGTCTGATTTCGGGGGCCAGGGTTGCTCTTGTTAGAAAAACTTCTGATCTTTGTTAAAAAAAGTAACCTTTTTATTTATTTTACAATAAACATATTTTTTCTGCATTGTTTGCATGTGTGTTTGTTGGTTGGTATGTTTTTGTGTATGTGTAGTATATTATATATGGTGTGTTTGTGTGTATTTTACTCTTCATGCTTAATATACAGTTGGGGGAGGGGGTTGGTTTGTTTAGTTTTTCTAAATCTTTAAAATATACGAGAAGGAGAAATCATTTTTTTTCGACTTAAATTATTAATATTCGTATGTTTTTTGCTGTTGTTATTGTTATTATTTCATAATAATAATAATTGTAATTAGTTATCAATAATTTGTTTAAAGGGATGTATTTTCAATTATTTTTTATACAATTTCATATTATTTATTTAAAAAAAAAAAACAATTGCACAATTTCGAAATCTTGAAATAATTTATTTCACTTATAAAAGAAAGCAAATTATTATAATAATAATATTAATTAGACTTAAAACGAAAAAATATGTATATATATATATGTATATATTAATAAAATTAGCAAAACAAAAGCTTACAGAGGGAAATTGTTCTAAACAATTTGTTTAAAATAAAATTATTTAGAAAAAAATATATAAATTTATGTTAAAAAATTTCGTGTAAATTATTTATAAAAAAAACTATGGATTTTTTGTAAAATTTTTATGCATTTTTTTATAAAAAATAAGGCCATGCTTGGAAAAAATGTTGTTTTTGAAAAAGTAAATTGCCAAAAGAAATGCCAAAATTATTTTGGTCTTATAGAGATATTATTGAAATAAAACAAAAATGTTGTATAACATAAACTAAATATACATGCTTATTTATATATATATATATATGTATGTATATATAAAAAAAAAATAATTTACATACTTAAAACAAAAGGTCAAAGTCTTTTCTTCCAAAAAATATAAATTTCAATGAATTTTTCGATTTGCTTTTGTGTTTTTTTATCTTCGTGTTGTTCCTCTCTCTTAATAGTATACAACTAATGAAAGCATAATGTGTTTTTGTTTGTTTTTAATTTAAAATCATAATCATTAAATATGTTTGTTGTATGTAACTTACTATCACTTTTTATTTAATTTTCTTTTCTTGTTTTTTACTTCCATATATAAAAAAAAAAATTACATGTTTTGAATTGCCGCCAAAAATATGTTTGAAGTTTGCTTTTGTTTTCTTTAGATTCTTTCTTTCCTGCATTCTTGCATTTATTCATTACGTTTTTTTGTATCTTTTTGCAAATATATATAAAATTTATAAAATTTTCAAGGGAGGGAATTCTAAAAAATGAATATACTTTTGTTGTTGTTTTGTTTTTGTCCATTTCATGGTTTCTTATTGTGTAACTCGTAGATCTAAAAATGTGAGAAATCAGTCCAAGTTGTTTTTTTCGTATTTATCAATAATAAAAAATAAAAAAATATTATTTATACATTTATATATATATATATTAATAATAATAATTATTAATCATATTTATAACATTATTGTAGTATATAATAGTAGTTGATGTTTAGTTATAATTTTTTGTTTTGTTTTTCTTTAGCTAAAAATCTTAAGAAACATAAAAAAGATAAGCCAAAAAAGTGAAAGAATGTGTATTTTATGCTTAATATTTTCTTTTTTTTTAATTTATTTTTCTTTTGTTTGTTTTCGCTTATTCATCAGTTAAATTTTCACTTTTTTATATATATAAATTTCTTTGTGTGTGTATGTGTGTGGGGGGATTTTTAACTGGATTTGTTTTTTCTTTTTTCAATATCTGTAGGGGTTTCTTTGTTCATTAAGGATTTTTTGGATTGGGAAGTTAGGGGGCTCTGTGCTCATCATCAGGTAGGACTAGGCGAGGTTGCTGTGTCAAGAGAGAGAGTTAGAGAGTGAGGGGGCGATTTTGTAAACAAAGTTTATTTGTTTGTCCAAGTGTATATATGCATGTTGTATGTATGTATGTATATATATATATACTGAAAGTATACATTTTGAATATTTTTTTGATTTTTTTCTTTTTTTGTTTGTTTGGTTTAAATACATTATTGAAGTTTTTAACATTATCATTTATCATTCCTCGTTCATCGTAAATACTATGGTACATACATATATTTGTAATAATAATAAACACATTTTGTTTAACAATCTTTACTCTCAGTTTGTTTTTTGTAAGGTGTTTTCTAGGTTTTCTTTGAAAAAAAATGTTTTTGTTTACTCCTTTTTTTTATTATATAAAATCGTCCTTTTCGGGTTAGGGTTTAAAAGTAATAGGAAAAAATTGAAAAAAAAAAGATTTATAGTTTAAACATCATCGCTTTGTCTTTAAAGGACATACAAGTGGCTTATAAGGTGATAACATGCAATGACATTGCATTTTATGTTGCACTGTTCATAAGATAAAGCAACAATTATTAAATTTACATTAAATCAGGGAAAATCAGGCAATTTATATATCGAATAAATCGATCGAATTTTTAAGGACATTGATAATGTGTTGTTATCGATAACATATTTGTCAATAATTATATAATTATCGGTAACATACCAATAAAATAACTAACGGTAACATACCAATAATATAATTATCGATAACACATCGATAATATAATTAACGGATTACATACCGATAGTATAAGGGTCGATAACGTACCGATATTATTTTCGATAACATATATATATATAAAATAATTAACTATAACATTCCGATAGTATAATAGTCAATAATATACCGGTAATATGATTTTCGATAACATATATATAATATAATTATCGATTGCATATCAATAATATTATTATCCATAGCATATTTATCGATTGCATATCAATAATATTATTATCCATAGAATATTTATCGATAACATTCGAAACAAAACATCGCCAATATATAGACTTTGTGGTAGAGCTGACAAAATATCGATGGCACTATCGATATTTTATTTTTTGTCTAAATATCGATTGAAATTTTTTTTCTATCGATACTATTGGCAAAATTAAACATTTTGCAGAATTAAACAGTCATGTATTTAGGTCTATATTATTGGCGTATAAAATCCATTGAATTTTTAAGGACATGGATAACGTGTTATCGATAATATATCGATACATAACGACAAAATAACTATCGGTAATATACCGATAGTATAATTATCGGTAACACACCCATAAAATAACTATCAATAATTATCTATAACACACCGATAGTATAATTATCCATAACATATCGATAATATGGTTTTCGATAACATATATATAAATCAATAATATTATTATCCATAACAAACTTTTTGTCAAACTATGGACTTTGTGATAGAGCTAACAAGATATTGATGACACCATCGATACTATCGATATTTTATTTTTTTTTTGTCTGAATATCGATTGATAATTTTTCTATCGATACTATTGGCAAAGTTAAATTTTTTGCAACATTAAACAAAAATTGCCGATCTGACACTGAATGTATCCTTTAAGATACATTACGCCTATAGAGGGCGCAATTTTCATCTGGTTAGGTTAAAAACTTTTACAATCCTGACTTCAACAGACTTTTTCAATTTTGTTTTATTCGGTTTGTGCATTGATATTGCTTCTATATAAATCGATCTGCTGAGTTTTACTTTTCATTTTCGTTTGGTTATTTGAAATATTTATTATAAGAAATATCGGAAATATCGAATGTTGCGATTATCGATAGTTTGCCAGCTCTCCTTTGTGGAATCGGAGATGAATATTCGAATAAATCTCCCGAAAAAATTACTATAACTCCCGTCCTGTAGTAGTGAGCGTGAACAATTTAAAATAATTTTCTATAAAATTTAGTTTTAAAAATTTTTTCTCTTAATTTTGAAACCTTAAAAAGTTTTTGCTCCAAATATATATTGGGGGCCACCGTAGTGCAGAGGTTAGCATGTCCACCTATGACGCTGAACGCCTGGATTCGAGACTATCAGAAAAAATATTCAGCGGTAGTTTTCCCCTCCTAATGCTGGAAACATTTGTGAGGTACTATGCCACGTCAAACATTTCTCCAAAGAAGTGTCGCACTGCGGCACGCCTTCTGACTCGGCTATGACATGATGACAGACGATAACATGTACAATTTACTATGAATATATATTGTTTAGCTATTGATTGATATCGATGTTATGATAACCATCAAAACTTTGTTTGAAAATCTATGACTTCCACTGGATAGTGCTTGCATAAAACAGTGTAATTGTAGATATTCGCAACATAAACATCCAAAAGTTGTCTTTAAAAATTATCAAATTATTAGAAAATTTGCCGCACTTGTATGACCCTTAAAATTCACCAAAGCGATCAGCAAAAGTTTTCAAAATAAAATGTTACCTTATCAAAATGAAAAGAACCCCTTAAACAAAGTGTATGTGTGGAACTGATGAACCAGAGACATGGTCAAAATCAATAAAAAAACAACAAAAAGAAAAAAAAACAACATTAGATGTTTAGAACATCTAGTGTTGCAATTCATGATCGGCAAATGCAACGGCTGCAGCGGTTTCCAGTAGTACAACACCCTCATCGTCATCCTCGATTATCAGCTATTGCTATGCGCTGCTATCGGTTTGACCCGTCAGCGTCAGACTCATGTCGGTGCCAAAGTCGCCGCCACCATTGGGCGTGCTGGAAGCTGCTGTGGTAGGTGATGTCGATGAGGTGGCCAGTGACGTATTGATGGAGGATGATGAGGTGGCGGCTACCTGTTGTATTGCTGTGGCTATGCCCGATGTGGAGGCCAACACTTCCTGGGCGGCCTTCTCCGCCTGTGTGGCCTGTATGTGCGACTGCACCGAGGGTGGAATGGCATGAACGTCCCAAATCTCTTCGAGGAATTTTGGCAGTTTGCGATTCTTCAGCTTGAGCGAGAAGCACATTTCTGCATTCTGATTGCCCAAGGTTCGCAGTTCGGTCAATATGGATAGCAGCTTGGCAAAGAATACGAGACTCATGGGATCGCCGCAATGGCGATTAAGTATGTAAATGCGGAGTGTATCGATGTAGTAACTTTGTATCGCTTCGACTAGTTCGGCTTCTTCGAGTCCCGGCCGATCGGAGAAGATCACAATGGCAGTGAGTAAAGCATATTCGACATTGTCCACCTTCATGGAGTACATTTGTCGACAGAAATGCAGCAAGTCCTCAATATTATCAGCCATGCCGGCCATTTTGTACGAGTCACGGGTGTACGATCGATTATTGGCAAAGAATATCGAGTCTGTATTGTGATCGTAGCGACGTGCCATTCGCAACATCATAACTTCGGATGAGCAGGCCTAAGGGACAAAAAATGAGATACAAATTTTATGTAAGCACTTACAGCTGCCAGTGATTTGCATGGGGCACAGAAACTTACCTTTAACAGAGTAATTTGATCTTCTTGTGGTATTTTGGTAAACGCTGGCAAACCCTTGGCAAATTCCACAATTAATTGTACTGTGAGTATAGTGATTTCAGTTATATGACGAAAACTCACATCCGTTTGGCTTTCATTTTCATCGGGTGAACTCTGTAAGTGAAGGAAATGAGTATGGCAAACCAACAAAAACCAAAGATATATAACAAAAACTTAATAAAATAAGTGATAACAATAAAATGGTATTAAGCAACCATGGACGCGACGCACACTATTGCACATTACTTTTGCATAGCGCGGGTTAAGTTCTTTAGCTTTTGGGAAATAATGTGTGCGTGTGTCCTTTGCTGATACAGACGCTAACATCGTTTAATGCAATTCGTCTTAGAACTTTTTACGATTTTTAACCGTTTTCGAATTTCCCCCATATTTTCTTCATTTTATTTTGGAGTTTTTTTTTCTTTCTTTAATGTAACTTTCAGCATTGCAACTCACCATTATACGTTTGAGATCTTCCTCGGATGGCTGCTCATAGCCATCTTGATACCATATTAATTTATAAATAACTGCCAATTGATTGTACGTTAGAGGAGGTATATTTCGAGCCTGACATTTTGTCAATATATCTTCAGGTAACAGCTGCAATTAACCAAGTAAACAAAATTAAAGGCATTATCACATTGAGGAGCAGCGATGGCCAAAACCTACCGGACATGTGGGATGTGTGGGAGGTTCACAAGACATCAGATCAAGAAGTATCTCCTTTTTGACACCATCCGTGGCACACACATTCGTCTGCAGTTTATCCTTTTGCTTTTGGGCCTTCTTCTCGAGCCTCTTCATTGCACACTGGTTCTCGGGGACAACACATTCGGGCCGCATGCCCACCGCCAGGCACTTCTTCAGCCGACACTCCTGACACTTGCGCCGCATGTACATGTCCATTTCGCACGCATGTCCAAATTTACAACAATAAACGGCATTTTTGGTAACACTCCGTCGAAAGAAGCCCTTGCAGCCTTCACAGGTAAGCGCGTTATAATGATAGCCTGACGCCCGATCGCCACACACCAGGCATAGTTCCTCTTGTAAACGGGGCGCAGGACCTTTTTTGATTTTCTTAACATCACTGGCATCGCTGGTGGAAAAGCCATTGAGACTACTCGAAGGTGACAAATCATCACGTCCTGCAAGAGTCAAATAGAGAAATACAACCAGGTAAGTACTATAAACAAAATATTTTTAAAGTTTATTCCTAATTTAAAAAATAGTTTTTGTTGGAAATTCATTTCATTTATAACAGCAAAAAAGAATCAACAAATATTTTTTACAACGAAACAACAATTGTTATTGGTATTTTTTATTTTTAACCCACCATTTTAATCTCAGACTATAACTACCCATAAATACCCATTGGCCTCAAATTTTTTTTCTAATCTCAAATACCTTTCATTTAAAGCCCTTATTGGAAAAGTCAGCAAATATGTCCCGTTTGGGGTATGGGCCCTAAAAACTATCAATATCGAACTCCACTCTCTGTAGGGCCCAAATTGTCATGGTGAGCCAATACGTCCTATTTGGGGGTTGTAATGGGGGTGGGTATAGGCGGCGGACACCGAAATAATATCATCATCGTGCTAGAACGCGATTTTGTTGAAGCCCCATAATGTCAAGCATTTTGAAGGTGGCTATCAAGATATTCAGGGCTATAAAATATAATCATACTTCAAAGCTACCATTTGGGAAACCACATTTTTAAAGATCCGCGGGTTCTCTTGTGTCTATTCCAATTTGAGTGTAAAAAGTGTACTCTATTACCAAAGACTTTTCATTGCTTTTCTATTCTGGGTACTCATGTATTGTTTGTAATTAGAGGGAGGGGGATTGCCCTCTGACAAATTTTTGAGTACAATACATTCTCTGTCGTCCTACATGACAGTTTGTTGTTGTTTTTACTGGGAGGAGAGGGTCGGACCCACTGACGCTAAGAACCAAAAAACAATTTATTTGAGTCCTTTTTTCTCGTGATCTACATGCCCTGCTGAACTGCAGGACATGACCGAGATACTTGAATCCTTATATCAATATTAGAATCAAACTCTACTGGCATAGACCTCTCATGATGGTCTAATATGCCCCCTTGGTAATTACGCCCAATTTTTAATATTCGATAACCATATTCGTACTCTACTCTCGAATATCTTTCATTGGAGTCCCATATGGTCCCGATCGGTCCACTTTTGTTTTTGGGCTGTACTTTTGATGCGGTTTTGGGCTTGGGGTGGCGCCTTATATATTTGGATTTTTGACATCATGCTCGTATTCTACTCTCAAATACTTTTCAGTAGAGTCCCATATTGTCCGATCGGTCCACCTAATTCGTACTCTACTCTTAAATACCTTTTATTTGATACCCATATTGTCCCAATCGGTAAACAAGTCCGTTCGGGTGGGTTTTGGGATGGGGCGTCCCCCCAGGTTATTTGACCCCAACATTTTTTACCAATTTTGTGTTTTTGGGGTACCATAAGGTGGTATGCAAAATTTCGCTTCAATCGGTGCACCCATCACCGAGATCTGGCGATTTTGAAAAATGTGGTAAGGGGAAGGGTCCGTTCCCCTTCAGATATCAAAATATGTAGTACCCTTTATTCACTGGGGGCTCAAACTCTACCATCTGTGAAAATTTCATGAAATTGGGTTCAGCCGTTTTTAGTCTATACAGAACAGACAAACAAACAAACAAAGCGCAACAATTTCCTTTTTATAAATAGATTTTGCCAAAAAAAAATTATTATGGACATTTTTTAAAAATTTTCTTTTTGTAGAAAATTTTATCAAAATATTTTTTACAGAATATTAACTTTGTTTTTTGCAAAATTTAGCAAAACAAAGATTTTTATGGAATATGTAGACAATTTTCATTGAAATTTGATTGTCGAAGACATTATTAATTACACAAAAAATTTATATTCCCTGAAAATTTTGTAGAAATTCTTATTTTTTAAGAAAAAATTTTAGTATTTTAAAAAGTTTTGAGAATAATTTTATTTTCGCAAATTGTATTTCCAAAGTTTGTTAGAATTTAGAGGGCAACAATATCGACTAAGATACAACATTTTTCTAAGATTTCTTTACATTGAGAGTGTATAAGGCAAATATGTATCTGCACTTCCTTTTCTCCAGCGTTTTGATTTAAATATTCGAAGGTTTTTTTTTAATGAAATTAGAATTTCAAATAATGTGGGATCTATATATTTCTTTATTTATTTGTTGTTGTTTTTTTTTTTTGCATCAACCTACAAAGGAAAATATACAACGAATGACGTCGAAATTATGCGATTGGATTTTAAACCCTGCCTGCCTACGATTTAAAGAATTTTTTTGAATAAATATTTTATCTAAAGTCTGTTTGTGGTTTTGTGTGTTTGCCACAAATATCTTCTATAGTCGTTAAAATATGCACATTAATTGATCATCGACAACGAAAAAAGACTCTGGTGTCTTATATTCTTCTGAAAACTTGAATATCGAATATAATAACAAAGAACTTTTGAAAAAGACTTAAAAAGTTGCCCCCTTTCTCTTGAGAAAATAATACTATTTTTGGAAATTTTGAAATACAATTTTAGGTAAAAATGTTAGCGAAATCGAAACAAAGTTTTTGCATTGAATATACATGCAGACACATTTCTTTAAAAAAATACAATTCATATAAGAACACATGGCGATTAGAGTGCGCTCTACTCGTATTAGACGTACATACAGTCACAGCACATATAGTGTAATATCACCTTTAAGTGTCATTTAGACGTTTTTACTTAGACCAAACAAACAACCAGTAAATTTCATGTTAAACACTTACTTATTGTACATACACACTATACTCTACATATTACAAAATAGAACGGAACACAAGGGCTCGGTCATGGATTGTGGCTGGTGTTGCCATATGGCAACACAAAAGCACATTCAGTTTTCTAACGGTAAAATGGCAACAGATCTCTCACTATGGTGTAAAGCTGTAGGCTTTTTGCATGCGTGAGAAATTGCATCGTGTTTACAAGTTGTTTGTTAATTTAAAAACTTTTATGTCAAAATAAAACAAAAAAAAAAACATGGTCTTAAAATGTTAAAAGGTGTCCCTCGAACAAAATTGAGTTAAATATATAAATTTTTTCAGCGATTTTACCTTTATTTAACACCTCGGTTAGTGATGGAATACTTTTTCAGTTAAATGATTGCCATGCCTGTCAAACAAGATGTTTATCAAAATTTTCTAAACTGCAATCATTTTCCCGATTTTTTGACATGCGTGACATGCGATTAAGAATTCCTTTAAGATGTCAATGCTCAAATAAGTCGAAGTAAAAACAAAACAATTGCTGGATAACCCACCCTGTAGTAGAAACGTACATAAATATTTTTTACTCTCATATTTGGGAAAATCATACTTTTCATTGAACTTCAGTATGTGAAATAATAAAAGTCGCACAAAAAACACCAGGGAATATACATTAATTTGTATGTAAATAAATATCTATGTATGTAAGTATGTATGTATGTATGTATTTAGCTCATTGACAAGTTGATGTAGCTACCATATGCACTTGAACTGCATTCACACCATCTCTTAATATATGTACATACATACCTATGTATGAATTAGTAGTTTTCTATACAGCATATGTTTGCTTGAAATTATGTACAGATCAGATATGAGCATGAGCATGAGCAAAAGCAAGAGCATTTAGTGTGTTTTCTATTGTGTGCGTGAGTGTGTGATGGAGAGTGTTTATCATCGGTGGTTGCAAATGTCAGTCAGTTAGTCATGTTGCCACCCTCTTAAAATTCTTAACAAAATTATAGCCACCCATAACCAACAACAAGATGTAAAGCAGTGTATTCTGTTTAGATGTCACGCGGAATTCTGTCAAAGTCGTCTTAAAGGGCCCTCTTCAAATTCAGATGTGTTCTTTGCAAACTACTCTAGTTGGGTTAGTATGCAAAGCACCGTAAAAAAATCCAAAAAGGGTTCCTATGGCTTATGGTCATATCAATTCGAATCATCTTCAAATAATAACAAAACGATCATGCAGCTTTACACTACAATGTCAAGCCGGTGCAATTTTTGTAGTTAAGGCTCTATTACACGGTATGTTGGTATCTTATGACATGTCAAAATTAGCACATGTCGTGCGAAACAAATGAAACTAACATATGAAAATCACTTTACAAAACAGCACATGTAATTTTTTGGTTTAGAGCGTGTTCTATTCCTTCTGACAAAACATAAAGAAATCAGCTGCTCTTGTCATTCGAATGATAGCAAATCCAAATTAAATTTGTGTCCACAAATTCTTGAATTAACCACCTTTCTAACAACTTTAACAATTTTTACGCATAAAAAACAAACAAAACAAATAAAAAAATCAAATTTGCTCACACTTTTAGGTTATGTCATACGAAAATAACATACAGGTGTGATAGTGAAATTGATGAATCGTGTGTTAATTGACAATTTTGACAAACATTTTAAATTACATTGTGAATTCAAAATGTGATATATCATAAGACAACTACATGCCTTGTAAAGCGGCTTTAGAAAACTCCAAATACTATAAAAGCTTTCTAGTTTACATATGGCAATTTCAGTTAGATTAGAAAAACATAAACAAACTCACACAATTTACAAGACCACATTTATTTCAGAAACCTAGAATGCATTTGCAAAAGTCCATTAGGGATAATTTTTGAACGCGTAGATGTCATTGTATTCATTGGGATGGAACCACTTTCACATAATCTATAAAAAGTACAATGTATAAGCGGATTAATTTAATCATAAAATATATATTTATTTAAGGGCTCACAGATGAAAAATTATATTTACATATCAATTTTAGGAAAATCGCTCAATAAGTTTGGGTCCATTTTGACCAACGACACCTGTTGACCACTACTTGTAACTGACATATAATTGAAAGATAGGGCCTATTTTTACGAACGACATCGGGCATCCAAAAGGCGCAATTGAAATACTTTATATTTACTTATTGTAGGTCTTTGTTTATTCGGAAAAAAAGTAAGATGGCAACTCCGATCCCTAAGCCAAAGCTCGTAGGGTCTTTGCTGTTTGGATTATATTCTTGTAAATTGTAAACCGTGATAATGCATATGAACATGGATATATGTGCATGCATACACATGTATGTCTATTTGTTATACACATATAACATATGTATATGCATATATGTAAGTTTGTTAGGTATATGTGCCATTTTGCTATTGCTCTAGCAGCCATATGCCCTTCACCTCTGTTGCACTTAGGTGTTTGTTATTCATTTTTTGTTTGCCCTCGCTCGCATGCTCGCTCTCTCTCTCTCTATTTCCCTTGGTCCCCCACGCCTCCCTTTTGTCTATCTCTGTATTTTATTTGCCCTTTGTGTATATTTTTTTATATTTCCTACTTAGCTGTTAAACTTTGTGCAAACAAGAGTATGCTGCATGTTTTGTTGTTGTGCGAAAATGCACGTGCAAGCTCAGAGTCAGTCAGTCAGTGTTGGCACTGGTTGGGTGCCATGAAAAGTTTATTGACGTACACTTTTGCCTCCAAAGTAGGTAGGTAGTATATGGCTATGTACATGAATGTCAGTCAGTCAGCCTGTTTGTAGCGATATGCTACTACATACCTATCTATCTTTCTGTGTACATATCTATGCATGAAAGTATGTATGTTGGTATGTATGTACATACAACAGACGACCGAAAGACCAACAAACCCACCGAACGAATGTCAGCAGCAGCTAACAGCAACAACCAAACACTTTTGAAAACGAACTCGCTCTGCATTTCCTCTCTCCGAAACCACTTCTACGTGCCTCTCTCTCTCTCCCTACCTCTCAAAAAATCCGTGTGGTGCATCCTATTGAAGAAGAAAAGTTCAGTTGCAAAAAAGCGAAAAAAATGAAAACGTGAAAAAGTGGAAAAACTTGGCTTAAGCACGTTTTCCATTTTCTTATATACAATAGGTGTATGTGTGCATGACTAGCAGCATGATTTGCCTGCTTGCTTGGTTAGTTAGTTGGATGGATGGATAGATGGCCATAATACCACTTTCCATTCCATGACTTACAATGCAGAAAATGAAAAACCCAAGCAACCGCCATTAAACAAAAAAAAAAAACTAAACACACCATACAACAAATGGGGAAAAAAGAAGAAAATTGCAGCTACAACTACAACAAGCAACTATAATGGAAAGCGCACAGTGAATGAGAAGGAGCATTGGCAAAACAACAGCGCCAACTGCAAATTGGTGGTGATGGCGTCGATGGCAATGACGATGCCATACAGCACAACTTTGCGCCACGTTGCATTATTTCACATTTTCATTTATGATAATGTGGTGGGTTAATGGAGCGGCGACCAAGGCGGTACCCCCAACCCTGGGGGCCAGCTATACAAAACAATAACAACAAGAACTAAAAATGGGCTGGTGTTGGGAATGCCATAGAAAAAGTAAGGAAGAGCGAGAGAGAGAGGGAGAACACACCAAATAAGCTGTTGGAACATTCATCTTCTAAACCACCACACAAAATCTCTTAGACCATGTGTCATGTATGCCAAGCGATTTCGCCGGTTTGGCCACATGGGCTCATAAATAATGCTTAAATGTAAGTACTGAGCTATTTTACCTTACAAGCTACCAACTGAAGTTTACAATACAACACACACACACACACACACACACACACACACAAAGACTCTGCTTACTCGCTTAGCATAGCATTTAAAGATTTTTCTCTCACCTTAACAATTTCACACTCGCTGCAATGAAGTTGGGTGGGTTTTAGTTTTCCTTTTCGCTCTGCTAGCGAGAAATCCCCAAGTCTAAGATGCGGTGGTGATTGGTGGTGGCAAGTCGAGTGTATATTCATGTGTGCAACATTATAGCCACAATGCACCACAACAACTTTCTCTTTGCAACACAAACCGATATTGTTTAACAAACAACAACAAGAACAACATCAGCACTAACAACTGTCTTGACTGCTTCAAATAAAAAAAACCACAACAAGGCAAAGCTGTTGGAAAGAAGAAATCAAGTTTTTCCTTTTTAAGTTTTCTTGCAAGCATTTGAGTTGTTGTTGCTGCTTCTGCCGCTGCCACAAATAACCAATAATCAGCAACAGTATATCACCTCTACGTCTAAAGATGGGCCCACAAAAAAAAAAACAAGCAATGGACATGTCTTGTGATGACTGTTAATATTGATGATCTTGACATTTTTCTCAGTGAATTGTCATTTGACAAGTTTTCAAATCCATCAACCTGGATTCTGCTGAATGTTAACACAAATTAGCTCAATTGATATGTGGATTATTTTGAATAAAGCAAATCGTCTTATTAAACTTTACAGAAAAATCCTTTAAATCAGTGTTGGGGACATGAGCTCCTGTACATGTACACAAATATGTGATATAGTGTGTGTGTATTTGTCCGCCAGTGCTTTAAATGAATAACGGAAAGAAGATGTATATGGATATCGATAACATATGATATCGATTTCAATAAAATAATTTTTTTTATTTATTAATCGGTGTTTTTTGTGGGAGAGTAAACTTGTGCTTCATATATGAAATTGCAGCAAAATCTGTTAAAAGTTGAGGTTTCTAGGGGTTTTAGAATTCAAATTAGAAGATCCGTTTATATGCATAGCTAGGTGTGTCTATTTATTTATCTCTCTAAACCGTTTTTGGTGCAGGGGTTGAATTTATATACCAACTTTGTGTGCCAAATTTCATCCCAAACAGAGAAATATTGAAGCTTCTTGGAAATTTAATAAGTCAAATTTGAGCACCGATTTTGGTTAGAACTTTAGAATAAGTCATTCACTTTGTAGCACCCCTTAATTTCGATCTGCGGCGTAATAAAATTTTTATATTTTAAATTGTTGTTGACGTTTCTTGTCGATGTCATGGATATATCTGCCCATGTTCTTTCCTTTTTTTATTACTATTGTTATTTATATTTCTTTTATAGCTGTTGCTTTTGTTGCTATTATTTTGTTCATGATTGTTTGGTATATTCTTTTGCCTGTTAGCTAAACCTGAAAAGAGTTTCACTTGTGAGTTGTTAAATTGCTTGCAACACGTTCGCAACTACTGATCTCATGCCCCCTTAAGTTCATAAAAACAACTCGACACATACTTGTTTATATGTATGTTCATACATACACACATATGTGTGTTTTCCCCTTTGAATAGACCCTTTTTATGTTGGCTTCCACAACATTTTTGCCAACATTCATGTTTTTTTTATCCAAAGGTGGCAATGTAAACCTCGTCCTAGTCTGCTATGGGGGACTGGTCTGCTGCGGCTTGCCTCCACATCATGCCTGCATAATTTCACAGAGTTACCTATTTTTCTTTGGTCTCTTGTATTAGATTTTCATTCGTGTTATTTTTTTAATGAATGTCAAATCAAGTCAATAACAAGGTTTTGAGAGAAACTTGAACAACGAGCAAACACAACATAAAGGCATGGACTTGGCATGGAATGGGAAGGGAGGTGGTGGTATGTATTATTTCTAGTAGGTAGGCATATAATGCAAAAGCTATAACACATATTTATTTAACTGCTGGTGGTATAGAAAAATATTTCCACATTTTTAATACAAAAGTCAAAGTGGGTTTATTGTTGGTTTTCTGTTCTTTTTTTGCTTCTTCTTTAGAATATGGGGTACTTGTTGTTCTATGTTAAAAGTAGATACAAGGCAATTTTATGTTTCCCAAAGAGTTGATTTTATTGTAGTTTTCTTGCCATGAGTTAGTTGAGTGTTGGCATATGCAAAAACTTGCATGTATCCCTCACGCCTTCCTCGTTACAAACAACGCATCAAAAGAGACAAAATTTGCATTCGCATTTTAGAGGAAAAGAATTAAAAACAAAATTTTTGGAATTTAAAATTGGTTTATTAAAGAAAAAAACAGTAAAGAAAAGCAAAAGTCGGACGGGGCCGACTGTACACCTGTCCTATAAATACAAAGTGGAAGATATATCTAATTCGGAAACAATTGCGACCTGTAGTTTTTACACAAGCTAACATAGACAGTCGGACAGATAAACGAACATAGCTAAATCGAATCAGAAAGTGATTCTGAGTCGAAGGGCATACTTTTCAATGGGTCTATATCTCTTCCTTCTTCCTATAGAAATGAAATTTTTACAAAATTTCCCACAAAAACGAAATTTTGACAAAATTTTCTATAGAAATGAAATTTTGGCAAAATTTCCTATATAAATGAAATTTTTACAAAAATCTTACATATAAAAATTAATTTGTGCTTATTTGTTGGTTTGTTTGTTTTGTTGTTCCGTATAGACTTAAAAACGGCTAAACCGATTTCCTCAGATGGTGCATAATGATCCCGTGGTGAAAATGGGGTACAAAATTTTTTGATATCTGAAGGGGGAGCGGACCCTCCCCCTATTATTAATTTTCAGAAACGCCTGATCTCGGATGAGGGTGGTGAGATTTAAGCGAAATTTTATATGCTTTTTTTTGTAATCTAAATTCAAAATTTTCTATTCCAATTTCGGTACCCCATGTACCTGGGGGGAACGCCCCACCCTAAAACTCACCAAATATATTCATAGACCAATCACGACAATATGGGACTCAAATGAAAGGTATTTGAGAGTGGAAAACGAATCTGATATTCAAATATGGAGTCAAGTGACCGCCTTACCTCCAAATTTCCCCTATATCGGACATATTTACTGACCATGGCAATACGGAGCTTAAATAAAGGTATTTGGGAGTAGAGCACGAAATTGATATCCACTTTCGGGACAAGGTTTCTGGGGGTCCTCCCCTTCCCCAAAACACCCCCCAAACAGGACTTATTTCCTGACCATGGCAAAATGGGGCTCAAATAAAAGGTATTTGAAAGTAAAAAACGAATCTTGTATCCAATTATGGGACTGTGTATTTCGTGGGTCACACCACCCCAAAAAAAACTTAAATCGGACATACGACCATGGCAATATGCAACTTAAATGCAAGGTCTTTGGGTGTAGAGCGCGAATGGAACTTTTACTGACCATTGCAATGTGGGGTTTACTAAGAGGTATTTGAGTCTAAAAAGATCCACAGGAATATTGGAATAGAAATTTCAAAATTTAGAGTACACCTCTCCAATATAGCATTATCGGTCACAGCGGAGCCGGCAGGGCTCAGCTAGTTTGCTATAAAAATGAAATTTTGACAAAATTTCCTATAGAAATGAAATGTAGACAAAACTTCTATCGAAATAAAAGTTTGATAAAATTTCCCATAAAAATGAAATTTTATAAAATTTTCCATTAATTAAAAAAAAAAAATTCCTATAGAAAAGATTTTGCCGAAATTTCCTACAGAAACGTAAAGCTAAAAATTAAATTTCACTCTATGCACCTTAAGAAAGATAATTTTTTACAATTTTTTAAAATTTTTCTTAAATGATTCTGTTTTGTATAACAATGCTTGTTTACAACTCAAATTTCCCTAAAAGTACACCATATATAAATAGCAACGACTAATTGTAGGTAATTTTTATTTTCACATATCAAGCTTAAAGAGCTCCCTAATATATGCTATAAATAAATTTGTTTCTAAACGCCTACATGTAGGCATTATTTGTTTAAAAACATTTTTCCAGGATTTGCCTGTAAGGCTCAATTTCACATATCAAAATAATGGGGTGATGCTAAAAATACTCCAAGTTCTTAAAGGATTTTTATTTTAAATTTAAGCTATAATCCTGCTATTTGTAATGGAATTCTTTATGCTATTTACTTTACTCGATGCAGTGGTGATGGTCGTAAAAAGAGGGTATGCATGTGTGGCTGTGTGCATGTGAGTGTGTATGTGTGTTTGAGTTTTTGTTCATGTGCTTGGCACTCGCCTTGAGTTGTCACTGAAATAAGCACCCCTTTTTCTGTTGTTTTCAGGCTTAAGATGAATGAATCTCAATAATGAATGGGCAAGGGTATGGACATGGGTGGTTGTGGTGTGACTGTGTGTGAGAGATTTGCATTCAAATGTCCTTTGCATATAGCTCGTTGGTGTTGGCATTGTTAGGCCTTAGCATGTATGTGTGGGGTTTTTAAATGTGCGAGTGAGCCTAGGTTAACATTTCCTACTTTTTGCATTGGAATAGAACGCATGCGCACTCTTGGCTTCTTGGCATACCCCAACAAATCAATATTTTTATTATTGCAAATACACCAACAATCATACAACGTCGCCGCCGCCGATGCCATGCTCTTTTCAGGCAGAGGAAAGAAATGCAAAAAAACCAAGCAAGCACACAAACAGAGCTACAAAAACAGCCATATAGGCGGCTTAAAAACTCCATTCCATTGCACATAAATATAGACATGGAGACAATAAATATGTAAATGCCTGCTTGCCTGCCTACATAGCAGCCATACATACTCGCATATGCATATGTACATATATGCAAAATAAAGACAACTAGCTGGTCACCAACAACAGACAAATAAATTATCCCCAAGTACATATGGGACCAAAGACATTGAATTTTTTAAAGTACACTCTACAACATTTGATGAAAACGTTAAAGGAAATTACATAAACCTTTTGGTTACTGTTTTCTGTTAATCCTTTGCTAGAAATCTTTTTTTTTTTTTGGTTATTGCTTTCTTTGGAAATTTTTGACATTTGCAGATTTTAATCAACTTTTGTTTCACCCCATAAAAGTTTTGCAAACTACCAAAACTAGTACATAAAGATTAAAATTTGAATTATGAAAGCAATTGATTTATCAACTTTCTCATTTACAGTCAAGTAAGCAAGGGAATGCGTGAGCGAGCAAGTGAATGGACAAGTGTCCCATCCATTCATTACATCCTCCACACCTACAACCCAGCTTAGACCCAAGAGACTTGCTTATGGTGTTGATAATGATGATGTTTACCTTCGAAAATCCCCCACCTTTGAATGGCATAACAAATTTCATTTCTAAGCGGCTGTCAAAATACTTTTTTTTTTCAATTTCATTCAAAAGTATGTCAAGAAGTGAATTTTGCAATGGCAAATTGAACATCTTATTTCGCTTAACAACAATTTATTAGGGTTGTAAATATTTTGATTTTTTTCACTAGAAAACCGTTAGACAATAAAATTTCATTTAAAGGTCAGCAGAGACTGAATGTTTTCGTTAAGGCCACAATAATCAAACAGAATTGATCGTATCTAAAATATCAGAAATTTAATTAGATAGATATGAAATTTAGACAAAGTTTCGTATAAAAATGATTTATTGAAAAAATTTATATAATAATGAAATTGAGACAAAATTTCCTTAAACAATGAAATTTTGGCAAATTTTCCTATAGAAATTTAGTTTTTAAAAAATTAAAATTTTCTATAAAAATTAAAACTTTGACAATATTTTCTATAAAATAAAATTTGCACTAGGTTAGGTTAGGTTGAAAAGAGTATAAGTTCACTAAATCGTATATATAATAATAAAAATGAGGTTGTGTTTGTTTGTTCCGTATAGACTCAAAAACGGCTGAACCAATTACACAGATTGTGTAGGTTGGTCTGGAAGGAAACATAGGGTATAAAATTTTTTGATTTCCGAAGGGGGGGCGGACCCTCCCCTTAGAGCCAAAAACACCACCCAAAATCAATAGGGGACCGATCGGAGCAATATGGGTATCAAATGCAAGGTATTGGAGATTAGAATACTACGTCCCAAATTCGCATACTAACCAATCATGACTATATGGGTTTGTTTGTTTGTACCGTAGAATCCAAAACGGCTGAACCGATTTCCTTAAAATGTTCACAGATTGTGAAGGTTTTTCTGGAAGGATCGACATCTAAAAATTATGTATTTAGATATCGAATGATGGCAGACCATCCCCCTATCCCAAAAACGCCACTCAAAACAAAAAGTGGGCCGATAGGCACAATATGGGTATCTAAACAGATGAACGTCCATGTGATTACAAATATGGCATAAAAAATTAGGTCCAAGTAATGGGAAGTCGTCCCACCCCTAAATACCTCAAAATAGGCATATTAGCCGACCACGGCTATATGGAACTCATATGAAAGGTATTTGGGGGTAGAATACGAATATGATATTATTACGAATATTCTATTATATGATATAAACTCAATGATAAGGGACCTTTTTTTAAAGCCGAGTTCGAACGGCGTCCCACAGTGCGACACCTCTTTGCGGAAAATTTTTTAAATGACCTTGCATGGCATTTTACCTCGCAAATGTCGCCTACATTAAGAGGGGATAAACACCGCTTTTTCGGATGTTCTCGCCAGGATTCGAACGCGTTCAGCGTCATAGGCTACAATGGCACGAATTCGATATCCGCATTCAGGGCGAAGTGTTCCCACCCTGAAAAGATTTTAGAGAGTTAATGAAGCCGCTGCGGAGCGGGCCCAGTTTCTTATAAAAATAAAATTTTCTCCACCATTGAAAGGCATGCCAAAATTTCCTCAAAAAAAAAATTCCTTTAAAAAAAATTTCCTATAAAAATTAAATTTTTAAAAAGTTTCCTATAGAAATGACATTTTGACAAAATTTCTTGAAGAATTGAAAGAAATTTTGACAAAATTTCCTATAAAAATTAAATTTTGACAAAATTTCCTATAAAAATTAAATTTTGACAAAATTTCCTATAAAAATTAAATTTTGACAAAATTTCCTATAAAAATTAAATTTTGACAAAATTTCCTATAAAAGTGAAATTTAGACTAAATTTCCTATAAAAATGAAAATTTTAAAAAGTTATCTATATATATGTTTATATTAGTATAACAATATCCTATAAAATCAAATCTTGCCAAAATTTCCTTTAAAAATTCAATTTTGAAAAAAATTTCTATAGAAATCACTTTTGACATAATTTCCTATAAAAATTAAGTATTGACAAAATTTCACATAAAAATTAAATTTTGACAAAATTTTATATAAAAATTAAATTTTCAAAAAATTTCCTAAAAAAATTAAATTTTAAAAAGTTTTATATTAAATTAATTTTTTCCTAAACAAATTAATTTTGACAAAATTTCCTATAAAAATGAAATTTTTACACAATTTCCTATAAATTTCGTCAAACTTTCCTATAAAAATAAAATTTTGACAAATTTTGGTATAAAAATGAAATTTCGACAAAATTTCCTATAAAAATGAAATTTTGACAAAATTTCCTATAGAAATGAAATTTTGACGAAATTTCCTATAAAAATTATTTTTTTTTTACAAAATTTCCAAAAGAAATGGAATTGTGACAAAATTGCTCCTACAGAAATTGAAATCAAATAAGGCTGAATTTATAATTCCAGCTCTCACACCATATATTGTCCATAAGACTTTAAAAAATGAAATTTGATATCGCCCATCAATTCTGTTGATTTCTTTTCATTGTAGCTTCTTGTTTATTTTTCAAACAATGTATTTTCTAGAATTAAAACATTAACCCATCATTTGTTTAGTGTAGTTTTTTTTTTTAATTTGCATCCAATGGAAAAAGTTTTTGAATAGAACTCCCCTATACACCAACTCTCTACTGTTTGTTTCAAATTAAATGCAAAAAGTTTAAGTTAAATTGAAGTATTATTCAATGTATTGTATTTGTATAATGGGATTGATTATACAATAACAGAAGAAGGAAAAAAAACAAAGAAGAAGATCAATACAACACAATTTGCATGTGGTAACCCCATGGATGTATATGAGTGTATGTGTGTGTTAGTCCCATTGTTCTTAAAAAGAATAAAATTTGTTTCTTCTCTCAATTCCATTTTGCAAGTCCATGTTTTCTCGTCTTTGGTTACACCACAAAGCGAGAATTTAAAACTTATTTTCAAGGTTTTAATCCAGTACGTGAGACAACAAAACCAACAAACACACGCAGAAATCTATATGAATGCGGACAAAGTAAAATGAAGAAAGTAAATGGGCCGCATATGATATATGGGCAAACGATTTTTTTTTCTAAAATAAATTAATGTTTATGCTAAAAAATGCAAAACTTTTCAAACACTCAACAACTACTGTAGCATAAGGTGTAGTACATAACTAAGCCCATTTGTTTGTAACCTGATTGAACAAAAAAAGAAAGCAAAGTTATAGTAGATTTTCTAAACTATTTTCAATAAACCTTAGCGGTTGAATTTACTAATCCTTTTTCGATTTTTTTTAAATAATACCTAATTTTTTAAATTTAAATTTAAATTTTTCTCAAATTTTTTTAACTGCCTCGCAATACTTTTACGGCGTCTGTTGTTTTTTTGTAATATTGTTAAGTTAATTTATGCACCAGCGAGATAGATGGACTGGCGGAAGTTTAATGTTTCCAGCGTATTAAAGTTCTCACATTTTTTTGCACTCAAGAAAAAAAGCTAATTGAAGGAGTATATCAAAGTAATGTCAGTAAGTTTGGGAATGTATTACAAATAACTTCTCGAAGTTAAAGAAAACCAAATTGCATTTGCAAATCTGTGAGTGTAAGACAAGATATTCATTAAAAATTCAATAAAACATTGCATACTTCTAGGGCTTAATAATCTAACTTCAATAAAATCATTAAATGTATACGGTATACTTTATATATATTTAAAATTAATATGGTATACTTTTAGGGGCTAACTTTTTTTGATAAAATTTTATTGCATACTTAGGTAGTCGATAAAATTAGTAAATCCACAACATTTAAAAACACGTAAAAACGTGCTAAGATCGACCGGACCGAATCTTTGAAACCCACCCATCATGGATTTTTTAAAAATTAATACAAAATAATTTTTTTATTTACTATTTTTTTATTTTTATATTAATAAAGGCATAATTTTACTCTACATAACAAATTTCAGCCAGACCCGAATAAAATAAAGCATTCAAAAGCCAAACAAGAATAATCGAGAGATCGGTTTATAACTGAGCTTTATTAGGTTATTGGCCGGTCTGGATAGCACTTGACACAGTTGTTGAAAGTGGTAACAGAACACTACGTGCAAAATTAAAGTCAAATCGGTTAACTAATTTTTTAGGGGGCTGAAGACATGAAATCGGCAGAGGGGTTAATATATGAGTTCTATCAGATCATAGCCCGATTTGCACTACGCTCAAATTTTAGCTCAATCGGCTAACAATTGCGGCTTGTAGGCGCTCTAGAAGCAAAAAACCAATTTATATGGGAGCTTTATCCAAATCTCAATCGATTTGGTCCATTTCGACCTACATCAATGAGTAGTATCTGTGAAAAAAAATCCTAAGCAAGCGAGACCATTTTTGTACCCACCACCGAAGTATGGGGATATATTCATTTTCTCATTCTCTTTGCATTTTTCGAGTTTTTTCAAAGTTTTAGTGAACTTAAACAAAAAAAAAAGTTTTAAAAGAAAACACAAACGAAAGCCAACCATAATAATCACAAAGGTTGACGGCCTTATTCACAAAACTTTGAAATATGTTTATTTGGCGGATTTCCTTTATAGAACTGTTAAGTAATATTTTTTCAAACCTACCCTAAGTTTTGTGAAAAAGGCCGTTAGTCTCTTTAAACAAAATTTCCTTAAAAGAGCCTAAAAGTATGCACCAACATTACCATACAGCTTAATTTTGCTTAAATCGCAAATTTGCCCATGAACATATTCCATTAAGGAAAAGGGGGGGATACTTCTCTCATATCATTAGGGACCTCCTTTTTATTGCTCAGTACGAACTACTTTCCATAGAGCGACACCTCTTAGTAGAGAATTTTACTCTGGTGATTACCTAAGGTAAATATCTCACAACTGTTGCCAACACTTGCAGGGTTTAACCGCTGAAAATTTTGTCTAATGTTCTCGCCGGGATTTAAACCAAGGCGTTCAGCCTCAAGGGGGACATGCTAGCCTCTGAATTACGTTGCCTTGTGTTAAAGAATTCTCCATTACTATTTTTCGAGTGTTTATCGAGTCTTAGCCTCAACTTAGAAGAAAAAAAAAGAGTTCTAAAAGAAAACACAAACGAAAGTCAACCATAATAGCCACAAAGGTTAAGTCTCTCATACAACAAGTCCACACATATGTTGTCGCCAACGTCACCATCGCTGATGTCTTATTGCCTTTTTGGGCTGGTGCGGAACGACTATAACGCTCACTGGGCGTTCTTGTGATGTTTGCTATTGTTGTTGCTAAAGTTTATCTTGTTGGAAATCATTTGCTGTAGTTGTATTGTACGTATTGTTATTATTATGTTATATTCTCATGTTTTCTTTTTTGTTGTGTGTTTTCTTATGATATTCTGCTTCCTGGTAGTTATTGTAGTTAGTAAAGGCTGATAGGTAGGTAGATAGGTTTGGTAATAAATACTATCTTTTGAGACTGACGACTACAGCTGGGGAAAGAGCAACTCGGATGAATGGAAGCCGGCAGACAGACAGACAGGCTGCCATATCAGTAGGTCTGTCTGTCAGACAACGCATGTACGGCGACTACAACTATCAAACTGAGTTACGTAGTCGTTTTTGGTTTTTTTTTTAACTTGGAACTTGCCAAACTTTATAATGGCCCAGAGAATGGTGGTGTGATGATGGTGTTTGGGCTCGGAGCCTAAAAATATTAGCATTTGTTTTGCCCAATAGTTTTGTTTAGCTGTGCTCTACCACTGCGAGTACCACCATCATCATCATCAGTTTTCTTCGACTTATTTAATTGGCCTACCTATTCTGATATTTCAACTTGGCTTTATCATGTTTTCCTTTATGATTATCATCAATACAGCTGTTTGTATATTGTCAGACTTTTTTTCGGTGTTTGCAAAATTTTCAATTCTGCTTGTTAGCTGGCAGTTCTTAAAGTACCCAATAGCCAACAACTACTAGTGAGTTAAGTTGAAGGGCTCACACGGCCACCCAATCAAGATTAGTACCAATTCTGGGTTTAATGATCCTAAGTGAGACCTGGTTACTTCCAAAACCCATTGAAATTGCCATTTAATTACTCTGGGAGATATATTCTCCTATCAATAAAAAATCGACTTTACAAGTCTAGACCGATTAGGACCATACCTTTGGTAGTTGTTGAGACTCTTAACAGATGTCATCATGCATAATTTCGTTCAAATCAGGTAATAATTGCGACCTCTGGAGGTACGAGTAGTTAAATCAGGAGATCGTTTTATATGGGAGCTATATAAAGTTATAGATCGGTTTATATGGGAGCTATATCAAGTATAGACCGATTTGGACCATACTCTATGTTAACTTTAGCCATTTGTATCCAACGAATACACCAAGAGGCAACATTGTGCGCCGTTCGGTCTCGACTGTTAGGCTTCAACTTGAACCGGACAGCGACATGTGAAAAGATTGCCTCTGTTCCTTTATGGTATGAATAAAATATCGCAGCTGTATCGGCCAGTGTTAATGATCAATTATGGATTCGTCGCCGTTCGCAGCAATTGGGCCTCTGTTATTCTACAACGTGGACAATTTTGCGGAAGGATTTAAGTGTGAAGTTTCTCAAAATACAGCTGGTGCAAGAATTGAAGACGAACGACCTGCCGCAATGCAAAATTTTCGGTGAATGGGCTCTTGGAAGTTGAAGATCCACTTTTTTATCGAAAAATTTTGTTCAGCGACGAAGCTCATTTATGGCTCAATGGGTATGTAAATAAACAGAATTGTCAAATTTGTAGTGAATATCAGCCAGAAGCATTGCAAGAGCCATGCATCCAGAAAAAGTCATAGTTTAGTAAGGTTTATGGGCTAGTGTCATCATTGGACCGTACTTCTTCAAAGATGATCCGAATGATGAGCGCTACCGTGAGATAATATCCAACTTTTTTTGCCCAAAATGCAAGAGCTTAATTTGCATAACATGTGGTTTCAACAAGTTGGTGCCACATGCCACACAGCATCCGTAACAATGGACTTATTGAGAGGCGAGTTCGGTGAATATTTTATTTCACATTCGGGACCAGTCAATTGGCCGCCTAGGCGCCTTTAGACTATTTTCTGTGGGTCTATGTTAAAGCTCATGTCTGCGCAAATAAGCCCGCTTCAAATGGCGCATTGGAAGACAACAATGAAGGATTTATTCTTTAGATACCGAAATGTTGGAAAGAGTATGCCAAAATTGGACTAAGGAAATGGACCATTTGAGGCGCAGTCTGATTAACATTTGCTTCAAACATTATATAATATGGACAGTACTATCGATTCAAATAAAAATTTCATGACTTTTTTTTTTGAATTTTATGCGTTTTTTGTTGGAAAACTTTCCTATAGCTCTTAAAAATCACCGTTTATTATTTTATTTTAAAATGAGTAGTTTTGCAAATAAATACTGCACTGGTCCCAAGTAATGCAAAAGGTAGTCAATTAGTTACCTTTCAGTCCATTATAAATTTTTCCTTTTATTGGACATATTTTTAGGTTTCATTAACCTTTGGGATACTGGGATATTAGGATATTTCATTCGCTATTGCTGTTCTAAACCAGTCTGACTTCTTAAGAGTCGATCATCTAATCAAGACTAGTACCAATACTTGTACTGAAGGCCTGTCTAGTCATGCATAAGCGATACTGAAAGTCTGTATTAGAGTGCTAAAAAGTGTCTATTAAGCCTTGAAGTTGTTAAGCAAGCATTGTATCAAGTCTGAACATCAAGCAGAGGTTACCTGCCTTTTACCTTTAAACTGAGAAAATTTGCAAATCTAGATATGGCTAAAGCTCTGGCCCCAAGTAATGCTAAAGGGCATCAATTGGTTACCTGTCAGTCTTTAACAATTATGGCAATTTCTATGGCTAGGGCCATAATCCAAATAATGAAATATGGTTACAATCGAATTATTGTTAGTAAAAATCTAGAATTATCGTTCATTTCCTTGGGGGTGTTTTGTCCCAAAAAAAAGTGTGTTGTTCTATGTCTTCACCTTATGGCCAAGTGGGTAGAGAAGCAACCCCTTAAAACCCAGCTCCAACTACTATTTTGAAAGTCTGTGTTCTTTGGTGGGGAGGGGAGATCTTCATTGTGCCATCACTTTTTAGCCCAGTCATGGTAATTAAACTTCTTCTTTCTTATTTTCGTTGGCCTCACAAATATAATCTCGACTTGATGGTGGTTCTTTGGGGGATCTTATGGTGGGTTATATGGTGGCATTGCTTTGCGAGTGGTGTTCAAGTGTTAGTGTTTGTTGAAGCCTTATTAAATGTTATGATTAATTATGGAGTTTTGTTGTTTTTTTTGTTTTAATTTTTTTCTTGTTCATGTTTATTTTTTCTCCTCTATTCTGTGAGATTGCTCGAAAGTACCTACCATACCTTTCTGGCTTAGCTTTGGCTCGTCGAGTAAGTTGTTTTGTAAGATTTGAAGAATGAAAAATTAAATTAATGTTTTGTTTTCCCCACTCACAGTTCTTGTGATGTATGTTTTCGGATTATGGCTTTGTTATAATGATGAACATAATAATTTAGAATTTTTTTTTGGTGGTAGCTTTGCCAGGCCAAAGTTAACGCTTAAGCCAAAGAAGCTAAATAATGTCATGCCTAATTAAGGTGATGTCATCAAATTTAAGCATTACACGAAATTCTCTTTATTATTATTAACAAAAAAAAAAAAACACCAAGTTATACGGGCCTTATTATCATTTTTTTTTTTAGTTTTTGAATTAAAATTCAATGAGATCATATTTAATAAAGTTTAATTCAAGCGTAATGCTATGGGTGAAATGTGTGATGGGCATTAATTCTGAGAAATTGTAAAATTTGGATTTAAAAACTTTTTTGAAATTGTTCGAATTATTTTTATTTTGCTTTAAATTTACCAAATTAATTTTATTTTTATTTATTAAATTTTTATTTTTACTATATTTTATTTTAATTTTATATTTGACTAGCTGGCCCGGTGTGCTTTTCATGGCATGGTCCAAATTTGAAAATTGCACATGTCATGCAAGGTAAGCTCTTGCATTTTGGGCAAAAAAAAAGTTGGATATCATCTTACGGTAGCATCATCTTACGCATCATCTTTGAAGAAGTACGGTCCAATGATGCCTCCAGCCCATAAACCGGACCCAACTGTGACTTTTTCTAGATGCATTGGTAGCTCTCGCAATGCAAAATCGACAATTTTGCTTATTTACGTACCCGTTGAGCCAAAAATGAGCTTTGTCGTAAAATGGAAAAAGCGCGCAATGAACTTTCTTAAAAGAGCACGCATTTTGATAATGCAATTCAATCATTTGCAAGCGTTATTCGTTCGTAAGACGATAAACTGTAGACCAAACTGAAGATCTTTGACAGGGAAATAAAACAGTTAAGTGTTTTAGTTACGTTAAGGTACGTGAGCTGTTTAAACTAGTGTTGCCAAAAAGATTATACAATAGTTAAAAAATCACCCTTTATTTTATAACCATTTAGCGCAGGAAAATGGATTTGAATGCTTTTAACATAAAATCCTACCTTTTGTCAAAATGAGTAGGCTTATCGGCTTAGATTTATTTTTTATATAGAGAAACCATAAAATGCAACAAGACCTTGAAACGTTTTCTAGAAATCTAACTCCTAAGAATTTTAAATATAGCTGCGCTTTTTTTTAATTCTTGTGCACTTTGTTGGACCACTTTCTATTTATCGCTCTCTTCCATTTGGATTTCTTTTATATTCTTTATTTTTAATGGCTGGGGAGCCAAATATTAGGTAAATATAATAAAGTACCTCATTATGTTAAGAAATGAATTTAATTATCTGTTATACTCAGGTTACTGAAATGTTTGTATGTAATTATTTTATGGGCCTTATTGGCTTTATATTACATATTTGGTTAATAAATGAAAATGAAATGAAAATGAAATGAATTATTAAAAAAAAAAATTTTTTTCACTTTTTGGGATATAAAAAATTCTCGACTTTCGTCAAGTCAATTTTCCCCTAAAACAAGACCTTATATGAAGGAGAAACATGTTTTTAACAAGTTTCATTCGTCTACTTTACGCCAATCCAAATTTCATTAGAGCTAGAATTTCCTTCCTCGAGCTAGAATATTTCTAAGACAGCTCTCTTCTGTGGTGTTTTTCTAACCTTTCGTCGTTAATGGGTTAATGTTTTTTTTGGTTGTTTTTATTATTTTTATACCCTCCACCATAGGATGGACGTATACTAATTTCGTCTTTCCGTTTGTAAATCATCGAAATATTGATCTGAGGCCCAACGAAGAACGATTGAGCATAAACTTGAATCGGACTGCACTCATTGATATGAGAAATTTGCGCCTGTTCTTTAGTGGAATGTTCATAGGCAAAATTTGCATTTACTTCTTATAAGTGCAGGTTGATTGGGATTGTAAATGGGCGAGATCGGTCCATGTTTTGGTATAGCTGCTATGTAGACCGATATCGGTTCTTGACTTCTTGAGCCTCTAGAGGGCGCAAATCTTATCCGATTTGGCTGACATTTTGCACCAAGTGTTTTATTTTGAGTTTCAACAACTCTGCCAAGTATAGTCCAAATCGGTTCATAACCTGTTATAGCTCCTATATAAACTGATCTCGGATCTTGATTTCTTGAGCCGCTGAAGGCTCAATTTTTATACGATTTGGCTGAATTTTTTTTTTTTAATTTTTTGATTTGACCATCAACAATTGTGTCAAGTATGGTGTAAATCGGTTCATAACCTTATGTATTGGGTTGCCCAAAAAGGAATTGCGGATTTTTTAAAAGAAAGTAAATGCATTTTTAATAAAACTTAGAATGAACTTTAATCAAATATACTTTTTTTCCAAAGCAAGCTAAAAGTAAGAGCAGATAACTGACAGAAGAAAGAATGCAATTACAGAGTCACAAGCTGTGAAAAAATTTGTCAACGCCGACTATATGAAACTGGACTGGACAATTGGTTTATAGCTTGGTATAGCTGAAATACCATAGCAAATCTTATCCATTAATCTTTTGTATGTCTGTAAAGAGATATGGGCCAAAGAACTGGACATATGCGATCCATGGAGGGTATATAAGATTTGGCCCGGCCGAATTTAGAAACTTTTACTTTTAGTTGTTTATATTAATCTAATTAATTTTACTTGTTTATATTAATTTGGCTTACTTTAATCTTTTTGTTCCGTTTTGTTCAGCTTTTTGTTATTCTTTTTAATATTTTATATTTATTTTATTTTATTAAATTTTGTTTTATTTAATTTTAATTTAATTAGTTCTTTTTTTATTTTATTTTAATAAAGGCCATCGTAGTGCAGAGGTTAGCATGTCCGCCTGTAACGTTGAATGCCTGTGTGCAAATCCTGCCGGGAACATAAGAAACAAATTTTCAACGTTGGTTAGCCCCTTCTAATGCTGGCGTCATTTGCGAGGTACTATGTCATCAAAAACCTCTCCTCAAAAAGGCCTTGCACTGCGGTAAGCCGTTCGGACTCGGCTATAAATAGGAAGTCTCTTATCAATGAGCTTAAAAAATCTTAAATCTATTACCTGTTTCTTAATAGAATGTGCCTGGGAAAATATGCAATTTGCAATTCTTATATTTTTTTTATTTTATATATGTTTTGTTTTGTTTTTTTTTGTCTTGTCTTGTTTTGTTTTGTTTTGTTTTGTTTTGTTTTGTTTTGTTTTGTTTTGTTTTGTTTTGTTTTGTTTTGTTTTGTTTTGTTTTGTTTTGTTTTGTTTTGTTTTGTTTTGTTTTGTTTTGTTTTGTTTTGTTTTGTTTCGTTTTGTTTTGTTTTGTTTTGTTTTGTTTTGTTTTGTTTTGTTTTGTTTTGTTTTGTTTTGTTTTGTTTTGTTTTGTTTTGTTTTGTTTTGTTTTGTTTTGTTTTGTTTTGTTTTGTTTTGTTTTGTTTTGTTTTGTTTTGTTTTGTTTTGTTTTGTTTTGTTTTGTTTTGTTTTGTTTTGTTTTGTTTTGTTTTGTTTTGTTTTGTTTTGTTTTGTTTTGTTTTGTTTTGTTTTGTTTTGTTTTGTTTTGTTTTGTTTTGTTTTGTTTTGTTTTGTTTTGTTTTGTTTTGTTTTGTTTTGTTTTGTTTTGTTTTGTTTTGTTTTGTTTTGTTTTGTTTTGTTTTGTTTTGTTTTGTTTTGTTTTGTTTTGTTTTGTTTTGTTTTGTTTTGTTTTGTTTTGTTTTGTTTTGTTTTGTTTTATTTTATTTTATTTTACTTTATTTTATTTTATTTTACTTTATTTTACTTTATTTTATATTATTTTATTTTATTATATTGTATCTTACTTTTATTTTATTTATGTTAATTTATTGTATTTTGTTTTATCTCTCGTTTTTCATAAATTTTTATTATAATCCATCTAGCATCACCCGTTTGTTTCAAATAAACGTCATTTTATCTCCTTTTTATTGATATACAGCGGTCAAAAAAAGCATTCATCATTAGCAAAATTGATAATAAATTCACTTATTTTGGGTAATTGAAGAAAATTTAAAGTAAACAAATAATGCAGTTTTATGCAATAGTTTATTTTTCGTAATATGTTTTAAAATAAATTCAAAAAATAAATTTAATTAGCGCAAAAAATGCAATTTTATATAATAACACCAAAAACAGAACAAAAAAAGTATTCATCATTGATGTGCTATCATCAAAGTCAAATTCAAATATTATTTGGGAATCCCCCTTTTCTGTTTTATTTAGTAAAGGAGGCTTTGCCCTTGACAGCAAATATTTAATTTCATTGAAAATATAGTTTTTGTCAAAATGGGTCGTAAGCAAAACGAGGTTTCTGATGAGGTAAAAGTTTTGATAAAAAAACACCACAGGAATGGTTTAACTCAAAAAACTATCAGTGAAATATTAAATAGACCACGATCTACTATACAATCCATCATCAGAAAGTGGACAGAAACGAAAACTGTTGACAATAAACCAAGATCTGGTCGACCAAATGCACTTTCAGCTGGAGATGTGCGTTGGCTAGTGCGGCAAGTTCAGAAAACTCCGAAGACAAATGCGACCATTCTTCGTAAAAACACTATGGAATATTTAGGGAAGGAAGTTACTACACAAACAATTCGAAATACACTCAAAAGGCATAGTTACAGAGGAAGAACTGCACGTAAGAAGCCCTTTATAAATAAAATAAACCGAGTGAAAAGGCTAAACTTCGCAAAAATGTATGTAAAACAGCCCGAATCATTTTGGAAAACAGTCATTTTTGCAGACGAGAGCAAGTTTAATCTTTTTGGGTGCGATGGAAAGGTCATAGTGTACAGAAAACCAAATACAGAGCTTGAAGAACGAAACACAGTTGCTACTGTAAAACATGGTGTAGGTGGTTTAATGGTTTGGGGGTGTATGGCGGCTTCAGGAGCGGGAAATCTTGAAATTATTAATGGAGTAATGGATCATAAGTATTACATTGACATTTTAAAGAGGAATTTAAAAGATAGTGCTGTAAAACTTGGGCTTGGTAATAACTTTCAATATTATCAAGATAATGACCCCAAACATTCTGCTTTAAATACCAAGATGTGGATGCTGTATAACTGCCCCAAAGTCATTAAAACTCCTCCTCAAAGTCCCGACTTGAACCCAATTGAACATCTTTGGGAACATCTCGAACGCAAATTGAGAACGCGCAATTTTTCGAGCAAGAGTCAAATGCAACAGGTGATAATGGAGGAATGGACTAATATAGACCAAAATATAACCGCTAAATTAGTCCAATCGATGTCAAACCGTTTAAAAGAAGTTATAAGACGCGGTGGTCGAATAACAAAGTATTAATTTTTTTAAATTATGTTATTTATTTTTTTGTTTTTTTGCAATGATGAATACTTTTTTTGTTTAATTTTTTGTGTTCAGCTGTAAAATGGCCCTTTTTGTTCCAATAAATACTATTTTTTTCTTTAAAAACAATGAAATTCTGTACATATATATCACACAAGCACTACTGCATCATTAGTTTAATATGTTTTTATTCCAATTGTCTTTTGTAGACTTATTAAAAAAAAACATTGAATGATGAATACTTTTTTTGACCGCTGTACCTTTTTTGGATCCACTCCATATAAGAAAAATACAGTATCACCCTTAATCCAGTTGAAACCGTTATATATTTATGGATTTTAACATAAAATCATAGTATTTCCTGGTTCCGGTTCCAAATCAATAAACAAAAAAACAAAAAATGTGCATAAATAAAGTCATCACATATTTGCAAATGATTTTCAAAATATTCATTGATGATTTACTGACAAAACGCATTGACAAGCGAGCAAGCGAGAGTAAGAGAGAGCGAGAGAGATAGAGAATAAGAGAATGATTTATTTGTCACTTCTTAATAAGCTCAGCATAGGCAAAACAAATCCTTCAAAACTCAAGTCATAGGTAATATTTCATTCACAACATTGCCCGAAAAACATCTTTAAAAGGAAGTTGTTAACCTTGAGTCAATGCCATGGTGGCGGCGTCGTAGTGACGTAGTGACGCAGTAAGTTTGCCGTTTTGCATTCAAAGATGCTTGTCTGCCCACATAAGTAGGTCGAGTAGTAGTAGTAGTCTCCAACTAAGCAACAACAATATTGTAACACAGACCTGAACAACATGTTGTTGTTGGTGTTTGTTAAGACTAAAAGTTTAGTGGGTCCTCCTCCCTGCTCGTTTTTTTTTGTTTTTGCATAAAATCAGTTCTAGATAAATAATTTATTGCATTAAACCAATTTAGATGTGTGGTTTTTGTATTTTTTCTAAATTTATGTTAATATATGCATATATGCAAACATATATAGATAGCCATCATTATTCATAGGCGACTACAAAAACAAGAGACATTATTTGATTCTTGCCAATTTTGCTAGCCAAACAGGTTGATATTTTGGTTTTTCTTATATTGTTTCTGTTTCTTAATTTTTATTACTGTTTTTTCTTTCTTGTTTTGTTTTTTTTTCTCTGTTGAAGTTTTGGTTCTGGTTTTTTAATTTCCGCAAATTTTACATAATTTTGCATGTTTCTCTGACCAGTTAGTTTTAGTTAAGCAAAGTCTAAAGCAATTCCATCTTCTTTGTCTTGGCTAACCTTCGTGCAATTTTGCGAAAACGCAAAAGCAGTACAAAAAATACCCCAAAACAAAGTTCATGAACTCGAGAGATTTCTTTAACGATTTTGAAGCTTTTTTGATTTGGAAACAAAGTGGAAAAAGATGAGAAAAATTAACAGAATACTGGTTACCAAGTTTGGCATAGAACAGATGTAAAGATAGCGGGTTTCATCACACATCTCAGCTCAATTTACCAATTGGGCTATGTATGGTAACTTCGTTTCGGCATATTTCATGGCTGTTGATAAATGAAATGGAAATAAAAGTAGCCAAACAGAATTTTCAAGTTCAGGGATATTTGGGGTTGTTGCATTTATGTGCATGTGCAAACAAAAACTTGATAACGAACACAATGGGGGGAATTCTATGTGACCTAAATTGTGTATCGGTTTTTTGTGATTTGAGGAATGCTATTCCATAAAATCGCTGCCATATATGAATAATTTATATATTCTTAATTTTATTTTCTAAATTAAGAGTTTGACGTTGAAGCCATAAAAGTAAGAGACTCTTGTTTCTTTTCAACTAAAGCTATGGGATCATTAAACAAAAAAAAAAAACACAGAAGACACAATTTTCTCTTAAAAAATTTATATATTTTTTTTATTACAAAATTTTAATTGAATTATTTTTTTACCGAAGATAAAATGTGAATAAAATTTTTTTGGAAACTAAATTTTAATGAAATTTTCTCTGAAGACAAAAAAATATAAAAAATAAAAAAAATATGATTTCTAAAGACAAAATTTCCATGAAATTTTCTCTAAAGACAAAATTTCCATGAAATTTTCTCTAAAGAGAAAATTGCCATGAAATTTTCTCTAAAGACAAAATTTCCATGAAATTTTCTCTAAAGACAAAATTTCCATGAAATTTTCTCTAAAGACAAAATTTCCATGAAATTTTCTCTAAAGACAAAATTTCCATGAAATTTTCTCTAAAGACAAAATTTCCATGAAATTTTCTCTAAAGACAAAATTTCCATGAAATTTTCTCTAAAGACAAAATTTCCATAAAATGTTCTCTAAAGACAAAATTTCCATGAAATTTTCTCCAAAGACAAAATTTCCATGAAATTTTCTCCAAAGACAAAATTTCCATGAAATTTTTTCTAAAGACAAAATTTCCATGAAATTTTTTCTAAAGACAAAATTTCCATAAAATGTTCTCTAAAGACAAAATTTCCATGAAATTTTCTCTAAAGACAAAATTTCCATGAAATTTTCTCCAAAGACAAAATTTTCATGAAATTTTCTCTAAAGAGAAAATTGCCATGAAATTTTCTCTAAAGACAAAATTGCCATGAAATTTTCTCTAAAGACATAATTTCCATGAAATTGTCTCTAAAGACAAAATTTCCATGAAATTTTCTCTAAAGACAAAATTTCCATGAAATTTTCTCTAAAGACAAAATTTCCATGAGATTTTCTCTAAAGACAAAATTTCCATGAAATTTTCTCTAAAGACAAAATTTCCATGAAATTGTCTCTAAAGACAAAATTGTCGTAAAATTTTCTCTAATAACAAAATATCCATGCAATTTTGTCTTTAAAACCAATTTTGCCTCTTTTTAGGGACTTTTGTAAATATTTAGCATAAGGTTATTTGTAATGATTTTTGTATGTCGTGTTCTATTGTGAAAAAACAAACTTCAAATCGTTCATATAACAATGTTGTCTTTAAGTTTTGGCCAAAACAACAGTACATATTCCTTAGTCATCGCCCTTTAAACTAAGCTTTTTTTGTATATTCACATTTTTTTCCGTTTTTATTTGTTAACAATTTTTTATTGTCAAATTTCATTGACAAATGAATAATTTGAAGAAAAGACACACGGACATGGGCAAATACTCGCACATACTGATATAAAAAAAAGTAAATAAAAAATATTGCCTCTTGTCTCGGCTAAAAACGCCCAACCTATGTTTAAACAAATAGTTGTCTGTTTTTTCGATTTTTTTCTTAATTTAAGAAACCACTACGTACGATCTGCCATGAATACAGAAACAAAAATTAAAAAAAGGCAAAAACAATAACAATAACAACGCACTTTTAAACAATGCAAAATGAATTGATTTTTTCCGTTTATTTCTTGTCTGTTGATAGTTTTTTTCTCTCCTTTTTTTTGCAAGTACATACTTGAAAAACCGACACAAGAGGCTGGCTCAGTGGCATATTGGCGTACAAGTAGAAAGACCTAGACCTACCTTTTCAGAGTGCTGTTTTATTTCGTTTGGTGGTTTTTTGTTTTTGATTTTTTTTTCGGGTATGGTAACCTTGTAAAAATAAAATAAACAAGTACCTACAACAGCAAATGGCATGACTTATAAATTTTTATTTAAATTCAGTTAAAGGCAAACTTGCCCCAGGCCAAACACATAAAATTTAGGTGTTTTACGATAACTATCAGTGTTGCTGTGCTCGTCCCTGAGGATCTGTTATTAAATCAAATTTTATTATTCCTATATTAAAATTTTGTAAAACCGATAACCATTCTTATACTCATATGTGTGACAAAATATGCCTTGCTCGTGCCTTCGCCCACTCGGGCGTATGCTTAATGGATTGTGTTTTCATAAATCACTCATACTCCAGGAGGTCCCATTAAAAGGAAACAACATCTAATCTATCAAAATTGCGTATATTTTTGTGCTTGCACAGCATGACCCCATAGCTTATTTAGCAATCACTCGCTCGCTCCCTCCTCCTCCTCCTCCTTCTCCTCTACATCATCACCCCAATGACAACAATAAAAGAAGAATAGTTTTTGGCCGGAAATTGAAAAATCTTTGTCCTTAAAAACATTAAAGCTTTAGCCGCTTGCCTATTGCTGGCTTATGATTAATGTTTGGCGTTAATTAGCAAAAATGCTACTTAAAAGTAATTTGGTGGTAAACAGTAAACCGAAGATGATTGAAGGCTAGGCTAGCTGAATGAATGGAATTTTTGAGGGAAAATGAAAACAAAATTTCCTTTCAGTACCAAATACAATTAAAAAAAAATAAATAAAAAAAATAAATTAAAATAAAAAAATATGGGACTCAAATGAAAGGTATTCGGCTGTAGATTACGAATATGGTCAGTAAGTTCGAATAGGCTTTACAATTTATTGATAACGGAGGGGGGCCTACCCTCCACCGTTACCCCAAAACACCACTCAAAATCAAAAGTGGGCCGATAAGGACAATATGGGTGTCAAACGAAACGTATGCGGGAGTAGATAACGAATCTGGCATACAAATTCAAGTCGAAGTATAGCCATACATTAGCCAATCACGGATATATGGGACTCGGTTTGTTTGTTCCGTATGGACTGAAAAGGGGCAGAACCGATTTTCTCGAAATTTTCGCATATTGTGTAGGTTGGTCTGGTAGCAAACATAGGCTATATAATTTTTCGGTATGGGAACGGGGACGGACCCTCCCCCTTATGCCAAAAACACAACCGAAAATCAAAAGTGAACCAATCGGGACAATATGGGTATCAAATGAAAGGTCTTGGAGAGTAGAATACGAATATGGTATTAAAATTTGAGTCTAAGTACCCGTTTGGACGCCTCAACCCCAAAACTCCCCCAAATAGGCTAATAGGACGTTCGTTTCAATATGGGGCTTAAATGAAATGTATTCGGGATTAGATTTCGAATCTGGCATACAAAATCATTTTGAAGTATAGGGGGTGACACCAACCCTCAAAAACGCCATTAGACCCATTATGACTACATGATACTTGGCTGAACCGCTTTTCTTTGTTGTTTGTCTGGAAGAAAAAAATATCGGGTGGAGGCGGACCCTCCTCCTTACCCCAAAAACGCCACCCCTATCCGAAAGTGGTCCGAGGGGCACAATTAGGGTATCAAATGAAAGGTATTGGAGACCAGAAAACGAATATGGTATTAAAATTTGGGTCAAGTACCCAGGGGGCCCGCCCCAAAACTTCTCTAAACAGATATATTCGAAATTCGAATAATGCTATTTTGAGCTTGTTTTTCTAAAGGAAAAACATAGGAGTTGCACTAAACCGAATTTTTTGCCATAATCTTCAACACTGTATACTCAACTCGAAAAATTTTTTCGCATCAAAAATTGAAAATTTTCATAAGGGGTTAGTTAGCCTTGCCAAAAAAATGGAAAAAAATATAAAATGTGAAATTTCAAGTAATTCTGTTTACATTACGAATCATCTTCGAATTTCGAACTGCGGAATGCTAGAAAATGATCGAAAATCGAAAAAATGAAGGAGTTACAGCGTTTTTGACCTTAAAAACGACCTTGAATTTTTACACCCAAAAAAATTTGGTTTTTGGGATGGTTTTCATAGCAACCTTTACAGTATAGATATATGCAGCACCTCCGCGGAAAGGGATTTTTGTCACAAATCTAACGGTGTCTGAAAGATAATGAAGTTCGCAAAACTGAAGAAGTTAGAGCAGTAGCAAACTCATGTTGGTTTTTTTGAATTTTTGGATATCATTAAAGCAATACTCTTAGAGTTTTTAAGGAAAAAGAAGATAGTATTGCTTCAAATAGCACCATTGCGGAAAGAGACTTCCTTCAAGAATAGAACGGTGTGCTCAGAATTTTGAAATTCGCAAAACTAAGGATGTTACAGCAATTTCAAACTCAAGTTGATTTTTGTAGCATTTTTCAAATATCAATTATGTGATTTTGAGCTTGTTTCTTGAAGAAAAAAACATAGGAGTTGCATTTAACCGAATTTCTTGCCATAATCTTCAATACTGTATACTCAACTCGAAAAATTTTTTCGCATCAAAAATTGAAAATTTTCATAAGGGGTTAGCCTTGCCAAAAAAATGCAAAAAAAAATAAAATGTGAAATTTCAACTAGTTCTGTTTACTTTACAAATCGACTTCGAATTTCGAACTGCGGAATGCTGGAAAATTTACGAAAATCGAAAAAATGAAGGAGTTACAGCGTTTTTGGTCTTGAAAACGACCTTGAATTTTTACACCCAAAAAATTTGGTTTTTGCGATGGTTTTCATAGCAACCTTTACAGTATAGATATATGCAGCACCTCCGCGGAAAGGGATTTTTGTCACAAATCTAACGGTGTCTGAAAGATAATGAAGTTCGCAAAACTGAAGAAGTTAGAGCAGTAGCAAACTCATGTTGGTTTTTTTGAATTTTTGGACATCAAATTTGCGATTTTAAAGCAAAACTCTTAAAGTTTTTAAGGAAAAGGAAGAGAGTATTGCTTCATCCAGCACCATTACGGAAAGAGATTTTCTTCACGAATCCAAAAGTGTCCTCAGAATTTTGAAGTTCGCAAAACTAAGGATGTTACAGCAATTTCAAACTCATGTTGACTTTTTTTTTGATTTTTCGGAAAATTATTATGCGATTTTGAGCTTGTTTCTTGAAGGAAAAACATAGGAGTTTCACAAAACCGATTTTTTTGCCATAATCTTCAATACTGTATACTCAACTCGAAAAATTTTTTTCCATCAAAAATTTAAAATTTTCATAAGGGGTTAGCCTTGCCAAAAAAATGCAAAAAAAAAAATAAAATGTGAAATTTCAACTAGTTCTGTTTACTTTACAAATCGACTTCGAATTTCGAACTGCGGAATGCTAGAAAATTTATGAAATTCGAAAAAATGAAGGAGTTACAGCGTTTTTGGGCTTGAAAACGACCTTGAATTTTTACACCCTAAAAAAATTGGTTTTTGCAATGTTTTTCATAGAAAACTTTAAGGTATTGCTTCATCTAGCATCATTAAGAAAAGAGATTTTCTTCACGAATCCAACGGCGTACGAAAAATTGTAAAGTTCACAAAACTGGGGAAGTTACAGCTATTGCAAACTCATGTTGGTTTTTTTGAATTTTTTGGGTATGAATTATGCGATATTGAAGCAATACTCGTAAAGTTTTCAAGGAAATAGAAGAGAGTATTGCTTCGTCCAGCACCATTACGAAAGAAATTTTCTTCACGAATACAACGGTTTGCTCAGAATTTTGAAGTTCGCAAATTTAAGGATGTTACAGCAATTTCAAACTCACGTTGACTTTTTTTTGATTTTTCGGAAAATAATTATGCGATTTTGAGCTTGTTCCTTGAAAGAAAAACGTAGGAGTTGTACTAATGTACGATTTTAAAGCAATATTCTTCACGTTTACAAGGAAAAAGAAGAGAGTATTGCATCATCCAGCACCATTAGGAAAAGAGATTTTCTTCACGAATCCAACGGTGTGCTCAGAATTTTGAAGCTCGCAAAACTAAGGATGTTACAGCAATTCCAAACGCACCTTGAGTTTTTTTGCGTTTTCGGATATTGATTAACCGATTTTGAACTTGTTTCTTGAAGGAAAAACATAGGAGTTGCACTAAACCGAATTTTTTGCCATAATCTTCAACACTGTATACTCAACTCGAAAAATTTTTTCGCATCAAAAATTGAAAATTTTCATAAGGGGTTAGCCTTGCCAAAAAAAAATGCAAAAAAATAAAATGTGAAATTTCAAGTAATTCAGTTTACTTTACGAATCGTCTTCGAATTTCGAACTGCGGAATACTCAAAAATTTTCGAAATTCGAAAAAATAAAGGAGTTACATCGTATTTCACTTTGAAAACGACCTTGAATTTTTACGCCCAAAATAAATTGGTTTTTGCTATATTTTTCACAGCAACCTTTACAGTATCGCTTGATGCAGCACCATTACGGAAACGGATTTTCTTCATGAATCCAATGGTGTCTGAAAAATTGTAAAGTTTGCAAAACTAAGGAAGTTACAGCAATTGCAAACTCACATTGGTATATTTGAATTTTTGTATATCAATTATGCGATTTTGAAGCAATACTCTAAAGTTTTCAAGGAAATAGGAATGAGTATTGCTTCGTCCGGCACCATTACGGAAAGGGATTTTCTTGACGAATCCAACGGTGTCCTCAGAATTTTGAAATTCGCAAAACTAAAGATGTTACAGCAATTTCAAACTCACCTTGATTTTTTTAACCATTTTTCGGATATTGATTATGCGATTTTGAGCTTGTTTCTTGAAGGAAAAACATAGGAGTTGCACTAAACCGAATTTTTTGCCATAATCTTCAATACTGTATACTCAACTCGAAAAATTTTTTCGCATCAAAAATTGAAAATTTTCATAAGGGGTTAGCCTTGCCAAAAAAAATGCAAAAAAAATAAAATGTGAAATTTCAAGTAATTCTGTTTATTGTGCGAATCGTCTTAGAATTTTGAACTGCGGAATGCTTAAAAATTTTCGAAATACTAAAAAATGAAGGAGTTACAGCGTTTTTGGGCTTGAAAACGACCTTGAATTTTTACACCCAAAAAAAAATTGGTTTTTGCGATGGTTTTCACAGAAAACTTCAAGGTATTGCTTCATCTAGCACCATTGCGGAAAGAGATTTTCTTCATGAATCCAATGGTGTCTGAAAAATTGTAAAGTTCGCAAAACTGGGGAATTTACAGCTATTGCACTCATGTTGGTTTTTTTTGAATTTTTGGATATCAATTGTGCGATTTTAAAGCAATATTCTTCACGTTTACAAGGAAAAAGAAGAGAGTATTGCATCATCCAGCACCATTAGGAAAAGAGATTTTCTTCACGAATCCAACGGTGTGCTCAGAATTTTGAAGCTCGCAAAACTAAGGATGTTACAGCAATTCCAAACGCACCTTGAGTTTTTTTGCGTTTTCGGATATTGATTCTGCGATTTTGAACTTGTTTCTTGAAGGAAAAACATAGGAGTTGCACTAAACCGATTTTTTGCCATAATCTTCAACACTGCATACTCAACTCGAAAAATTTTTTCGCATCAAAAATTGAAAATTTTCATAAGGGGTTAGCCTTGCCAAAAAAATGGAAAAAAAATAAAATGTGAAATTTCAAGTAATTCTGTTTACATTACGAATCATCTTCGAATTTCGAACTGCGGAATGCTAGAAAATGATCGAAAATCGAAAAAATGAAGGAGTTACAGCGTTTTTGGGCTTGAAAACTACCTTGAATTTTTACACCCAAAAAAATTTGGTTTTTGGGATGTTTTTCATAGCAACCTTTACAGTATCGCTATATGCAGCAGCTGTGCGGAAAGGGATTTTTGTCACAAATCCAACGGTGTCTGAAAAATAATGAAGTTCGCAAAACTGAAGAACTTAGAGCAGTAGCAAACTCATGTTGGTTTTTGTTGAATTTTTGGATATCATTAAAGCAATACTCTTAGAGTTTTTAAGGAAAAAGAAGATAGTATTGCTTCATATATGCTTCACACCATTGCGGAAAGAGATTTCCTTCAAGAATCCAACGGTGTGCTCAGAATTTTGAAATTCGCAAAACTTAGGATGTTACAGCAATTTCAAACTCAAGTTGATTTTTGTAGCATTTTTCAAATATCAATTATGTGATTTTGAGCTTGTTTCTTAAAGAAAAAAACATAGGGGTTGCACTAAACCGAATTTCTAGCCATAATCTTTAATACTGTATACTCAACTCGAAAAATTTTTTCGCATCAAAAATTGAAAATTTTCATAAGGGGTTAGCCTTGCCAAAAAAAATGCAAAAAAAATAAAATGTGAAATTTCAAGTAATTCAGTTTACTTTACGAATCGTCTTCGAATTTCGAACTGCGGAATGCTTAAAAATTTTCGAAATTCAAAAAAATGAAGGAGTTACAGCGTTTTTGGGCTTGAAAACGACCTTGAATTTTTACACCCAAAAAAATTTGGTTTTAGGGATATTTTTCACAGAAAACTTTAAGGTATTTCTATATGCAGCACCTCTTCGGAAAGGGATTTTTGTCACGAATCCAACGGTGTCTGAAAAATTGTAAAGTTCGCAAAACTAGGGAATTTACAGCTATTGCACTCATGTTGGTTTTTTTGAATTTTTTGGGTATGAATTATGCCATATTGAAGCAATACTCTAAAGTTTTCAAAGAAATAAAAGAGAGTATTGCTTCGTCCAGCACCATTACGGAAAGAGATTTTCTTCACGAATACAACGGTGTGCTCAGTTCTTTTGAAGTTCGCAAATCTAAGGATGTTACAGCAATTTCAAACTCACATTGACTTTTTTTGGATTTTTCGGATAATAATTATGCGATTTTGAGCTAGTTTCTTGAAGGGAAAGCATAGGAGTTGCATCAAATCGAATTTCTAGCAATAATCTTCAATACTGTATACTCAACTCGAAAAATTTTTTCGCATCAAAAATTGAAAATTTTCATAAGGGGTTAGCCTTTGCTAAAAAATGCAAAAAAAATAAAATGTGAAATTTCAAGTAATTCTGTTTATTGTGCGAATCGTCTTCGAATTTCGAACTGCGGAATGCTTAAAATTTTTCGAAATACTAAAAAATGAAGGAGTTACAGCGTTTTTGGGCTTGAAAGCGACCTTGAAATTTAACACCTAAAAAAATTGGTTTTTGCGAAAACTTTACAGAATTGCTTCATCTAGCACCATACGGAAAGGGATTTTCTTCTTCACGAATCCAACGGTGTCCGAAAATTGTCAAGTTCGCAAAGCTGAGGAAGTTACAGCAATTGACGAGGAAGCATACTGTCACTTAATTTCTGACATTGATTTTTAATCTTACGATAGACGAGTCTAATTTTCCGATGTACTTAAGCTGCACAAGATAACGCCTATTCCGAAATGTTCAAATATGCAGTTAATTCAGAGCTATAGGCCTATAACTGCACTTTTCACCGTTAGTAAGGTTATTGAAAGAATAATCTTTTGGCAGCTGACTGATTATCTTGAGGAAAATGGTATACTATTTGAGCGTCAGTTTGGTTTTAAAAATGGATCTGGGACGAACGAATGTGTAGTCAATCTTATTGATAGCATATATGATGGATTGGATAGAGGCTATAGGGGGTTAGCGGGTGTGTTCTTTGATCGTACTAAGGCATTTGATTTAGCTGATCATGATGTCCTTCTGCGGAAACTTAAGGTCATTGGACTCACAGCCAACACGCTTTTATTGTTTAAAGGCTAATTGGCGAATAGAAGGCAATTTGTTCAAGTTGAAGATGATATTAGCGACAGATGTCCGGTTTTATGCGGTGTGCCACAGGGTAGAGTACTAGGGCCATTGTTGTTTAAGATTTATATAAATGACTTAAAGGATATTAAGTTTTTTGCCAAATTATTTTTATTTGCAGATGACATTTGTCTCATATACAATTACGATTACACAAGGATATTGCAAACTCAAATAGAGTATGACGCATCTATTCTCTGTGAATACTTAAGGCTCAATAAACTTGAAGAAAACTAGGCTTGTGCGATTAAGACCCCATGCTTCAAGGAATGATGAAGTTATTACTGTATATATACAATAGATGGCCATCATATGACTGAGTCAGCGGGAGTAAAATATCTTGGAATGCATTTGAGCCAGAACTTATTGTGGGAAGAACACATTTTTAAATTCGGTCCAGGATTGCATCTGGAATAGGAGTTTTATATAAATTCAAGAACAAGCTCAGCTCTGATCTAAAAATGATGCTTTATCAGTTGATATATGCAGCAAAAGATGCAACAGCCCTTAGATATTTACAATCGGCTCAAAATACAGCATAGAAAATTCTTTTTAACCTACCGCGAAAATATTGTACTTCTGATATTTTTAAAAATTATGCTATTAATGTACTTCCAATTAAACTTTAGAATAATTATATTAAGTTACCATTGTAAATTTTTATGTATAAATTGGAGATATAATTTGTTTTTAACCAGCTTGCCTCTATAAAGCCTTTTAGGCGATGAAGTAAAATTTAATTAATGTATATATATTTTAAATGAAAATAAAGGAAAAAATAAAAAAAATAAAAATCTTGGTTTTCTTGTTTCTTGATGGAAAAACATAGGAGTTGCACTAAACCGAATTTTTTACCATAATCTTCAATACTGTATACTCAACTCGAAAAATTTTTTCGCATCAAAAACTGAAAATTTTCATAAGGGGTTAGCCTTGCCAAAAAAATGCAAAAAAAAATAAAATGTGAAATTTCAACTAGTTCTGTTTACTTTACAAATCGACTTCGAATTTCGAACTGCGGAATGCTAGAAAATTTATGAAATTCGAAAAAATGAAGGAGTTACAGCGTTTTTGGGCTTGAAAACGACCTTGAATTTTTACACCCAAAAAAATTTGGTTTTTGCAGTGTTTTGCACAGCAACCTTGTCAGTATCGCTTGATGCAGCACCATTATGGAAAGGGATTTTCGTCACGAATCCAACGGTGTCCTAGAAATTGTGAAGTTCGCAAAACTGAAGAATTCACAGTAAATGCAAACTCACATTGGTTATTTTGAATTTTTTGGATAGGAATAATGCGATTTTGAAGCAATACTCAAACGTTTTACGGAAAGAAATTTTCTTCACGAATCCAATGGTGTGCTCAGAATTTTGAAGTTCGCAAAACTAAAGATGTTACAGCAATTTCAAACTCACGTTGACTTTTTTTTGGATCTTCCGGATATTGATTAGACGATTTTGAGCTTGTTTTTTGAAGGAAAAACATAGGAGTTGCACTATACCGAATCTCTTGCCATAATCTTCAATACTGTATACTCAACTCGAAAAATTTTTTCGCATCAATAATTGAAAATTTTCATAAGGGGTTAGCCTTTGCTAAAAAATGCAAAAAAAAATAAAATGTGAAATTTCAAGTAATTCTGTTTATTGTGCGAATCGTTTTCGAACTGCGGAATGCTTAAAAATTTTCGAAATTCAAAAAAATGAAGGAGTTACAGCGTTTTTGACCTTAAAAACGACCTTGAATTTTTACACCCAAAAAATTTGGTTATTGCGATGATTTTCATAGCAACCTTTACAGTATCGCTATATGCAGCACCTTCACGGAAAGGGATTTTTGTCACAAATCCAACGGTGTCCGAAAGATAATGAAGTTAGCAATGCTGAAGAAGTTAGAGCAGTAACAAACTCATGTTGATTTTTTAGAATTTTTGGACATCGAATTTGCGATTTTAAAGCAAAACTCCTAAAGTTTTTAAGGAAAAAGAAGAGAGTATTTCTTCATCCAGCACCATTACGGAAAGAGATTTTCTTCACGAATCCAACGGTGTCTTCAGAATTTTGAAATTCGCAAAACTAAAGATGTTACAGCAATTTCAAACTCACCTTGATTTTTTTAACCATTTTTCGGATATTAACTATGCGATTTTGAGCTTGTTTCTTGAAGGAAAAACATAGGAGTTGTACTAAACCGATTTTTTTGCCACAATCTTCAATACTGTATACTCAACTCGAAAAATTTTTTCGCATCAAAAATTGAAAATTTTCATAAGGGGTTAGCCTTGCCAAAAAAAAATGCAAAAAAAATAAAATGTGAAATTTCAAGTAATTCGGTTTATTGTGCGAATCGTCTTCGAATTTCGAACTGCGGAATGCTTAGAAATTTTCGAAATTCAAAAAAATGAAGGAGTTACAGCGTTTTTGGGCTTGAAAACGACCTTGAATTTTTACACCCAAAAAAAAAATTGGTTTTTGCAATGTTTTTTACAGAAAACTTTAAGGTATTGTTTCATCTAGCACCATTGCGGAAAGAGATTTTCTTCATGAATCCAATGGTGTCTGAAAATTGTGAAGTTCGCAAAACTGAGGAAGTTACAGCAGTTTCAAACTCACGTTGATTTTTTTTTAATTTTCCGGATATTGATTAGGCGATTTTGAACTTGTTTCTTGAAGGAAAAACATAGGAGTTGCACTAAACCGAATTTTTTGCCGTAATCTTCAATACTGTATACTCAACTCGAAAAATTTTTTCGCATCAAAAATTGAAAATTTTCATAAGGGGTTAGCCTTGCCAAAAAAATGCAAAAAAAAATAAAATGTGAAATTTCAAGTAATTCTGTATACTGTGCGAATCGTCTTAGAATTTTGAACTGCGGAATACTTAAAAATTTTCGAAATACTAAAAAATGAAGGAGTTACAGCGTTTTTGGGCTTGGAAACGACCTTGAATTTTTACACCCAAAAAAAATTGGTTTTTGCGATGGTTTTCACAGAAAACTTCATGGTATTGCTTCATCTAGCACCATTGCGGAAAGAGATTTTCTTCATGAATCCAATGGTGTCTGAAAAATTGTAAAGTTCGCAAAACTGAGAAATTTACAGCCATTGCACTCATGTTGGTTTTTTTTTGAATTTTTGGATATCAATTATGCAATTTTAAAGCAATATTCTTCAAGTTTACAAGGAAAAAGAAGAGAGTATTGCATCATCCAGCACCATTAGGAAAAGAGATTTTCTTCACGAATCCAACGGTGTGCTCAGAATTTTGAAGCTCGCAAAACTAAGGATGTTACAGCAATTTCAAACGCACCTTGAGTTTTTTTGCGTTTTCGGATATTGATTATGCGATTTTGAACTTGTTTCTTGAAGGAAAAACATAGGAGTTGCACTATACCGAATCTCTTGCCATAATCTTCAATACTGTATACTCAACTCGAAAAATTTTTTCGCATCAAAAATTGAAAATTTTCATAAGGGGTTAGCCTTGCCAAAAAAAAATGCAAAAAAAATAAAATGTGAAATTTCAAGTAATTCGGTTTATTGTGCGAATCGTCTTCGAATTTCGAACTGCGGAATGCTGGAAAATTTTCGAAATTCGAGATAATAAAGGAGTTACAGGGTTATTGGGCTTGAAAGGATTTTGGATTTTTCGCCCAAAATAAATTGGATTTTTCTATGTTTTTCACAGAAAACTTTACAGTATTGCTTCATCTATCACCACTACGGAAAGAGATTTTCCTCATGAATCCAACGGTGTCTGAAAAATTGTAAAGTTCGCAAAACTGAGGAAGTTACAGCTATTGCAAGCTCACGTTGGTTATTTTGAATTTTGGATAGGAATAATGCGATTTTGAACCAATACTCAAACGTTTTCATAGAAATAGAAGAGAGTATTGCTTCGTCCAGCACCATTACGGAAAGAGATTTTCTTCACGAATCCAATGGTGTCCTCAGAATTTTGAAATTCGCAAAACTAACGATGTTACAGAAATTTCAAACGCACCTCCATTTTTATAGCATTTTCCGGATATTAATTATGCGATTTTGAGCTTATTTTTTGAAGGAAAAACATAGGAGTTGCACTAAACCGAATTTTTTGCCATAATCTTCAACACTGTATACTCAACTCGAAAAATTTTTTCGCATCAAAAATTGAAAATTTTCATAAGGGGTTAGTTAGCCTTGCCAAAAAAATGCAAAAAAAAATAAAATGTGAAATTTCAACTAGTTCTGTTTACTTTACAAATCGACTTCGAATTTCGAACTGCGGAATGCTAGAAAATTTATGAAATTTGAAAAAATGAAGGAGTTACAGCGTTTTTGGGCTTGAAAACGACCTTGAATTTTTACACCCAAAAAAAATTAGTTTTTGCAGTGTTGCACAGCAACCTTGTCAGTATCGCTTGATGCAGCACCATTATGGAAAGGGATTTTCGTCACGAATCCAACGGTGTCCGAGAAATTGTGAAGTTCGCAAAACTGATGAATTCACAGTAAATGCAAACTCACATTGGTTATTTTGAATTTTTTGGATAGGAATAATGCGATTTTGAAGCAATACTCAAACGTTTTACTGAAAGAAATTTTCTTTACGAATCCAATGGTGTGCTCAGAATTTTGAAGCTCGCAAAACTAAGGATGTTACAGCAATTTCAAACTCACGTTGACTTTTTTTTTAATTTTCCGGATATTGATTAAGTGATTTTGAGATTGTTTTTTGAAGGAAAAACATAGGAGTTGCACTAAACCGAATTTTTTGCCATAATCTTCAACACTGTATACTCTACTCGAAAAATTTTTTCGCATCAAAAATTGACAATTTTCATAAGGGGTTAGCCTTGCCAAAAAAATGCAAAAAAAATAAAATGTGAAATTTCAAGTAATTCTGTTTATTGTGCGAATCGTCTTCGAATTTCGAATTTCGAACTGCGGAATGCTTAAAAATTTTCGTAATTCGAAAAAATAAAGGAGTTACATCGTATTTGACCTTGAAAACGACCTTGAATTTTTACGCCCAAAATAAATTGGTTTTTGCTATATTTTTCACAGCAACCTTTACAGTATCGCTTGATGCAGCACCATTACGGAAACGGATTTTCGTCACGAATCCAACGGTGTCCGAAAGATAATGAAGTTAGCAAAACTGAGGAATTCACAGTAAATGCAAACTCACTTTGGTTTATTTGAATTTTTGTATATCAATTATGCGATTTTGAAGCAATACTCGTAGAGTTTTGAAGGAAATAGAAGAGAGTATTGCTTAATACAGCACCATCACGGAAAGAGATTTTCTTCACGAATACAACGGTGTGCTCAGAATTTTGAAGTTCGCAAATCTAAGGATGTTACAGCAATTTCAAACTCACGTTGACTTTTTTTTTGGATTGTTCGGATAATAATTATGCGATTTTGAGCTCGTTTCTTGAAGTAAAAACATAGAAGTTGTACTAAACCGAGTTTTTTTTGCCATAATCTTCAATACTGTATACTCAACTCGAAAAATTTTTTCGCATCAAAAATTGAAAATTTTCATAAAATCATAAAATCCTTGCCAAAAAAAATGCAAAAAAAATAAAATGTGAAATTTCAAGTAATTCTGTTTACATTACGAATCGTCTTCGAATTTCGAACTGCGGAATGCTAGAAAATTTATGAAATTCGAAAAAATGAAGGAGTTACAGCGTTTTTGGGCTTGAAAACGACCTTGAATTTTTACACCCAAAAAAATTTGGTTTTTGCAGTGTTTTGCACAGCAACCTTGTCAGTATCGCTTGATGCAGCACCATTATGGAAAGGGATTTTCGTCACGAATCCAACGGTGTCCTAGAAATTGTGAAGTTCGCAAAACTGAAGAATTCACAGTAAATGCAAACTCACATTGGTTATTTTGAATTTTTTGGATAGGAATAATGCGATTTTGAAGCAATACTCAAACGTTTTACGGAAAGAAATTTTCTTCACGAATCCAATGGTGTGCTCAGAATTTTGAAGTTCGCAAAACTAAAGATGTTACAGCAATTTCAAACTCACGTTGACTTTTTTTTGGATCTTCCGGATATTGATTAGACGATTTTGAGCTTGTTTTTTGAAGGAAAAACATAGGAGTTGCACTATACCGAATCTCTTGCCATAATCTTCAATACTGTATACTCAACTCGAAAAATTTTTTCGCATCAATAATTGAAAATTTTCATAAGGGGTTAGCCTTTGCTAAAAAATGCAAAAAAAAATAAAATGTGAAATTTCAAGTAATTCTGTTTATTGTGCGAATCGTTTTCGAACTGCGGAATGCTTAAAAATTTTCGAAATTCAAAAAAATGAAGGAGTTACAGCGTTTTTGACCTTAAAAACGACCTTGAATTTTTACACCCAAAAAATTTGGTTATTGCGATGATTTTCATAGCAACCTTTACAGTATCGCTATATGCAGCACCTTCACGGAAAGGGATTTTTGTCACAAATCCAACGGTGTCCGAAAGATAATGAAGTTAGCAATGCTGAAGAAGTTAGAGCAGTAACAAACTCATGTTGATTTTTTAGAATTTTTGGACATCGAATTTGCGATTTTAAAGCAAAACTCCTAAAGTTTTTAAGGAAAAAGAAGAGAGTATTTCTTCATCCAGCACCATTACGGAAAGAGATTTTCTTCATGAATCCAACGGTGTCTTCAGAATTTTGAAATTCGCAAAACTAAAGATGTTACAGCAATTTCAAACTCACCTTGATTTTTTTAACCATTTTTCGGATATTAACTATGCGATTTTGAGCTTGTTTCTTGAAGGAAAAACATAGGAGTTGTACTAAACCGATTTTTTTGCCACAATCTTCAATACTGTATACTCAACTCGAAAAATTTTTTCGCATCAAAAATTGAAAATTTTCATAAGGGGTTAGCCTTGCCAAAAAAAAATGCAAAAAAAATAAAATGTGAAATTTCAAGTAATTCGGTTTATTGTGCGAATCGTCTTCGAATTTCGAACTGCGGAATACTTAAAAATTTTCGAAATACTAAAAAATGAAGGAGTTACAGCGTTTTTGGGCTTGGAAACGACCTTGAATTTTTACACCCAAAAAAAATTGGTTTTTGCGATGGTTTTCACAGAAAACTTCATGGTATTGCTTCATCTAGCACCATTGCGGAAAGAGATTTTCTTCATGAATCCAATGGTGTCTGAAAAATTGTAAAGTTCGCAAAACTGAGAAATTTACAGCCATTGCACTCATGTTGGTTTTTTTTTTGAATTTTTGGATATCAATTATGCAATTTTAAAGCAATATTCTTCAAGTTTACAAGGAAAAAGAAGAGAGTATTGCATCATCCAGCACCATTAGGAAAAGAGATTTTCTTCACGAATCCAACGGTGTGCTCAGAATTTTGAAGCTCGCAAAACTAAGGATGTTACAGCAATTTCAAACGCACCTTGAGTTTTTTTGCGTTTTCGGATATTGATTATGCGATTTTGAACTTGTTTCTTGAAGGAAAAACATAGGAGTTGCACTATACCGAATCTCTTGCCATAATCTTCAATACTGTATACTCAACTCGAAAAATTTTTTCGCATCAAAAATTGAAAATTTTCATAAGGGGTTAGCCTTGCCAAAAAAAAATGCAAAAAAAATAAAATGTGAAATTTCAAGTAATTCGGTTTATTGTGCGAATCGTCTTCGAATTTCGAACTGCGGAATGCTGGAAAATTTTCGAAATTCGAGATAATAAAGGAGTTACAGGGTTATTGGGCTTGAAAGGATTTTGGATTTTTCGCCCAAAATAAATTGGATTTTTCTATGTTTTTCACAGAAAACTTTACAGTATTGCTTCATCTATCACCACTACGGAAAGAGATTTTCCTCATGAATCCAACGGTGTCTGAAAAATTGTAAAGTTCGCAAAACTGAGGAAGTTACAGCTATTGCAAGCTCACGTTGGTTATTTTGAATTTTGGATAGGAATAATGCGATTTTGAACCAATACTCAAACGTTTTCATAGAAATAGAAGAGAGTATTGCTTCGTCCAGCACCATTACGGAAAGAGATTTTTTTCTCGAATCCAATGGTGTCCTCAGAATTGTGAAATTCGCAAAACTAACGATGTTACAGAAATTTCAAACGCACCTCCATTTTTATAGCATTTTCCGGATATTAATTATGCGATTTTGAGCTTATTTTTTGAAGGAAAAACATAGGAGTTGGACTAAACCGAATTTTTTGCCATAATCTTCAACACTGTATACTCAACTCGAAAAATTTTTTCGCATCAAAAATTGAAAATTTTCATAAGGGGTTAGTAGCCTTGCCAAAAAAATGCAAAAAAAAATAAAATGTGAAATTTCAACTAGTTCTGTTTACTTTACAAATCGACTTCGAATTTCGAACTGCGGAAAGCTAGAAAATTTATGAAATTCGAAAAAATGAAGGAGTTACAGCGTTTTTGGGCTTGAAAACGACCTTGAATTTTTACGCCAAAAAAGATTTGGTTTTTGCGATGTTTTTCATAGAAAACTTTACATTATTGGTTCATCTAGCACCACTACGGAAAGAGATTTTTCTCACGAATCCAACGGTGTCTGCAAAATTGTAAAGTTTGCAAAACTAAGGAAGTTACAGCAATTGCAAACTCACGTTGGTTATTTTGAATTTTGGATAGGAATAATGCGATTTTGAAGCAATACTCAAACGTTTTCGTAGAAATAGAAGGGAGTATTGCTTCGTCCAGCACCATTACGGAAAGAGATTTTTTTCACGAATCCAATGGTGTCCTCAGAATTTTGAAATTCGCAAAACTAACGATGTTACAGAAATTTCAAACTAACCTTGATTTTTTTAACCATTTTTCGGATATTAATTATGCGAATTTGAGCTTATTTTTTGAAGGAAAAACATAGGAGTTGCACTTAACCGAATTTTTTGCCGTAATCTTCAATACTGTATACTCAACTCGAAAAATTTTTTCGCACCAAAAATTGAAAATTTTCATAAGGGGTTAGCCTTGCCAAAAAAATGCAAAAAAAATAAAATGTGAAATTTCAAGTATTTCTGTTTACTTTACGAATCATCTTCGGATTTCAAACTGCGGAATGCTTAAAAATTTTCGAAATTCAAAAAAATGAAGGAGTTACAGCGTTTTTGGGCTTGAAAACGACCTTGAATTTTTACACCCAAAAAAATTGATTTTTGCGATGTTTTTCATAGCAACCTTTACAATATCGCTATATGTAGCACCTCTTCGGAAAGGGATTTTTGTCACGAATCCAACGGTGTCTGAAAAATTATGAAGTTCGCAAAACTGAGGTTCGAAAACTGATTTAGATGTAGCTCCCATATAACTGTTCGTTAGATTTTTGGTAATTTGCATGTTGACATATATCAACCGTATTTATCACAGTTTGAACATATTTGCTCGAAATTTGGATTGTTTAATAACTTATGCGAAAAGATCCGCCGAGATCCATTAAAATTGGTTCAGAATTAGATACAGCTCCCACTTTGTACCTAAAGTGTAGGTGTAGGGTATTATAAAGTCGGCACCGCCCGACGTTTGCCTTTCTCTACTAGTTTTAAATAAAACTAAGATTTTATAATTTTATAATTTTTTTATGTTTTTATTTTTATAATTCTTCTTTTTAATTTGTTTATTTTTATATTTTGTAAAATTGATTTCTATATAATAGTTTTTATTGCTAAATTTTCTAAATACTATGTATATGATATTTCATCAAAATCGGATAATGAAATCGCGAACAGACTCAATAATAATCGATCTGCTCCACCTCCACCTCTTCCTCTTTCTGTTTTATTTTACTGCAATAACTCCGACATAGCCAATAGTGCAATAATCTAGCTCTCTTTTCTTCTCCCTCTCACTCTCTCTCTCTTTCTTCGTTTTATTTTACTGCAATAACTCTGACATTGCCAATAGTGCAATTATCCAGCTCTTTTTCCTTCTCACTCTCTCTCTCTCTCTCTCTATTTTAGTTTATTCCAATAAAACACAAAATATGTGCATTGGCAATATTTTAAAATCGTATCATAATAGGCATATTGGTAGCATTGGTAAACCCCACATTTTCTCCATTTTATTTCGCCCTTATAACCTTTAAAATTCGCCAGCTTCAAGTAATAAAAACAAAAGGGCCTAGAACGTCATTCTCCACCGTTCACCACATTTTCCTCCACAGTACTCAATACTGAATCTCTCACACATCTAATGGTTGTCTCTCATACTCTCAGTTATATACTACTGCAAAGAGTATAGAAATAACAGAGGAATTTAATTTCTCTCAAAATTTCATAGCAAATGTAAAGCTTTTAGGGGTCGTTAATTACTTTATTTTTCTTCAAAGCAAGCAGCTCTGACGAAAAAAATCAAATTTACAACAAAAAGAAAGAAAGATACTTATATTGGAAGCTAAGACTGCCGAAATCCTATATACGTGCATTAAGCCATATTGACTGACTGATTGCTGACTGACTGACTGATTATCGACCAGCCCAAACGGCTGAAGCTAGAATCATGAAATTTTGCACGAAGGGCTAAGGTTGGATTTGGTGATATTCGTACGTTTAGGTACTAAAAAGTACCAAAAAGTACGAAATGGTACATATTTACCCTGCGCGAACGGAACGGGCTAGAATTATGTTCTTGGGCTCAAATGAAAGAGCGTCTTGAAAAAATTTTGGAAAATCGTACTGGAAGTGGGAGATTCAATACTTTAATACCACAATTGGCACTATTTGCTACTTTCTTTGTTAATTGAACTAGAGCTCTGAATTTTGGAACTTCTCTACACTATGGCAGACTTTCTTGGGTAATTATAAGAGTTTTTAGAAATTTTTACATTTAGGTACTAAAAAAAGTACCAAAAAGGTACGAAATGGGTGAACTTTGCACAGAGCGGATGGATAGAGATGGAATTTTTATATTTGCCTTAAACAACTGGTGCAAAAGGATGAGGGTGAAAGGAAAAAAATGGAATGTAGTTACAACTAAGAAATAAATGATGGATGACTATATGATCTATTCAAAATTTGTACTATTTTGTAGTATTTGTTGAGGTGGATCTTGAGGTCTGAAATTTGGCATGTGGGTACAACTAAGAAGGAAATATTGGGTGTCTAAATGATCTATTCACCATTCGCACTTTTTTTTACGAAAATTGGTACCATTTGGTACTTTCTGTTCAGATGGAGCTAGAGGTCCGAAATTTGGGATTTAGGTACAACTAAGAAATAAATGATGGAACCAGTACCAAAATTGGTACCATTTTGTACCTTCTGTTCAGATGGATCTTGAGGTCGGAAATTTGCAAATGAGTACAACTAAAAAATAAATATTGGGTGGCTGAATGAATTATTCACCATTTGCACATTTTTACCAAAATTGGTACCATGTTCTTAGATAAATCTCGTGTATCTATATTCACAAGCGCCATCAATCAGTCTATGTGCGAACTTCAAATTCCTTATTTACATATAATTTCAGTGCTATTCACAAAACTTAATGTGGATTTGAGAAAGGTTTGTTTGACAGATTTCGTTCATAGAACTGTCAAATAAACCTATTTTAAGGCTTAATTCACAAAACTTAATTTGTGAATACGGCCTTTTATCTATAACTATTATTCTAATATGACATTGCCTACACACAGGATTCACTAATAGAAGGTTAGGTCACATGTAAAAACATAAAGTGGATAGGCCCCATAAACATCATTAAGGATGTCAAATCCGACGATTGAAAATGTCATCATATAGGAGAAAACGTAAACAAAGAATGAATGTAAAAAGAGAACAAGTTGACATCCTCAATGCCAAGTACTGTCAAATATTAAAAAAAAAGTATATCGGCTGATCGCTTGGCTTAACCTTATTCAGTGAATCCTGGCCTACACACAAATAACTGAACAACACATGGGTCCTTTCCACTTAAGAAATGGTTTGTTTGAAATAAACATTTCAGTAAAAAATTATTAAACTTGTTGATTTAGTTGCAAGAGTTTTTTGTGGTTTGTTAGGGTTAGTTATACTTTTATTATAATTTTTAAATTTTTTTAATTTATAGTTCTGTATATATAAACTATTGTTTATTAACGCATCTATGCGATACAATAAATAATAAATTTTTATTCTGTCTTAATTACCTTGTAAAATGTTGCTGACTTTTTGTAGACATTTATATAAGATGAACTTTTTTATGGATTTTTCAATATTTTACTTTAATGAACTTATTACAGAGGTGTTAACTGTTATGGTAAACAATGTTCACAAAAAATTAATAAGTAATTAAAATATCTGTATTTTGTTTGTTTGACCTAGATGTTTATTTTGCAAGTGCTAATGACGAGATCATACAAAAAGTCTACATTTATGATTTAATACCTTTGGATTAATTTCACGAATTTTAATCTATTTGTTAGATGAATCAATGACAATACTTAAGAATTTTGAATATTATTTTATAGAAGTAATCAAAATATAGATACGACTAACAGGGTGGTCAATGCAAAATTTAAGCCACCATTGGGTGAGTTAGAAACATTGCCTCTAAATAGTCAAGTTGAGGCAAATTTTGCGCAATATCTATAGCACACAAGGAGTAAGAGTCTAAACCCAACCAAAGAGTCAAGAGTCAAAGTCGCTAGCGGTGAAACCAAATAAGAAAGTCAGAATCTGGAGTCAAATTTGAGGGATGAAAGAGAAATAACGAGACTGGTGGTAAAGATGTTATTTAATTATTAAAGTTTTTAAGCTCTTGAATAACTTCGAAGCACACGAAAATGCATTTAAACTATATTGCAATTTTATCAATTAAAAAAATTTGCATATTTTTTTTATAAATTTAACACAAATAAACAGTTTGCTCCAGTTTATTAATGGAATGTTCATGGGCAAATTTGCATTTGCACAAAACATCTGCAATTTTGTAAACATGTTAATGTAAGGTTACCATATTTGAAATTCTCCGAAAATTGTTGGCAACGTAACTAATTTTCATGAAAATGTGGCAACATTTTCAGAGAGAGAAATGTGCTGAGAGAAGAGAACTTTGAGAGCAATGCTGCCAAAATAGAATAGATTGTATTTCAGCATCATGAAGCTAAACTCTCACTCCAGCCGCGGCGGTTTTTTGCTTTCCCATATAAGAAAAACATGTAAAAACAACTTGACGCTGCCTCTTGACTCTTTGATTGGGTTTAGACTCTAACAATGATCGCGCTCGGACAATTCACTAAACGCTTTATGGGTTACAAATAGGGTTGCCTATTAAAAGTTGATACATGGACCACACTTTACAAAAGTAGTATGGTTGCTATGGAATTATTCGCAAAATATTTTTCAAAAATATGAAAAAAAAAAACATTAAGCAAACTTAGAAATAGTAATTAATGAATGTGGGCTTAATTATTGACAATGATTTTTATTGAGAAAATAATGTTATTTAATTTTTTACAAATAAAAACTCTTTCATGTTGATTTCCTTAAGACTTCATTAAAAATAAATTTTCTCTAGACAACGAAGACATTTTAATCCAGCCATTCAAAAATAAGTCCTTTTCATTAGACTAACTTAGATACATGGGAAAGCCAGCTGGCATTTACATAAGCTGGTGGCAATGGTCCCTTTAGGCATATTGAAGAAAAACAAGTCTTTGCACAAAAACACGTGTTGTTTGAAATCCCTATTTCAATTAGAGCCTTTTAAAATTTAATTTATTTTTCTTTCTTTTAGGCTGCCCCTTATCCCTCCATATTCCCCCAGTGCTGTTCGATGTATATTTCATTCTCATTTTCTATGACTAGTGTGGATAGTTCGAGTAGGGTAAAATATTGTAAAAACAAACAAATGTCCCATGTCCGAGCAGAAAGTATAAAAAATTACTTTCATTTATGCTTTTGCTTTGCGTCTCCATAAATATGCATGAATTCATTTTATTTTGTTTTTTGGTATATTTTTCTTTCTTTCTTTCTTTGCAAACAAATTTGGACTTGAAATAATACCACCAACCATCCACCTAGAAGGGAGCCTTCCCGCTATTGCTGTTGCCATTCCATTTCCCTCGCCACCAAACACACAAAGCACGCACATTAACCCAATGAGGGTCATAGAAATAAGTGTCAACTGTTGTATTATGCCTGTCTAATTGAATTCACCGCGGGGGGTGTGGGTATTGAACGACAATCATTAACTTTCGCTAAGCAAAGGCAAAGGCAAAAAAAAAAAAAAAAACAAAATAATTGTACTTTACGATTCGGGACTTGTGGCATTATTTGGTTGGGCTTTTTCTTGGTATATACCAAAGTGGTTAACATAGCATGAGGTCCAATTGCCAAATAGTAAAGGGGGGCTTCTACGAAAATAATTTTGTAACACTGAACGAAAAAGTAAGTAAGAACAAGTAACAGCTTGCAAAGTTCGGCCGAGCCGAATCTTGGGAACCCACCAACCATGGATTCAGCTAAAAATGTATACAAAATAAATTTAGTTGAAGGGCATAATTTTATACTGCATACAAAACCAATATTTTTGCCAAAAACAAAATTTTTTGTCAAAATTCGATTTCTATAAAAAATTTCGTCTATATTTTATTTCCATAGAAGTCTTGTCACAATTTTATTTGTTTAGAAAAGTTTGTCAAAATTTTAGTTCTTAGAAAATGTTGTTAATACAAATTTTTTTTTCTATAGATAATTATCATATTTTTCATCTGTTTGAGTTATTAACAGCCGGTCGTCCATGCGAATCAATTTCTGGTTCATTGTTTTCAAGTCAAGCTTAATGACCAAGCGAATGCAACACCCAAATGAGAGATTGTTAAATGAGTCTTGAAGAAAAGAAATTGCCAGTTCCTCAGACAAAGCAGGACACATGTCACCCCACATGGACGCGTTTCGATAATTGGGTTTCTTTATCTCGTCGGCACCATTGTGAACTATGTCCGTCCGTCCGACTGATCTACAGTTCACAGCCTGTGGTTTGCAGTACATATAGTTGAGATTATAAGCACAAATCCTATGTGAAATCTCAACTACTACTACCAGACTGTTCACTGTAAGCTATTTTACTGAGCAATATCGCTTCAAATAAACTTCAACTCCCTTCTAGGGCCTTTGCATTCATTTTATTCCTTTTTCAACATGGCAAGCGCCGCCTGTCGACGTCAACATGACACATGTGGTGGATTATGGACACATGTGGTGGATTTTGTTTTGGAGACGAGCTTTTCGTCTTCCATTTAGAAACAACAACATTTAAAGCTGTTTTCTAAGTTCCCCGTGCTTAGGGTGTTTAATCATCTTTTTCATCTGTTTCCGCTCATGCGAATCAATTTCTGTTTTATTGTTTTTCAAGTCGAGCTTAATGACCAAGCGAATGCAACACCATCTCTAACTATCTGTCCATTGGGTGTTGCATTCGCTAAGTCATTAGGCTCGACTTGAAAAAATGTCAAAATTGTCAAAATTCTATTTCCATACCACATGTTGGCAAAAATTTATTTGTGTAGAAAATTTTGTCAAATTTCCAGAAAATTTCTTCAAAATTGATGATGATGATTGATTGATTTTCTTTTATTTTTTTCAATTTTCCTTTGAGTGTATTTGGCTACATTTCGTCAGAGAAATTTTGTAAAAAATAGACCGCCTGTTACATTTTATTCATATTATTTTGAATAATTCAAACCAACGGCATTTTTAGATGGCCTTCGCTAAACAAAACGCACAAAAAATGATCGCAAAAAAACTGTTTTGAATATAGAAATTGTGAACAATTTTTCTTATGGTTATTGGATGTTGTTGTTCTTTTTTTTATTTGCTTTAACTTAAAATTTCAATATGCTTTTCAAAAAACACATTATGGACTGGTATTGAATGATGATCATTTTGTTGGGTGTCGGTAATGATGGTGGTGGGCCTAAATGCCAAAAAAAAGCACATAGAAGAAGGCAACGAAAAAAAATCAACTCAATACAAATTGTTGGAATACGATATTTTTAGCATTGAAATATGATTATTTGGAGGTTTCAATTGTTTAGCGAGTCGGTATGGATTATTTCAAACAAAAAGACATAAAAGAAACAAAAAGAGCATGGCTGTTGGTGGTCTATGCTAGGCATTGCTTTGGAAAAAACCAAAAAAAAAAAACAACTTAACAAAAAATCAAATCAAATATTATTGTGTCGTACTTAAATAAATGATAGGTGGTCGTGGTGTTTTTTTGGCGGTCTGTATGAAACACCAATGACCATAATAACAACCACTAGGTATGCCATAGTCACTACTATCACCATCATCATCATCATCATCATCCTTATAGCCGGCATTGTCATTATGACAACAACAAAAAAATAATGAAATATAATAATGCATTAATTATTGAAAATTATTTCAAGTACACTTTGTTGTTTTTTTGCCTGTTTTTTTGACAATAAATTCGTATATTTTCAAGTACACCATACATTGATTGTAGTTAGACAATACCTTCCCTGTGGTACTATAGAGCCGCCACTGCCGCCGTTTTTTACATTTTTCGTGCAAAAATAACAATGAAAAATAATACAAAACAAAATAAACACACAAATACAAAATTAACAAAAAACGAGACAAAAAAAAAGCAATACTAAGTACTTGAATTTGAAACAAAAACAAGACAACAAATAACAACAATAATGACAATAAAACAACAATTTTTAAATCCCCTACCATCACCACCACCACCACCATGGGCAACAAGAACAACAACCAACATTGTTAAAGCCACCACCTTGAATACTAAATAGACAAAAAAGTCTCACAAAAAAAAATCAAGACACGATACGCTTTATGTTTTGAAGTTCAGCTCAGACATTTAATTAGTTTTTAATACTTTTTTCTACTTTTGGAAACTCTAAGGGGTCTACATTTTGATTATTTTTGTTTCATTAAGCCACTTGATATCTGGAGTATTCAAGAGATTTTTTGCATGGGTTCTTTACCCATTAAAAAAAAATAAATAAAATTTAAATACTAAAAACAAAAAAAAAAACGATACAAAATATTACAAATATAGAACAGATATTAAATTAAAAAAAAAAACAAAATAAAATATCAAAAAAAAAATTAAGAAATTTAATATTAAAAAAAAATTTAGTTAAATTCAATTGAAATGAATAAATAATTAATTATAAGAAGTAAATAATTGAATAACAAATAAATAATATTCGTTAAAAATTATCATTCAGTTTATAAATATAATTCAAACCTATAAAAACAAAAAAAAAATTAGAAGCATGCTAAGTTTTGCCGGGCCGAATCTTGGGAACCCACCACCATGGATTCTGCAAAAATATTATACAAAATAGATTTAGTTGTAGGGCATAATTTTATTCTACATACCAAACTTCTAGCAACAATTAAGGCTTCTAGGAACTGAACAAGGATGATCGAGAGACTGGTTAACATGGGAGCTATATCAGGTTACAGACTGATTTTTGCGGTATTTGGCACAGTTGTTGCAAGTCGCAACAGAACACCACAGGCATTTCAGCCCAATCGGACAAAAATTGTGGCTTCCAGGGGCTTAAGAAGTCAAATTGGGAGATCGGTTTATATGGGAGCTATATCGCCCTTTAGCGGCTAAAGAAGTCAATATCCGGGATCGGTTTATACGGAAGCTACATCAGATTTTTAACCGATTTAGACTATACTTAGCACAGTTTTTAGAAGTTATAACAAAACACCACATGCAAAATTTCAGACAAATTGGATAATAATTGCGCCCTCTAGCGGCTAAAGAAGTCAAGATCCGGGATCGTTTTATACGGAAGCTATATCCACACGTGAACAGATTTGGGCCATTTACAATCCCAACCGACCTAAATCAATAAGCAGTATTGATGCAAAACTTCAGGCGCCTAGCTTTATTGCTTCGAAAGTTAGCGGTCTTTCGACAGACGAACGGACGGATGATCAAGAATATACACTTAATGGGGTTATATTTTTTATTAATCGATAAAACGATTAATCGTTTAATATGTCTAATACCGTACTTTTTTTGAGATTTCATCCTTTAAATATTTCTCTTATAGGTATGTCGATTTGAATTGGAAATAGCTAAATTGTAAATAGCTAAGCTAAAAATTCTCATCCCAATCGAATGACATTTTGCCCAATAAGGGCCCAAATGATCGAAAAAATTCTGACAAATACATACGTTTTAAATCTTTTTTTATTTTCAAAACGATTAGTCGATTTACCATTCTAAATTATTCGATTATTTTTTTATTTAAAAATATTTCATTTTCAATTGTTCGATTATTTAAAAAGTCACGATTAAACGAATAACTATTTATAGAGTGTACACCTTAGTAAATACCGCACAAGTTTCGCCAACACTACAAGGGGATCAACACCACTGGAAATTTTTTCTGATGTTTTCGCCAGGATTTGAACTCAGACGTTTAGCGTCTAAGACGGCCATGCTAGCCTCTGACCGTCGATGACCCCGGTCTCGATATTAAATGCTAAAAAACGCCAACTTGTGAAGTGGAAAAACTAGCATTTTCTAAGCAACTTGTTATTAAAAATCCCAAAAGGTAGAAAACTGCTCTGCAAGGCTAAACTCACCTCGACTTCGTTTGCTTCGACTTAAACATACCTTACTATAATGTCACCTTATCTATGTTCAATCTCACCCCAGCTTGAAGTTTGCGTAGGCTATAAACCTTGTTTGGTAAACAAAAAACAACCCACATGTTGAATGAGAGAATTAATATGAGATAAATCCTCAAAAGGTAGAAAATTGCTCTGCAAGTCAAGCCAAATTCACCTCGACTTCGTTTTCTGGGACTTAAACATACCAATCTCACCTTATCTATGTTCAATCTCACCTCAGCATGCAGTTTGCGTAGGCTATGAGCCTTGTTAGGCAAACAAAACACAAGCCACACGTTGAATACCCACTCATGCAAAGAGCATCCTCTCAATAGAGTTCTTATGCAAGATTCTATGTTTTTCTCAAGTATGGGGAGAGAAATTCTGAAACCGCTGGTATGAAGAGCAAACGGTAATATTTAGCGTTTCTCTTTCTCTGCTTATACTCTAAATATTGAGAGACTTTATGTGACATATTGTGAGTCTCTCTAAAGTAGGAAGAATGTAGTTTTTGACTGGGTGAATGGAAAAGCTTTCGATAACCGATTAAAATTAATAATAGCAAAAACTCGTTCTCAATTATATTGAGAGGCTTGACCTCAAAGCGACCGATTCTGAGTGATCAAACAAAAGAATAATAACCAGTGATGACAACAATTTACCAACAAAAGGCGTAATGAAATATGCAAAAAAGGTAAAAAAGAGTAAAATTTTATGTAAAAAAGAGTAAAAAAGCACTAACTTCGTTTTTTTGGCAAATTTTTCAAATTGGTGCATAATATTAAGGAAAATCTGCTATTGTGGCTTAATGCTAAGCTTTTTTATTATTCATGGCATAAGTAAAAAATCAGAAAATCAGTACGAGTGAACCAATTGACAAAAAATAATGGGATGTTTGTTTTTTAATGGTCCAGCTGTTGATTTGGTTGACCCATCAGAACGTCGAGGTTCAAATCAAGGGTGGAATCCCAAAAAAAAAGTTCAGAGGAAATTTCCCCCCTTTTAATTTTGGCGTCATTTGCGATGCATTCAGCCATATGAGACTTTTCTTCGAAGAGGTGCCTTTATGCGCGCTTCGTTCGGACTCGGTAAAAAGTCGTTGCTGATTCTTAAGCTAAAACTTTAATCGGACTTCACTCATTGATTTCAGTGAAGTACATACTCCTTATTAGAATGTGGGAAAATTTATGTTAAATGAATTAGGATAGTAAATGCTCTCCGTGACAAAAAGCGACAGCAATAAACTAAAACTTAAAAAAAAATTAAAAAGCAATAATTAGAAATGCAAAAAGCTTCCGCCTAGTGGTTTTTCTCTTTTGGCACTAGATGGTACCTTTTTGCGTTTTTGGTAATCTAAAAAGCAGCAAATCTTTTACGAAAAGCTCTAAGTTGGCATCCCTGATAATAACATGTGATTCTGTCGATCTTTAGTTTAGCCAGGGTACCGAACAATTTATTTTTGGTCATTTAAGTTTGAATTTGATTTCTAAACCGTCTAACATAGAATGGGGAGTAAAGCTTCATCATTTCATTTATAACATCCCAAGATATGTACGACAATTGAAAGTACCCAAACTTGTAAAGTTCCTTACTACTGCAACCTCTTGCTGGTGAGTATAAAAAATCGGCATCTAATTGTTAGCTTCTAGAAACCCCTTAATTCGTTATAATACAAATTTGATTGGACTGTGTGCAACAAAAAAGGTTTTGAATAGTTTATTAATGTGGGTGTTAAATTTTGTTCAAGGATTTTTTCAAAGGCTACAATATGGTGGCAATTTAATTTTAATCACTAATGGCATGTTTTTTGGAGCTCCCTTATTTGTTTTTTTTTTTTGAAATTGTGTTGGTGACTAGAGGTGTTGGTTTCGGTTTTATATATAAAATGGAATTTTATTTTTCGTTGGCATTTATTTACGTTTATGGGCATTTATTTTTGCAAACTCATACAATTTCGTTAGACTTTCGAAAAACGAAAAAAAATACATTATCCAATTTTTGCTGGCTCTCGGCCGTTGTGTGGTATGGTGTTGAGTTTTGTTTTATTTCTGTTCTGTTTCTTTGTTTGGTGTATAATTTTTGCCTGGCTTTAATTTCAAATGCGGGCAGCAAAATGTTGTATTTTTGTTAATTTATTCCCCCCCCATTTTTTTTCATGTGTTACAATTTTGTTGTGTGCTTTTTTTCTCTATTGCAGTTAAGTTGTCCGTCTTGCTTAGAATTCTTTTGGTTTTCATGTTCTTGGCACATGTGTTGATAACCTTGACTTAACTTTAGGAGCAATGAACGTTTTGGCAAAAATGTTTTTATTATTAAAATTAGTTGAGGAAACAAAACAGCCTAACGAGTGAAGAGTGAAAAAACTCACACACACACACGCAAAGAGCCTCAACACTAGCTAACTACGAATGCGAAATACGTAAAGTGTGTATGTGGCCAACTAACAATTGGCCAAAATACACAAACGCTCAAATTGTTGTGGTACGTGTTGGACTTTGTTTTTTTTTTTTGTTTTTTCTTTTTGGCGGTCTCCGTAGAAAATGATAATCACCGCCGAATTATATTCCCAAGTAAAAACCAAAAAAAAAAAAAAAATAAAATAAAAATAAAAAATTGTGCGTATTTTATTTTTGTAAGCCCGCTTTTAGCCGGCAATGTCATGCCGTCATTCGACGGACCGGAAAGCGAAAAACACAATGGAAATGACGGCGGCTATAATGATGATCATCATCATGATGTGATGCCCCTCTTTCTCATATGGTCTAGCAGTTTTGTTGTTGTTGTTGCTGATGGTGTTGTTATGGTTCAACAGTAACAACACCACGTGAGGGTTTAAAACAAGATAAATGCCACCATCACCACCACTACAACAACAAGAAGCAAAGAAAAAACAACACTAAAGAAAAAATTATAATTAACCCGTGGTACTTGGTGCGTATAAAGACAACACATGCAAACACACACATACACACATGCGTTGTCTGTTCTCTTTATTGCGTTGTGAATGATATCAAAATAAAGTTTGTTTCTTGAATCTTTCGTTTTTTTTTGCTTTCATTCGTATCATAGGCTTACAATTTAAAGCTACCCTGCCATCTTTAATGGTTGGCAGGGAATGGAAAATAGTAGAGTTCAACTTTAATGTAATGTCCAAAGTCTTTGTTGGATTGGGGGGAAAATGAGATGAGAAAAGCACTTTAATAAAGTTAAGCGTTTAAGTTAGAAAAGCATGCAAACTAAGAAATTAACCTAACTGTTTGCCATTTTCTGATTATAGTGATTTCAATTAGATAGCTGTCAGAAGGCTAATAGAAATATTTCGTTTATATACAATTATTTTTTTAAATTATAAGATTGTGAATTTAATAAATTAAATCATGTAATACAGGCAAGTCGGCAAACAAGTAACACAGTTGGGGACTGAAGAGGAAATGAGATGAATGGTTTATATGGAGGCCATCTGTGCTTATGGTCCCACCCACCTGGGTCGTATTAAATCTGACTAATGGAATTCGTGGTGACGGCATCGGGTATTAATATATCATCTGCAAATTAAACCTCATCTTACCAACAGTCTAGCTGGTAAGACCATAAGTTCTTACTGGTAAAAAAAAAACAAACATTAATGCAGTGAGAGCATTAATAAAAGGCGACCGAGTTACTCTAGATTTATGAGAGACTTGGAGCAACAGATTACGAGTCTCTCATAAAAAAGCAGTGTAACTGTTAGGAGAACTATCGGGCTATCGATTAAATTTTTATTAGGAGCCTAAAGTGAGAGTAGGCTTATATAAACTCCAAAGAGACTTGGTGTGTTGGAAGGCCTGGTGTGATCTATTGTGAGTCTCTTGCAAATAAGGAGAAATTTATTCTTAACAGGCAAAGAAAAACGCAACTATTCATCGATCAAAATAAATAAAGGGTGTTTCTCCCGATCTCTTGCTAATCTCTCACTTGATTTCCCAGCCCATAAGTTTCTACTGACAAAAACACTTACACATGCATTGGGATGAATGTGAGATGATGATGTTTCGCCTTAAGGGCGGTATGCACCTCAAACAAAATTTTCGTTGCCATAAGAAATGCATTGATATATCCCAAGTGAAATTTTTGGTTTGCTTTTAGTTATCAAGTGACATTGAAAACATAGAAAATTATTTTTTCTTTTGGTTTCATTGCAAGAAAACTATTGCTTTGATCATTTTTTGAGCCACGTATTGATTTTTTTTTTGCAAAATAACGTTTATTTTTGTTAAATAGATACTTTATCGGCAAAAAGTGTGGCAGATTGGCCAAACATGCATAGTTTTTTTGCACCATGTGTTTACTGCCGAAAATTTCACTTGAGGCGATCCGAATATCCGAATTTTACATGTTATGACGGAATGTCCTACTGAATGAAATCAGCGATTTTTTTGCTTTAAAATCTTTTACCAACAAAAGGTAATCGGCGAAAAATATCGCAAAAGGCTAACGTAGTACCACCCTTTACAGCAAAATCGGGTAAAAAATGAGGGTGCTATAGGCTTAAGACCCTAAATTGGCAGATCGTTCTATTTGACAGCTATATCCAAATATACCATATTAAGGTCGGTTGTCGGGAGGCTCAAAAGAAACTCACTGTTTCAAATTTTAGCGAAATCGGGTAATAAATAAAGCTTTTTTGGGCTTCAGACCCTTTATCGGAATAACGGCCTATATGACAGCTATATCTAAATATAATCCGATCTTAACCATATGTGGGTGGGATGTTGGGAAGCCTAAAACAACTAACTTTATTGGCAGATCGGTCTATATGACAGCTATATCTAAATATAGTCCGATCTGAACCATATTTATGCCATATTTCGGGAGGTCTAGAACTACTCACTGTTTCAAATTCCAGCGAAATTGGATAAAAAATAAATCTTTTAAGGGCTCCAGACTCTTTATCGGCAGATCGATCTATATAGCAGCTACATTCAAATATGGTCCCGTTCAAGAACTTAACCAGCGTGCATCAAAAAGACGCATCTGTGCGAAATTTCAGCTCAATATCTCAATTTTTGAAGGCTGTAGAGTGATTACAACTGACGGACAGACAGACACACGAACATCGTTAAATGTTATTGTGCTATTTTATAGGGTCGGAAAATGACGATCCGAAATATTTATACTTCTTGGGGTTGGAAATTGATATTTCGATGTGTTGCAAACAGAGTGACTAAATGAATATACCCCCAAAATAATATATATACCTTTTTCCAAAGATTTTTTTTTTTAATGAGACTTATTCTATGTCATTCAATTATATTCTGTTTTCCATTTAGAAAAACAGTTGATTTGGGATGAACATTAATTATGTATTTTCTTATTGAAGAAGAATATTTGCAGTTTAAGAACGCTAATTTCAAAGCGATCATAATTTATAAAAATACGTGTTCAAATTTCATTTGATACAAAAGAGCACTCCATCACGTATGCGGTAATTTCGCCCCAAGCTGTTAGCGGTCATAAGGACATTTAGGCGTATGATATATCCACACTTATACTCTAAACGAAATATGTTTCACATTTTAGAACATTTCTAACACTGTGAGTAACAACAACAAAATTTAAAGTAGATACATGACTCACTCTTACAATGCAAGCATTTCTTTATTTTAGGCGATCTATCGTCTGTTCTTGATTTCGCCAGATCTAAAAACAGTCAAGTCCTCTCTCAGTCCAGCACTCCCTGTTGTCAGCCCATAAGTTTTACGTGTTTGGAATTGAATTTCATATTGGCATGAATTTGCATCAAAAAAGAAAAAAAAAGTAATACTGAAATTGGGTCGTGTCGTTGCGAGAAAATGTGAAAAATATTACACGAATACCAATTGTTAATTGTTGTGGTGTATTTAGAAGAAGAAAAAAAAACCAAACAACAAACGCAGAAGCAAGAAATGGAAATCACCTAAGATATTGGGAGGATATAAGTGAATAAACACAAGCCTTAATACAAGACTGCCACCGCCAACGCCACCTACAAGAAGCACACAAACACAAATACCCCTTATGTATGTATGTTGTTTGAGTAACGGTCTTGAAATTATGAAAGTTTTTTTTTAGCCTAGCCTTCTGCTTCCCCATCTCTTTAAATTAAGTGAAATACAATTCACAGTAGTTTGGCCATGGAGTAGTAATGCCGCTACTGTGCCTTTTGTTGTTGTTGTTGTTGTTGTCGAATTTGTATATTTTTTCTCTTATTTCGTTGTTGTTTTTTTTGTATTTTTTTTTCTGTGGCAGTATTGATTGCACAATGACCCCATTTCTTTTTGGGCACGAGTTAATGTAAATGTTTACTTTGACTACACATCTAGATATATGTACATGTGAGTGTGTTTGTATGTCCACATCATGTATGTGAGCTTATGTGATTCTGTGCACGAGTGCGGTTAAAAAGCCTACATCTAGAGACTTTGTGCATTATCTTTTCTCTTCTCTCACCCCCATAAACAAAATAAACAAAAGACCTTAAGAAAGCCCCCTCAACAATTAGTGGGGAATTGTGTTGTGCGTTCTACATCTAGAAGATCAGGGTGAAGATGAATTTAACTTTCATGAGAGAAACCAGTGGTGTGTTGAGTGAGAAAGACCAGTGTTGCCATAAACAAATAATGATTTTAGATTAAAATAAGATGTGTTTAAGCAAATAAGTAACTTTAGAGGTTCAAGAAACTATATTGCGAAAGCTTGAGAACTATGTGAAGGTCTTAGATAAACTCTAAAAAATAAATAAAAAAAAGTATATAAAATTAAAATAATAAATAATAAAAAAATTCCCTGAGGAGTTTATTGGGTTTCATTTAAACAAAAAGAAATTTATAAAAACATTGTTTTATGGGTTTTCTCATTTGACGACCGATTGACCGCAGTAGTACCACAAAGCTCTGTCCTTTCTCCCTCTCTTTTTCTTAATTACATTGACGATCTACTGGGTCTGATTTCGAATCCGATCTACTCGTTCGCGGATGACAGCAACCTCTGTCATTCATAGGCCGAGTCTTTGAGAGATTGAAGGCAGGGAGCGGATTATGGATGCAACACTCTGTCAGGATTTGCTGGCCATTTCTGAGTGGGGTCGAATGAACAGAGAAGATTTTAATATCTATCGACGGTGTAGATATCAAACAGCCAGAGACTCTTAATGTTCTGGGCATGAAGATGCAATGTGATTTCCGTTGGTCAAAACATGTATTGGAAGTGTCGATGGAAGCATTTAAGTGCTTGGACTTTCTTAAGTAATATTTCACTCCCTCTGATCTTAATATCTACACTACGTACATCAGGCCGAAGATGCAATATAACTCGCATAAAATCATCCTTGGAGCTGCTTGACCATGTCCAGATAAGAGTTGGCAAACTATCGATAATCGCAACATTCGATATTTTCAGTAGTTTTAATAATAAATATCGATAGTATCGGTACTATCGTTAATTTTCCATCACCTATATTTCAAACCAAAATCAGGAGATCGATTTATATAGTAGCAATATCATTGCACAGACCAAATAAAACCAAGATTAATAAATTCAGTTGGAAGTCATGCGAGAAATCATTGTACAAAATGTTAGCCTCATCGGATGAAAATTGCGCCCTCTATTGGCGCAATGTATCATAAAATACATTTAGTGTCGAATGGATTATTTTTGTTAAATTTTGCAAAAAAAATTAACTTTCCCATAGTATCCATCGGAAAAATATCAATCGATATCTATAGTATCGATAGTGCTATCGATATTTTGTCAGCTCTAGTCCAGAGGCGGGCGTTGGTGTTGATTGGAGATGGTAGGGTATCCACCACTATTGTTTCCCTTGAACATCGTCGAAATGTGGGTTGTGTATTCCATGGTGTATCAGAAATCAGTCGGAAATCAGTCTTCTGATTCCTGAGTTAAGGTTGTTTGTCAGAAATTGTAATCGATCGGACCATGCACTAACGAGAGAATTCTTTTTTTCCGAGGACGTTTGGTATATGGAATCGATTTCCGGCAAATGTCTTTCCCGCTACTTACAACATCCAGAAATTCAAAGCAAATGTCAATAAACACTACTCCCCCTTTCACCCATCCTATCCTTAACTATCCTGTTCAACGCAATGCACTGCATATATCGGGGAAATCCCCTGCGTGTTGGCCGATTCGAAAAAAAAATATTCGCTTGAGTATTCCATTATTGTCTCTTCCAGCATAGGAAAAGGTATACTAATCTCCCTAGAGGCTGGTTGGGAATCGCAATTCCCCTTCCACAAGCATCTTTAGGCCACAGCAAGAAGGTGTAAAGCCAGCTGCTCGAAATTTTGCATTGCAAATTTTGTCCATGAATATTCCACTAATAAACAGGGCCAAACTTTTCACTTATCAATGAGTGCAGTCCTATTCAAGTTTAAGCTCAATGATAAGGGGCCTCCTAGCCCCTAGTCCGAACGGCGTGCCGCAGCGTCACCCCTTTGGATAGAAGTTTTTACATGGCATAGTACCTCACAAATTTTGCCAGCATTAGGAGGGGAAAACCCAGCTGAAAATTTTTTTCGATTCGAACCCAGGCGTTCAGCGTCAAAGGCGAACATGCTAACCTCTGCGCTATCGTGCCCTCCTTGAAATTTTGCATAGATACTTCTAATTAATGTAGGTCATTGGGAATTGAAAATGGGCCCTATCGATTGGTCCTAAGACTAGACTTCGTGGACCCCTAGCAGTCACAATAATTATTCGATTTGCTTAAAATTTTGGATTTTGTGTTTTTTCATGACTTCCAACATCTGCGGTTGGAATGGTAAAAATTGTTCTATAACCTGATACAGCTCCTATATAAAGCTATATCCTCATTTTGACACCCTGGAAACCAAAGAATTGTTTAGCACCTAGTGTTCTAATGCGACTTCCAACTACCGTGGTACGTATGATCCAAATCGATCAATAACCTGATATAGCTCCCATATAAACTTCTCTCTCGACTATTCTTCAAGAAGCTTAAATTTTTGGCTGATTTGGTGTTGGGTCATCAAATTTCGGCCAGGCCGAACTAAGCATGTTTTTAATTGTTTATTTTTTTTAATTTATTATATTTTTTTATATTTTATGTGTTTTTTTTATTATATGTTTTTTAATTTATTTTATTTTTTCTCGCATAACTTGTAAATTTTTATAATAGTTTGGCCTAAAAAGAATATAAACAACAGAACCAACAACCTACAAATACTAATAATAAACAAAAACCAAACCGCTGCAACCCATTTTGATAGCCTCTTTTAAGCAGCCATAGCCTCGTCATCGAGAAATCATCGTAGTATTGAGTACACCGCCCACCCCATTCTCACTACCACTATCGTTTTCATATTTCTCCCTCCCACCCACGTTGCTGAGTATAACAGAGAGCCCCCCGCCCAAAATACTAGCATTTTAAATTTCAATGCCCTCATTTACCTATCGACCGAAAAAGACTGATTGACATACATTGCCGTGCACCCCAACCATTTAATGAAGAGTTATACGGGGCAGAGTTCTTTCTACCTTTCTACTACGTAATAAAGCCCATACATAGCAAACGGTCGCTCACAAATTGCTAGCTAACCTCTGCTCTCCCCCGTTACTGATAGTTCACAAACTCACATAATGAGTACACACGATCTCTCACCGTTGCCTTTTTGATATTTTTAGAACATTTGTGACGTTTGTTTAGATAACAGCGTGGCACACTCTAACCTAAATACGACCGGGCAACAGCGCTTGAAATTAGAACATTTCCAATTTGATTGTGGATCACATCAATAGCAACAATAACAATAAAAGGTGCATTCTAGCAACCTCTGCTGGCTGCGCTGTTACTCTGACACTCTGTTATCAGTTCAAATACTAGTTGACTTTGTATATACATTGTTTGGAATTATTTGAAGAAAGGCAACAAAAAAAAAAATATTCCAAAACGAAAATGAAAACTTAGCAATAACAATTGGCCCTGGATTACAGCCAAGCAAAAATGTCAATACAAATGGGGTTCGAAAAGAGAACTTAAAATAAACTCAAGTAAAAAAATGGTATGTTTGGCAGGGCCAAATCTTGGGAACCACCATCAACCCTGTAAAATATGTACTCAATTTAATTGAAGAGTATAGTTGTACTTTACGTATCAAATTTCTGCCAAACCAGATACAAATTCAGGTTACCGGTTTATATGGGACATATATCAGGATATACACCGATTTGCAAAAAAAAAACTAACCATGGATTTTGGATTGGTCATAAACTGCAAAATGTGCAAAATTTCAATCATAGCGGATTATGATTGCGACTTTCAGGGGCTCACGATGACAAATCGGGAGATAGGTTTGACAAGAACTTGGCATGGTTATTGGAAGCCATATCAAAACCCTAAGTGCAAAATTTCAACCAAATTGAATTACAATTGCAGCTTCCGGGGCCTCAAGATGTCAAATGGGGAGTTTGGTTTATACTGGAGTTATATCAGGTTATACACCGATTTGGACCGTACTTTGCAAGTACTTGGCTAGGTTATTGGAAGCCATATCAAAACCCTAGTTGCAAATTTTAAAAAATCGGATTACAATTGCGGCTTCCAGGGGCTCAAAATGTCAAATCGGGAGATCGGTTTATACAGTAGTCATAGAGATATAGGAGATCGTTTAATATGGGAGCTTATATATTGATTATAGTGATTTTGACTATATTTACAACAATAGTATGAAGTCGTTGCTGAACACTATGTTCAGTCGGACAATAAATGCAGCTTCTAGAGGCTCAAGAAGTCAAGTCGAAGAACCATTTTAAACTAAATTTCCCATGAACATTCTATTAAGTAACAGGGAATACAGGGAAAAGGGGCCTACACACACAATTTCTGCTTATTCCTATTGGTTTTTATTTGCGAAAACCCCACCAGGTGTACTGAAAACATCGTGTCCCTCAAAATCGAACGTTGTTTCTTCAGTAAACAATACCTTTTCCAGTTTTCTCCAAAATCCTTTGTTTTTTAGTATTTTATGTAAGTTAAAGCTGCTTTTTTTTTTTTTTTGAGGACTAATAAATGCAGCGAAAGCCAATCTCTTCGTAAAAACTGTGATCCAAAGACTTTAAAACTGATTCAAAGCATCTGTTAGTGATTGGAAGGGTAGACGGGTTTTTTATGTGTGATGCAGACACATTTTCCAGCAATCTCTCAGTATAATTATCGATTTTTGACGTTGTGAAAGTTTCGATGTTCACCCAGGACTATCTTGTACTATAATTTAAAACCCGCATTAAAAATTTTCAAAAACATTTACGGATTTCCCTATTTTTTTGCAATCATTATATCTCAAAGCCATTTGATATTGTAAAAGCTTGGTAAAAATTCATATTTTACCAATTATCACATTTATTGATCGTAAACGAATCAAAAATAATGTGTTTCTTTTTGTCTATGTTCACAAAAATTGCATGCCCCATTTCTAAAATGAACCAAACTCGTTTTCCAGAAATTAAAAATATTTTAGTTATTTTTATTGAAAAACGTGAAAATTTTAAATTAAAATTTGGTAAATAATTAAATGTCTATAAATAATAAAAAATATTAAATTAATTCCTAAAATTTTTACTTTTTTCGTTATGTGTTTGAGTGAACCTATATTTATTTCGCGCACTGTAACTTTATTCGTTCGACCGCTATTGTGATTTTGACAAACGGATGGTAAAGAAAATCAAAAAAAAAAAATAAAAATTACTGTATACCATCGCAGATCAATTATACTTATACGCTAATTAAGTATATGCCCTATCCCATGGTGGGGGGTATAATAAAAGAAAAACTGAGAAGGCATATTGTAACAGCTGTTTAGAGATTAATGTGTATTCACAATAGAGTGTTATCAATCACAAAGGATTAGTGGTTGGAATGTTTAAACACTGCATTTTAGGTGAAACTCTATTTTTATATCATTTGGCTTTCATTATGTTTTTTTTTTAATTTGTCATTTTTTTAATGTCAACTAAGCCTTTTCCTTGAGTGCTGCCAATACGTGAGGAAGATCATTTCTTAAATATTTCACTATAGATGAGTGAATGTTTGATTCACTGCTCACTTTTTTGTATATTTCATATATTGTTGTTATTATTAATAATAAAGTCTACATTCGCTCTCTCTCTCTCTCTCACACACTGCAGCATGCAGACTCTCACTCTCCTTCCAAGTGTAGAATTCAAATAAGAGAGTTCATTTAGTATGAGATTACCCAATAGAAACTCTCCAAAACATCCACCCCCCCTTAACCTCACCTACCAAAACACACAAACAATAAAATACCGCTAAATCACCCCCACCTAACCCCCCCATTGAATTGCTCATTCAAACATATCTACGATAACATGGTGTCCTACTTTTTGTTTTTGTATAAAACAAATGTGAAAAAATTGTTTCGTTTTTAGAATTAGAAAAAATAGAAGAAAAAAAAATAATAATCTCTAATTTGAATTGGAGAAGTATGTGCGTATAGACAAACATTTCGTTTTTTTTCAATTATGTAAATATTTTTTTTTTCTAATGAGAAAAGAAATGGTCTGCACACACCTTCTGTCTTTGAAGTTAAATATTTTGGCTGCAGGGGTGTTGAAGCACTGTAGACAAGTTTTTTCATAGATTTTGCCAAGCAAGATTTTTCTATGTGTTTTGAAAATACAAAAATTTGATTATTGCTTGACTTTTCACATGTGGACAGGAACTAAGATTAAGAGGGGTAGAGTATTTTCATGGCTAATTTAATGGATTTTTCCCAATGATATAAACTAAATGAGGGTATACCATCGGATTGGATTTTTTATGACTCAAAATCATTGATGTAGAACGGCATGATATAAGCGATTACAGGTGTTTGACCTAAATAAAATATAAAATGCGAGAGTTTAACTATCTTTTTAGGTTATGACATTGGACTTTCAAATTTGAAAATAAATCTTAGACCTCTTATCTTATAAATTATTGAGGAGAGTTTTTTTTTTGTGGGGGGGGGGGGGCTTTTACTAAAGGAGAGTGTTGTGACATACATTAAATAAAACACTCTTAACGTTTAACCACTGGTATATTAGGGGTAGTTTAGGTCAGGTTGAAAGGAGGGTCGGGATATTAATCCGTCCCATGCCACTATGGACATACACCTAAGCCAGTTATCGGCCTATAGTGCGCTCTAAAAACTAAAAAGTAACCTCGAAATAGATTTAACCGTTGAGTGGAGAGGATGTGTTTCATTTCGCTCCTAGGATAAAAAAAATCTATCTCGTAATAAGAACCTATTACGAAAAATTTTAAAGCCTTTCAGGAGTAGGATCAAAATGGACTCCAAAGACCCAACAGCTACGGTAGTGGCATCAGACCGTAGCATGTTACGAAAAATTTTAAAGCCTTTCAGGAGTAGGATCAAAATGGACTCCAAAGACCCAACAGCTACGGTAGTGGCATCAGACCGTAGCATGTTGTTCTCTCCTCCTATAGGTGTGGATGCCTTGGCACCTGTAGTAGAGGGTGATGCTTCAAGCGCACAGCCAATCGTCAGGCTAACAAAAGAGGAAGAGACGGATAAAGCAGAGGGATGTAGAGTTCGTCCCCAGCTATTAAGTAAAGATGGTGTTTCCGATTCAGATTCATACAGCGACAGTGCCTACGAAATAGTCATCGCAGCCGAATCGAGAGATGAGGATAGCGAGATGACGGCAGAAGTGAGCGATGGCTTAGCTAAGCTTACAAGCAAGCCGAGAATGCGATCCTGTGCACGACGAAAGAGACAGAGGAGTGTGTACCGGCAGCGCAATCGAGCGAAAGCGCAGGATGCTGGAAGGGATAGAACTGCCATTCCAGGCACTTGTACGGAAGCTGTAAAGATAATCAGATCTAACGAAGGCATAACACTGCCAAAACGCTGAAGTAGAAAAAGAGCTCCCCGCTTTCAAGTACTCTGGGAAGACTAAGCCAGCCTCCCCGCAATGAAGACTTCAAAATAAAATTTTAAATTAGGAATTCCGTGCTGCTTACAAAATCCTTAATTGTTTCTCATAAAACTCCCCTAAGTTGGTTTATGCCTGGTATTGGGTCACCGCCTAAGTACCGGTATCTTTAAGCCGCGAAAGCCGGCCAGTGACATTAGAATTAGGGGTATACAAACTGAAAATATCGCTTTCGGAGTACTTTTGGAATACTCCAGTCTATTTAAAATTCTTTCAAGAGATCTCGAAATACATATTTAATTAAATTAAAGCTGCCTACATCCATACATGACTAAATTATGTATTCAATAATAGAGAGAGAGAGAGAGAAAGTCTCTCAGCTGGAGTTGTCAATACAGAGGCATTGTTGCTAACGGTATAACGGCATTTCTTGCAATATGTCATCGTGTGGTTTTCGCAAATTAGTGTGACCAATCAAAGAAATACATCTATTGTGAATGGCAGAAAAAAATCAAAACAGTTATTTATCTTTCTTTATAAATTAAAGTTATTTTTTAGACTCTTTACCATAATATTAATTTCGGATCCGTGCATACCAATTTCGTCATTACGTTTGTAAAACATCCAAATATTGTTCTTAGACCCAACAATGTCGATTTAGCCATGTCCACCCCTCTGTCTGTCGAAAGCACGCCAGCTTTCGAAGAAGTTAGGCTAGGCGCTTAACTGTTTGCACAACTAATTTCTATTTGTGAAGGTCGGTTGGGATTTAAAATGGGCCATATCGATTTGATATGTCTGCCATATAAATCGTTTTCGGATCTTGACTTCTTCAGCCTCTAGAAGACCCAAATACCACCCAATTTGACTGAAATTTTGCACCTATAGTTCTGCTATGACTTCTGCTATTAACAATCATAACCGACCTACACTAAAAGAAGTATTTCTAGGCTTACTCACTCGAAAGTTTGCATGCTATCGACAGATGGACGGACGGACAGATGGACTGACATGGCCAAATCGACTTTGTAGGGTCTCAACTCAATATTTTGATTTACAAAGGGAATGACGAAATTTGTATCCCATCTTGTTCCCAAAATCTATCTATATATCCATAGTTCAAGGGATAAAAAAACCTTATAATCACCAATGGATGTAGGCAAAAGCAGCAGCAGTGCACAAGTACCCCAAGTTATACCAAGTACCAATGTAGATACCCACTCGTTCACTTGTATCCTCGTTTTTTTGTATAACTATATAGTATATATACAAGTTGAATTGCTGGGTATGAACATGCATACATATGTATAAATGTGAGTACAAACGCACGAGAGTGTATTTAAGCGAGAAAACTAGGTCTAGGTCTAGCTATTCCCTGGCAATTTAGTGAGTGTTGGTCACCCACCATTATCGTTGTTGTGCTTGTTGTTGTTGTTTTTATCGATAAGTCATTAAACAACTTTCAATGTCTATATAACATGTGAATGTGTGCTTGAGAGTGTGGGTATATACTACATACACCTTGGTTTTATTGTTTAAACAATAAAATGAAAGTGTCAAAAATATGTAAAATAAATAAAACAAAAAAAAATTTAAACGAAACCCCCAAAACACACAAATTTTTATTTACTTATTGAGTTGTTTTCGCGTTGGTGTTTTTTTCGTTTTTAATTTTTGTTTTATGAGGGACATTGTTCTTTTTTTTTGTTTTGCTTACCATCAAATTTTGTACTATATTGCGGTTTTAATTCATTTTTGCTTATTGTACCTTTTTAGTATTATCCATTGTTTTTTTTCGATTTATTTGTTTATAAGAAAAAAACGTAGATTGCCACACATACCTGTAAAGACAAGACAAGAGAAGAGAGACGTTTAAAATGGGGAGAGTAAATAAATGATATGATAATGAAATTATCTACAAAGTAAAATTTTTCTACACAAAGTAGGGCGATTGATTTACTGCATTATGAAGTAATTAAATACATTTTGTTTTCATTTCATGGCGTCGTATGCAGTTTTTCAAAATATACACATAAAAGGTATACCATTATTTAGAGGCCATTTAGTATTTCACCTAATGCTCTATTGTGAATTGTGACTGAACAGCTGTTCTGGCATTGTGACCATTGTATGGCCTAATAATTATTGATAGTCTCAAGAGAATGCAGCTTGTGAGTTAAAATTGTCAAATAACATAGAAAATAGAACACTACACTTAAGCAATTTTATATAAGGAGGTGGTGAATCTATAAAATTCATAATTGTAAGTCCAAAATACCTTGATTTAAGCGACATTAATTTTAACAGTTGTTAAGCACATCATGAAATTATCTATTGTGAATTGCTGTGGGTGAGCTGTTTTACCATTGTGACCTGTGACAGCCTTAAGAGAGAATAGTTTGAGATTTAGCATTTTGAATTAAAACACAAAACGGGAGCACTACGTTTCACCAATTTGAAACAACTGTAGTGGTGACTATAAACAAGGCCTATATTTCAATTATTACCCACAACTCTTTTTCTTAAGCGTCATGACGCGTCATTTGCTAGCCATACTTATAATACATAAATGTCTCATTGTGAATTGTTTCCGAGCAGCTATTGTACTTGTGGTCATTCCTTTGATTTAGCAAAGCACTTAAAAACGTGCTAAGTTGGGCCGGGCCGAGTCTTGGCAACCCATCACCATGGATTTTGCTAAAAATTTAAACAAATGAACTTAGTTGAAGGCCATAAGTGTACTTTACGAAAAAAATGTTAAATCAGCCAAAAATTTAAGCTTCATGTGGCCGTAGAAGACTAACCGGAAGATTTGTTGATATGAAAGCTATATCAGGCTATAGCCCTATGGCTGTTGGAAGTCATAACAAAACACTGTGTGCAAAATTTCAAGCAAATCGGACAAAAATTGAGGCTTTCAGGTAATCAAGTTGTCAAACCGGGAGAATGGTTTTTATGGGTGCTATATCAGGTTATACACCGATTTGGATCGTAATGACACAGAGCCTCAAGAAATCAAATCGGGAGATCGGATTATATGGGTGCTATATCAGGTTCTTGACCGAATTTGGACCGTACTTGTCACAATTGTTGGAAGTCATAACGAAACACTACATGCAAAACTTCAGCCACAGTGGATGAAAATTGAGGCTTCCTAGAGCTCAAGAAGTCAAATCGGGAGATCGGTCTATATGAGAGCTATTTCTAAATCTGAACCGATATGGCCCATTTGCAATCCCCAACGACCTACATCAATATTAAGTATCTGTGCAAAATTTCAAGCGGCGTTCGATTGATATCGTGATTTCGACAAACGGACGGACATGGCTAGATCGACTCAGGATGTCGAGATGATCAAGAGTATATAAACTTTATGGGGTCTCAGATCAATATTTCGAGGTGTTACAAACGGAATGACTAGATTAGTATACCCCCATTCTATGGTGGTGGGTATACAAATTTGTAGTGATTAAAAAAAGGTTAATTTAACATTAATAACACTCAAACATTCACTTAACCAGCATAAGAGCTTATAATCCAGCTGTTCAAAATATCACAAAATGTAATATTGTGAATTGTGTCTTGATGGTGGTGAGTGTAAAAATTCATAATGTCACAACATATTCCATTGTGAATTGTTTCGGCAAAACTGTTGTGCCATAATGACCACTACATGAAATTACAATAATATACAGTCAAAAGAAATATCAGTTTGATAATGGGAATTGTCAATTTGAACAAAAAATGAAAGCATTACACTTTATCAATGTGGTGGTGAGTATTAAAATGCCTAAGTACATTGAATTTCCAACAACACTTTAGCTTATGCGACATTCGCTTAAACATCATCTGCTTTATCTAAAATGCAGGGGCCGAATTACCGCATACGTGATCAAGTGTGCCTCGAATCATTTATAGACATTTTCATGTAAAAATTTTTACAAATTATGATCGATTTAAACATTTGCAATCTGAAATTTCAAAAATCATCGTTCCAGAAGAAATGCATAATTCACAATAGAGTTTTTCAAGGATTTTTCTTTTACGTATGTGGTAATTCGACCCCCTGCTGTTCAAAATAGCACGTAATCCTCTATTGTGAATTGTTTCTAAGCAGTTGTTATACTTGTGTAGTAACAAAAAAGCAAGCAAACACATAGTTGGTAGAATTAATTGATAAACAAGTAAGAATAGGTTAAAGTAGAGCAAAGCCGACCTTTTAGGAAAATTCACTTTATAGGACGCACCCCCAATTTTTTCATTCCTTGCACCATCATATAACAACATATGCACTAAGTTATGAAATTAATTTTTAAAGTTAGTGAATTTCCTAGTGGAAAAACTCAATGACTACAACATTTTCCTCTGTCGTTAACACTTTTTAAAACAAATCTATTGACAACAGTTTTCCTTATATGTAGAGCTAAGAACTACAACAGACATGTTGTAATTAGTGTGAGATTATCTCTATCAATCGGCTAGGCCGATTTGATATGGGTGTAGTCATAGTATCGTCACCATAATCATCAACTGCATTACAAATGCAAAGCATGTCTCTCTAATGGCTATACATTTAAGTGTATATGTATATCTATATACATATATGGTAAATTGTGTTTGTTTATAAAAGGGAGTGGAAATAACCTAGAACGAAAGAGAAATGTACAATAAAACCCTATTAATCCAAGAAAACAGGCATGTGCTTGTCACCAAGGCATTAAAAAGGATTTCTAGCAAACAATGATGATGACGCTAAATATTGTCAATAAAAAATTCTATAACAATCTGCAACACAGGCAAAGCTTACAAAATTTCCTTTGACCCTCCATATAACACTGCCTGAGAGTTTGGGTGATAGTCTCTTCCCCTAAACAAACAACTGGGAAAATATTGAGTAAATTCCCTAAATCCCATACCACCCACATTTACAATTTACACTTTGTAACAACTGGCCACGATGCTATGGCGTAATTCAAGAGTAAAAATGCGCGAGAGTGATTGCCGCAGTGGGTTGGAGAGAGAGAGGGAGAGTGTTTGCTTTGGCACTTTGTACATGCACTTGCATTGTTTTTATTCATCTAATACTTAGTGGGTATTTGTTTTTGTTTGTAGGTGAGTGAATGGTGCTAGGTGATGATGATTCAAGCATTTACTTTGTCAGAACGGGGCAAATACAAAAACAAATAAATACCAGCAAAAAAATCAGCGGGCAGCACAAATCAACAATAGTGCAGCGCACCACTATTAGCACACGTTTTATGGGTTAATGACACAAACAAAAGCAAATTAAATAATAATAACAACAAATCTCTTTTAGAATTGTAAACTAACTAAAAGAAAATAAAAATTTTAGAATATAATAGAAGAAAAAACAAAGCAAACACATTACATGTTGTTGTGGTACACTTTGTAAATGCTAGCATGAAATAAAATAGTTTTTCACCTCACACCTCCTATATTGCCCGCCCAGCACAAAATGCATTTGTTGTTGTTTTCTAGCTGCGTTCTGTTAACGGTTAGTGTATGAGTTTTTTCTTTTTCCTCTCGCCTTATTACTATTCCACAAATTCTCAGAATGTATGATGACATATGCATTCACATATACCCACCCATACGGCTTCATATAAAGCTCACACCAATAAATGACCATGCACACGAGACAAGCTAAAAAATATCGGCAAAGCCATGGGCTGAGGCAGTAGCTGCTTAGTTTGCGTGTGTTGTTGTAGCTGTAATTTATTTATAAGACGAGCGGCCGCATTTAGTTCAAGTGCACGTGTGGATTTTAATTGGTAGCAGAAGAAAATAAGTTAAACAATTTCTATAAATAATTTTATCCATAGGGGGAAAAAACGCAGCAGCACCACTACAGCAGCATGGTATTCATTTTATTCATTCACAATAACAACACTGCTGCAGCAGATGACAAATAACGATTTAATTGAAATTTCGATGACAGTGCTGTGCTCTGCTCAGCTCTGCTGTACCCATTCGTTGCTGTGAGCAAAAACAAACAAGAAATGCATGGGAATTCATGTGTTGTGCCACTAAAGGTCAGTAAACTTATAGTAAGGGTAAATAAATAAGACGAAATGAGAGAGAAAAAACAAAAAAGCAAAATAAAACAAACAAAACAAACAAAACACAAAACAATTGCAAATTAAAGCAAATTTAATTTAAATGTTAATAATGTAAATGAACTAAAAAAATTAATTATTTAAGTTTAATTAAAACACAATGACATGCTGGAAAGTAAAAACTAAATTAAAAACCTTTCGAACTAAAATAAACAAATTGAAAACAATACAACATTCAGAGGTCTAGGTAAATTTTAATATAGTCATCGCCATGAACAAGCGTTTAAAAAAAAACTTTGTTGGACATGTGGCAAATAAAAACAAAACAAAAGAAAAAACAAATGTTTTAAAAAAACCAAATATGTACACTTTAACACTTATCACAATAGCAGAAAAGGAAAAAAAATTAAAAAGACAAAAAAGAAAGGTGTAAATCTTAGCGCTTAAAATTTTGCATAAATACATGCTATTAGAGTGAGTTGGGATTACAAATGAGTCATATCGGTCCATGTTTTGATGTAGCTGCCATATTAACCAATCTCGGATCTTGACTTATTGAACCTTTAGAGAGCGCAATTCTCATAAGATTTTGCTGAAACTTTGCATGAGGTGTTTTATTTTGACTTCCAGTAACTGGGCCAAGAATGGTTCAAATCGCTTCATAATCTGTTATAGCTGCCACAAAAAACCATCTCGGACCTTGACTCCTTGAGCCTCTAGAGGGCGCAATTCTTACTGATTTGGCTGAAATTTTGCACAAGGTATTTTGAATTGGCTCTCAATAACTGTGCCAAGTATATTCCATATCGGTTAATAACCTGATATAGCTGCCACAAAAACCCATCTCGAACGTTGACTTCTTGAGGCTCTAGAGGACGCAATTCTTACCTGATTTGGCTAAAATTTTGCATGAGGTGCTTTGTTTTGACTTCCAACAACTGTGCCAAGAATGGCTCAAATCGGTTCATAACCTGATATAGCTGCCATATAAACCCATATTTGTTCTTGAGCCTCTAGAGGCCACAGTTTTTATCCGATTTGGCTCAAATTTTTCACAAGTGTGTTTTGATTGACTTTCAACAAATGTGCCTATTATGTTCCAAATCAATTTATAAACTCATATGGCCGCCATATAAAACAATCTTTTGATTTGACTTCTTGAACCTCTAGAATACCCAACTACCATCCGATTTAGTTGAAATTTTGGACGTAAAGTGTTGCTATGCGTTCTGACAGCCATGCCAAGTATGGTCACAATAGGTTTCTAGCCTGATATAGCTCCCATATAAACCCATTGCCCGATTTGACTGCTTGAGCCTATAGGGGCGCAATTATTTGTTTGAAATTTTAAACGTGGTAATTTTCTATGACTACTAATATTCATGACAATTACGTTCCATTTGTATAAGTAGATGAATCTCCTAGTTATTTGAAAAAGTCATTCGAAGAACGTGGCAAATGCGATTCATGGTGGAGTATACAGCGGTCAAAAAAAGTATTCATCATTAGCAAAATTGATAATAAATTCACTTATTTTGGGTAATTGAAGAAAATTTAAAGTAAACAAATAATGCAGTTTTATGCAATAGTTTATTTTTCGTAATATGTTTTAAAATAAATTCAAAAAATAATTTTAATTAGCGCAAAAAATGCAATTTTATATAATAACACCAAAAACAGAACAAAAAAAGTATTCATCATTGATGTGCTATCATCAAAGTCAAATTCAAATATTATTTGGGAATCCCCCTTTTCTGTTTTATTTAGTAAAGGAGGCTTTGCCCTTGACAGCAAATATTTAATTTCATTGAAAATATAGTTTTTGTCAAAATGGGTCGTAAGCAAAACGAGGTTTCTGATGAGGTAAAAGTTTTGATAATAAAACACCACAGGAATGGTTTAACTCAAAAAACTATCAGTGAAATATTAAATAGACCACGATCTACTATACAATCCATCATCAGAAAGTGGACAGAAACGAAAACTGTTGACAATAAACCAAGATCTGGTCGACCAAAAGCACTTTCAGTTGGAGATGTGCGTTGGCTAGTGCGGCAAGTTCAGAAAACTCCGAAGACAAATGCGACCATTCTTCGTAAAAACACTATGGAATATTTAGGGAAGGAAGTTACTACAAAAACAATTCGAAATACACTCAAAAGGCATAGTTACAGAGGAAGAACTGCACGTAAGAAGCCCTTTATAAATAAAATAAACCGAGTGAAAAGGCTAAACTTCGCAAAAATGTATGTAAAACAGCCCGAATCATTTTGGAAAACAGTCATTTTTTCAGACGAGAGCAAGTTTAATCTTTTTGGGTGCGATGGAAAGGTCATAGTGTACAGAAAACCAAATACAGAGCTTGAAGAACGAAACACAGTTGCTACTGTAAAACATGGTGGAGGTGGTTTAATGGTTTGGGGGTGTATGGCGGCTTCAGGAGCGGGAAATCTTGAAATTATTAATTGAGTAATGGATCATAAGTATTACATTGACATTTTAAAGAGGAATTTAAAAGATAGTGCTGTAAAACTTGGGCTTGGTAATAACTTTCAATATTATCAAGATAATGACCCCAAACATTCTGCTTTAAATACCAAGATGTGGATGCTGTATAACTGCCCCAAAGTCATTAAAACTCCTCCTCAAAGTCCCGACTTGAACCCAATTGAACATCTTTGGGAACATCTCGAACGCAAATTGAGAACGCGCAATTTTTCGAGCAAGAGTCAAATGCAACAGGTGATAATGGAGGAATGGACTAATATAGACCAAAATATAACCGCTAAATTAGTCCAATCGATGTCAACCCGTTTAAAAGAAGTTATAAGACGCGGTGGTCGAATAACAAAGTATTAATTTTTTTAAATTATGTTATTTATTTTTTTGTTTTTTTGCAATGATGAATACTTTTTTTGTTTAATTTTTTGTGTTCAGCTGTAAAATGGCCCTTTTTGTTCCAATAAATACTATTTTTTTCTTTAAAAACAATGAAATTGTGTACATATATATCACACAAGCACTACTGCATCATTAGTTTAATATGTTTTTATTCCAATTGTCTTTTGTAGACTTATTAAAAAAAAAACATTGAATGATGAATACTTTTTTTGACCGCTGTATAAGAATGGGTCAGGCCGAACATAACGCGTTTTTAATTGTTTCTCTTCAAATTTTACACCAGGAGTCGTATTAACGCATACTTGAACGAGTAAAATCGTTCGAAATCTCTCTATTGTGAATTATGTATCTTTCAATTGAATGGGAATTTTTGAATTTTAAGAACGCAAATGTTTAAATCGGTCTTATCTATAAGGAGTATATACAATTGGGCCCGGCCGAACTTAACGCGCTTTTAATTGTTTCTCTTCAAATTTCACACCAGGGGCCAAATTACCGCTCCAAATTTATCTATTGTGAATTATGTATCTTTTTATTGAATGGGAATTTTAAGCACGCGAATGCTTAAATCGATCATTATTTATAAGAAGTTTGACAAAAAATTATATACAGGTGGCATAACATCCATGAAATACGAGTTGAAATTACGATACGAAAGCGCACTCGATCACGTATGCCGTAATTCGGCCCCAGTATTACAATCCGTTTTGATTTTAAACTGTATGGGAGCTTTTCAATAACATAACATATTCAATTGAGTTAACAAAAGATGTGAAAGTTCATTTTCACCCTTGCTCCCCATTAAATCCTAACTCACCACTAAGTTTTCTTAATAAACACCACCACAAGCATAGTTTTTATGGGTTCATAATCTTTATAGCCTTCATATAATGCGATCTCACATTTGAACTTACTAAGATTATTGAAGACCCATCCTTAAAAATCCAATCAGATCCTAAAAAGGACTGTGTATCCGACACTCATTGGCGTACACGATCAACAAAGTTCAATATTCTTGTGTAGTCTCCTTGAAAACTTATCACTAAATTAACTACCACATACATACTCGTAAATGTATGAACTAGGGCCGAATTATCGCATGCGTAATCGAGTGTGATTTCGTATGGAATGAAACTTCATCTAGTATTTAATGGATGTTACAACACTTTTATAAACATTTTAATGTAAAATTTTTTACGAATTATGATCGATTTAAACATTTGCTATCTTCAATTTGGAAAATGTTCGTTCAAGAAATTCATAATTCACAATAGAGAGATTTCGACCGATATTTCTCGTTCATGTATGTGGTAATCCGGCTCCTGTTCTTTTTCATATTGCCGCTGTCGTATAAAAAATTGTTTGCAGTTTAAAATTGCAATAAGTTTGGACCATACTTATAGCAATTTTAAAATGTGTCTGATATAGCTCTCATATACACCAATTTGATATCTTGAGCCCCTGGAAGCCCAAATTGTTAAACGATTTAGTTGAAATTTTGTACATAGTGTTTTGTAATAAATTCCAGCAACCGTGCTAAGTATTGACGTAATCGGTCTATAACCGATTGCCGGATTTGGCAGAAATTGGATATGTAGAAATTTTTAGCAGAATCCATGATGGTGGGTTCCTAAAATTCGGTCCGGCCCAACTTGGCATGTTTTTACTTTTTTATTTATTCATTATTATTTTTTTATTTCAGTACCTATAAACTTCTTCACAAAGAGGAGTAGCATTCCGGCATGTCGTCCGAACTCCCTCATAAAAAGGAGACACCTTATCATAGAGCTGAAATTTGATTCGGACAGCACTCATTGATATGTAAGAAGTTTGCTCCTGTTTCTGAACAAATATGCATTTTAATAATTTCTAAACAATTAAAATTTATTTACTAACCACTTGGATCATATTTTTTTCAGATGCACACTTTTTCTTTTATTTTGTTCCACAAATTCTAACTTCTTGACATATTTCTTACATCGAAGTAGCTAACGGCATTTTTCACCGTAATATATTAAATGCCTCACTCTCTCTCTCTCTCTGTTGCTCTCTTACGCTTCACCATCTGCAGAGATACCCTCAAAAACACTCTCCCAACACTTTCACCTTAAACGTGATTTCTTTGCAAGACAAAATTCTGGCTTCTTGTAAAACAAAAACAACAATAATAATTACAAAGTCAACATTTAACATACAGACAACATCATACCTACAAATGAAAAAGAAACGGGTTTCCCGATTAAACAGTCAAAGAAAGAAACAACTACAGCTGAGAGATAGTTGTTGGTTGGCATTTTTGTAGAAATTCTTAAAATCAGCCTCCTCTTCCAGACTCACCACATACAACCTACTCAACATCGATATGGTTTGCCGGTATATATTTATTGTTGTTGTTGCTATAGCTTTTCTGTGGCTATATGTACATACATATACCACAATTGGAAGGGGGAGGGGGCTCAGCCAACAACTTTCATTCACATTTCTTTTGCGCATTACTCTCACTAGGCTGTGTTTGCGCACACAACTCATATTTCACGCGTTGTTGGCTTAAAAAGCAGCAACAACAAAAACAAAAACCAAAACACATTCTTGTCTAATGCCTAGTAAAGCCTTATAATGAGAAAGAAAGAGAGAGCGAGAGGTAGGGGAGCTAGGCTGCCTCACCTATTGAGCTGGGGCTGGTGGTGTTTACAAGTTTGATTTGCTATTGTAAACTCACTTTCTTCTCCTTTTACTGCTTCTTCTAGTTAAACTGTGACCATGACCATTTTTTTTACTTGCTCTTACTTTATGGTGTTGTGTTTAAACTTAAAAAAAATGTTTATAGATAGGCAGCAAGTAGGCAGGGTAACTGCTTGGTTGCATGTTGTTGCATGTTCATAGTAGATGTGTATACTTTCCTTCTTAGATTCATTTCACTAGGCCTTATAAGAGTAAAAGGAGTTAAACCTGAACAACAACGATAATAGCCAGCATTGCCATTTAAGTAACTGAGATCTTGGTGGAGTCTGCGTTTATGCACATACCTACATACATATGTCATATTGGGTTTCATTTAAATGGCCAACATTCTCTTTTTTTAACCAAAACCTCAAGCAAGAGCCCCACCATTCGCCACTATTCAATAGCACAAAGTAAGCGAGACGAACTTCTCTAGCAACAGAGCGACCGACCACACATATCAGTTCATTTCTTTTTGATTGTTTATGCGGTCTGTAGACCAATCTGTCTGTCCGTTCATACGTCAGCCCCTCTGACACTACCTTTTCTCAATGCGGTTGCTGTAACTGTGTTTTTGTGTTGCCATTATTGTTGTTGTTGCTGCTTGTGTTTACTACCACTAGTTTCTTTTTCTTCTTCTGAGTATTGTGGGTTAAACGTGTTGGATTTTGTTTTGTTTTTTCCCATCTTTTTTTGTTAAACACACGGAGAAAGTTAATAATTTCTTTAACTTCTCTTTGCTGGCTTTAGCCTCGGTGTAAAGCAGGGGAATGTCCATAGTGCCATACAACAAAACACCCAAACAAACAAAAGCAAAAACTAATTTGAAATATTCTTGCGTGTCTGAACTTGCGTTACTTTATGGTGACAAAATTCACAAAAATAAATTGAACTATCATGCCTTGAATGAGCAGAATGCTTGATGTAATCCCAAAACCTCGTCAAATAAATGTTAAACCTGATTATAAATAACTAAAGCGTGCTAAGTCGAATCTTGTATACCCTCCACCGAGGATCGCATTTCCTAGCACGGTATCTCTTTTTTGACATACAAACCATAATGGATAAGAATTGCTATGCTATTGGAGTTATGGATCGATTCGGGATCGATAGGGGCTCAAGAAATAAAATCGGGAAATCGGTTTATTTTGGAGCTATATTAGGCTATGGAGAATGTATGAACAATGTCTAGTGAGGAAACACTAAAACTACTCTTAGATACACATTACCCGGGAAAATCTCCAACGGACAATGTGGCGCCAGGAAACGTTGTCACTGGTATGCATTCGTCGGAGGTTATTAGGGAAACTGTGTGAATCCTTTGGGCGATAAGAAATTTCGACTCTTTTAAGTCGCCAGGCCCTCAGGATGTATCACCGGTTGAATTACAAGCTGTAGGAGGCCACCGTAGCGCAGAGGTTAGCATGTCCGCCTATGACGCTGAACGCCAAATCCTGGCGAGACCATCATAAAATTTTCAGCGGTGGTTATCCCCTCCTAATACTGGCGACATTTGTGAGGTACTATGCCATGTAAAAACTTCTCCTCAAAAGAAGTGTCGCACTGCGACACGCCGTTCGGTCTAAAGAAGTTACCGCTAATGCTAACTCACGTTAGTTTTTTTTGAATTTTTCGGATATGAATAATGCGATTTTGAAGCAATACTCTAAAGTTTTCAAGGAAACAGGAAAGAGCATTGTTTCGTCCTGCACCATTACGGAAAGAGATTTTCTTCACGAATCCAATGGTGTGCTCAGAATTGAGAAGTTCGCAAAACTAAGCATGTTGCAGCAATTTCAAACTCACGTTGATTTTTTTGCCTTATTCGGATATTGATAATGCGATTTTGAGCTTGTTTTTTGTAGGAAAAACATAGGAATTGCAATAAACCGAATTTTTTTCCATAATCTTCAATACTGTACGCTTAACTCAAAAAAATTTTTTGCGTTAAAAATTGAACATTTTCATAAGGTATAAAAAATGCAAAAAAATATAATGTGAAATTTCAAGTAATTCTGTTTACTTTACGAATCGCCTTCGAATATCGAACTGCGGAATGCTAGAAAATTTTCCAAATTCGAAAAAATGAAGGAGTTACAGTGTTGTTGGCCTTGAAAACGACTTTGAATTTTTACGCCCAAAAAAAATTGGTTTTTGATTTGTATTGCTAGATGTAGCACCTCTACGGAAAGGGACTTTTGTCACGAATCCAATGGTATCTGAGAAATTGTAATGTTCGTTGTGAACTGACGAAGTTACAGCAAGTTCACTTGCTAACTCACGTTTTCAAGTCTAATCTAGACTTGAAGAGGTCTACCGCTTTGCTGCCATTGGTTAGAACAAACGTCTCAGTAATTGTGTCCGTCATTACAGGTCACTGTCTAATCGGAAAACATGCTGACAGACTGTAGGTTGCCAGCAACGACTTTTGCAGAAGCTGTGAGGACATCGAAGAAGAAGAGACTACGGGATACACACACATCCCGTACTGACAGTCGGAAGGAGTTACACTTTAGGTTCTCATTTCTTTAAGAACCTGTCTTTTCGCAAGTTGTTGTGCTTTTTAAAGCGATCTGGATGGTTCAACGGCAAGAACTAGAAGGCATCTTCCTTCTTCTGTTCCTGTGATATCATAATGGACGAAAACGTCTAAGTGAGTCTGATGGGAGATTGCCACTTAAACCTAACCTAGCCATGACACGCGGTCTAAACGCCCAACTTTTGCCAATGGCTCTCTTGCAGGTGTATCTTGTTGAAATTAGTCGTTAGGGATTGCCTTATCGGCTCAGATTTGGGCCTTTACCGTTTCGATTTGGATATAAACCGATCCTCCGATTTGACTTCTGCAGCCTCTAGAAGCAGGCGTTGTTTTCCGATATGGGTCAAATTTTCCAACATTCATGATAAGTATTTTATGAATCGGCCTATAATCTAATATAGATTTCACATCCCGATTTGCCTTCTACGGCCCCTAGAAGCCTTCTACGGCACCAAAAATAAAATTTCAAGAAAAATCTTAATACTTCTTTTTGCTACGCTTGACCACGTTGAATTGCTCTCAAACATATGCAAAGCCTTATTTATAATCTCTCAATCGTTTAGTTTTCTATACATTTTGTTTACTCTTCTCTATGAAACTCCCCCACCCCCAATTAATTCTACATTATAGCTTTAGCTATTTTATTGTTGTTCTTTAAGTATTTAAATATGCACCCCTATGAAATTCATGAACAATAAATAAAGACAGCGAACAAAAGCCGGTCATAGTTAGGCCACCCTGCCGCCCCTCCCCCCAACTCATTCTAGAAATTTGTAAAGCTAGGCTGGGCTGCTAGCTGCAGCTTTTAGTTTGCAGTCTTTAGTATTTAGTTTAAATTCCATTTATAAATGTTTGTTTGAGTATGTATGTATGTATGAGTACTATTATAGTGTACACATAGAATGATGAGGCCAGTGGTGGTTGTGTGGTGGTGGTGGTTTATAATTTATCACTCCACCCGTATGCAATGGCAACCAAGACCACATTGATGCAGAACAGTGGCAGATTGTCTTGCATGCCTGCATGCATGCATACATACATACACATGCAAGTATAATGACATAATAATAACAATAATAAAATGCAAAAAAATTTAAAATAAAATGCAAAGAAGAAAAAATACTGCAACTGCAACTAAAAAAGTTCTTGGGGTAGGTTTGGTGTTTTCCACACAAACACACACACAACAACTCACGTGGCTGCTCTTTGTGATAGCACTGTTGCTAGTGGTGGTGCGGACAACGGCAACGATGCAATTGTTTTGTAATTGCATTGTAGTAACATCATCTTGACAAACATGACAACAACCAGCAACTGCAGCAACAGCAAAGAGTAAGAGAGAGAGAGAGAGAGCGAGAGAGAACTAGAGCCAGCATGAAAAAAACACAACTTAGTGAACCGTAACGACATCAAGACAACACTACAAGGAGAAGAAAAATGAAAAATAAAAACAAAAAACAACAACTAAACTACAAACCATCCTCAACATTAAATTCAATTGTAAATGTTGTAGTTGTGCTTGCTTTTCTTGGTCTCTGGCATCCGATATTTTTGCAAGTTCATGTGTGCTCGGTTTAAAATGCAATTTACCCGCATACATTCACAACTATTTAAGTTGTCATGCATGTGCAAGTTTATACAAATGCATGAGAGTGCAATGACTACAACAACAACAAAGCCAAACAGCCATCTACTGCGTTGCACTTCCCCACCAAAGGGGTTGTTAATGCGGCATGAGGAGTTTGGTGGGGGGCGGAGGAGATCTCTCACGAGTGTGCTTATAGAGTAAAATAGTTCGTCCACCCCTGGCCATGTGTATTTGGCAGCTTTTGCTAAATATTTGTTGTAAGGTGGCCTGCTGGCTGGCTGGCTACTCATCATGTTGCTGAACATGGTGATGATGATATTGCAGCACAACTAAACCAATGCGAACATTTTTGCCTTGGTCAACAAGACTTGGGTTCAATTTTGTTTTTTTTACACATTTAGTGCACGATTTGCCTTGTGTGCTGTTGACATTTGAATTTCTTTTCATTTCGGGTCTTTAGCTGCAGCACACTTTTGCCTTTGTGGCCTAAAAGTTTCAACTATTTGTGGCTATTTAGACCTGTGGTGAAAATAGGATTGCCGTTAAATGCTTTCTCAACCTGGATGTCTTAAATATTAGAAAAATTATATAAATTAAAAAAAAAATATATAAAATAAAATGAAATTGAAATAAAATAAAATAAAAAAAAATTAATAAAACGAAATTATATAAAATAAAATAATATTAAGTAAAACAAAATAAAATAAAACAGAATAAAATAAAATAAAACAAATTAAAATAAAATAATCAAAAATAAAATTAAAAAAATATAAAAAAAAATAAAATAAAAAAAAAATAAAATAGTCTAAAATAAAATAAAATAAAATATAACAAAATAAAATAAAATAAAAAAATTATTATTTTATTAAAATTAAAATATTCGACCATTTACAAAGAGTCGTTCATTCGTTTATAGTTATTCAAAGCAAACAGCTCTGCCGAAAAAATTAAAAAAAAAATCAAATATATAGCATAAAAAAACAAAAAAAGAAAGTTAAGACTGTCGAAGCCCTATATAAGCCTTAGTTTCCTTCACAGGAAAGGAAATAACGGCGCAAACAGCATGACATTGAGAGCAGAATTCTGCATGCGGCATGTTCTAAGGTTAGGTTGAAAAAAGGGTGCGGATATTAAACCGCCCCATGCCACTATGGATTTACATCTAAGCCAATAATCGGCTTGTTATTCGCTCTAAATAATAAAAAGTAACCCCCAAAAGAAAAATTTTACGTTAGGAATTCCGTGCTACTTACAAAATCCTAAATTGTTTTCCATACCACTTTCCAAAGTTGGTTCATGCCTGGTTTTATGTAACGACCAAAGTACCCTCGTCTGTTAGCCGCGAAAGCCGACATCGGAAATGACATTGGAAATGCTCCAACGTCTTATAATCTTTTCCACATGCTGCACCGATTTTGCATAAGTGAGCCCGTAGTCCTATGTGTCACGTTATGATACCAAAAGCTAACTTGCTTCACTAATAGCCTCGTCCTCTCACGATCCGGATCACCCCATAGGATTTTCGCCGTCCTACCGACTGTTTCTCTTTTCCACAGTATTACATGTCCACGCCCTTAAATCGAACTCCGTCGACCCGAAAGGCTTCGGGTTAACCAAGTTTTTTTTGACTGCAGTCCTCTGGCCTTCACTGCCAAATCGTCTGCCCTTTCATTCCCCCTTACTCCACTATATCCCGGCAGCTAAACAATGCGGATTGTGCCATTCTCAAAGAAAGCGTTAGTCTCCTTCTTACACTCCAAGACTGTTCGTGGCCTTACTTTCCTGGTTGCTATTGTCATTATGGCCATTTTACTATCCGTAAAGATGATCACACTCGACGTCCTCGCGATACTACCATACCACCTTACGCATTCCGTGATCGCCCAGATCTCCGTCTGCAGGGCCCCCAGGTCCACTCTGATCTCTGGCTTTGATCCATTCATGTAACATATTCTTACAGATGGCAATACTGAGGTCCGTCAGTCCAAGACTGTGCCGCTAGCAGCAGTGCCTCGCACTCGACCTCAAGTATCGTCTCAGGTATCCGACATGTTTTTAGATAACTTTCATTTAGCAATATACACTAGCGCCACCATTCAGTCTATGTGCAAAATGCAAATTTTGCCCATGAACATTCCACTAAGGAACAGGGGCAAACATCTCACATATCAATGAGTGCAGCCCGCTTCAAGTTTTAAGCTCAATGATAAGGGGCCTCCTTTTTATAGCCGTGGAGAGAAGTTTTACATGGCATAGTACCTCACAAATGTTGCCAGCATTAGGAGGGGAAAGCCACCGCTGAAAATTTTTTCTGATGGTCTCGCCAGGATTCGAACCTAGGCGTTCAGCGTCATAAGCGGACATGCTAACCTCTGCGCTACGGTGACCTCCAATCAGTCTATGTGAGAAATTCAAATTCTTTATCTATATATAATTTATCTATGCATTTGCACTGCGTAGTATATCTTTTCTTAATTTTTTTGTTTTTATTTTAGGAATAAAAAAAAATAACAAATTATTAAAAAAAAATAATTTAATTTGAATATCCATGACATAAATTTATACCTTAAGTTTCAAATAGTGGACCTATAGCTAAGGCTTTTGTATTTAAACGTACACATCAGCAAATGCAATAATACGCCAAAACGGTTTCCAAAAATCTCAATTCCATGAATTTTTAGACAAATTTTTGTTTGCTTTTCAGCTCTATTTTTGGGTGTTTTCTACCGATAGCTGCAAACAAATTTTGTTCAGCCTTAAAGAAAAACCTCAGGGTTGCTTATGGAAATATATGGCAACTCTAGCTATAAGTGTCTGTGCCAAGTGCGAAAAAGTGTCCTTCATGCAATGCTGCTTGCAAAAAAAAAACCAAACCATGCAATGACTTTGACCGCTTGAATCGTTTGTACGCAGAGGACAACAGAGTTTTGTGTGCATGGTTTCTTTTTTTGGTGGCTCTTCTTTCGATTTGTTGTTTTTTTTTTTGTAAGCACCAACGAATGCACTTCGTGACAAAGCTATTTTTTCGGCTGATGCATTTCATTTTTATTAATATCGGCAGCAACAGCAGGAGCAGCATAACAGTGCACACACAAACACACACACACACACACTAAAAACAGCATTTTATTGATGGCTGCATTGGCATTTAACTGATGGCAGACAAACGACCAACCGCCACAGCACTCTAGTTGTGTGTTGCTTTCTCTCACTAATGGGGCCGGGTGTTATGGTCTCTCTCTCTCTCTCTCTTACAATTTTCTGCAGAAGAAGAGGCCCAGAGAGCGTAAAAGAGCGAGAATATCATTGAATTTTGAATTTAGGTTACGAGTGTAATATTTGACCTAACGTAACGTAAGTGCATCATTGTGCAGAGGACAAGGTGAAACAACAGCACCAACAACACAAAAAAAACACACGAAAAAGTGTCAAAAAATACCGCCATAATAATAATAATAAAAATTGAATTGAAACTACACAGGGCAGTTGAGTTGTATTTTTGTTTTCTTAATGCTCTTCATGAAGTGATAAACATGTGAACATTATTTAAACGAGAAATTATTCCGAAAAATTCGAGAAGAAAAATAAACAATGCTTGGGGGCTGCTGCTGCAGCAGTGCAACAAACTGAGAACTAAAACCCAACAATAACTGCTACGAATCATGTTTGACCCTGTCCTAAATTTTACATACAAATACTCGTAAGTACTCAATAAGTATGTACATATGTATGTGCGTTTGTATGACGATGAAAAGTAGTTACTTGCGTAGCTGCTGCATTCATGTGACATAGAATGTCTGATTGCTGGCGATGTCAGTAGATATGTAGTATGTATGTTAATAGCTTTTTTTCTCACTCTCTCACAGTTTCAGAATCTGGGTAAAGTGCATTTGTGCATCAGGCCAAGGACTAGCTCAAGGTTAGCTGTTAAAATAAAATACTAGACAAAGTCTGGGTAAAGGTTATTAAAATACCAACATAACCTTGGAAGCTGGGTTTTTAAGGCATCGTTTGGTGAATTCTCTCAACGAGAGTTATAAAATATGGGTTGGAGGTTACAAATAAAATATAGATATTGTTCTCTCAAAGTAAAAGTTGCATTTGGGATCATGACCATAAGGAAAAGGTGTGGGGACAAACATAATATGCAAAATTTCAGCCAAACCGAATAACAATTGTGCCCCGTAGAGCTATAAAAAGTCAAATCGGGAGATTGCTTTATATTTCTATATAATAATTTATTAAATTTTTTTAATAAACCACCTACCAATTGGCTCTGCTTCATTGGAATATCTCTTATTGCCATAATTTATTTTTATTTACTTTTAAATATTTTTTCCACTCCCTCTGTTTGGATGCTTTCGCTCACACTTACCTGACGATATTGAATTCACCGATTCCGAACGTGGTGCATGATGCATCATATTATTGCCATTGTTGATATGATGATGCTGCAGGCCATTACTTAGGCTATGAATGCCATTGTGATTCATTTGCATGGTATGACCATTCTGCAGCGACTGGTGGATAGCTGCCGACAGCTGATGTTGTGTTAAACCTGTAGCTCCCACTGGACCAACACCGCCTCCTCCCCCGCCACCGCCGCCACCACCTCCCCCACCACCACCATTACCATTCATAAGGTGATTGGGATTACTGTGATGGCTGGCATGATTGTGACCATTCAAATTTGTCATGCCCGGCACCACACCACCATTTGCGGAGACCATATTTGAATTGTGACCATTCGTATAATTCTGCGTTGAACTATTCGAATTGGAATTGGGTAAAGCGGGTAGGGGTATTATAGTGGTTTGGGCTGGCAATGTGGAGCAACCCTGCAAGGAGGTTATAACACTGTGCTGATTATAATTGGGGGCTGAATCGTTGCACATCCATAACTCTGCATCGTTATAGACAGGCGAGTCCAGTGATGAGGGTGACATATTGAGTTCTGTTGATAAAACCAGGCCGTTGGATGATGATGTTACTTCGGAGGAGGATTCTTCGAGCATTCTTAGGGCGGTGAAACCACCATTATTAGACCAACGTCGTTTCATCATTTGGAAGGCGAAATTGTGTAAAATTTCTGGCAACGCGTTCTGAAGCGATAACGCAGCAGGACGTTGTTGTTTATTAAAGCTGGAGAAGTAGGGAAATTTAAATAATATAAAAAAAATCCAAAGAGATATACAACTCTAGGCAAACAGATACACATACATACGTTGAAAGCTCAATGATTTAAGAAAACTGCATCATAATTTATACACCAATGAAAGTAGAATGTTTTTACTATTGTGAATATTTTGTAAAGCGCCATCTTGCGACCGGTGGAATATAAAATTAGCAAAACACGTGCGGGCATAGAAGCCAAATAATTTTTATTAGGATTTGTCCACATAATTTTCTAAATTATTGGTTTAAAGATAATTTTTCCATTCACAATAGATGTACTTCTGCAGGTGGCCACACTAATTGTGAAAAATATATATTGGCAATCCTGAAGACAGATGTTTTACACTTGCCAGGGGTAGAATTACCGCATACGTGAATGAACAAAAATCGCTCGAAATATCTCTATTGTGAATTATGTATCCCTTAATTGAACGGGAATTTTTAAAATTAAAACACGCGAATGTTTAAATAGAGCATTGTTTTTGAAAACTTGGACATAAAATTTGATATGCAAGTGGTATAAATACGGGATGATCGAAAGCTCACTCGATCACGATGTCATTTCCATACTACTTTTGCTGCACTACACTATATGGTACTAAAAAAAACAGGGCTAATATACTCATTGCTCATTAAGACTACAATATAGCCTTCAGTCAATATGAGCGATATCAATCGTTAGTAAAAATATCAATCGATATTCAGAAAAAAATATCGATAATATCGATAGTGCCATGGATATTTTGCCAGCTCTATTGAGGACTGACAGCTAAGTTCTTGTGTTGCAGTCAAAGTGTATGATATCGCTCATGCTCTCATACAGTTTGACTGCAACACAAGAACTTAGCTGTCAGTCCTCAATAGAGCTGGCAAAATATCGATGGCACTATCGATATTATCGATATTTTTTTTTTAATATCGATTGATACTTTTCCTAACGATGTTATCGTCAAAGTTAAATTTTTTGCAAAATTTGGACAAAAATAAGCGATTCGACACTGTATATATCCTATTCAGTGTCGAATCGCGCCCATAGATGGCGCAATTTTCATCCCATTGGATTAAAATTTTGCTCAATGATTTGTCTTATGAATTCCAACCGACTTTATTTAATTTGGTTTTTTCGGTCTGTGCATTCATATTGCTTCTATAAAAATCCATCACCGATTATCGATAGTTTATTTTTGTTATGATTTATTTTATATTTTGTTTTTGTCTGTTAAATTGTGCAAGCTCTCGAACGAATAGAGTTAGCCGCTCGAAATTTTGCACAAATACTTCTCATTGGCGTAGGTCGATTGGGACTGCAAATGGGCTGAATCGGTTCATGTTTAGATACAGCTCCCATATAAACCGTTCACCGGACTATATTTTTTTGCCTCTAGAGGGCGCTTTTCTTATCCGATTGAGCTGAAGTTTTCCACGACAACTTCTCTTATAACCGCCACCATCCGTACCACCTATGATTCGAATCAGTCCACAACCTTGTGTAGCTGCCGTATAAACCGATGTCGCGATTTGACTTCTTGAACTAATAGAGGGCGCAATTCTTAACCTATTAAGCTGAAATTTTGCACGACTTTTTTAGGACCGCCACCATCTGTGCCAGCTATGATAAGAATCAGTCCATAACCTTATGTAGCTGCCATATAAACCGCGCAATTCTTAAACCTCTATGTCAAGTATGATTCGAATCGGTCCATAGCCTGATATAGCTCCCATACATATCGAAGTCGCGACTTGGTTTCTTGAGCCTCTAGAGGGCGCAATTCTTATCTGATTGAGCTAAAATTTTGCACGACGTCTTCTTTTATGACCGCCTTTATCATGAAACAAATCGGTCCATAAACTGACATAGCTCCCACATAAGCCGAACTCCTAAATGTACTACTTGGGCCTCTAGAGGTCATAATTCTGGTCAGATTGGTGTGACATTTTGCACGATAAGTTCTTTTATGGCCTCCAATATCTATTTTAAGTACGATCCCAAACGGCGCATAACAGAAAATGGAGATCCCATAGAAACTGTTCTCCCGATTTAAGATCTTGAGCACCTACAGAAAGTAATTTTTATCCAAATATATTTAGTTTTTAATTTTTGATTTTTTTTTAATTATTGAATATATTTTAATCATTTGATATATTTAAATATTGTACTGGGGTCGGCCCGCTTCAAATGCCAAGGAATACATTTTTATGTCAGATTTGTACTCTACTTTTAAATATCTTTTATTTGATACCCATATAGACCAAAGCCGTAAAAGTGTCCGATTGGGTGGTGTTTTTGGGGGTGGGGAATCCCCCTGTTACTTAGGGTGACATTTTAATGCCATTTGATACCCATATTGTCGCAATCGATTATTATTTTTTAACTTTATTTTTAATTTTTTTTTATCAGTTTTTTTGAATTGTTTTTATATTTATTAATTTTTTATATTTAAAATAAATATGTAAACCAGTGTTTTCTTCATCACATCTTCTGTTCTTTCTTTTATTTCATTTTTTTTTTATTTTATTTTGTTTTTAGTTTATAAGGAAATAAGCCATATTTCAAACGAATTGTTTTTTGCTGCTTTTCGTAAATCAAGCCAACGTTTTAAAAATAAAATCTCAAAAAAAATTCCACTTTGTCTTGGCTCAATCGATTTTGTTTTTTTGTTTTGTGTCTTCAAAATGATGATTAAGCTAAACTTTTTCTAAACGACAAAAAAAAATCGAAATAAAAAAACTGCGACAAAACAGAATATCAGAATGTTGGGGTTTTTTCGCTCGTTTCAGTGTATAGAAATGGTTGGGGACGAACAGCAACAACAACAACAAAAATAAGTTAGTAATACGCCAATGGTGGTAATAAAAAAAAAAGAATATGAGAAGAATATGGGGAGAATATGAGAAACCGGTCCTAAAAGTCAAACAGGTTGAGTGGCGATCGGCTGATTGGAAGACTGAAAGACGGTGTTTTTATTTTGGCCATAACCAACACACACACACGTGAAATAACCCATACATACTAGTGTTGTCGCCGCCAGGGGTCGCACAAATTGTTTAAAGCGCGATTTCTTGGTCTCGAATTCTTTTGTGTATAACTTGAAGTAGAAGCAATAAAAAAGGAAGGGGGGAAAACAAGAAATCAAAGCTCAAATATCAACAGAAATTCAAGTACAAAATAAAAACACACAACAAGTTGTTAAAAAAAACGATCACACAAACACAGACACACAATAACTTTGATACACCTGAAGCTCTTGAGAAAGAAATTCATATGAAAATGAAAAAAAAAAAACACCAAACAAGCTAGGCATACCAACAGTCAGTCAGTCACTCAGTCAGTTATGCCTTCAACTAATCACCCCAACATACACTGACAGAAACTAAGTCACGCACCTAATGAAAGAGAAATTTCCTAAGACAAGAAATGATAAGAGAGAGAGAGAGAGAACGAGAGAAAGAAAGGCAAAAAAATCGAAAACATTCTAAGCATCTTTTTTTTGCAAATATCCAAAACACCAATACCACAACCACCATCATCAACATATCACCAACAACAACGTAATATTGTCAAATCAAATTATGGCTTAAATTGACTTGACTAATAATCAACAACAATGTTGTTAGCTAGATTGGCTATGAAATGATGAAATACTCCGATATGTAAGACAGTATGTAAATGTGATTACCCAAATAGCAATGTGTAGTGAGACTTATTGAAGCAGAGCAGAGCAGACAAGCACATTTTTTTGTTTTATTGTCAGACAATGACAAAGGGGGGAGAGGGCTAAGCAATGACAGAGATGAGATGATGGGAGATGATTGGCAAAGCCATGTTATTGTCATTCAAGAGGCAATCATGTCAGCAGCAGCAGAGCAGTATCTGTCTACCAAACTTCTAATGAAACAAAAAATCAAAGATTTTGTCAATATTGTAGGGAGATGTAATTGTGATAGCATATGTTTGTGTCAAGAATACTTAAGTTTGTTTTTTTTTTTTTTGTAAAAAGGTAAACCTTTTCACAAAGGCTTTGTATAGAGATTTATATGATATTAAAAAAAGAAGATAATAAAAAAAAATCATAATTAAAATTTGGAAATAAAAATGGTATAATAAATGGTATACAAAGGAAGAAACAGTCTGGTATGCTGAGATTATAGAAATTAGTCTAATGGCAATATATTACAGGTACAAGAGGTCATATTTGGATATCATATGAGAAGTCCTTATGAAAAATTAGGTTATATTGAGAAAATAATTGAATCCAGCATTTGTTAAAGAAGTCCGAAAGGAAGATCGGTTTACCGGCACGATGGGAAAGCATTACAGAACTTAAAATTAAATATTTCAGGCTTCAAAAAGAATTTTTCTGTCAGGTTATAGACTGTTGGAGACCATATTTAGCAAAGATGGTGGAACTCAATATGAAAAAATTTTAGAATTATATACTCCAGAGTATCAAGAATACAAAATGGAAATGGGTTTCTATAAAAGCTACATCAGGTTGCGAACTGCAAGTGAACAAATCATGCAAAACTTCAGCAAATGCTGAACTCTCTAGATTCTCAAAAACTCAAATCGGAAGATGGGTTTGAGAGTCATATCTGGTTATAGACCGATTCGCACCATATTTCCCACAGATATTGGAAGCCATCATAGTATTCAATGTGCAAAATGTTAGAAAAAACGGATACTATTTAGGGCTATCAGATGCTCAAGAAGCCTAGTCGGGATATCGGTTACTATGGGAGCTATACCGGTTTCATCTTTGCTCGCGGCTCTGCTCTGCGTTCACTATGTTATACACAAGCTTATTTGCATTGACTTATATGTGACCATCTTTATCGCAATGAGAATCTTCATCGCACTGACAATCTCAACTCGGCTTTTTGCGCTTACTCTGTTCGCACCCCTATTCAGACCATTCTAGGCATCGTTCACTATGTTATACACAAGCATATTGGCATTTACTTGTATGTGACCAGTTTTATCACACTGACAATCTCGGCTCGGCTTTTAGCGCGCACTCTGCTAGGCCTAGCTTTTGGAACTGTTTTCTAGCACTCAATCGCCTTTGCTCTCTGCTCTATTCGGCGTTCACTATGTTATACACAAACACATTGGCATTTACTTGTATGAGACCAGTTTTATCGCACTGACAATCTCGGCTCGGCTTTTAGCGCGCACTCTGCTCGCACCTCTATTCAGACCATGCTAGGCATATATTTTGGAATCTAAAACAGCATAGCAAATGCAAAATTTCAGCCAATATTTGAGTTTTTCCAAATTCTCTGGAAACCAATTCTGGAGTTCGGTCTAGAGGGAGCTAGATCAGGTATATGGGCCATACTTGGCACATGTTGGATGTCACAACGGAACATCACAAGTAAAATTTCAGCCAAATACGATTACGCGTACATTGGGATATGAACCCATGCGTACCATACTTTGATGTTGAATATCAGAACAAAACAACATATGGAAAATTTCAACCAAATCCTTTAAAAATGTAGTACTCTAGAAGCTAAATTGGGAGATGGTTTACATGGGAGCTACATTAGGATATAGGCCTATGCGGGCCATACTTGGCTTAGATGTTAAAAGTCATAATAGAATACCACATATAAAATTTCCGAATCCGTTAATATAGGGTTTTTTTCAGGGACTCTACAAAAGCAGACCTGTAGGCACAGAAAACGAAGCCAGATTTTTTGCAGCTCTTTTGACATTTTTCTTCAGTAAGACTTGCAAAGGTCAGTATAGCTTTTGGTATCATAGAAGACACATAGGACTGCAAGCTCACTTCTGCAAAATCGGTGCGGCAAGTGATAGCATGAGACATGGCTGGCATACCAAATGTTATAGTACCTCACAAATGTCGCCAGCATTAGAAGGGGGCAACCACCGCTAATAATCTTTTTCTGATGTTCTCGTCAGGATTCGAACCCAGGCTTTCAGCGTGACCTCCGAATTGGTGGCTGAAAATTGGAATCAGCATCGAACGTACTTTTACAGAACTAAAGAATTTCATTGATATCCACAATCTTTTTTGTTTTATTTAAAAAAAAAAAAACTTTCCTAGCGCACTTATTAACAACTCTAGAGGCTCAAGAAGTCAATTCGAGATATCGGTATAAAGGTTAGATCAGGGTATTGGACGGTTGAGGCCATAATTTTGAAACAGATGTTGGATGTCTTTGCAGAACACCATATGCAAAATTTCAGTCAAATCGTTTAAAAAGTGCTACCTCTAGCCTGTTTAAAAAGTCAATATGAATGAAAAATTGATATGGCAACTATGGCAACATATGGAATAATTTGGTCCATTCACAATCACAATTGAGCTACACTAATTGCAAGTATTTGCGCTATGTTTGAGACCACCGGTGCCTTTTCTCGTTTGAAACTTAGAGTGCCTTTGAGAATTGGAACTTTTATTGATGTTACATTTCACATAAATTAACCCTTAGACCTATAGTCATAAACCATAATCCTTACCCATATTCAAAAATTCCAGAATGTTTTCATACGTCATTGTGACAAAACCAGCGTAAGGCAGCGATTCGGCCACAAAAGCCCAAGAGAGATATATAAAATTTAAACAAGTTTTTTATTTCAGCTTGTTGTCTTTCAAATCACGTCAAGTCAGTCAGGTTGTGTTCATTTTGTTCTGCTACATAGCCCTCTCAGACTCAGAACTCACACGCACAAAGCTTAGCATTTGTATTTAGACCTGTTTAGTTGAAGAAAAGTAAAGAATAGCCACAGCAACAACAACAATACAACAACAACAACAACAAAAAACCAAACACACAATAGCAAGTCTGGCAGTAAAATCCAAAGGTAGCAATAAATAAATTCAATTGTACCAGCAGCAACAGCAGCAGTAATAGAAATCTCAGCCCCAGTCTCTCAACTCAGTCAGCCTGGCTGTCAAGGCAGCTCTGGTATAACAACTTTAGAAATAATAACACACACATATGCACATTGGCTGTTTTCATGGAGTGTGTGTGTGTGTTGTGTGCTGTTCATCCATAATGAGCATGAGTGAGACTGGGTTAAACGACGATGAAATGATGTTCAAGACAAAGATTCAGAACATTTCAAGCCCTAACAACAAGACGGAAAGCTATTGAGGAAAAAACAGGAATTTCTGTTAACCTTCAATCATTTGAGAAAACAAATGCATAATCAATCAAGTTGGTATCCTGGCCCTTTTGTATCCACCTCTTGTTTTTTTTTTTCAGAAATTTCAAAACAAATTGTGAAAACCTACATATACCTAATAAATTCCGAGAATCAATTTATTCTAACAACAAGAGTAATAATTACTCCCAAGCTGCAAATATTTATGTTAAATATCGTCTCCTTGACTGGTGGTGTTATGGTGGTTAAATGTTATTTTTGTATAGAAAGAAGTTCCTTTGAGTTTTGATCGAAGGAAATCAATCATATCGCATCAAGGTCAACAAAATAACAATACACGTATGTGGATAATTGATTCAATATGATTTCATAAATACTTTATGTTAAAAGTAAGCTGATCATATTAATCAAATCTAATCAATTAAGGCATTAGATTACCTTCATTTTTTGAAATGAAGATTTCGCAACACTTTTTTTCGATGAAGATGATTGGGGTCCCAAGATATTTGCCAATTTAGTTTGCTAATAAGCTTGTCTGTGAAAGGTCTTAACATACAGAAGACTAGGAGAAATATTTTCAGCTTACAAGTATGGAAAATGGGGAAGAATTTTATCTCTAGACAGTTAAAAAATCATATACATAGAAAATCAAGCAAGGTGTAGGGGTTCTTCCTTATTTCCATGCTGTTGACAACAGTATTTTACAGCAAAAATGTCTGTTCAAATAACCAAACAGCAGAATATAAGTTTCAGATGTATGTGTCTTCGATAAGCAAAGTGTTCAACCCATTAAAGCCTGCACCCTGATTCATTTGTCTGTTTTTGATAAAAGTTTAAAAAATATTAAGCATTTAAAATATTTATTTACACGTAAAATATATTTTAATTTAATTTGCTTGTATTTTCTTTAATTCATTTCTCAAGATTTTTGAAAAAAAAAAATTTTAAGAAATTTTCTTTTGAAAAATTTTTTTTTGGCAAATTTTTTTTGTCAAAACTTTTGTTTTATTGTTTTCTTTATTTTTTTTTTTTTGTTTAATTTTCCTTATGGAATGGCGTTCAGCTGGGACCAATGGTTTTTGATTTTATTTTTATTTGAAATAAAAAAGCAAATTAAAATCTCTTTAAAATGTTTAGGCAAAATGTGGTGTCGTAAAATGTATTGAGCAGGCTACAGTGATGGCGGTTTCCACCTTGCCAGTGGCCCCTTCGGACTGCTTTGATTTAAAGAGTTTACATGCTTCCATATGAAGGCCACCGTAATGCAGGGATTTAGCCTATGGCGCTGAAACAGTGCGACACCTCTTTGGAAAGACGTTTTACATGGCATTGTACCTCACAAATGTTAGGAGGGGAAAACCACCTCTGAAAGTCTTTTCTGATGGTCTCGCCAGGTTTCGAACCCAGGCGTTCAGCGTCATAGGCGGACATGCTAGCCTCTGAGCTACGGTGGCCTCATTTTTTTTGCATTTGAAATGCTGGCAACATTTGTGAGGTACTATTCCATGTAAAACTTCTCTCCAAAGAGGTGTAGCTATAAAAGGGAAGTACCTTATCATTGAGCTTAAACTTGAATCGAACTGCGCTCATCGATATGTGAGAAGTTTGCCCCTGTTGGAATCTTCATGGGCAAAATTTATATGCCAGCTATATCATGTTATAAACCGATTTAAAACAGTTGTTGAAAGCCATAACAACCAACTTCATGCAAAATTTCAGCCAAATCAGATGAAAATTGCGCTCTCTATTGGCTCAAGATGTCAAGATCCAAGATTGGTACATATGGCAGCTATAACAGGTTATTAACCGATTCAAACCATATTTTGCACAGCTGTTGAAGGTCATAACAAAACACTTCAAGCAAAATTTCAGCCAAATCGGATGAGCATTGCGCCCTCTAGTGGCTCAAAAAGTCAAGACCCAAGTTCGTTTTATATGGCAGCTATATCAGATTATGAACCGATTTGAACCATACTTAGCACAGTTGTTGGAAATGATACCAAAACACTACATGCTAAATTTCAGCCAAATCGGGTTAGAATTGCGCTCAAGAAGTAAAGACCCAAAATCGGTTTATGTGACAGCTATATCAAAACAAGGATCGATTTGGCTAATTTTATGCTACAATATTTTATTATACCCTCCAACATAGGATAGGGGAAGACTAATTTCGTAACTCGGTAAAAAACTCATCGACATAGTGTTGCGAAACCCAACAAAGTATATAAAATCTTGATCATCTTAACATTCCAAAATTCGATTAGCCAAATCCGTCCGTCTATCCATCCACTTGCCTTTCCATTTCTTTGTCTGTCTGTTGGAAGCACGCTAACTTTCGAAAGAGCAGATTGGTTGGGAATATAAATGGACCAAATCCGATCTCCCGGTTTGACTTTTTGAGCCCCTAATTATTATTCGATTTGGCTGACATTTTACGCCCGACATTTTTCAATGACTCACAATTGTGAAAAGTGTGGTTCAAATCGGTCTATAAACTGATGTACTCGTACGTATTGCTGCCATATAAACCGAACTATCGATGTGATAGCCCTAAATTGTCTTATGGAAATAACAAATATTCAAATTTAGCTTTAAACATCGGTGTTGGACGATATATAAGATTCGCCCAGGTGAACCTTTAATCCCCTTACTTGTTATTCTTTAATTGGCTATTTTAATAGTTTTTTTTTTAAATTATTTAGCTTAGTTCATTTTATTTTGTTTTAGTTTAATAGTGGGTTGCCCAAAAAGTAATTGCGGATTTTTCATATAGTCGGCGTTGACATATTTTTTCACAGCTTGTGATTCTGTAATTGCATTCTTTCTTCTGTCAGTTATCAGCTGTTACTTTTAGCTTGCTTTAGAAAAAAAGTATAAAAAAAGTATATTTGATTAAAGTTCATTCTAAGTTTTATTGAAAATGCATTTACTTTCTTTTAAAAAATCCGCAATTACTTTTTGGGCAACCTAATATATTAAATTTTGTTTAATTTAAATATATTGTTTCCTGTTTTTTTTGTTCTTGCTTTTAAAGCTCCATATTGTCTCCATGATTCTATATTTTTTTCTGTTGAAGAAGGATAACTGATATCTAAAATCAAAGGCCTTTGACTCGCAAAACCGCAAAGCACCGTCAATAACAAGAACAATAATAATAATTCACATTACAAATTCATAAATTCACATTAAATATCAATGAAGAGGATCATATTTTCAGCAACTTATCCTAAAACAAGGTATATACGAATGAACAACGGTAATATCTTGTGATTGCCAACGCTATTGTAAATGCCAACACCATTGTAAATAGAGTTGTGATTGCCAACACTATTGTAAATGCCAACACTATTGTAAATGCCAACACTATTGTGAATGGCATATATCATTGCAATACCAGCTGTTAGCAGAGATGACATTCTTTCGCTGTTTTTTTTCTCTTTTTTTACATTGTACAGAATAAAGACAAAAAGTTAGAGTTTTATTTTCTCTCTGGGGCAGAGATCAAAAAAGTAGAAGCAGACTTTGTACATAAAAGTCTATGGAAACTTTAATTGAATCTTTGGCATCTGAAGTTGCTGGTGACAGTGTCGCGACATTTCTACTTCAACTGATTTTTTTCGAAAAAAATACAAGAAAAAACTGAATGGATTATGAAAGAGAGGAAAAAAAAGATAAAGATAGTACGGGTCGAATCGATATACATTCTGGTACATATATGACTCCCATAGACATACATATTTACATCAATATTCCGATTCGAATCCTAGACCAAATATAGGTTATAATACTTAAAGCCTCCCTTTTTACAACTTTTGTCTTTGAATCGTTTTCATGTTTTTAAATAGACTTTTAGAGCAACATTTTTGTGTTTCATTTTTGTTATTTTGTTACTTAAATTCCCCCCAGTGGCTTCTAACAAAGCTATCAACGATAAAGTTAACAAAAGAAATAAAAAAAGAAACATGACACAATTTCCATTTCTCCTTAACCATAGGAAGTTTTTCTATCCAATGTGTAAATTTTCGTTTTTGTTATTTGACAAATAATTCTTTTGGGAATTGTTAATATGACTTTGTGTTTTCCATGTCATACTACTGCTGTTCCTGAATGAATTGGTGCTAATGCAAATTTCAAAGCTCGTCAATGCCTACCCACATCACAGAGTCATTAGTCTTTGTCAAAGAAGGCGTTTAAAATAATCTTTCATTTTTTTTTTGATGAAATACAACAATGGCAAATCGTTAAAAAAAGGCATTTTGTGTACAAAAGTACATAAAAATATGTACAAATTGGAACTAACTAGAGTGTATTAAACATGTGTGAAGGTTAAGTATTATATTTGTATTTTACAAAAAACAAAATAAAATATATATGAACATACAATCGCCATATGGAGGTATGTATCTTATTCCGTCTTATCATTTCTAGAAACTTGAAATATCTGATAAGCCTGAAAGCCATGATTGTTCTTCCTTCTATCGAATTACCATAGTGTTCGTAGGACCATAGTGAATTGAATTTTGCAGAAACTATTTTCGTGAGTCTCTGCAAAATTCTTAACTTCGTGAGCTTCCTGAAAGCCTTACTTTTGGACCTTCAACTCTCACACCAAAAACTGTTTATATCAGTTTCATAATTCCGTTTGCAACACATCGAAATATTGCCTTAAGACCCTATAGATCGAGCCTTGTCCGTCGTCCGTCTGCGATATATGCAACATATGACCAATAGGTCAGACAGTGATCTACACGTACTCATTAGTAATCATTGCATTCCGAAAAAATTACGGTTTGATGCGGTTTATGGGCCGTCCGCATCATTGGATCGTACTTCTTCTGTGATAATCAGGAACGGTACTTTATAGGAAACCAAGTTGAAGAACGTGTTATCTCACGATATGGTCCAGTCAATTGGATGCCTCGGTCGTGCGAAAATTGAAATATTTACAGCTGAGATGTTAATGAGATAGTGTGCAAATTTTCAAGGCTCTAGGTTATCCGGGCGCCTTTTGGCAGGCCCCTAAACGTGGTCACGGTTTGATGCGGTTTATGGGCCGTCCGCATCATTGGATCGTACTTCTTCTGTGATAATCAGGAACGGTACTTTATAGGAAACCAAGTTGTAGAACGTGTTATCTCACGATATGGTCCACTCAATTAGACGCCTCGGTCGTGCGATTTGACGCCTCAAAGTGGGAGAAAATCGAAAAAAAATTAAATAAATATTAGGCCGTTTGAGAAAGGGTAGAGATATGTCTTCGAAATTTGAAATGTTTAGAGATGAGGTGTTAATGAGATAGTGTGCAAATTTTCAAGGCACTAGATTATCCGGGCGCCTTTTGGCAGGCCCCTAAACGTGGTCACGGTTTGATGCGGTTTATGGGCCGGCGGCATCATTGGGCCGTACTTCTTTCGTGATAATCAAGAGCGGTACTTTACTCTGAATGGGAATCGCTATCGTTTAATGACTTTTTTGGTCCCAATTGGATGATATGGACTTGGAGAATATGTAGTTCCAACAGGACAGCATCGCAAGCCACACAGCGAATGTCACAATCAATTTTTGGGAAACCAAGTTTGGAGAACGTGTTATCTCAAGATATGGTCCAGTCAATTGGCAGCCTCGGTCGTGCGATTTGACGCCTCAAAGTGGGAGAAAATCGAAAAAAAAAAATTAATATTAGGCCGTGTGAGAAAGGGTAGAGATATCTCTTCGAAATTTAAAATGTCTAGAGCTGAGGTGTTAACGAGATTGTGTGCAAAATGTGCTAGGTTTTCCGTGCGCCCTTTGACAGGTCTCCAAATTTGGTCACCTCTTTATTTCGAAAAATTGTTTGGGCTGCAAAATCTTATTTATGGTCTGGTTTTCAAAATTTATTTTACTGGATAGTGCTCGAAAATATCTGCAAAAAAGTTCGCTTGAGGTCTACAATATATCCACTGTTTTCGGAGATATATGACTTAAATTTTTTTCTGTTTTCTTGTAGATTTTATTTCTTGAATTTCAAAAAAAAATTTTATTTTTGTTCTTCAACACTTTTATTTTTTTGTTTCTTTTTTTATAGTTTTTAATTCTTGAATTTTAATATTTTCAAAATTGTTTTTTTTTTTTTAATTTTTTGAGATTCCATTGCAGTATTAACCATTGTTTAATGCTATCTATCCAAAGACAATCATAGCAAAAAAAAACATTTAAAAGTCAGCAAAAGTGTGGTCTTGCTAGAGGGATTTGACTAGCTTCCGTATCGCGATTTCAAATTCAACCAAGAACTATCATCGGCGGACGTTGTCGAATGGATCTTGTTGCTTTACACACCTACCCAACTAGAGTAGGTTGCAAGATTAAAAGTTTTTATTTTTATTTTATTTTTTATTTTATATTTATTTTTTATCATAAAAAAAATTTATGTATTTTTTTAAATTTATTTTTATATACCTATTATTTTTTTTTTTTTATTGTTTTCATTTTATCTGCTATACCCCACCCTAGTGTAAAACTCATTAATATGCATATGTATATTGCCACAACACATCTCTTTTGGCAGCTATATATCGCACAGCATCATTTGAAAATAACAACAACAGCAAAAAAACAGTTAGAAAAAGACTTGTCATTAAAATGGGGATCGTCTCTTTCTCATTAGAAATACCTACATAAGACCAAAGATCTGGTTTTCAATTTCTCTTAAAACAAAAGTTGTATCCATAAAAATTTATCTTTGTTTGAAAATCATCAAAAAAAAAAACAACACCAACACAAAAATTGCATGTTAAACAAATTCAAAGAACGAAGTAAAAAAATCCATACATACATATGTATATCCCAACAACGATTTATTTCAGAAACGGAATGGAACGGAAAAAATGGCGTTTGGCGCTGTTGTTCAAAGAGCGTCATCAAATTCAAGAACCCTTTACACCCCCAAAAATTGCCCCAAAATCTAAAGAATTCACAACGAACGCATCCCACCGCCAAGCTGACATGCATACGCACGCACACACATACAAAACCTAAGAGCGCACACAGTTGAATGACATTTTTAATTTTATTTTAATGTGTGTTTGTTGTTGCTGTTATTGCTTGGTGTGTTTCAAATTTGTGGGTTATAATAATTCACAATTCAATTAGGCTAAGCGAGATGCGGCATGGGGGGGATGGTAGGGGAGAAACGTCATTTGCATGAAATGTCTAAGTGTGTGCAGCAGATAATTTTTTGTGTTTCTTGGCCAATTAATTAAAAGAAATTCAAAAGTGTCTGCTGCAGAACTATGTATAATGAGAGGCAGCAAGCGAGAGAGACAGATTGAGAGAGAAGTATGAAGAGATATGCCTTTTACTTGCCAAATGGTTTATGGAATATTTGCACAACTTTTTTTAGAAAAATTTTCAAAAAAAAAAATTAAATATTTTATTTTTTATATTCGAGCTTTTTAGATTTTTGTGGGCTAGGTTGCAGCTGTTGCTTCACTGCTGCTGGCGTTCGTTGTTCGAGTGACTTTATCTATAACACCAATACCACCCAAGCAAAGCCATGCAAGTAAGCGACTACACACCGGCCAAGTGACCTTGATTTACTGGAAATTAAAAGTGCAAAAAATAAAATTAACAACACCTTATGAATTTATCAGCGGCATTCCAGAAAATAACAGAGAGAGCATTGACAGCAATTAAGTATGTATAAACAAAAGTCACAGTGGCAACGAAAAAACAGTTATAGAGGCCATAGAGTGATATGAAGTCGTTGGAATATGGGAGCTTGAAACGAGGTGGTTATTTTCTATGTTTTACTATTACAGGCATGGGATAACTTTTAGCACCACACAGGCTGGAACTTGAGACTGTGTAGTGTTCATCGTTGTAAGGAGAAGCTTAGCTGTGAGCTACCTGGAGTGTCCACAGGTTGCGGATAGTGGAGTGCTCCACACGGAGTAGATGTGACTACAGGCGCGTACAATCATTGTTATCGAGTGGAGAGTCTCCGGGAGCAGCCGGTCGGCACCGGCGCTCTTGCATAAATGGTGAGTGCTTATGATGCTCGATATGACAAGGCGAGTTATTGGCGCCTTTAAATAACCTATGATCATCATGTTGCCGGAGCGATCGGTCCTTTGGACCGAAACGAGCTTGCTCATATATGGAGCTTGACGAGGATTGCCATCTCCACATAAAGACATGTGACAACAACAAGCGGAATGTTTAGACATTTCTTTGTTAATGTTTTTTCCTAAATTCTATACTTGAGTTATATGAGTCATTTCAAAATCAAAGTCTATTTTCTCCAGAGGTCAGTCGTCGTTCTACAAACCACCTTAATCTACATGTCTTTATTGTTTTTTAATGTATATTGTTTTTTCTTAAAAAATGTCATTTAGGCAATTTCAAGACATGAATTATTTTTTAATTGAACTTGTTTTATGGCCAATTAAACCAGGTAATTACCAACGGTCCAGCCTAGTATAATGAAATGAAAAAAAAAAAAAAACAATAACTCCAGCATGACGACTGACAGAAAATGTATTGTAAAGAATTGCTTTAGTTGTTGCTTATTGTCAATTTAGTCATTTTTAGCCAGGCGAGAGTTGCTCGATGGCTGCCCTTGGTAAAATGGATGTGGTGGTTTTGTCATTGTTGTTGTAGTTGTTGTTAATGATGACAAATCGCAATTTCAAGCTAAACTAAGCCGCCTGCGACACGACCAAAACCAACCCAGCGAATGAATATAAGAGAGAGAGGTCATTGTCACCTGCATATGTGATATCTCTCATATATGTATGCATGTATGTATGTAGATATTTCAAGTGTAGATACATGTACACATGTTTGTGTGTTCAAGTGTTTTCATTGCATTGAGGTGTGCTGCACCAAAAGGCTGGGCTACATTATCTCTCCAACGTAATCTGGGCATAATTTTTTTTTTGTGTCTGATATAAAAAAAAAACAAAAACCTTTCTAGTCCACCACACCAACCAGACATGGTGGGTAAACCATTTTTATGGCCTTAGCCTTTGTTATAGCCTGTATTTTGACAGGGAGGATATCTTTTTAGTCTTTAGTGTGATAAGGAGAAAGGCCAAAACCGATCGTTTTTTGTCTTCTTTAAAAGCAACCAACAAATGGGTGTGGTGTTCCACATGTCGTATCATAAGAAAACAATTATTTCATTGCTTTGGTGAACAGCAGCATGGAGGGGGGTGGTGATTTTTTTCCCTTGTAAGCATTTATGAATTTATGTTTGCATGGCCAAATCTTTGCAACCTTTTTGTGATTTATGTGGAATTTTTCGTTGTAGAAGGTGGGGAGGGATGGAGGCGTCTAAAGTCGCCATGGGGAAGGTATAATTCTTAGGAATTTTTTAAAAGGAAGTTTACCCAAGGTGTGATTTTGCGGTGTAAAAATGACATTTATGTTGTTTAAAGATTTATTGAGCAGAGTTTACATGCGATTTGAAAATGTTTTATTTTTTTTATAAAAAAAATGATAAAATGGGAAAAGAAAGTAAATTTTGAATAAAGTAAATAAATTAAAATAAAATAAAAAATTAAAAAAAAACCAAATTAAATATATTAAATAAAACATAGAATAAAATAAAATAAAAAAGAATAGAACAAAATAAAATGAAATAAAATAAAATACAACCAAATAAAATAAAAAACTAACATTCAATTAAATTAAATAATATAATTAAATAAAATTAATATAAGTTATATTCCGATTCGGTCCATAAATGAAATGAATGCTGAACATTGTAGAGGTCATTGTGCAATATTTCAGTCCATTCGGATAAGCCCCTACGCCTTGTAGGGGCTCAAGAACCACAATCGGGAGATCGGTTTATATGGGAGCTATATCAGGTTATAGACCGATTTAAACCGTACTCGGTGCAGTTATCAAAAATCAAAACAAAATAACTAATGGAAAATTTCAGGCAAATCGGATAAGAATTGCGTCCTCCAGAGACTCATTAAGTTAAAACGGGACATCGATTTATACGGGAGCTATACCAGGTTACGGACAGATTCAGACCATAGTTGGCACGCATGTTGAAGGTCATAGAGAAGTCGTTGTACAAAGCTCTATCATCTGATATCAAACAAAACGCATCACTTTCGTCTATAAAAGATATAAAAGAGTTGCGTGACTGACTGATCATTGCCCAGCCCAAACGGCTAAAGCTAGAATCATGAAATTTTGCACGAATGTGGGACTTGGGTCAAAGGCACGGGATAAGGCTGGATTTGGTGATATTCGTATCTTTAGGTACTAAAAATACGAAATGGTACATATTTGACCAGCGCTAACGGAAAGTGCAAGAATTATGTTCTTGGGCTCAAATTAAAAAGCGTCTTAAAAAAATTATGTTTGGTAAAAAAATTTGGAAAATCCTACCGGAGGTGAGAGTAATAGTACGTTTAGTACCGTAATTCGTACTATTTGGTACTTTTTTTGTAAATTGAACTAGAGCTCTGAGTTTCGAAAATTAAGTACACTTTGGCAACCTTAATTGGGTGACTATAAGAGTTTTTTTTTGAAGCTTGTACATTAAAATACTAAAAAAAGTAACAAAAAAGTACGAAATTTGTGAACTTTGTACAGGGCGGATGGATAGAGCTAGAATTTTGAAATTTGGCTTAAAAGAAAGAAAAATGAAAAACTAATACTGATAACGGACGAGAACGTACGTTTAGTACCGCAATTTGTACAATTTGGTACTTTTTTTACAGATGGAACTAGAGGTCTGAAATTTGGCATGTAGACACAACTAGGAAATATATGATTAGTGAATTAATGATATGTTCAAAATTCGTACATTTTGGTACCAAAATTGGTACCATTTGGTACTTTCTTTACAGATGGAGAAATTTGCTATGCAGGTACAACTATGAACAATATTATGGGTGACTATGATCAATTTCGTACATTTTTATACCAATATTGGTACCATTTGGTACTTTCTGTGCAGATGGAGCTAGAGGTCTGAAATTTGGAATGTAGGTAAAACCTTGAAATATATAATGGACGAATCTATGACCTTTTCGCAATTCAAACATTTTGGTGCCAAAATTGGTACTATTTGGTACTTGCTTTATAAATGCAGTTTGAGGTCCGAAATTTGGCATGTAGGTACAACTTAGAAATAAATGATGAATTACAAAAAGGTTTATTCAAAACTCGTGAATATTTGTACCAAAATTTGTACCATTTTGTACTTTCTCTTCAGATGGAGCTTGATGTCTGAAATTCGGCATTTAGGTAAAACTAAGATATATAATATGGGTAGCTAAATAATCTGTTCACCATTCGCACATTTTGGTACTAAAATTGGTACCATTTTGTACTTTCTTCATAGATGGAGCTAGAGGTCTGAAATTTGGCATGTAGGTAGCAAGTAGCAAATATTTGTATGATGGGTGACTAAATGATCTATTCAAATTTCCTACATTGTGGTACCATTTGATACTTTCTTCTCATGTGGAGCCAGAGGTCTGAAATGCAGGTACAACTAGGAAAGATGGTTGACTAAATGTTCTATTAAAAATTCGTACCACTTGGAGCTTTCTGTTCAGATGGAGTTAGAGATCTGGATTTGGCATGTAGGCACAACTATGGACCAATATGATGGGTGTCTAAATAACCCATGCACAACTCGTACATTTTGGTACCATTTGGTACCTTCTTTATGGAAGAAGTAAGAGATCTGAAATTTGGCATGTAGGTACAAGAAAGAAATATACAAGGGGACAATCTTTACGAATTGGGCTAAAGCACTTAAGATTAGGAGACGGTTACTACTTGACCGTAAATATTGGGCGATTAGAAGATTTGTTTTAATTATCATTAAAACATATAAAATGCTACTTTCTTTACAGAGTGATCTTGAGATCTCAAAATTGGTATACAGTACACCTTGACTATAAATTTTGAGCAACCACAAGATTTTTTTTCAAAATCGTTCATTTAGATACTAACACTTTCTACTACACTTTCTTAACGAATTGTGCTAAAGCTCTCAAATTTGGGATTCATTTATACCTTGACAATATATACTGGGCGACTTAATGATTTTTCCAATATACTGTAAGTCTGTGTAGATGGAAACAGATTTCTGAAATTTTATACGCAATTATTACAAAACTTCATTATTTTAAAAACTGAGTAACTAACTAGGTTTTTGAATTTCTACACTTAAAATGCGGTATCAAAAACGGAGGTAGCAAAGCGGACCACCGGAATGCTAGTTTTTATATAAAAACTAATTAGGACGCTGCAATTTGTAAGATTTCTAACCTTTTGTGTTTTTTTGTTTTAGACCTTAGTTAAGTTTTGTCTTGTAAAAAGACGCAAGGTTAAGGATCGGTGATACTACCTACAAATAAAGTTAAAAATTCCTTTTATCCAGTTTAACCACAAACATTCCATAAAGGGACAGGGGACAATTCTTTCATGTTAATGAGTTTCTGTTGCAATTTAAGTTTTACCTCAATTAAAGGGAACTCCCTTTTATAGCAAAGTGCAAATGACGTGCCACTTAGTGCAACTCTCCGTAAAGAAGTTTTACGTGGCAGAATACCTCTCATATCAAGTAAAAATACCTTAATGAAAGTAAATTCTTTCTTAAAAGTTGGGACATTGTGAATGTTTTTATATAAATCTTCAAAGTTAAGAGAAAAAAACTACAAATAATGTGGTTGCAAAAAATAGCCTTTAACACTATGCCAAAATGTAAATTGATTTTTAAAATTTATTTTCTTTTTTTTAAGATTCTTACAATTTTTTTCTGTTTTTTGTATTTTTATACCAAATTTTTTTATTTTTATTTTTGTATTATTTTTTTTAAGAAACTTTAATTTTTTTCTTTTTTTTGTATTTTTATTTTATTTTTGTTTTATCTTATCTTATAGAATTTCTATTTTCCTAATTTTCTTTATTTGTTTTTTCGTCGAATTTAGGTTTAAACATCATCTTGTATGTATGTGTATATCTTGCCTTGAGTTTATTTAAAATTAATAATAAATTATATATTTACCTTTACAAAAAATTAATTTTTCCTTTTTATAATTTCAACTTTAACTATTTTGAAAAATATTCCCTTCTAAGCATTAATCCATTTGCTGTGTAGTTTTTTGTTCCGTTATATGGGTTGTGGGGGTATTGGGGAGAGATTGTTTGTTCTCTTCGGGAGGTTTGAGGTTGCTTTCTAATTGTTGTTGTTGTAGTTGTTGAGGTTATTCCGTTGACTAAAGATGAGGTTTTATTGAACCCGTTCCATTGAAATAAATCCAATTTGCAGGTTGTTGTTCTATATAATATTAATTATATGTGTATGTATATTTTATATACATATATGTGTGTATGTATTTTAATATATCACAATATTTTTTTTATTAAATTTTTTATTATAATTTAATTTAATTTATGCAGGTCATTTCATTGCGATCAACAGGTTATCTTTGAATTTTTTTAACGGTAACGAAGAGTGAGGTGTATGGTTTTTTGTTGTTGTTTTCTTCTAAGAGAGTAGGAGAGCGAGTAATTAAAACAAGTTTGCTGGCAAAGCGTTTATGGGATGAGTAGGAATTAGGAAATTTGTGGTGAGATTTTGTTTGTTTGTTTTTTTTTTTTTGCTGTTAAGAATTTCCTTTAAGAATTTCACTAAATGATTTGTATTTGTTTTTGTTCTTGTTATTGTTGTTCTAAGTCAGTTGCTGTTGCTTTTGTAATTTATTATGTGCTCCATTAAAGTAATTGTAAGCCAGACGGCGCTATCAACACCAACTTCACGTTGAGGACGAAGACAATGTGGGCTGCGTAAAGCAAATTCCCATAAAAAGACCTTGACTAGGGGGCGCTTAGGGGTGTTGGGGATTGCTGTTGTTGTTGTGTGTGCTTTTTTTTAAGGAGGCGAAGGACGAATGATGAGTGTCATAAAAACGACAGTAGCAGCAGACACATAAAATTATAATCACCCAAGCAGCCAGACAGACAGAGTTTGTGGTCTACACTGAATATTCCTTAAGGATTTTTACGCACGCACGCACTTAGCCAGTCAGTCGGCAGTAGCAGCAGCAACACTCACGTACCCACGCACCATATGCAATGACACTAGCACGCACGCACTTTCTCGTTCACTTACGTACTCGCTCTCTTTATGCCTTTGTTGTTAGGAGTAGTATTGGCTTTGTTGGTTTGCTTTCTTTAAGAAATCAACGAAGGTGAGTGAGGTTGGCGAGGATGATGACGATGACGACGACGACTACGACTAATGGCATAAGGCATGGAACAAAGAACAGAAAAATCTTGTTCACTCAACTACCCAAGGTGGGCAAATCTCCAGTTTCAATTATATTAGGGGTGATGTCTTGCACTCTCTCTCTCTCTCGCTCTCTCTCGTTTTCTAACACTCAATCACCACAACACTTTAGACAAAGTAAAGGCAAGGCTAAGAGTTGCACTGGCAGCTACTCTAAAGGATTTCTAAGTTATTGTTGTTAATTTTTTTAGTTTAGATTCAAATTATTTTTTTTTAATTTTCTTTTAATCAGTTTGTTTTTTGGTTTTTAAAAATTTTTATTTTCTTATCATTCACTTTTTGTTTTGTTAGTTTTTTTGTTGTTGTTCACACATTTTTTCCATAGCCTTTGGGGAACACCAATAAAAATTTGCCATTGAACTTTTTTTTTTGTTAAATAATTAACAGCATTTTGATAATTATGCTATGAGGGTTATTAGAAAACAAAAACACCAAGACACTCAAACATTCAAACAGAGATCTTTATAAATTTTTTCTTTTTTTTTTGTAAAAAAAATGTGTTTCCAAAAAATTGCACTTGATTTTTTAAATTTCCCAAGAGTCGCCTCTGACCTTGTGGATATTCAACGTATCTCAACGTAACGTAAGACGTATCACCACACTCGAACTTTGATAATTAAAAGTGCACGTTTTATTATTGCTGCTGCTGGTGTTGTTGTTTTTGTATTTTATTTCAATTCAATTTCCATTTCTTGCAAGCGGTGTGTGTTTTTTTGGCGGCGGCGATCTTTCTTCGTTTCATGCCGTTTTGCTGGGGGTTTGATTTCGATCGGAAATAATGGAGAGCCCCAGCAGAAGACTGACGACGACGAATAATGAAAGAAAGAAATGATTTTGTTCTGTTTTGTTGCTGGTTTGTTTACTTGCTTGCACCGATGCGAGAGAGTAGAGTTTGTTGTGTGTGCTGCGCGCACTTATGCATGTGCATAAGGGGTGTTGGGGGCCACAAACGCGCCTGAGTTTGTCTGTCTATCTGCCTGTCTGTCTGTATGTATGTGTATCCGTGTGTTATTGAAAACGTAGAACGAGAAGATACACGAATTATTATTTACTTTGTGTTCACTGCACGTTTAAAAACAACAGCCGAAATAAATGAAGACAACAATGTCTACTACATGGTTGTTGTATTTTTAAATATTCCATGCCAAAATCAACAACAACAACAACCTCAACATCAAAATCAAAACTAATAATGTGGCTTTATTATTGTAGGTAGGTACATTTGTTTGTAGGTTTCTTTTTCTGCTTCTTCTTTTCTTCTAGACATACATACATACATACACATAAATATTCTATGTTGTTATGAATTCTTATAATTTTTGCTTTCTTTCAACTTTTTGTTTTCTTTCTTCTATCTCGACAAAACAAAAACAACACCAATCCAACACAATACGAGTATGAAAAAAACTGTTTTTTTTTCTTCTTTTATTTTCTTGTTTTGAACATAGCGCGTTTCTTGTTTAGAATGTTAAAAAGACAGCGACGACGCGCTACTCCGTTTTTTTATTTTCTTTATTTTTTGTTGATGACGACGGACAAGACGAGCCGCGAACGACGACGACGACAACTAATTCGGTGTGTGTGTTACGACGAGCGACAACAATGCGTTTAAAACCCTCCGCTAACAACGATGTCCAAACAAATACTAAATCAATGAATGCCAGTCATTGCCAGAGTCATGAACTCACTTTGACGCTCGCGAAGGCAACGGCAACCACGACGACGACGACGATGACGACGACGTCTACGAGCATAGACGAGTGAGCAGCTAGCGACCTAAAGATATACAACTAACTCTGCTCTCGCATACACACACTCTAGCATGCATCTCAGCCACTCTCATTTTTTGCTGGTTGAGTTGAGTTTCTGTGGGTTATCATATCTCACCGTAGAAAATGCATAAACAAATACACACGCAAACACACATTGCCCTGTAGGACTTATTGCCGCAATCTGACTAGCGATTTCACCGGTTTTCAGTGACCGGAGATTTTTATATGGGTATGTCATATCTAAGGACCAATAATTTTGAAACGATCATTGCATCGTTTTGGTCATTTCACTGGTTTAAAAAATCACTTATTTCACTGTTATGAAAAAATTGGTAATTTTCCAATTTTTAAAACCCCACCAATTCAACGGTTTGAAAAAACCACCATTTGCCAGGTTTAGACAAAAACATCACTTCATCTGTTTCAAAATTTTTTAAAAATTAAGTTTATTTAATTTTTTTTAGAACTATTGTTTTATACAAAGAGAAAACAATGAATAACTCAAGGTAAAAATAAAAGAAAAATGAAGTACTTCATTACACAAACAAACGAAGTAATTCAGTATTATTTCAAAACAAAAACAGCAACTTAATTATATCCTACACCAACACTATGGTACAGGGTATTACAACTTAGTGCATTTGGTTGTAACAAAGAGGGATAGATCCATTGATAAGTATACCGATCGACTTAGAAGCACTTTCTGGTAGCTATGTCCATGCGGGTCAGGCATGTTTTTCGGCCTAGAGACAAAGCCTATTGAAATTGGAAAAAATCGGTTCAGATTTGGATGTCCATGCGGGTCAGGCATGTTTTTCGGCCTAGAGACAAAGCCTATTGAAATTGGAAAAAATCGGTTCAGATTTGGATATAGCTCCCATTTATATCATCGTTCGATTTGGACCACTATCGCAATAACGTGGTCATTTGTAATCGATTCTATCGAAATTTGGAGTTTGTCTTGATGCTAGACATTATTGGTGATTTTCATAGAAATCGGTTCAGATTTAGATATAGCTGTCATATATGTATATCGCCCGATTTTTACTTTTAGTCACTGCAAGCGCATTTATTGACCAATCTTGCCAAAGTTTTCTACAACGCTTTCCCCAACGGGCACCAAAATGTCTAAAAAGTTTGTTCGAAATCGGTTCAGATTTTGATATGTTCGTCCGATTTTGAGAAATACTGCAATAAAGTCCTCATTTGTTACCCGATTTTTTCGAAATTTGACATGAGGGATTTTCAAACATCCTGCAGGGACAATTGTTTACAGACACTTAAACAGTGTTACTCTTGAAGCGTTTTGTACTTCGTGGGCAACATATTATTATTTCTTATTGGAAATTGACATTTTTGGAAGTCTTAAGTCTAATGGGTTTCCCATTTCTGGAAAAAGATTATTGTAAATATTAAAGTCCTTAGGACTAAGGAAAAATAAATAATCAGACAGGCAACAGGTATAACAGTGGTACAAAGAAAAAATTAAAAAAAAAATTGCAAACAAAGAGTTTAAAAAAAAATTACTAATCCTAAAAATGTTAAATCATACAATCGATGTGTTCGGCTGCAGACCATAGAATAACAAAAACACTATTTTTTAAAGTTAATCAGAAATTGTGTTTTTGCTTTGTAATGTCATTTGACTGGTTTCGAAGTCAGGTGTTTAGCGTCATAGGCGGAGGTGTTTAGCGTCATCGTGTAATAGCAGCATAAGTAGAGGTGATGTAAACAATCGTCGTTAAAAATTTTGGATGATTATGCGAAGCCTTGAAAGCAAAGACACTAATCAGATCCATATATTGTATAAGATCATGCACATGGAGAAACCTGATCCCACGAGGATCGCTAAGAACTGTAACTACACTGTAACAAACCTGTCAGTAATAAAGAAGAACTTTAATTTACGTCTAACCTTAGTTTGGAGCCTTAAAAGCATTTGGCATCATTCTCTCATCTGTTTGTTTCGCCAACACTTTATAATAACTTTTTAGGTTATTTACCATCAGCCCTGGGGGTACAACTCAATTCTGTCGGCTTTAAACGCAAGCTATTGGCAACACTGATTATTTCTAATAAAAAAGGCATCGTTGCATTGTAAATATTTAGCTTAATTTTTACTTTGTTGTATTTTGTTTCATACCAATTTGGTGAGCTATCTCCAACGTCATTCAAGTGTTTGATTCTCATAAGGTTTAACGACCAAAAAGCTAAAAACAAGAAAAATAACAAATCTCTCTCTTTCTCCATGTCTCTTTTTGCCGAGCAATAGAGAGAGAGAGATTCTTATAATAATTTCTGATTTCTGTTCTTATGGATAAGTCAAGAGTGGTGGCTGAGTTGGGGTATAAGGCAAGAGACACAAGAACAACGACATTTACACTTAGGGAATGATGATGGTCACCACACGCAAAACAAATGTCCGTCTTACCATACAATACGTTCATGTATCTCATAAATAAATTTTCGTGTTTTGTTACGCGCCGCTGCTACTGCTGCTGCTGCTACTACTGTTGCTGTCGCTGCTCTTGTTTAGCATGACTAACCCACATACACACAAACACTAGGGCAAAAACAAAAAAAGAAAACGATGACGCCTGGGCTGAGTTAGAAAAACAAACATGTTCACCTTCTTCAGTTCTCACATAAATGTTTTGGTAGTGGTGTGAATTAAAGACGAGAGAGAGTATGAGAGAGAGAGTAAACAAGAACTTATAAATAAGAGTGCAGTAATTTGCCGGTGGTGAGAGAATCATCATGACATTGCCCATGCACCATACTGTGTGCGTTTTTTTATCTAACAGATACAGAATTTTTTCAAATGAAATTTTCATTTACGTACTGCCACAAACACACTCATACTTGTTCGTATGTAGTATGGGTGACTGCCGCCGTATGCCGATGAATGAAAATGCCGATGCATTTTTAGCATTTTTGTGTGGTGTCGTTGTTCGTTGCTCGTGCTTACCCCCACACACATGAGGAGGGCCAGCCAACGAACGAATGACACACTGAGTGAGTGAGTGAGTGAATGCTTGAGCGAGTGTGAGAGTACAAGGTCCGGTAACTAGTATTACCACTCTCCCTCTCAGTTTATCACCACCCATATTTTATATTCCCACCATAAAATACATAGTATGGTGGTGGTATTCAGAGAATGCAAGTGCAAATAAAAAAAGAGATACCTTCATCGTTTATCATACTACTTGCATCTGCAAATATTGACGTTTGTATGGATGTATGTTGGTGTGTTGATAGCCAAATGAAAATTGATTTGATTGTGTCAAGGGAAGAGTTGCAGCTCTACCACCACATAAAGTGAAATTAAAAAAAGGGAAGGGGGTTGGAAAATCCAAACTTGTTCAAATTTAAGCCATTAGAACGAAACATAGCCTAACACAATTAGAAGCAAAAAATTGCTTTTTTCTATGGCCATTGACTTTTAGCTTTTGGGTTATGGCAATTCTAGGCACGGACGAAGAAAAGGTTGTTAGGCAAGTACTTATGTAGAGAATACTGCGGCAATTGAAAATGAAAATGATGCATACCATTAACTTTATTTTACTTAAATAAAAAAATGGTTCGGTTTTGATAAAAATACATTATCTGTGGTGTTTAACAAAAAAATAAAGGTTTTATATATAATATTATAAAACTCCACCATAGGATGGGGGATATACTAATTTCGTCGTTCCGCTTGTAACACATCGAAATATTGTCCGTCCCTCTATCTGTCGAAAGCACGCTACCTTTCGAACGAATAATGCTAAGCGCTTGAAATTATGCACCAATACTTCCTAATAGCATAGGTCGGTTAGGACTGTAATTGGGTCATATCGGTCCAAGTTTTGATAAAGCTGCCATATAAACCGATCTTCAGATTTAACTTGAGCCTCTAGAGGCCACAATTCTTATCCGATTTGCCTGAATGTTTGTAAAAGGTGTTTTGTTATGACTTCCAACAACTGTGCTTAGTATGGTCCAAATATGCTCATAACCTGATAATGCTGCCATAATAAACGATCTCGGATCTTGACTTCTTGAGTCCCTAGAGGCCCCAATATTATCCGATTTGGCTGAAATTTGGCATAAAGTGTGTTGTGTTGACTTGTAACAACTATACCAAGTATGGTATAATTTGGTTCATAACCTGATATAGCTTCCATCTCCCGATTTTACTTCTTGAGCCTCTAGAGGGCACAATTCTTGTCTGATTTGGCTGAAATTTTGAACAAGGTGTTTTGTTATGACTTTCAACAACTGTGCTATGTATGGTTCAAATCGGGTCATAAGCTGATGTAGGTGCCATATAAATCGATCTCGAATCTTGACTTCCTAAGCTTCTAGAGGGCGTAATTATTATCAATTTTGGCTGAAATTTAGCATGAATTGTGTTGCTTTGACTTGCAACTACTATGCCAAGTATGGTCTGCATCGGTCCCTAACCTGATATAGCTTCCATATACACCGATATCCCGATTTTACTTCTTCAGCCTCTAGAGGGCGCAGTTCTTAACCGATTTGGCTGAAATTCCGCACATCGACTTCTCCTATGACCATTAACAAACTTGCCAAATATGGTCTGAACCGGTTCATAATCTGATATAGCTCCCATTTAAACCGATCTTCCAATTTTACTTCTTCAGCCTCTAGAGGGCGCAATTTTAGTCTGATTTGGCTGAAATTTTGCATGACCATTAACATACATGACAAATATGGTCTGAATCGGTTCATAATCTGATATAGCTTCCACTTAAACCGATCTTCCGATTTCACTTCTTGAGCCTCTAGAGGGTGCAATTCTTATCCGTTGTGGCTAAAATTTTTTACAGCGACTTCTCCTATGACCGTCTACAAATGCCAAATATGGTCTAAATCAGTCTATAATATGATTTGATTTTGGACTAACCACCCTTTGAGATCTTTTCCTGGAATACCAGTAGCAACGAATGGTTCAGGGAGTAGAGAGTCGGTAAAGGTCGAAACTAGTAAACGGTTTAACTTCATGCCATATCAACTGAAAATTCCATCCTAAATCGGTCTCGCCAGTAAGTCTTAGAGCTTTCCCTATTCATCATGCCGAAATTCCCTCCTTTTTTAGATTTACTCAAATCTCTCTATACTTCGTGCGATGTGCACCATATAGAATATATTGCAAATTGCAAATTTTGCCCATGAACATTCCACTAAGGAACAGGGGCAAACTTCTCACATATCAATGAGTGCAGTCCGATTCAAGTTTAAGCTCAATGATAAGGGACCTCCTTTTTATGGCCGAGTCCGAATGGCGTGCCGCAGTGCGACACCTCTTTGGAGAAAAGTTTTACATGGCATAGTACCTCACAAATGTTGCCCGCATTAGGAGGGGAAAACCACCGCTGAAAATTTTTTCTGATGGTTCGATTCGATGGATAATTCGAACCCAGGCGTTTAGCGTCATAGGCGACATGCTTACCTCTGCGCTACGGTGGCCTCCATATAGAATATATTAAATTATAAAAATAGTACTTCTCCAAGATATGGGAGAACAAAAGCAGTCTCGAAATTTAATTTTTTTTTAAGCTTTTGTCAAAAATGTTAACCTTGGTCTGTCTGCTGAGGAAAGTCGTCATAAGAACCTTTGAATATTTGAGCTTAAATTGAAATTTATAGTCCTACACTGCCAATAATGCATTTACGCCAGAAGTTTTGCTCTTTTCTTCAGGTCTTCTTGAATGAGAATGAGAGTGGTGATAAGACGAACCCAACAATTGATTAACAATGAGACAGCATGCAGACAGACATAGTTGATTAACATAAAATCAAGAAAAAAACGATAATAAATGAATAAATAAATATATAAAAATGATAAAAAAAAGCTACTTGCATAAAAGCCAATGCTCAATGCCCAAGACATGCTTTTTGGTGCAAAGAAATTGAGGGTAAAGGCAACGAGAATCGTCAACAACAATGACGACTACGATAAAGACGACGACAGCAATTATTTTCCTCAAATTGCAAGGAGGAGTAGTAGTAGGCAAGATGTAGAGCTTTAACTGAGAATAAGAACTAAAAGTAAGAGGAAGACGACGACGACGACGACAACAAGCAGATAAACTTCATTGTCATTCAAAGTGCGCTTAGATGAACAAGTTCAAGTGTATGAAAATACCTACAAAGCAATCATGAGCAGGCCTTGCTCTTCTTCAACGCAGCCACGCATACATATAAATGGACGCCCTTGCACTCACATCGACTGAGCTACATTAAAAGCTTCAAGGCAAAAAGTGCACACACACAGATAAATTACCGGCTTTTTGTGGGGTTTTATTGAGACAGAGTGAGAGAGAGAGAGAGAGAGTAAAAGATAAAAACCATTGAGTAGTGTTTTATTTCTATGCAGAAGAGAGCAAATGTTGGGTGATGAAAATGTGCACCACAAGTGCAAGTGCATTGGTGTATGAAACAAAGAAAAATAAACAAAATTTTTTGTAAACATTTGAGAACTGCAAGGAAAATCCCAACAAAAAGATGAGTCCAGGAGAGTAGCAACAAGACAAATTTAGAAACAGAGAGAGAGAGAGAGAGAGAGAAAGTATGAGACCAACAGCATATGCAATGACTTTAAACAGAACCCCCACATCTAGATGAGTCAAAGTCAAGAGAAAATGTGTACACATACGCCACGCCGCTGGTCTCCTCACACCATGTGTTTTCATCCAACGAGTCGACTGTGTAAAGGGGACGTGTGATATCACTTAGCAATGCCCTCATACAGCAAAACAGATTGGCTACCGTCACTATAGTGTCGGTGACTGATGTGTTGTTGTTGGGTTGTTGGTGTGACTCCATGTAGTTAGTGGATATATACATGGTGGTATAGCTCACAGACCGACTGGCTGACTGACTCACTGACTAAATGACTGAGAAGAGACAGGCAGGCAGGCAGGCAAGCAGGCTGGCTGCATAACTTTGTGTAAATAAATACAAAGTATTAAATTGTTGTGTAAAAAAGGAAAAAAAAAAATACAGACCCACACACACACACATAGAATAGAACAGCAAATAAAAACAACAACAAAAAAGAGTAAAGTGTATGAATAGCTAAGTAAGTGATTGGCGAGTGGTGCATCCATCCACAAGAACCCATAGACAGACAGTACGACAATAAGACAAAATTCATAAAAAATTCTTGTTTAAATTCAACACAACCAAAATGCTGCTAACATTACAAACCAACCTATGCGCCAATGGGTGGTGTAAGAGCGTTTGGGGAATTATGTACATCTGTATAATGTTGTCACTGGAAATTCTTGATGTTGCTATTGTTGCTGTTGTTTATTTGTAGCAACTACAGTGAACGATTATACTTTGCCTTCATTTCCCTCTCTCTCTCTCTCCCGGCCTCTTTTTGAAGCGACTTGTGGGTAATAGGCGAAAATTTTCCTCTGCGACTTTATTGTAGTGGGTGATGAGTGGATGGATGTTTGAATATGGGTGACGTCTGGTTGTTGCATAGTTTTGGGGGATGCCAACTTGACCCAGCATTGTAAATAATGACCCTTGATTGATTATTTTCTAGGTTTTGTTGTGCAAAAATGGTTTTCATTATTGAAAACAAAGAACGAAGAAAGGAATTCCAGGAATCTCTGAGTAGGGGAAATTGATTGTGGGATAAATGGATATGAATGGAAAGTTTTCATAAAAATTGAAAAAGTAAGGACTTAATGTTCAAGGGTGATGTGAATCCATAGAAACCTAAAGAAACTTTTTAGAATGACAAATTTTGCAGACTCTAAACAATAGCTATGGAAAGTTGATTGGGAACATACTTGATAGAGATATTGCAGGTCATAGCAGAACTCATTCTGCAAAATTTCAGCTAAATTGTATAATCATTGCGTCCTCTACAGGCTGAAGAAATAAAATGAGGATATCTGTTTATATGGGAGCTATAGCAGGTTATAGGCCGATTTAAAGCATATTTGGCGTAGTTAGTGGAGGTCCTAGTAGAAGTTTTCTTGTAAAATTTCAGAAAAATTGGATAAGAAAGCGATATCTAGGTGCTCAAGAAGTCAAATCTGGAGATCGGTTCATATAGGAGCTACATGAGGTTATGGTCCAATTCCGATCATAGTTACCATGCATGTTGGAAGTCATAGCAGAAATCTTTGTGTGATGTTGTAGGTTATAGCAGAAATCATTATGCAATTTTGCAGCCAAAATGGGATAACCGATCTCTAGCGGTTCAAGAAGATCCGAGATCGGTTTATAAGGAAGCTATATAAGATGATTATCCGATTCGGTCTATTCTAACACAGTTGTTGCAAGTTAAAGCAAGACAAGGTGCGCCCTCTATTGGACGAAAAATTGAGGAGATTGTCGCCCTCTAGGGGACGAAAAAGTAAATTGAGAAGATCGGCTTATATGGGAGCCATATGACACTATTGGCCGATTTGGACCATAATTGGCATCGATGTTGGAAGCCAAAACAGAAGTCATTGTGACAAATCGGGAAAGAAATTAAATTAGGAAATTGAGGTATGTGGTAGTTATATTAAGTTACAAACCAATTTGAACCATACTTGGTTTCGATGTTGGAGGTCATAGTAAAAATCATTATGCAAATTTTCAGCCAAATTGAAGAAGATTGCGTTCTCCAAAGGCTCAAGAAGTAAAATGAGAAGATCTGGAGCTATATAGGGCTATGGACAATTCCCGATCATAATTGGCATTCACTTCAAATACGGCACAGATAGTTTCATATACATGAACGAAGTACTCATAGGGCATATAACATGAAAAAAAGATTTTTGGCGAAAGTCTTTGTTTTCTTCCGTAGAGCCATAATTACCAGGTGACTGCAAACTTTTGGGGTACTTTTAAAAAGTTTTCCTATCAGTGACCTAAAATTTATTTCCTAACAGCTATCTTCAGAAAAAAAAAATTATACAAAATTTGTATTCATTTTTGAAATTCCTCTCAAGGTTATTAGAGGCTATTATTGAGTGTATATGCTATAGAGATATGACCCATATGAAGCTTCCTCTACCCACTTCTGTCATATTAGATGTCCATGTTAGATTCTGGACAATGCCTTGGCAAACAAATACGGACATTTATAAATGGGCCACATTGTGGAACAAACCATTAGCAATTTGCCAGCCAATCTCTATAGTTCCATACCCTACTTTTTGTGAAATTCAAAACAAAACAAAACCAAAAAAAAAAAGATCTTAGGAAAGTATTTCAATGTTCTTCAACAATACACACACAGATAATGATAATAGCATGCCAAGCAGACATTTAAAGCAAAAATAAAAATGGTCAGAGTGCAGAAACGACAATGAAGGAAGGAAGACATCCCAAAGAAGAAATACTGACCGGCTAAATAGTATGTGGGGAAATAAAACAGCGGCGATATATAAAAAAAATCCTAAAAAAAAGAATAAAACAACGACAGCAACAACAACAAAACAGAGCACCAGTATTGCTTGAATTTGTGTATCTATGTTTTGTCTCAAAACAACGAAAAAAAATGCACATATGAGCATGTTGAAGTGTATGAGTGTAATATGTCTCACAGCAATAACAACAACAACGACACTAAAAAATAGACGTCGTCTCTGGGCTATTAATAAAAACAACCACAACAACAACGACAAAAAAGCAAACAAAATAAAAAAAAACATTGCGCATAATATATACATACTTAGACAAGCCTTACACACGCACACATACACACACACCTGCAAGGGGCTTACTAACATTCATTCTCGCCCCATTAAGCGTAGAGATCCACAAACACATACACAGAGAGTAAATGTAGAAAAATGCAATCAGCCAAACAAAGACACAGTACTACGACTCTCCCCAAAAATGCGATGACTGGAGGGATCATCAGGGTTGAAAAGAATTAAAATGAAATAAAATAAAACAAAAAAAAATTAAATTAAATAAAATGAAATAGAACAAAATAAAAAAAAAAAACAAAAATTAATAAAAAACTAAATAAAATAAAAAAATTAGAATAAAACAAAATAAAAAATAAAATAAAACAAAATAAAAACAAATAAAAGCGTGCTAAGTTCGGCCTGGCCGAATCGTATACAGCCTTCAACATGGATCGCATTTGGCAATTTCTTAGACCGGTTTCTCTTTATAGACAAACAAAGGATAATGGGTATAAATGACTATGCTATTGGAGCTATACCATGTTATAAACTGATTGCGGCCATACTTGTTTAGGCTGTTGGAGTGGAAATCAATGTGCAAAATTTCAGCCAAATCGGATAATAATAGCGGCCTCTAGAGGTTCAAGAAGTATAATCGGGAGATCGGTTTATATAGGAGGTATATCAGGTTATGAACCGATTTTGACAATACTTGGCATAATTTTTGGATGTCAAAAGAAACTACTTTACGCAAAATTTCAGCCAAATCGGGCAGTAATTGCGCCCTATAAAGGCTCAAGAAGTCAAGATCCGAGATCGGTATATATGGGAGCTATATCAGGCAAGGGGCCGATTTAAACCATAATTTGCACGGTTGGTGGAAGCCAAAGCAAGGTACTTCAAGCAAAATTTCAGCCAAATTTGATTTTAAAAAAATTGCGCCCTCTAGCGGTGAAAGAAGTCAAGATCCGAGATCGGTTTATATGGAAGCTATAATAGGTAACGGACCGATTTAGACCATACTTAGTACAGTTGTTGGAAGTTAAAACATACCACCTCATGCAAAATTTCAGCAAATTGGGTAATAATTTCGCCTTATATTGGTTCAAAAAGTCAAGATCCGAGATCGATTGGTATGGCAGCTATATCTGATTATGAACCGATTCGAACAATACTTTGTACAGTTGATGGAAATCATGGCAAGACACTTCATGGTAAAATTTGAGCCAAATCGGATAAATATTGCGCCCCCTAGAGGTTCAAGAAGTCAAATTCCGAAATCGGTTTATATGGCAGCTATATAAGATTATTAAACGATTTTGACTATTCTCGGCACAGTTGTTGAAAGTCAACGCAAGACAGTTCATGTTGAATTTCAGCCAAATCGGATAATAATTGCGCCCCCTAGAGGATCAAGAAGTCAAAATCCGAAATCGGTTTATATGGCAACTATATCAGGTTATGTTTCGCATGTATGTTGATGGTCATTAGAGAAGTCGTTATACAAAATTTCAGCTAAATCGGTTACGAATTGAGCCCTATAGAGGCTCAAGAAGTAATATCGGAAGATCTGTTTATATGGGAGCTATAGCAGGTTATTAACCGATTTAGACTATACTCAGTATAGTTTTTGGAAGTAAAAATAAAACACTTCATGCAGAATTTCGGCCAGATCGGAAAAGAATTGCGCCCTCTAGAGGTCAAAATCCAGGATCGGTTTATATGACAGCTATATCAAAACATGGACCAATTTGGCCCATTTACAATCCCAACCCACCTACACTAATGGGAAGTATTCGTGCAAAATTACAAGCGCATAGCTTTATTCCTTCGAAAGTTAGCGTGGATTCGACAGTTAGCGTGGATTGTTTCTTAAGCCCTGGTAGAGCATAATCCTAACATAATGTGGCTGAAAATAATAGTGGGTTTTTTATTTACTTTCAAAATTTCCATTTTAAAATTTTTCCAACTTTTCATCTGCACTCACTCATCTGAATTCGCAAGAAAAGCACTGTGTTTTGATTAATGGACTCACAATGAATGTCATGCACGATGGTAACGAAGGAATGAATAAAAAAAAAAACATATGTACAACATGTTGTTATTATTATTAGCGAATGTCTATCTACCATAGCCATGTGTGTGTGTGTGTGTGACGAAAACAAAGAGGAGTAGTATGTGCGTATGGTTGTGTTTTTTGCACTCATGCAGTATGGTATGGGCATGCATGAGATCCCTTAGATCCGACACATTAGATACCCAGATACCAGATATCTCCCTGCTCCCCAACACCCACCATCGTCTGCCTCTTGGTATCAACAACAGTCAACAGCCAACACACAATAAACAACAACTCGCCCAACCAGGTCTGTGTGCAAAATAACTACAAACAGCAACAACAACAACAACAGCAATTTCTATCCAGTGCAAATGTATCCCCCCGCAATGATATCCACCCCACCACTGCCCCCAGTTTGTATGGCATAGCCATCATTGTTGGCATTAAACCATTGCCACTGCCACTGCCATCTTTGTCAGTCAACTCTTCGTCCTCGCCAACCATGACAGTCTATGGTGGCCCACCGCCTTCGCTGTTGTCCATTGTAATCGTTGTCGTCGTCATTGCTTTTTGTTGTCTTGCTTGCTAAGCCCCACTATGGCAGCAACAACTGCAACACCAGCAACAACAACAACTGGTAGTTGTTATCCACATTGCCTGCCTGACTGAGTGGCTGACTGACTGACTGACTAACTGAGGGACGACATGCAGACAATTTATGCGAAGGCACACAAATCCACTGAACGAGTCTGGAGTAGTGGTGTACCAGGCAAAACCATATCACTCGTTCACCCCCCCTCTCTCTCTCTCTCTCTTTCTCACGCTCTTCATCTCTCTGTCTCTTTAGGCTGGCCCCCTTAGGATGATGGCAGCCAAACGACCATGTAGTCGCACAGCCAAGTGTATCTATCCCACCATGCATGTAGGTTTATGGGCATACAGCAAGAAACGACCATTTGAAAAATAAGAAGAAGAAAGACAACAACAACAAAACAGCAAAAATAATAAAAAGAAAAATTAAAACAAAAACTTGTTTCTTTTCTCCAGTTTTAATGTTGACAAACATCAGCATAATAGACACACACATACACAGGCACATTGGCCATGGACATGGACTATCCTTTCCTTTGTATAGCCAGCCACATTATAAAAGGTTTTCTGAAGCTGAAGGCAGCAGGGCAAGGGGACCTAAACTATTCAGGTGAATTATCAAAGGATTTTGGCAAAAAAGAATCTTCAAACATATTTGCGCGTAGGGGCGAAATAAAAGGATAGCATCAATGGAAATATGTTGGAAGGATTTATGGTGGTCAGGTTATTAGAAACTGAAGAGAAAAACTTAAAGTTAAAAAAAAACACATTTTGCCACAAAAAAAAAGTTTTTGAAACTGCTGCCCGCATCTTGGTCTATAATTGGTGTAGGGCGTGTTTAGGTTAGCAGGAAATTTTGCATGTAGTTTTCTGTTATAACTTCCAACAACTATGCCAAGCAAGGTCCAAATCGGTCGGATATAGCTCCCATATAAACCGATCTCCCGATTTGACTTCTTGAGCCCTTACAAGACTCCAGTCTAAAGTGGAGGATCCCAAGTGATTAACTAGCAGATCTTGATGCAAGATAAGAACCCTGGAAGGGGGCTTCTTATGAGCCGCTGGCGTAGTGGGAACAGCTGGAAGCTGCAATTGGCCACATCAGGAAGTTTTGATACCCTTACGAAGCAACCACGGAGGACGCAAAGCTCAAATTAGTGTAGGAGAGGGACATTCTCCAGTTCATAAATGCGACTTATTTAAAAAATGTGGCCTAGAAATTCGCAATGGAACGTAAGCTGAATGTCGTAGGAAATGGTAGGCCTTTCACAAGAAAGAAAAAGACGACAAAATCTTCCTTTGGCAAGCCTTGACCAAAAGCCAAGCTGGCTTCTTAAAGATTGTTGGTACAAGGGTCGGCGAAGACTTAAGGCTATGGGAGAGTAGATAGAAGTCTAAAACAGGTCAGGCTATGGCGGTATAATTGAGGTTCTCAAATAGGAAACCAAAGATGGCAAGCACTCTAATTGTTAAGTTGGTACCTAGCTCGCATTACCAGTGCAGGGGGCCAACAGAGGCGTAGGTCTATAGCTACTGTCATCACAAGGCACATAATTTTTGCATAGGTAAGTCCGATTTCAGGATTTCACTATAATTTTTTTTACCTGGTGGTCACAGCGATGCAGAGGTTAGTATGTCCGCCTATGACGCCGAAATCCTGCGTTCAATACCTGGCGTGAACATCAGAACAATTTTTTAACGGTGGTTATCCCTTTACTAATGCTGGCTATAATTGTGAGGTATCCTCCCATGTTAAAGCTTCTCTACCAAGTGGTGTCGCTATGCGGCACGCCGTTCGGACTCGGCATAAAAATGGAAGTCCATTATCGTTGAGCTTAACATCAGAAAAAATTTCCAGCGATGTTTATCCCCTTACTAATGCTGGCTACATTTGTGAGATATCCTGCCATACTAAAACTTCTCTACCAAATGGTGTTGCTATGGGGCACGCAGTTCGTGCTAGGCATAAAAGTGAAGGTCCCCTTATTAAAACTTCTCTACCAAATGGTGTCGGTACGCCGTTCGGAATCGGCATAAAAATGGAGGCCCCTTTTCATTGAGCTTTAACTTCAATCAGACTACATTAATTGTTATGAGAGAAGTATCCGCCTTTCTGTAATGAAATGTTCATGGGAAATTTAGTACTATTGGGTTGCCCAAAAAGTAATTGCGGATTTTTCATATAGTCGGCGTTGACAAATTTTTAGCTTGCTTTAGAAAAAAAGTGTAAAAAAGTATATTTTATTAAAGTTCATTCTAAGTTTTATTAAAAATGCATTTACTTTCTTTTAAAAAATCCGCAATTACTTTTTGGGCAACCCAATATTAGTATAATTTCACCTAATCTACGACGTATGAAGTCAAGTGCGAGACAAAGTCACCATCGACATAGTCATGGCTTAACAGAACTCTGGTGTTGCCATACAGCATTTCATGTGCACAAATGGTTCGAAACTAGGGTAGAGATATTCCCCTCATTGATATGAGATAAGTATCCCATCCCAATGTTCGGGAAATATTCGTGGGAAAATTTGTATTTATATGGACAAATTGCTTTCAAATTTTTTACTTTCGTTAATTATTTCGTTTTTTTTTTCAAATGAAGATTCCAGTTTTTAATCATTCACCAAAATGACAATGTAAAAATTCTCCTCTCACCCAGTTGAAATGGTCATGTGATTCGGGTCATTGCTAATACAAAAAATGTGTATTAAAAAATAAAACAATGACTAAAGTCATAACAAGAAAAAATTGTTTAAATTGTTTTTTGTTTGCAGGTACAATAAACCAGCTTCTAAAAAAAAACATTTAAAAACTCTGTGCATTATTGTAAGTACCGAAAACGAAAAAAAAAAACAAAATCCAGTTTATTTTGTGGCACCTAAACCAATAAAATCAAGTCGAGTAGCCGTATGTAAATGGCTGTGTTAAGACAATTGTTTTAAAAGTTTACTAAATTTAGAAGTTAGGAAATTTTGTTTTATAAGTTCATCAACCAACGCAAAAGATGTGTGTGTGTGTGTGCTAGGAATTTCATCAAAATATGACAAGCAATCGAGGCAGGCGTTAAGGGGCTAAGGAACTGTATAACAGTTTAAGCTCAATGATATGAGAGACCTAAAGATGAGACCTAATGGCGAGTCGACACCACTTAGCAGGGATGGAAAGTACAAATTATAAAATGGTACTAAAAAGATAATTTTTGTACCGAGAAAGTACTTTTTGCATAAAATTTTCAAGAATATTGGAGTGCAGGTATACAAAATACATCTCTGGAAAATCTTTGTCCTACAGATTACAGATTTCACAATGTGTGATGGAAATTTAAGTAAAGAAAATCGGTTTTGGTTCTCAGACCAAACTTTTTTAGTTTCATTTCTATATAACCCTAAACAAAAACAAAGACGGCCACTGTTCCGCAGAGGTAAGCATATTTGTGAGCTATCTAACCAAGTATCTCTACGAAGTGGTGTCACTATGCGACTCGCCATACGAACTCGGCACATCGTTGAGCTAAAGCTTTAATCAGACAGCAGTAAATGGAAGACAAAGACGAAGGGTTTGCAATATATCCAAGATAGACATATATCTAAGATAATTGGATAAATTTGTGATTGCGCAATGACACAAATCAGATATTCAAATTTCCAGTCAAGTAACTAGGGGAATGCCCCACGCTTCCTTCCAGACAAACGAACACGATCTATGAAAATTTCAAGAAAATCGGTTTAGCCGAGTATCATATAGCCATAATGGGTCTAATGGCGATTTTGAGGGGTGGCGTGACCCCCTATACTTCGATCTGATTTTGTTTGCCAGATTCGAAATATATTCCCGAATACCTTGTATTTGAGCCCCATATTGAAATGAACGTCCAATATGTCTGTTTGGGAGAGTTTGGGGTTGGGGCGGCCCCATGAATAGACTCAAATTTTAGTACCATATTCGTATTCTACTCTCCAATACCTTTCATTTGATACCCGATATATTGTCTCGATCGATCCACTTTTGATTTTCGGTTGTGTTCCCGGACCGTTCCCCTTCCGATACCCAAAAATTATATAACCTATGTTTCCTTCCATACCAACCTACACAATCTGTGAAAATTTTAAGGTAATCGGTTCAGCAGTTTTTTAAGTCTATACGGAACAAACAAACAAACCGACAAACAAACAAACACAAATTGAATTTTATATATAAGATTCGGAGACCAAGTATCAGGGGTCCGAGTCTCTGCCAAAACTTTCTAGAGGCTCATCAAGTCAAATAAGGCGACTTATCATGCATAAGTCGGCATCCGTTTATAAATATGAACTATGATATGCCCCCTTACAATCTCCAAGCGATTTGCATAACGCAAATTCGACAGTTGTATGGACTTGATTCGATAGGCTAACAATTGAATTGACTCCTATTTTATAGTGGCAAATTTCGATAAGTGAGACATTCTCGCCTCTTTAGACAAAAAAAGTTGGAAAACATATAAATTGTTTGAAAAATTCTTGTGCTTGAAAAGGTACTAAATCCGTCGCGGGGGTGCTACGGTACTCCTCGGATGGAAAAAGTACTAAAGTACTGAATTTTCCATCCCTGCCACTTAGTAGAGAAGTTTTACACAGTTGTATACCTGACAAATGTCACCAGCCTTAGTGCAAGAATAACCACCGTGAAAAATTTCAGATTTTATCGTCAGGTTCTGAACCCAGACGTTCAGCGTCATAAGTGAACATGTTAGTCTATCAGTGGGTGCTGTTTTCAACTTCAATATTGGTATAACCAACAACTGTTTCTCTATCTCCCCCCTCTCTCTCCCTCTCTTTATTTGTCTCTTTTTCTAATTTATAATGGGACACATTGAAAAAATACCCCAGATAAGATTGATGTTACCTTCCTTGCTATACCTCCCTTCCTTCCACTCCCCTTACTACAACTTATGTATGGCTCTCTTGTCTACATTGTAGCTTGGTTACAATTAAATGAATTTATTTACAATTACTTGAGTGCTACTTTGTTTCATGTTATCTATCTACCATGTCCGCCGAGACATGGCGTGCAAGCGAAATGCGTTTTAGAAGCTTTTTCACGCTTACGCCTCAAACAAACTGGGTAAAGAATGACCAATGGTCGCCAGTTGCATGGTTGATGGTTGAGGGTTTGTTTGATTGTCATGTAGGAAAAGAAAAGAAAATAAAAAAACAACGTTCCATTAAGGGTCCGTTAGTCTGTTAGCACAATATGGGCGTATTATCGCAACGTATGTACGTTCCATTGTATACAGACGGCGAGTCAATGGCGAGTGTTTATGTATTTTGCATTCACTTGAATGAGTCTCATTTGATTTTGTAGTTTGAAATTATTACATTGTTGTTGTAATACCCACTTGTATACAAGTGTTTGTTGTGCTTTTCTGTGTTTCGAATGCCTTGGCTGATAGTGCTTTGCTGCTGCTGCTGTTGTTGTTGTTATTTTTATTGTTGGCCTTTTAATATTTTATTGAATCAAATTATACTAATAAAACAAAATTGTGCAGCAGCACCACCAGTGCATGGAAAGGGGAGGGGAGGGAAGCAAGCAGACTTGCCATTACACCGGCAACGAATGCTTTAACGATTCACATGCAAAACCAACGAGTCCCCGATTAGTTGTACGAACAAAAGTGCATTGAACCATTTTGTATATGGCAACGCGAAACAAATGAACGGCCAAAATAAATGAATGAAATCAGAATTCAATTGAATTTGCAGGCATTAAATTAGAAAGATTAACCGTAAGAGAGCGAGAGAAAGAGTGTGAGAGAGAGAGAGGGAGAGCTAAATCCACAAATCATGCACATGATTGTTTTGTCACCGGGGGACATTGACCACTAGGTGTAAATGCAGATATGGTAACCCACTCTCCCACTCTCCCCCTCTCTCCGCTCTTTCTCTTACCTCTTATCAATTGTAATTTAATCAATTTTACAAAGCGCACACTATTTATTACATTGTTAGACGAGGGTGACCCAATGCATTGGAATTAAATCAGAAACAAAAAACTTTAAATAAATTAAACAAATTCCTGGTTTGTTTATTAGCCAAAGTAATTGGTCATAAAAGCTTTCTGGTTACAAATTTAATTGCATTTTAAGTTCTTTGTAGCTATGGGGACAAAAAAAAAACGATAAATGATATAAAAATATGAAAATAATGGAAAAAAAGCAAATACAGTGATGCAGTGAACGGGGTACAGACACTGTAGGCCAACGTGGCGCAGAGGTAAGCATGTCCTCCTATAAAGCTAAATACTCCGGTTCAAATTCCGGCAAGAATATCAAGAAAAAATTTTCAGCTGTGGTTATTTTCTACCAATGCAGGCGACATTTGTGAGGCATTAAGCATTTAAGTCTCATCCTAAGATGACGATTACGATGAAACATGTAAAAGCGTGCACGTCCGGTTGGGCCAAATAGCATAGCGTTTGTTAAGTTCTTTGAAAAGTTTCTCTTTGTAGGCAGAAACTAAGTAAGGAAAAATCTAATTACTATAGGAATAGATGTTAGAGGTCAAAACCGAAACCATCATTTAAGACAAATCGAATAAGAATTGCACCCTTTAGAGACTCTTATGATCAGTGTTGCCGTTTTTGGTAGGTTCCTACCAAAATTGGTAGGTTTTAAATCCCTTGCTAAGTTGGTAGGCTGACCTCAATTTTTGGTAGGTTTCTTCAACATATTAATATCAAATTAATTACCGGAAAAATCGTCGAGGATGATTAAAAATAAAAATAAATTCACTTCGTGTCGCTTCTGTATATTCGTTAAGAGTGCAGTGTTAATCAAAAGAAAGCGAGGGGCCAGGGGGTTATAAAGGGTCTCATAGCTTCAAATGTCTAGAAAAAGGGCGTAAGTTCTGATATTGACCGTAACTGCTGGTACGAGTGTTAAGGGATAGCTTCCAAACCTCTTAAGTTCTGTATGAAAAATTCGCCTTTTGTGCGTTTTTATCAAAATTTTACTGAAATCGTGGCAAAAATACCACTTTATGAACTCAAGATTTCTTAACGGGCCTATATTTTGATAAAGGGAGCTTTATCAAATTATAGGCCATTTTTGAAGTTAAGGCTGTAGAACGATTTCAACCAATATAGAGACGGACATGTCCAGATCCTATATAAATAACGACGATCTAGTACTTTGTAGCCTTGACAATTAAAATCGTACTAAGTTCGGCCGGGCCGCATCCATGGATAACGGTAAAAATTACCATTATTAACTGAGTTTACATTTGAATTATTTTGGTCTTCAGAAGTCAAATCGGGATATCGGTACTTAGGGGCCGTTATCACCTTATTGGCTGATTCGGATAAAACTTGGCACTAATGTTGTTAGATAGGATTTTGGGCCAAATTTCAGCCAAATCAGGTGAAAATTTAGGCTTCCAAAAATTTTGCCCTTCAATTAAATTTGGCTGGTTCCCAAGAATCAGCCCGGCCGAACTTAGCATGCATTTGCTTGTTTTATTAAATTTATTTTTCAAGTTACACAAACAACACAAATTATGATCGTACGTCAACGATTATACTAGAAAAAGTCAAATTTTTCAATAAAAATGTCAGATTGGACCTGGCAAAACTTGCTGTGGCCTAGGCCAGAAACTTAGAAAGCAGCCCTCGTGCAATAATCTTGGAATAGGCAGTGATTGGAGGCCACCATAGTACAGAGGTTATCATGTCTGCCCCAAAAGCTGAACGCCTGGGTTCAAATCCCGGTGAGAACATCAGAAAAATTTTTCAGCAGTGGTTATGCCCTCCTAGTGTTAGCAAAATTTGTGAGACTAAATCTTGAATCAGACAATAGACATTTTAATGAGAGAGGTATCCTTGATTATCCTTTGTGGAATGTTCATGGTCAAAATTGCAATTTGGAGCGATTTTATCTTCGTGATATCACCATAAACAAAACAAAACAAAATAAAACAGTTTTGACTTCATATTCAAGCGTAAGACACTTCTAATCCTTCGGACGAAAATGTTCACAAGTAAATTAAATTCTGTTTTTGCCAAATTAATTTTTTCAAGTCACAGTAAACAACACCAAAGAACTTCGATTATGATAGAAAATATCAAACTTTCCAATGGAAATGTCAGCTTGCACCTGGCAACACTAAATTTTGCTAGGCTGGAAACTTATATAGAAACCCTCGTACTTCTTGTACAAAATCCATATATCAAAAAAAAAAACCTTAGGCAAAAGTGGGAATAATTCGCTCATATCAATGAAAGGTTTCCGATTCAAGTTATAGCTCCATAATAAGGAAGGCGCTTTTTATAGCTTACTCCGAATGGCGTGCAGATGAGGCATGCCTACTTGAAAAGAAGTTTCGCATGATCAAAAGCCTGAAATTAGTCGCCAGCATTAGTGAGGGGACAAAAACCTCTAACAAACTAACTGATTATCTCTCCAGAATTCAAGCCTAGACCTATATGCTAACATTGTAATTAAAAAAAGAATTTTGTTGTACAGTGTTATTTATTAGAATATTTTAGTACAATCAATTCTTGCGAATTTTTTCAGATTTTAAAATTTATCACAGCCCTTCTCATTCTACAGCATAGTTTTTTTTTTCATTTTACTACGAAAAACATCATGGAACCTTTTTTTCGTATGAGATAATTTCTTCTATATATAAGTCCTTGCCTGGAATTTTAAATCTATCTTATATATGATATATACACTCTAGCTATGAATTATTACCGTCATCACTCATTGAAGAATAATATAAAAAAAATTCTCCGCCCTGCCCAAAGCAAAATTTTCCGAGTAATACTTGTGCCAAAGAAAAGACACTGACACAAATATCTACGCCAAACATGCGTCAGGGAGAAAAGAACAACAACAATAACAGCAGCAGCAGCCATGGCAGACTAAATAAGATAGACCAGCAAACAGCCTCATTACCCCATCGACACTACTAACAAACGAATATATTCAGCCAGTCACCAAACAACAACAACAACATGAACAACAACACCCACCAAAGTCTTGGTTGTCGTCTGATGTACGTACGGCAAACGACAGCAATCAACGTTGAACTACTTTAGTAATTCTATTCTCTTTTTTGAGTGGCGTGGGGTGCATGTGTTTGTTAGTTAGTCAGTTTGTGTGAGAGTTGTAGGGAACCCTGACCCCAATACGTTTTGTGTTGTCGTTGTCGTTGTCTCCTCTCCCATGTTGATTTTTGGCTGGTGCTGCTGCTACGCTAGGTGTTTGTTCTGATTCTGTTTGCGCTAAATTTTCATTTCGATAAACGTCAACGACTTATTAGCGTCAGCATTATACTCGCTTTAAATAGTTTTCACCTATGCAACAACAAATGCCAAGTGTAAGAGAGAGAGAGAGAGAGAGAGGCAGAGAGCGAGAGTTTGCACTAATGAAAGCCATCAGCCATCATAATGTAAGGTAATGACAACACAATAGCACATGTTAGTGTAATACTTGTAGTTGGGGGCAGACAGACAGACAGACTTATAGAACGATAGCAACTAGACACCCGATTGCATTGTGATGGGCTGTGAATGATGGTTACGATCGATTTACTTGTCTGGTCTCTCAGACTGGCAGCAGAATGACGGCACTGCTGCTACTAGCTGCCGCAGCCATAGTAGAGGCCATAGTTTGGGGACTTTTGTTTATCATTAGATAAGAATTGTATGGGTATTTCAAGAACTAGTAATAGGGTGTACTGAAATATGAAAGCTTAAACACACATTTTTTTATAAATGTTTTTTGTTAAAACTTAGATCAGCTTATATGGGAGCTATAACATGTGAAAGAACGATTTAAATCATTCTTACCATGGACTTTGAAAGTCATCACAGAACATTAGGTGTGTTCTGCCCAAACGAATAACAATTGACGCTTCTAGGGCTCAAGATGTCAAATCGGGAGTTTGGTTTATATGAAAGCTATATCAGGATAAATAAATAAATCAGGAGGCCACCATAGCGCAGAGGTTAGCATGTCCGCCTATGATGCTGAATGCCTGGGTTCGAATCCTGGCGAGATCATCATTAAAATTTTCAGCGACGGTTATGCCTTCCCAATGCTGGCGATATTTGGGAAGTACTGTACTATATTTAGATATAGGTGCCATATAGACCGATCTCTCGATTTAAGGTCTTGAGCCCATAAGAGGCGTATTTATAATCCGATTTCTCTGAAATTTGACATGGTGATCCATGTTAGGCTTTTCGACATCCGTGTCATATATGTTTCAGGACGGTCTAAATTTTGAATATAGCAGCCATATATACCGATCTCCTTTAAGATCTTGGGCCCATAAAAGGGCATTTATTACCCGATTTCGCTGAAATTTGACACAGTGAGGTGTGTTAGGCTCTTCGATATCCGTATTCGCCTTGAGCGCATTTTTTATCCGATTTCGCTGAAATTTGGCATAGTGATCTATGTTAGTCTTTCCGACCATGCCATATATTGTTTAGATCGATCTACATGTGGAAAAAGAAGACCAATATTCTGTTTTACAAACTTGAACAGTGGATTGTATTTATTAGACCATTACAAACTTGAACAGTGGGTTGTATTTATTAGACCATTCGACGTCCGTGCGGAGTTTTGTCCACGTCGGACTTCGTGAGCTCTTAGAAGACCCAATTTTCAAGTATGATCTGAATCGCCAAGTATGATCTGAATCGGTATATAAACAGATATAGCCCCATATAAACATATCCACCGATTTGACATATTGAGCCTTTAGAGGCCTAAATTTTTTTTCCGATTTGGCTAATATTTGGAACAAAGACTTATTCCAAAATACACAACAAGTATGACCCAAATCGGTTTATAAACAGATATATTTGGATATAAACCGGTCCCCGGATTTGACTTCTTCGGCTTACTTACTTATGAAAAAAGACGAAGAAGATTTTACCACAAAGAAATAGGACAAAGAAAAGTGCCCTTAGTTGTATACAGATAATTAAATAAATTATCCGCAATGTCACTAAAAATTCATGGAAACGTCTTTTCCTCTACATTGTTTAAAAATTAAATTAAAAAAATTACGCTCCAACAAATTAAAAATATATTTTACGCTTGATGATTATCTTGGCAAAAATTTCTTTGAATCATTTATTGGCCACATGACAACAGTGACATTTTTAGACAGCAAAGCATGTTTCTCAAAAAAGAAACAAAATAACGAGCGAAACATTCACTCATGCAATTTAGACATGCATCTTAATGAATCAATTTAAACAAAAGAAAAATATGGGGAAGTTGTCAACATAAGACACGCATGAGGAATTACACATGAATGTTTTTTATGAAAAACAAAAAAATTAAAATAAAAACAATTTAAAAAAATAAAAAAATTGTAGAAAAAAATAATAAATAATAAATAAAAAAATTTAACAAAAAGTGGTAAAATGTAAAAACAAATATTAAAAAAATGTTCATTTCGTTTTTTTAGGAAATATCGTTACAGCATATGAAAAAAATTATATAAAACAGCTGTAAAAAATTAAAAAAAAAAATTAAAAACTTTTAAAATTAAATAGTTCACAAAATTTAAAAAAAAAATGTATTTAAAGTATACAGATTTCGTTCTTTAGGGAAATAAGGTTACAACCGTGTTGCAAAGTTAAACAAAATCCGAGGACATCGGAAAAATTACAGCAGTGGTTATCCTTTCTTTAGTAAGTGGTATCGCTCAGCGATATCGTCCAAAGAACACATTCTATGGTGGAGAGTACATATGTAAGTACATATATAAGGTTCGACGGCTGGAGGTATGGCGTTCTTACTATTGTTTAACTTTTCAAATTCACATTTTGTTGTATTAAAATAAATTAAATTTATATATTTTCAATTTTTTTTTAATTTCTATCTTATTTTTTAATTTTTTTCTTTGTACTTTTTATTAATTTCATAGGTATTTCTTGTATTGTGTTAAAATTTTTTTTATTCCCCATTATTTTTTCTATAGCTCTGCTTAGAAAATCATAATTTCAAATCCTTAAAAATCCCATTGTCACCAGCAAATCTCATTATCGAATGACAACTCTAATTTTGCGTCTATTCAATCACTCTTAATTACTATTGGGTGTTTTGGTGAGTGTTTGTATGTGTGCGTTTATGGCTGCGTATGTGCATATCAACAAGGTTGGTGTGTGCGTTTATGTCGTTTGCAGTGTGCGGTTCATTCGTTTTAGAAATATTTACCCCCCACTTAGTCACCAAGCCTAGACGCAACTAACAATAAACGAAAAACAACAACAACAACAACAAAAAGTAAACAAAGAGCAAAAAATATAAGAAAAAAGAATAACCACCCTGACCCACCACAATACGTTTTTTATTTTAGCAAAATTAGTTCGATTTTGTTGTTGCTTCATGGTTTTTTTCCATACATACGGTCATAGATTTCTTTCTGCAGCATTTGTTGTTGTTGTTGTGTTTACTATTGAAATGTTCTAATACAGTAGTAGCAGGTGGGGGAACAAACAGCAAGAAAAAAAGGGGGGAGCAGTACATAGAAGAGACATTAGTCCGTCTGGTTGTTATGACTTGCTGTGTGCTAGCAGCATACGAGTACGTACACACATGCATAGTAGGTGTTTGCTGGTGCGTACACCATGCCGTTGTGGCCTGTGTGCGTAGCTGTTAGAGAATGTTTTTATGGGGGGTTTTCACTGGCTGTTGGTATTTTTTGATTTTTTCTAGTTGTTGCTAAATCAATATTAATAATATTGTAGTCAGTCAGCGCCATCCACTATGCTTTCATTTCACAATTATAGTACTTACGTACACACAAACAATTGCACACACTGCAGACTATATACATATGAATGTAGTTGTAGCTACATTGGCACGCATTTTGCGTTAGATTTTGTTGGTTTTTAGTTGAGAGTGATAACGAACATATGTATGTAGAAAAAGTCCAGTATTGCCACAAGTGAAAATTTGTTCACTAGCTACAGTGTTTGAAATAAATAAAATTATAAACTGCTGAAATCCTTCTTGATCTTGAGCAGCTAGCGGGCGCAATTATTATCAGATTTGGCTCAAATTTTGCAGGCAGTGTTTTTTATTTGTTTTTAATTCATATATTTCCGAAAAATGTTGTATAAGTTGGATTTGAATATGGGAAGTAAAGGATTGCCAATTTTACCTAACCTAACCAATATTGATGTAGGTCATTGGGAATAGGAAATGGGCCAAATGGGTTCAGATTTGGCCATAGCTCTTTTATAAAGTGGTACTTCGATTTGACTTCTTGAGCCTCAAGAGGGCCCAATTCTAACTCGATTTGTGTAAATGACTTTTGCACGATGACTTACCCAATGATCTCTAATATCTGTGTCAAGTATGATTGGAATATGTTTATAACCTGATATGGTTCCCATATTAACCGATCTTTCGATAATACTTTTTGAGGCCCTAGAGGAAGCAATTGTTATCCGATTTAGCTATTGTAAAAATTTGCACACCGATTTCTCTTGTGACCTCCAATATACGCGCAAAGTATGATTGGAATTGGTTCTCAACCTGCTATAGCGACGATCTCACTATCACAGTTCGTAAGCCTAAAAAAAAACGATCTCACGATCATTCTTTACTTCTTGGACCATCCATGCCGAGTTTGATCCGAATCGGTCTATAAACAAATGTAGCCCCCATATGAACCGATTCCTGGATTTGACTACTTGAGCCCTTAGAAGCCCCAATTGTCATCGGATTAGGCTGAAATCCGGAACAAAGTCTTGACTGACGACTTGCAACATCCATGCCAAGTATGATTCGAATAGGTCTATAAACAGATATAGCCCCCATATAAACCGATCCCCGGATTTGACTTCTTAAGCCCTTACAAGCCTCAATTTTCCACCGATTTGGCTGAAATTTAGCCCAAAACCCTTTTTTACGACTTACAACTTCACAGCCAAGTTTAATACAATCGGTCAATCCATGGTGGTGTGTACACAAGATTCGGCGCGACCGAACTTAGCGCAATTTTACTTCTTTTTATTTTCGATTATTTTGTTTTTATCAACCCTATTTTTTACACAAAATTTTGCTTAAATAGATTTCGACACAATTTTAATTTATTTATTTTTACTCAATTTTATTTAAAATATTAATTTTTTAATTATATTTTTTTTAAGACTATTTTGTAATATTTGATGTTAGAATATTTAACATGATTAATAAATTATTTTAATTAATGTTTTTTATTTATTTAACTGTTTTTCTATGAAACAGATTCCCATTAAATGTGTATCCTACACAACAATATTGAAAAATACTCAAGGTGGCAACTCTGCATTGAATGCTCTTCTTAAGTTGTATACCTGCACAACTAACCATGGTGAATTTACGAAATTTCACCCCCACCACCAGCAGTCATGATTTGCTTTCTAGTTCATGGACATATGTACATATGAAGTCTAGCCGAGAAGTATAAAACGTTGCAGAGAAAAGGGTATCTAGCACCCCTTACCCCCTTCTCATCTTCGGTTTGCCAAAAACTGAACACCCCACCCCCCCAACATTAAAACCACCACAGCGCGGGGGACAAGCAAACAGTTTTTATAGGATTTTTGTTTTTTTTTTTTCTTGTTTGTTGGTTTTATTTTCTTTTATAAAGACGACAACAATGACTACAATGACATTAAGTGAGTCATGCGACGACTACAGCAAGCCACCTCAGCCACTCTTAACATCATCACACTCTATGCGCCCAGACATAGAGTCGTCTAGAATACTAGGCACTAAAAGCAACAACAACAACACCATCAGTAGTAGATACAGCACCAACAACAACATCAATGAAATAGTATTGCCTTAATGAAATGAACCATAAATAGTGGAATGTTCACTGATATCATATAAAAAATGCTATAATTATAATTATTGTTACTATTACGTTGCGTTACGTTTATACATTTGCATTGCAATTATATGGCCATCAACAACAAAAGCCTCTGACTCAGAGAGCTCTACAGATTTACGGTTTCTCTCAGTGGTCATTAACTTTGCGCTTAGGTTTTGTTTTTGTTTTTTTTTCTTAGCTGCCTAGCCTTGCCACCTACACGAAGTAATGCAAAATCCCAAAACGCGAAAAAACCAATTTCTTGCTATGATTGACAGCTGTCAGTTTTCTGTGAAAAATGTTCTAGATTTATTATTGTTCACCGTAGAGTTTATTACATACAAGCTGCGACGCAAACACACCTATAGATACATATATGTATTATATCTGTATATGTATGTATGTATATTATTGGAATGGTTTTTTGAATTAACACAATTCGTTTAAGGTGTGAATTGAAAAGATAGAAGGAGAATATTCAAAATGGGGTTAAAACATTACTGGTGCTGCGTCATTTGTGTGCCATTTTGTGTTGGCCAAGAATGAGAATGATGAGATATTGAAAATGTTGAGTAGGAGAACATTAGTTGATGATTGATTGATTATGTCTGAAATAGGGTGGGTAATACATCGAAAACAAAGTCTGATATAGAGACACCCTTTTTGCTAAGAGATTTTTGCCAACTTTTTTGGGAGTTATAGCAAAAGTGAGAGTGTTTCCATTGGGGTAGAATTACAGTAAAGTAAAGTCAAAAATAAGGAAAAAACGCTTAAAGTTAGGAAGGGAGGAAAACTGAATTTGAAATGTTAACTTATATCAAATTATGAACAGATTTCGAGCATAGTTTGTATATTCAAAATCATAGCGGAACTCTATATGCAAAATTGAGGGCAAAACAGAAAAAAAAAACGCTCTCTAGGAGCTCAAGAATTCAAACGGTTTGGCTGACATTTTGCATGTAGTGTTTTGTTATGACTTCCAACAACTATGCCAAGTACGGTCCAAATCGGACTATAACCTGATATAGCTTCCTTATAAACTGATCTCCCGATTTGACTTCTTGAGCCACTAGAAGCCGCAATTTTTGTCCGATTTCGTAGAAATTTTGCACGTAGTATACTGTTTTGACTTCCAATTTTTGTGCCAAGTGCGGTCCACATCGGTCTATAACCTGATATAGCTCCCATATAAACCGATCTCCCAATTTGACTTCTTGAGCCCTTACAAGCCGCAAATTATGTCCGATTTGGCTGAAATTTGGCATGTAGTGTTTTGTAATGGCTTTCAACTACTGTGACAAGTACGATCCAAATCGGTCTATAACCTGATATAGCTCCCTTGTAAGCCGGTCTCTCGACGATCGTTGTTCTGTTCCTAGAAACTTTAATTTTTCTGGTTTTGCAGAAGTTTGGTCACATTGGTCACACTTAACTCCCCAAACACTTGAACAGGAATTTGGATGACAGATTCTTACTCTACTCGCAAGTTCTATTCATTCGAGTCGCACTAGACTGGACTAGACTGGACTGGAGTTGAAAAATCGTAATTTGAATGGCAGATTTTAAATCTTTTCAAAAATTCCATTCATATGAGCCCTTATAGTTGATCTGGGTTTAATTTAAATAGCCGCTAGAGGGGCTACCAAAGACACTCGTTCCCATTTTTGAATGACAGATTTTCACTGTACTCCCAAATTACTTTCATATAAGCCCCATATTGCCATGATCGGGTATATATATATGCGTTAAGGGGGTTTTGGGTGGGGCGATTGATTTGGGCCGCACCTAGACACTTGCATTTAATTTGCTACGATAGATTCATATTTGATTTGCAAATATCTTTCATTTGAGTGACATATATTCATCATAGTTGAATATGTCGGTTTTTAAAGGGTGGCTGGTCACCGGCACACTTAACCGTCAAACACTTGGCCCAAAATTTGGATAGCAGATTTTTACTCCACTCGAAACTTCATTAATTTCAGACCCATATTGTCAAGATCGATTCAAATGTCCACTTGGACAGTGTTTCTGGGGGTTGACATGACGTTCAAGACTCATGGCAGATTTTTACTCTACTCCCAAACATCGTTCATATGAGCCTTACATTGTCATGATCGGTCTATATATATATTCGTTAAGGGGGTTTTGGGTGGGACGCTCCCCCTTACTAACAAACCAATTTTTTTTGCCAAAGTTAGGTTAGGTTGGGTTAGGTTGAAAAGAGTTGATAAATTGCCAGAGTTAGTGTATTTAGATTATCAAAAGTCTTCAAACAAAATTTCGCTTAAATCGGTGCAACCATCTACGAGATGTAGCCTATTTTGCAAATTAGCGTATGGAAAGGTATTTGAAATCTTCAAAAATATCGCAACAGCCGTTTATTTTGTATGTTCGTATTAATTTCTTTTCTTTTTTCTTACACCGATCCATCTATTTTGCTTAATTTAATCTCAAAGAACTATTTCAAGGTCTCTCCTGCTCTCTCTCGCAATCTCTTTTCTTTTCAAAATTTCTAAAATTTCCAATTCTCTTGGTCTTGGGCCAGATAATTAAAGTGTCATATACACTCAAGCTAATCAAATCTAGTTGTTCTACAAATTTATAAATATTCCCTACATGCATGATATGTATGTATGAATGGCATAGACGCATCATTGAAACCTATTTACACACATTCAATGCTAGCGATAGTAGCAATGTGTCACTTGTCTAAAAGTGAGTTTGCCAGTTGTTTATTGTTTATTTATAATTTCTGAATATGAACCTCTACCTCAGTCAGTCAGTCAGTTAGTCAGCTACAATAGCCACAGTCTCCCTAACAGAATGCATGTTGATATGTGTGTATGTATGTATGTGTGCATGATGAAATGTTGGGATTTCATTGTGGCGATGTGTCTACGTTTTCAATTTCATTTTTATTGTGTTAATGGGTCTCTGACCTGATTTGATAAATAAGAATAAAAATACAAAAAAAAACAACAACAATATATAAAATAAAATATTTTTGTGGCTGCTACTGCTGCCGCCGTCATTCTCGCTGCTCGCCAACCGGCGGTTCTTAGTTATTTAGTTCATAAACACATGAGTAGCTACAAACACAGCCGTGTGGTTTATTGCTCTGTGGGGAATTTACTCAACCCCACTCTCTCTCTCTCTCTCCTTCTCGCTCATAACTGAGAGCCTCATCATATCACTTTCCCATATCATCGTTAATTTTCGTCAAAGTGTTGTCATTGTTGTCGATTGTCTTTTTTTTTTTTTTTTGAAAGGGATGGTGGGGGGTTAGCTGCAGGAAAAAGCTCAACTTCAATTGAAAGTTGCAATCAAAAAGAATTAGTCTAATGTAGACTGGCCCGTTGTGTTCTGTTCGTTTGTATGTACACTTGCATTGGTATTTGAGTTCTTTGTTCGCTGTGTACTTGTTATGCACATACAAGTGAGTTGTAAGTGAGTGTGTTGTGCAGTGCACTGTCACATGAGGGATGATGGCACCTCAGTGACTATGGCCAAAAAAACACACATTTTTAAGAGCTTATAATTGGTTTAAATTGATCATAAATTGTTATAGAAATACAACATTGTTTCATTATTAATGACGGCAGGTCGCCTGAGGAAAGAGTAGAGGGGAGTGTAAAGAGTTTTGTGGTGTTAGAGTAGAGCGGGGGAATAAAAGGGAATTTGAAATATTTTTTATAGTCCATACATAAATTGTAATGAATGTAAAACATGTCAGGGTTGTTAAAACGTTTTTTCTTTCTTTCCATTGCTTTAAGGGAGTGTTTTTTTTTTGGGTCAAGGTTGTTTGTTTGTTTGCCATGTGCCATTAACGAAAGCATTTCTATTTCCCTTATTAGCAGAGTAAGGGAATATCTTGATAATGTCAATTACCACTCGATATGAAGGAAGAGTGAATTTTTTAAATTAATTGATGACAGAACAAACAGAGCTGGGGCAATTCAAGGGCTTTGCTTAATGAAATACAATTATTGACCTAGATTTAGTATTCAAAATGAACGAAGAAAAACTATGCAAATTTGGTTATAAAAAAAATATGTTTGTAGGCATAACCCTTTTAAAAACCCATATTATTTATACTTTTCTTGTAAATAAATTTAAATTAACAAAAATGTAACGTAAAGACTCCTAATTGACCTGAGAACCCATGTAGGATATATGTATGTAAGACGTATTGACATTGTAAGTCGATATAGCCATGTCCGTCAGTCATTCTGTGGAAATAACGGTCGAACGAGTAAAGCTAGCCGCACCAAATTTCGCACAAATACATTTTATCGTTGTAGGCCATGGGGGATATAGCTATCATGGTACGATCCGAATCGGTCTATAAACAGATATAGTTCCCATATATATGATCCCCCTATTTGACTTCTTCAGGCCTTAGAAATCCCAATTTTTAAATATTTTACAAAGATTTGACTTTTGATTTCCAACATCCAAGGTAAGTACGATCCGAATCAGTCTATAAACAGATATAGCCCCCATATAAACCGATCCCCGGATTTGAATTCTTCAGCCCTTACAAATCCCAATTTTCATCCGATTTGGCTAAAATTTGGAACAAAGACTTGACTGATGTCTTCTAACATCCATGCCAATTATGATCCGAATCGGTCAATAAACAGATATAGCCCCCATATAAACCGATCCCCGCCAAGTATGATCCGAATCGGTCAATAAACCGATCCCCGGATTTCAATCGTGAGCCCTTCGAAGCCTCAATTTTTATGCGATTTGGCTGAAATTTGAAACAAAGACTTGAGTTTTGATTTCCAACATCCATGCCAAGTATGATCTGAATTGGTCTATAAACAGATATAGCTCCTATATAAATCGATCCCCGGATTTGACTACTTCAGCCCTTAGAAGCCTAAATTTTTACCTGATTTAGCTGAAATTTGACCCAAAAACCTGTTTTATGACTTACAACATCAGCGCCAAGTTTTATTTGAATCGGCCAATACCGACATCCTTCTATGATTTCTTAAGACCAAAATAATTCAGATAAAAAATTCAGTTATTAAGGGCACGCTAACTTTCGAAGGAAAAAAGCTAAGTGCTTGAAATTTTGCACGAATACTTCCTATTAGTGAAGGTCAGTTGGGCTTGTAAATGGGCTATATCGGCCCATGTTTTCATATAACTGCCATGGATTTCACCTTAGCGCAGAGGTTAGCATGTCCGCCTATAATGCTGAACGCTTGTGTTCGAATCTTGGCAGGAACATCAGAACAATTTTCAGCGGTGATTACCCCCTTCCCCTTTCGGCGGTGATTATCCCCTTCCTGACATTTGTTAGATAGTTAGCCATGTAAAAACTTCTCTTCGGTTATCAAAAAGGAGGCCCCTTATCGTCGAGCTTAAACTTGAATTGGACAGCACTCATAGATTTGTGAAAAGTTTGCCCCAGTTCCTCAATGGAATGTTCATGGACAAATTTACATTTGCCATACAAACCGCTCCTGGTTCTTGACTTCGTAAGCCTCTAGAGGGCGCAATTTTTATCCTTTTTGTCTAAAATTTTGCATGAAGTGTTTTGTTCTAATTTTCAACAACTATGCCAAGTATGGTCTAAATCGGTTCATAACCTGATAAAGCTCCCATATAAACCGATCTCGGATCTTGAGATCTTGAACCGCTAGAGGGCGCAATTATCATCCGATTTGGCTGAAAATTCACACGAAGTGTTTTGTTTTAACTTCCAACAACTGTACTAAGATAAATCCCACATAAACCGATCCAGGAGCTTGACTTCTTCAGCCGATAGAGGGCGCAATTCGTATCCGTGGTTTGTGGTTTGGTTTTGATTTCCAACCACTGTGCCAAGTATGGCCTAAATCGGTTCATAACCTGATATAGCTCCCACACAAACCGATCTCGGATCTTGAGATCTTGAACCGCTAGAGGGCGCAATTATCATCCGATTTGGCTGAAAAATCACACGAAGTGTTTTATTTCAACTTCCAACAACTGTACTAGGTATGGTCCAAATCGATCTCGATCGATCGATCTCTCTTTTATTTTTACTTTATTTTATTTTTTTTATTTTATTTTATTTTATTTTTTTAATGAATTTTATTTTATTTTATTTTAATTTATTTTATTTTATTTTAATTTATTTTAATCTATTTTATTTTATTTTATTTTATTTTATTTTATTTTATTTTATTTTATTTTATTTTATTTTATTTTATTTTATTTTATTTTATTTTATTTTATTTTATTTTATTTTATTTTATTTTATTTTATTTTATTTTATTTTATTTTATTTTATTTTATTTTATTTTATTTTATTTTATTTTATTTTATTTTATTTTATTTTATTTTATTTTATTTTATTTTATTTTATTTTATTTTATTTTATTTTATTTTATTTTATTTTATTTTATTTTATTTTATTTTATTTTATTTTATTTTATTTTATTTTGTTTTATTTTATTTTATTTTATTTTATTTTATTTTATTTTATTTTATTTTATTTTATTTTATTTTATTTTATTTTATTTTATTGTTTTTATTTTACTTATTTTTTTTTATTTCCGTCTTCTGTATTACAAGTTTCTATTGCGTACATGGTGTTGTATGAGTATTACAAATAAATAATGCGTATACCACCGGTAGCATAAGATATGCCTCAGATACGTATACTTTATATTGATAGTAATTATCATACCACCCTTATATTTAGTATACCAAAGGGTTACATTTCTAACAAGAAATTACTATGCCAGCCCGAAAACAAGACAAAGATTGAAAAAACAAAAAACGAATTACAGGTTAAAACCAGTATTTATGACAGTCCTAACTAGAGATAGTGGGAGATAAGGCCAACATATTCCCCAAAGTTTATGAGTGATGCCGATGATACATGCTTTACCAACCAAAAACAGCATGCATCATAAGTAATACTCATAAAAACACAAAAAAATTAGACAAAAGTAGTTCAAGGCAAGATTCTAAATAAATTATAACACTTCTCCAACAAAGTGTCATAATAGCCATATATAATTAAAAAAATAAATACAATTTTCTTAAATAGATAAGTTTTCTTATGTTTTTAGGTATTCAAGTTCAAATAACTTTTTATCATGCCATGCAAAAATTTATATTTACTTATACTTCCCTATGTGATGTTTCAAATAACGTTGCGTTTATTTAAACAAAAACTCATTTTTATAGTGAGTACTGAATTTAAATTTTTTCTTCACTGGTTTATGACCAGTTTTTTTTTTGCGAGGTCAACGAAATTGGCACAATCATTTTTGTTGCTTTATTTTATTTATTTATTTATTTCAGTAAATTGCATTTCTAAAAGGTTTGCATGACCGATTATTTGAAACAGACAGAAATGTTAGACAGTATGATCGATAACAAAGCTGCTATCAATTGCTGTGGCATATGAGAGCCTTATAAAACACAGAATTTATGACAATTTTTTTTTATTTTGGCGAAGCAAAAAAAATCTTTTGTTTGCCCGATATGGCTGATTTAAATCTCCCCCAACTGGTGCAAAAGAAAAAAAAAGAAAAAAAAACGCAAATAATTTATTATTAAAGATCTTAACACAAAAACTCGTTAACAAGAATCAGCAAACAAGTAAAAAAAAACAACAACAACAGAAATAAATAAAACGAACAAGATCCCGAAAATCGACAAAGTGTTTAATTAAAAAAAAAAAAATTGTATGGTACTCTTTATTATTATTACAAAAAGTATTTTGCGTGACTTGAAGTGTGATGTCTGTGTTTGTGATACACCAACACTTGCCAACAATATCAACAATAAACGAGTATAGGATTTTATGGTTTTCTTTTTTTTGCCAATTTTTTTTCTGTTTTTCTTTGCATTATCTCTCAAATGCCATGAAGACAAAACCAAAATAAAAGCAAAAATAATGAAAAACAAAATCGGTACCCGAAATTGTAGGCAATCATGTGTACAACAATCATACGTATGTATGTATGTATGTACATACATACGTACTTGTCATACGTATCAGCCAACGTAAGAGTTGGACGGACAGTGGTATGGCTGGCTGGCTGACCGACTGACTGAGTGGCTGACTAACTGACTGGTTGGCTGAATATATGAATGTTGCTGTTGCTGTTGCTTTTTTTTGTATAAATGTGCATATAGATTATGGTTGTGGTTGTTGTTGTTTCGGTTTTGTGTTGTACTGAGATTTGTTGTTTTTGCATGGCTGGCCTTGAATGCAAGCAGTGACCTTTAACTTTGAAATGAAAAACAACAACAAACCGAATGCAAAGTTTATCGTACAAAATTCGCATGAAAATAAAACAAATGACGGCAAACGCAGCGATAATGGCAGCCGCCAACAACAACTCTGCACCATCACCATCATCACAGGCATATAAGCCCAAGCAAACACCAGCTCCAGCGTCAACAGTATCAACACCAACAATTCAATGCACAACAATTTTCGCATAATAATAAAGAAAAACACGCCATCATCACAAAGCTGGGATACACTTTCTTTTTTAGCTTTTCATTGTTAGCTGCAGCCACCAATGGTGGCTCACAATGGGGCAAACAATTTTCATTATACTATGGGAAATTTTCATAGGTAATTTAAATTTTTGATATTTAGTTGTATGTTATTGAAATTGGTAAAAAAAAACTTTCAAAATTAAAGATTGTTTAGAAATAAAAACTATAATTATTAAACCCACCACCGAAGGAAGGCGATATATTTCAGATGTCATTCCCTTAGCAACACATCAAAATATTGGGTTGCCCAAAAAGTAATTGCGGATTTTTCATATAGTCGGCGTTGACAAATTTTTTCACAGCTTGTGACTCTGTAATTGCATTCTTTCTTCTGTCAGTTATCAGCTGTTACTTTTAGCTTGCTTTAGAAAAAAAGTGTAAAAAAAGTATATTTGATTAAAGTTCATTCTAAGTTTTTTTAAAAATGGCCTATTTCCAATCTCCAAAGACCACCATCAATTAAAAGTATCTGTGCAAAACTCAAGCGGCTAGCTTTACGCTTTCGATCCCTGTCGTGATTTCGACAGGCGTAGGGACGGGCAGGGTTGGATCGACCCAGAATGTCGAGACGATCACGAATATACTTTATGTGGTCTTAGATCAATATTTCGAGTTGTTACAAACGGAAGAACTAGATGTATATACTCCCATCCTATGGGGGTGGGTTTAAACTGATGTCCGTCATATAGAGTTATATTTTGGGGGAAAATTTATGGTCGAAATTCGACAATTTTTCAAAGCTCAAAAAATTAAAAAAAAAAAAATTTTTCAAAATTCTTTGGAGTGAAATTTTTAAAAACAGTTTTTGAGTTTTGTTGCTTAGGGTGATTTTTTAGGTATCATCTTTTTGGCAACATTGGTTTAAACAGCTCACGCACACTTCGTGTTTTGTTTCACTGTCAAACATCTTCAGTTTGGTCTGTAATTTAACCCTGAATCATCTTACCAGCAAACAACTCTTGCAAATTTATAATTTTTTTTTGTCAAAATGCGTGCTCTTTTAAAAATGTTCATCACGCGCTTTTTCCATTCAGCGACGAAACTCATTTTTGGCTCAATGGGTACGGAAATAAGCTGAATTGTCGATTTTGAAGTGAAGATCAGGCGGAAGCATTGCAAGAGCTACCAATGCATACGGAAAAAGTTACAGTTTGGTGCGGTTTATGGGCTGGTGGCATCATTGGACCGTACTTCTTCACAGATGTTGCCAATCGTAAAGTAACTGTGAATGGTGAGCGCTAACGTGAGATGAAATCCAACTTTTTTTTGGGGTTTCAACAAGACGGTGCCCCGGGCACGGGATTGCTGTGAGCACCACACAGGCTGGCACAATGAGACCCGATCTGTGTGGTGTTTATTGCTGTCACGAGAAGCTTAGCTGCGAGCTACGCGTCCACAGGTTGCGGATAAAGGAATGCTCCATACGCAGTAGTTGAAACGGCAGTCGCGGACAACCAGCACAAATACTGAGTGGCTATGATGCTCGATATGACAAGGCGAGTTATTGGCGCCTTTAAATAACCGGAAAGAGCTTGCTCACCTGCAGGAGCTTGACGAGGATCGCCACCTCCACGTAAAAATGTGGCTACAACAACAACAAGACGGTGCAACATAGCACGCGTAACAATGGACTTATTGAGAGGCGAGTTCGGTGAATATTCTATTTCACGTTCGGGACCGGTCAATTGACCGCCTAGATCGTACGATTTAACACCATTAGACTATTTTTTGTGGAGCTATGTTAAAGCTCATGTCTCGTACATACAAGCCCGCTTCAATTGACGTATTGACAGACAACATTGAAGCATTTATATCTGGAATTTCGGATAAAGTGTATGAAAAAATTGGACTAAGCGGATAGACCATTTGAGGCACAGTCACGGTCAACATTTGCATGAAATAATCTTCAAACATTAAAAAAATAATGATTTAAAATAAAGATTTCATGCATTTTTCTCACTTTTAGCTTTTTTTTTGAAAAACTTTTCTATAGCTCTTAAACAATCACCCTTAATGATGGTTTTTATATTGGAAAAATGCTTTTAAAGCGATAATCCTACTACTTTTAATATGGTAATAAAAAATAGCCAATAGTCACAAAAAATTGAGAAAATGATTTTTTTTGTTTGTTGTAAGAACATAGTGGCTTAAGAAATAAAGATTTCTTTACATTTTTCAAAAGTTTTTTTTCAAATTAATTTTTTTTTTTTTAAATATATGAAATCGGACAAAGGAATCGGGCATCAGGCTTTAATGGGTTAATGAAATGTTCATGGGCAAATTTTTAATGTGCTTTATTGCATTGTTAGGTATCACCATATTCACCACGACATACTTACAACAACACTATCCAAAATCTCTTTTTGATCTGTTATTCTCTCTCCCTGAATAAGCTGTTATCCCTTAGCATACTTTAACTCAACTATTGTTATTGTGTACACAGCAAGGTTTGTAATGCTCTAGCTCTAACGGGTCATACAAAACCACAATCTACTAGAGAGAGTGTGTGAAAGAGAGAGAGACTGAGATGTTGGAGCTTTGGTTGCTCACTCTGACATTTAACCATATCTTATAACCATGCCATAAGCATATTTGGACATACACCAAATCCACCACTAACATACAATACATAAGAGGCCCAAATGTAAACAAAATTTTTTTTTGTTTTTTCTTCATGCGAGTTGATAGGAATATATTTTAAACAAGTTTCTTTGGTTAAATATTATCAAAATTATATTAAATATCTTTCGAATTAATTTATCGTAATCGGTAGCACAGTTAAGCACCCCTAAAAAAACATTTGCCATTAGGCAAAATGTTGGTGAAAATAGAAAAAACCCCAAGTTCAATCTCTTCAAATTTAAGTGGGTATTAAATACACATTATTATCACAGTTTAAAGATGTTTAAAGTGACTTAAAAAATATAAAAAAAAAAATCAGTACGACTTTGCTGATATACCAGCTTTAAAACTTATGAAAAATTCTTTCAACAAGAAAATTATATTTTAATTCCATTATTGTTACTTACGAATTTATTTAAATGATAACTGTCAGCACTTCTTACCTGTAATAAGAAAAGATAAAACAGCGTTAGTAAAAGCGAAGATATAAATATAATAAAAATTAAGTAGATAAAATACATTTTAGCTAAATATATATTTCATTGAAAAAAAAATATAAGACAAAATTTGTTATTAAAAAATATACAAAATTAAGCTAAAGTCTTTCTATTTATTATGCTTGCTTATTATGTCAATCGAGATCTTCTACAAATCAACAAAAACCATTTTTATACCCACCAGCATGGGATAGGGGTATACTAATCTATTAAATCTGTTTGTAACACCTCAAAATATTCGTCTAAGGACCCATATTTGTGTCCGATTTGGCTGAAATTTTGCAAGTAGTGTTCTGTTATGACTTCCAACAACTGTGTCTAGTACGGTCAAATCGGTCTATAAATTTTTAACAGAATCCATGTTGGTAGGTTCGCAAAATTCGGCCCGACGGAACTTAGCACGCTTTTACTTGTTTTTAAATTAAATTTATTAAAATGAAATAAAAAAATATTAAAACATGTAAAAAATAAAAAAAAAACATATAATTTCTAATTAAAATTTTATAAAATTTGATTTGTGTGCTCCATGTAGACCGAGATTCACCACGATGTACTATCCAAAATCTATTTTTGATCTGCTACTCTCTCTCTCTCTCTCTCTGAATAAGCTTTTATCTCTTAGCACTCTAAGCATACTTTAACTCACCTACTGTTAAGGTGTACATATCTATGTTTGTAATGCTCTAGCTCTAACGGGTCACATAAAGTGAGAGAGTGAGAGACAGACAGAGAGAAAGATGTTAGAGCTTTGGTTACTCACTCTGACTTTTGACCATATATCTTAATAACCCGTTATTTCTAAACATATTTGCATACACACCAAACCCACCACTAACATATATAAGAGGCCCAAATGTAAACAAAGACAATTTGTTTTTTCTTGATGCGAGTTGATAGTTGATAGGAATATTTTGTATGCTGATAAACGATTTTTTTAACAAGTTGTGTAGAATATTCCTGAGATGAAAATAGGAGAGCTCATTTGTTATTATCACAAGATGGAGAGGACTTCTCACCATACCTCAAAAAAATTTACAAAATTAAAGTTCAAAAGGATTTCAGAAAAATTATACTTATGTTTTTAGATTCCAAACAAAATTAAAAAAATAAATAATTTTTCAATATTTTCTATCCAAATAATTTTTTAACATTTATAAAATATATAAGTTCTATATTCTATAAAAAATTCCTTGAAATTTTCTAAATTTTGTTTCCTTTTTTTTAAAGTTATGGCCCAAACACATTTCTAACCCACTGTTTTAACTCCACCATTTTTCTTTCTTTCTTATTTTGTTATGGGTACATAAAGTCTATCAAGGCGATAAAAATCCCATGCACGCATTTGTATATGGTATAGGTAAGTCGGCCTCGATGCACTCGTTTTGAAATGGGGGGTATTAAGGAGGTTTCTGTGTTTTTAAGGTGTTCCTATCTGAAACCACTTTCAGAGTCAAATATTTGCTTTCATATAAACAGAAAGTTGGCTGAGGGGAGCGGTGGAGGGCCTAGCTGACGGTTAGCTCCCTCTCTCTGCCTGCAGAACTTTGCTATTGCTATTAAGCTGTTGTGTTTTGCCAACGACTGTGACAGAGTCTGGTGATGATAATAATGGGTGATGGTGTTGGCTTTGTCATAGTCAGAGAGAAGCTTTTATTTATTTTACAAAAGAAAGGCAGGGCGAAACATTTTGCATGTCTTTTTTTTAAATGGGGTGTCACATTTTTTTTTAACTTAATTATCTGTGTTTGTGTCTTTGCTTTTCATTTCAATTTAATGTGATGTTGACTTAAAACCCATCTATCATCTCTTCAATCCGTGGTGATGGAGCTGTTGCTGATGATATGGCTGTGGATGCAGCTCCTCCATTTTACAGCCTGAAGATTGTGTTTTATTTTTTTTTTTGCTCTTTTTTCCGTATTCTTTGTCCCCTCGCAAATAATTGGTTTTAAGCTCTTTGCTGCTTTGGAAATGCTACTGAGCGATTAAAAAATTTTGATGATTCGCTAGCTAATTATTATTGTTGTGGTTGCTGCTACCGCTTTCTTGCCTTCTTGGCTTTCTATGGCTGATTTAAAACAACAACAACACCAACAAAATACGATGAGAATACATTGTCGGAGCATTTGTGGTGTTGAACTTTTTGTTTTTGCAAAAAATATTCCCTCAAACGATATTTTCTACTTATTACTCCCCCCCCCCCCTCTGAATGCAGGTTCTCATCATCAATTCACCCCACCATTAACAAACAACAAATGTTTTGTTTTAGTAAAGCCTCTGCCACATCTCTTCTCAGTTACTCGTCGGAGGGAATGAATGGAATGAGAGCCCAAACTCGGGCAAGCGAGTGCAGGGATTGGGTATGAGTGTGAGTGTACGTATGAAAATAAAAAAAAAAGTGAAATAAAAATAAAGAATTAATAAAGTGAAGCAACCGCATTCAAGGTCATGCGATAATTTCGCTTTTTTGCAATATTTGCTCAGCAGCAAAGGAAAAATGTAGCAATCATTTTTATTTCATTTTTTGTTGGTTTTTTTGTTTTTTGCTGCAAGAATTCATATTTTTGAGTAGATTTGTTATGGCTTTTATTTTTTGCACATTTTCCTCTTACACATGCATATACATACTGATTTTATATATTTTTTTGTTATTGTAAACAAAAACGGCAGTGCCATTTAAAACAACCATCGATTGAGAGCTGGCTAGGAAATAGGAGTAGCAGACAGTACTCACATTTCGATAATGCAATCATCAAAATTTGTGCTATTCTTTGTGCAATGACCGTAAAACATTTCAGACAACAATAACAACGTTTGACAGTAATTAAATTTTTGGTAGATTTTGATGATTAGACATGAAAGGAAGGCATTGTTTTAGAAATATGCCAAGGTTTTTTTTCTTCTCGCCGAAAATGAGATATTAAAAGTCATATGGTAGAATAAAAACTTTAAAATCGTTCGATAAGCAATGCCTAAGAAACGTAAATGTTTCTATAATAATTTTTCCAGAAATAAGGTTAGGAATAGATTGTTGTCTACATCTTTAGAAGGGAATACTCCACTAAGCGCAAGCTTTTAAGTAAGCTTTTATTTTTCAATTCATTAATAATTTATTTTATGTTTTAAATTTGAATATTGAGTTTTTAATTTTTTAATTGATTATTTTTTCAAAACAGATTATAATAGAAATTGATTTTTATCGAAATTGATTTTTACAGAAATTGATTTTTACCGAAAAAGATTTTTATGAAAATCGATTTTTATCGAAATTGATTTTTATGAAAATCGATTTTTATTGATATCGATATTTGTTGAAATCGATTTTTATTAATCATTATGGCAATCAAACAGTTTATAATTGAAACTGATTTTTATCCAAATTGATTTTTTCGAAATCGATTTTCATTGATATCGATTTTAATTGAAATCGGTTTTTGCTAAAAATTATCTTAATCGAAATCGATTTTTGTCGAAAATGATTTTTATCGAAATTTATTTTTATGGACAAAGTTTTTTATCGAAATTTATTTTGATCAAAATCGATTTTATCACAATAACGTTTTTATTGCAATTGATTTAGTGGTACTAATACGTATCGATATTCATTTTGATTGAAATCGACTTTATAGAAATAGATTCTAATCTAGATTTTTATCGAAATCGAATTTTATTCAAAATGATTTCTATCGAGATCGATTTTATATGATTGCGAAAACACTTTTATTTTTCTATCTACTTTGTTTTATGTTTTAAATGTCAATATTGAGATTTAAATTGAAATAGATTTTTTCAAAACAGATTAAAATTGTAATTTCTATCGAAATCGATTTTGATTGAAATCGATTTTTATTAAACATTATGGTAATCAAAATCGAATTTTGTTCAAAATTATGTTAATTGAAATCGATTTTTGTCGAAAATGACTTTTATCGAAATTTATTTTTATTGACAATAACTTTTATCGAAATCGATTTTATCACAATTACGTTTTTATTGAAATTGATTTGGGTAGTACTATTATGTTCCGATATCTATTTCGATCAAAGTCGACTTTAAATGCTAATCAAGATCGAGTAAATGAAAATGAGTTTTGTCGAGTCGATTTTATATGATTGCGAAAACGCCATTGTTTTCCAGATTATAATTGAAGTGGATTTTTATTGTAATCGATTTTCATCGATATCGACTTTAATTGAAATCTTTTTTTATTGAAATCGATTTTCATCGATATTGAAATTTATTGGAATCGATTTTCATCGATGTCGATTTTTATTGAAATCGATTTTCATTAATATCGATTTTTTTTGCAATCGACTTTTATTAAACATTATGGTAATCGAAATCGATTTATGTCGAAAATGATTTTTATTGAAATTTATTTTTATTTTATGATTTTTATCGAAATGGATTTTATTACAATCACGTTTTTTTTATTAAAATCTAGTTTAATCTCTTTTAAATGATTCCAAAAACGCCTTTATTTTTGCACTTTATTAATATTTTGTTTCATGTTTAAAATTTTAAAATTGAGTTTTTAACTTTGAAATAGATTTTTTTCAAAACAGATTATAATTGAAATTGATTTTTAGCAAAATCGATTTTCGTTGATATCGATTCTTATTGACATCGATTTCGATAATATCGAATATCGTTATCGCATTTAATTGAAATCGATTTTTTTAAATATGTTAAGTGATTTTTATCGAAATTTATTTTAATTGACAATGATTTTTATTGAAATACAAACGGATTTTTACCGAAATAGATTTTTATTGAAATCGAGTTTTGTCGAAATTGTTTTATAATGATACCAATTAAGTTTTATCGAAACCATTTTTGACATCGAACTCTCCAAATCTATTTTTATCGAAATCGATTTCCATGGATTTTTATAAAAATTAATCTATTTTTGAATTAGTTTTCTTCGAAACTAATATTGTCACAATAATTTTTTATTGAAATAGTTTGTTTTTTATTGATTTCTAATTGCAGAAATTAATTTTTATCTATATAAATATGTATGGAAATCGATTGTTATCGATACGAATTTTTAATTTAAAAAATTCGGTTGGAAAAAAACTCCATCAAAAATTTGCAACCTCTCATTTACAAAACTCTCCCAATGTTTTGCACTCTCACACTCTGTCTCTTATTGGAAAAAGGAACGACTTTCAGTTGTTTGTGCAAATTTTTTAATACGCGAACCCTCTAATTGTTGATTGATGCATAATGTTGACATATCTTCTAAACTACCTTAAAAGTGTACGAGAAAACCAAGGTTTATCCCCAAGACAAATTAGTGTTTCGGTTAGCTCACACGAACTTGATTTTCCCAACAAGAAACCCGCCTTAAGAATAGGGCGGTTTTTGCTACTTAATTGAATAAAACAGTTGTTTTTTCTAATAAAACAACTTTTCGATGCCTTAAATTTCTGCTGGGGAAAAACTTTTAGTAGAAATTTCCAAAATCTCAATTAGCAAACTTTCGAAATTTTGTTCGCTATCCCACACTCCCTCGCTCTCTTCTGCTGGCAATTAAAGTACGCGAACGACTTCAGTAACAATTTGTGCAGATTTGCAAACATTTTTGAGTACACGAACACACTTATTAACACAATAATTTTTTTATCGAATATGTTTTTAATATCGTTTTTTATCTTAATCAATTTGTTCGAAATCGATATTTTTATCGAAATCGATTGTTATCGATATTTATCGAAATTGATTTTTATAGAAATATCGCAGATTTTTTAACAAAATTGATTACCAGTTCAACATTCATGGCAGCTTATATTGATTTCGATGCTATCTAAATACTTTTTTCGAAATCGATATTTTTATCTAAATCGATTATTATCGATATCTATCGAAATCAATTATTATCCATATTTATCGAAATTGATTTCTTATAGAAATTTTTCAGATCTTTTAACGAAATGGATAACCAGTTCAACATTCATGGCACTTTATATTGGTTTCGATGGTATCTACATATTTTTTTCGAAATCGATATTTTTAGCGAAATCGATATTTTTATCGAAATCGATATTTCTATCGAAATCGATATTTTTATCGAAATCGATATTTTTATCGAAACCGATTATTATCGATATTTATCGAAATGGATTTTTTTATAGAAATTTCTCAGATCTTTTAACGAAATGGCTAACAAGTTCAACATTAACCTATTATGGGTAGCTGGCAACGCAAATATACCAGGTCATTGCAGAGTAGACAATCTTGCACAACTGAAACTTGAAATTTCAGAAGAACTGAAGTTTGGGTACATGCCTCTAGTGATATGTTAGCTAATTACTCCGGATAATGTCAAAGGACAATGCATGGCCCATAGTAACAAGTTGGAGACTGTGGACGCCTCTAGATTATTTGTCCCAGTCTATTAACGTTGGCCAGAACTAAAGTCAATGGTAGAAACTTCCGTCATGGAAGTTTACATTGGTTTCAGTGGAAAACTATGTTGATAAACTAAAGATTGCAGATAAACATTTGTAGAGTGTTATCATAGCGACAAGAAAAACCAATTGCCAACGAAAACGAGCCTTTAAATTTTTTATTCCGCAATTTTTTGTCCTTTATAAAAAAATGTGTATTTTCAAAAAATCATTGGTCATGAAAAGAATTTAATAGACACGTTTTCGTTGCCAAGCAATATTTTCTTTTCGCTATGATAATTCGCTGGAACAAATTTAAATTTTTTTTACTGCAGTTTTAACATTTCCAATTACCTAACCAAATTGTAAATTTACAAAAAAAAAAAACATCTCACACTAATTGGCACGTTTTTTTTCGTAGGCGAAAGTGCGATTACCAAGCGGACAATTTTTTAAAGAACTCAAGCCAAGCAAATGTTTTGAAATGATTTAATATGGCTTTAAATTCAGCAGGCAATGTAAAAAGGCACTTTACGCTTAATTGAGACTATTGAAGCTAAGCTTTTATTTGTAAATCTTTTAACTAAGCAGAAAAAAGATTTTAGTGTAAATTTAGGTAAAAAAAATCCTTTGGCCCAAAAATTTTTCAAAAAAAAATATTAAATATCATGAACATGTCTGGTTCCTCATAAATATTATGTTCCGATTCTCTCTGCCCAGTTGCAAGGCACTTTCGTTTCAAGGATCAGACAAGCCAAGAAAATCTAAAGTTTCATTTACATATTGGCAAAAGGTAGGAGAACGAAGCGATTGCGTGTCTCTAGAGTGTTAAAGAGCTTCAAAGGCAGTTATTTAAAAAAAAAACAACAACAAAAACAGATAATTAGATACTTTGGTCAAAGCCACACCGTCTAGACAGACCGGAGGAGTAGTTTTTATACGAAACAACGCACGCACTAAGCGTTTGCGTATGACTGAGGGACAGAGAGACAGACGCACGGAGAGACAGACAAGGATATATTAAAACACCAGAATATCCCCAGCCATCATCATGCCAACCTTAGATTAAACTAAATTGCTTATTTTTTGTGTTTTTTTTCGTTTAACGACTATCTTTGCTTGTGGTTAATTGAGGTTTGCTTGTCTTGCCTGAAAGAAACTAAAAAATACGAGGCAATTTATTAAAATTTCCATATTTGCAGAGAGTTTGGGTTGAAAAAAGTAATGAATGCAATCATTTATAATCTTGCCTAGCCGCCTGTTTTTGCAAAATGTTTGACTGTTTTTTGCGTTTTCGTACCACAGAAGTACAGAAATGACCAAAACTAATACAAACACTAGCTGGCATGGTTTTTGAGCAGAATAGATACCGAATGAAAAGGGAAAACTGGAAGACAAGTGTACTGGAGTTTCGAAATATAACCTCGGGAGATAACCTGAACAGGAGTTTTGTCAACATTTTGATAATTTGGCAATCGTTTGAGAAATATATGAAAATATGGGCATTATTTGGGTATTTTTGACAAAATTCTGGGAATTTGGTAAACGGATGAAAAATATCAGAATTACTTAAAAAAATTCTATTATCATTTTGGGAAGTTATCAAGTGTCTGAGAAATATCGAAATTTTTGCGAAATTCTCTATTCAAACTTATTTTAGGGAATTTTGAGAATTTTTGGGCGATTTTGTCAAAAATTTGGGAATTCAACAAATTCTGAGAAATATATGAAAATTACTAAAAAATTTACTTTTCTATGGGAATAGATCAAAAATCTAAGAGTTGTCTCACTGTTCCGAACTTTTTTCCCCAATTAAGGGATAACTGTGGGATTTTGGGATTTTTGCCAACATTTTTGGGAATTCTCCAAAGACCTGAGAAATATCAAATTTACTAAAAAATTACACTTTTCAATACTTTCCAAATACATTCCTTAAGCTAAAGGCTTTTTGTTAAAATTTGGGAGCTCACTCAAGCTCAAAATTTTGGGAATTCAGTAACCGCTTGAAAAAACCGAAATTACTGAAAATATAAAATCCTTTTTTTAACTTACTTCCTTATTTTAGGGAATTTTGGGTATTTCTGTCAAAATTTTGGGTATTCGGCAAACGTCTGAAAAATATCGAATTTACTACAACTTATTTCCCCATTTAAGATGATTTTGGGGATTTTTGTTAACATTTTGGGAATTCGGTTAAAATCAGAGTAATTTTGAAACTACTGAAAAATTCCAATTTTTTAACATTTTTCCCCATTTAACATTTTCCCCTTTGAGAAATTTTTGTCAACATTTTTGCAAATCGGTACACGTCTGATAAATATTGAAATTACTGAAAAATTCCATTTCCCCAGTTTGGAGAATTTGAGGGATTTTTGTACTATTTTTGAAAATTCGACTTTTGCAGCTCTTTTATGGAGGTTTGCCTACTTAGCTTAGAAAATTTAGCCATTCATTTAATATGTCAGCGATATAAATTCCAGTTTTTAAAACATATTTCCTCAATCAAGGGAATTTTGGGAATTTTCTCAAATTTTTGGGAATTCGGTAACTGTTTCAAATGTTAAAAATACTAAAACACAGAACTTTTTAATCTCATATCCCCAAGGGAATTTAGGAGATTTTTGTCAACATTTTGGGAATTCAGCTAAAGCCTGAAAAATATCGAATTTACTACAAAATTCCACTTTTCCAAACATATTTCCCGATTTACGGTAATTTTTGGGATTTTTATAAAATTTTTGGGAATTCGGTAACCGTTTGAGAGATGTCAAAAATACTAAAAAAACACACACACTTTTTTAAGCTCATATCCCCAAGGAAAATTCAGGGTATTTTTGGGATTTTCCTCAACATTTCGGGAATTAGGCAGAGTTCTTAAGAAATATCAAAATTGCCGACAATTTATTTTGTTTTTCCAAATTATTTTCCCTATCAAGTACATTTTGGGGGATTTTTTTTCCAAATTTTGGCAAATCGGTAAAGGTCTGAAAATGTCGAAATAACTTATTTCCCCAGTTTAGAGAATTTGAGGGGTTTTTTGTAAAATTTTTGGGAATTCGACTTTTGCAGCTCTTATATGGAGGTTCCCTATATAAGCTATATATAAGATTTCACCATATATATATATAAGATTTCACCATTCATTAAATATGCCAGAGAAATATATAAACTACTGAAAATGCCAGTTTTTAAAAATTTTTTCCCATTAAAGGGAATTTCGGGATTTTTCTCAAATTTTTGGGAATTCCGTGAGCGTTTCAGAGATGTTACAAATGCTAAAAAACATACTTTTTTAAATCATATCCCTAGGGGAATTTCGGGTTTTTTTGGGTATTTTTGTCAACATTTTGGGAATTCGGCAAAAGTCTTAAAAAATAACCAAATTACAGAAAAAATAGATTTTTTCAAACTCATTTCCCCATTTAGTAACATTTTGAGGGATTTTCGTCAAATCGGCGAATCGGTTAAGGTCTGAAAAATGTCCAAATTACTTATTTCCCCAGTTTTGAGAATTTTGGTTATTTTTTGTAAAATTTTTGGGAATTCGAATTTTACAGCTCATAAATAGGGGTTTTCCCACTTAGTGTAGAAGATTTCACCATTCATTAAATATGTCAAAGAAGTGTAGGGAAATGAAAACTACTGACAAATTCCAGTTTTTTTTCCAGTTACTACCCACATTTCTAAGAAAAATACCTAACATTTGAATTGAAATGAGAACTGAAAAAATATCTCTATTCACATTCTCAGAGCTTTTTTGAGTGTTTTTCGAATTTAAAGCGATTGGCTTTCGATCTCTAATAACTAAAATGGCAAGCCATCGGCTTCTGCTGCTTCAATGTTTTTTAGCCGGAATACAGATATTTTACCCATATAATGATTTGGAAGATACTCAGATAGCGTAACTAACATGACGCGACTTAAGAAACATGACAACATGACATAAGAAGTTCAAGCTGAAATATTAGTCCCCATCAAAATAAGATCATCGCATTCAAATTGACTATAACATTTAAACTATAGCTGACATTCTAACAGCATGGGGATGCTGCAATCCCTAACCCCCTGCAGCATATTTGAACTTCGAATTATACCACACATAATTTTATGGCTAGGTTCCTTTTTTTCTAAAATCATTTTTCAACAAAATTTGGGTCATGTTTCTTTTGTTTGTAAAATTCGTTACCCCCTTTGTCCACCATGACTTAATCGCTTCTGTAGGGTACAACAACGGGGTGCAAGAGTAGGGCCCAGAAAACAATGCCTGCAATGCATTTGAAAGATCCCATAAGAAAAAAAACAACAAAAACGACAGCTACAAAAAAAGGTTAAGATACAAATTCGCATGGATAATATGGCAGTCTAACTTCTTTTGTTGTTGTTGTTATTGGCTTCTTTTGCTTGCTTGGCTGTTATTTATTGAACCGAATGGTCATTCGTTTGGGCTTTGTTCTCGTCACAGCAAACGAAGACGATGACTACGAAGAAGAAGCATCATCGTCATCATCATTTGCAGCAAAAAAAAAACAACAGCAAATGCAACAAAACCAACAAGAACAACACAACTTGTTTGTGCACTTTTGGATATAACTTGTTGGTGGTGGTGTTGTTGTTGTTGTTTCTTTAATGAAAGCACAACATGTGCGAGTCGGTGTTGACCTTGATCTTGAAAAAAAACAGCACACATAGATGTAGTATATACACTCATACACATACATAGCCATATTAAAACAACTCAAAAACAACCACATTTGACGCCATATAAAAGGAGCTGGAAAAAGTTTTTTCCTTTGTGCATTTTTTTTTTGGCGGAGAGGGGGTCTCGTAAACACGAGCACGCACACCAACGATCTGAAGCAGGGTGTTTTTAGGGTAGACAAGCAGAGTTGCCACAAGCATACTTTTTTGGCTCAAAGAAGCAGATTTTTGTAGTTGGTTCAAGCTGCTGGATGCCAAAAAACAAATTTTGAAGTTGTAATAATTTGGTAACTTTTAAACGGCTGAACATAGCTTAAACATATTTTTTAGGACAATGCTGCGTGTCTTCTTTTGAGTTTACTGTGTTGTGGGTTCCTTGTGGATACAAAATATGTTCTATAGGTTCACTAAAACTGCAAACGTAAATATTTAACGGAAGAAGATATCGCAAAATAAAAAAAAACTTCAAAAGAAGAATTCCCAAATTTATAACAAAAATTCTCAATATTGTCTTAAAAAGGGAAATATTTTTTTGTTTTTTCGATATTTCTCGGACGTTTACAGAATTCTCAAAATTGAGTCAACAATTCCCAAAATTCCCTTAGATGGGGAAATTGAGGCAATAACCCCAAAATTCCCTAAGTAAGTATAAGTACACGTTTCCAAGAAGGGATAACAGTGCCTGGAGGAATACTTGGATGGCCTCTAAGAGCACTGGCCATATTCCTGTCCCGAATGTCAAAATTTTGGGAATTCTTCATTTTAAGCAAATATTTTTTTTAGTATTTTCGATACTTCTTAAAAGTTTGCTATACGCCTAAACCTACTTCGGACATACAATCCCACATTTGAAAATATATATCCCCACTTAGCAAATTTTAGGTATTTTCATAATAAACAACAATACTACAAAATACCGCTTTTCAACATATTTTCGATATTTCCCCTTCTTAAAATATTTCGGGGATTTTTTACAGTTTTGGGAATTCGACAAAGCTTCGGGAAATATCATAAATAAGAAAAATACCACTTTTTTAAATTATTTCCCCATTAAAGGGAATTTTGGGATTTTTGTACAAATTTTGGGAATTCTTCGTTAAAAGTTTTTTCAACTTGACGAAGTATTGAAGTAGTACGTTTTAGTATTTTCGGTATTTTTGATAAGATTTCTAGATTCCTTAACCTTCTAAAAATCCACAACCTCACTTTTACAAAAATATTCCAGTTTTTAGTTATTTTTGGGGCACTTTGAAACGTCTGACAAACGTCTGAGATATAGCGAAAATGCCGAAAAATACCAAATACCAAATTTCCAACATATTTTCGAAATTTTCCCATCTTAGGAGATTTTGGGGATTTTTCTCACAGTTTTTGGAATTCGGCAAAAATGCCAGAAATATAAAAATACCACTTCTTTTGAGAATTTTGAGATTTTTATAAAAGTTTAGGAATTCTTGTTTTTAAGTATTTTTCTAGGCAGCGAAAACTTCTATAGTATTTCCGATATTTTATTAAAAGTTTGCTAGATTCTGTTTGGGGACCTACAATCCCACTTTTACAAAAATATTTCCTCATTTAGCAAATTTCGGGGTTTTTTTTGCCAAATTTTTGGAAATTCTGTCTGAAAATTTGGAAATTCCTAAAAATTCCACTTTTGAAACAAATTTCCCCATTATAGGGAATTTTGGGGATTTTTGCCACAATTTTGGGAATGCGGCAAACGTCTGAGATAAATCGATGATACCGAAAAATACCACTTTCCAACATATTTTCGATATTTCCCCATCTTAGGATATCTTGGGGATTTTTCTCACAGTTTTAGAAATTCGGCAAACATGCCACAAATATAAAAATACTCGAAATATCATATTTTTATAATATTTTCCACCCAAAGGGAATTTTGATATTTTTGTAAAAACTTTGAGAATTCCTCATTGAAAGTTTTTTCTACGTAGCATATTGTGTTGCCATATTCATATACCTTAAAGAAACCTACAATCCCACTTTTGCAACAATATTTCCTCATTAAGCGAATTTCGGCGATATTTGTCAAAATTTGGGGAATTCTATCTAAAAAATATCGAAAATACTATGATAGGGAATTTTGGGGATTTTTTTCACAATTTTGGGAATGCGCCAAACGAGCCAGAATAATCAAAAATACTAAAAATACAATGTTTTTATAATATTTTTTCCAATTAAAGGGAATTTTGGGATTTTTTTTAAATTTTTTGGAATTTTAAATTTAATTTTTTTTCTACGTAACAAAGTTTTTATTATTTATTTTCGGTATATCTCAAATTCCAATTTCCAAAATATTTTGTATATTCCCCCATCTTGAAAATTTTGGGGATTTTTGATAAAATATTGGGAATATGGCAAAAAAAACCGAGGAATATCTAAAATGCTAAAAATACATTTTCGCGCTCAGATACCCCAATTATCGATAAACGTTTCTGCTGAGTCTAAATAGAACATACGCATAAATTTTTTTTTTTTACAAAATTAACTTGACAAATGGCAACCCTGCCGCAAAGCCACTGTCACACACACTCTCGCTGCCATATTCAAGGCTATGGTTATGTGTATAATTATGTTGCATGCCACTTCTGTTGTTGTTCGAGGCCATAAGAAACAAATTTGCCATGGCAAAAAAAAAAACATCTTCCTTCAATCGAATGAAAGGTTTATGTGACTCTGCCTCCGGTGCGACGTGCATTGGACAACAGCTGCTTGCGAGAGACATAATTTATTAAGGGTTAAACCCTGCACAGAAAAAAAAACATTAAACCATCGACGACTCTAAATCTAACTCCATCTTTGACTACGGCCACTGCCTAATTGTGTGCAATATATGAGCAAACAAAGCCACATTTTGTCCAGCCACGAGAACACAATTTGTGTGCCTTGGTATGTGTGAACCTTTTTTTTTGCAAAAACAAAAAAGCTCATATAAATTTACCTGGAATCATATGTAGGCCAAATGCCATTATTCTAAAAAATTTGTTCTTATTTTTTTTTTTTTTTTGTTGTTATTTCCCAAGAGGTGTCTTGTGTCGAGTAGAGGAGTTTTTTTTGTCGGTCAACCAAAACTGGTTCCCTACAAACAAACTGCAAAAAAAAAGGATGGCCACAAATAAATTTGTTGTCCTTGAAATTACATGCACTTCACACACACACACACACACGCAAACTCTCTTTTTCACATAAACAAGCATATTGTATACTTTTTTTTTAATACTTCAACTTTGTCGTCTCTGTCTGTCCAGCTATTTGTACGCCTGTCATTCGTCTTCTTTGAAATGTCTGTCAGAGAGCGACCATAGAGCTAGCCTGCCCTGAGAAATGATCCATTTCCTGTTGATAATCATTATTAGAATTGCTTTGCCAAAGCTACCAAGACAAAAAACAGCACTCAAATATTATCTAATTTGGCACATCTCTACGCTGGGTCATCTTCTGCTCGAAACCCTGTCTGTAAATTTCTTTCAAGTACCCACTGACCTTAGTAGCCATAATTGGCAATTGCAAGTGCAACATTGTCGTCGTAAAGAGGCGTTTTTTTTTTGGTACATAACATGAACACCAATTAGGCAAAAAACTTTTTGGAGCAAAAGCGAAACGAAAGCAATTAAGATTGATGGCATTGTTAAGGTGTTAACATCTATCCTTTTTGTAGGCGAGCCTTAAAGTGGAATTCATGCGATGATGTGAGCATGGCAGCCATCAAATAGCAATTCATGCAGTTTTACAAAGTAAGGAGTTTTTGGGTTTCATCAGCACCAAAGACTCAAAAACAAGTTAAAATTGGTATTCAATCGAAACGGGGTGAATTTTGTGTGTCGTATAAAATCGAAATATTCTGGAAACAATTTTACAACTCTTGAAAGGAAAAATCTGATAAAATACTGCAAAAGTCGAGTTTCCAAAATTAAAACTCCTTAAATTCCGTTAATGGGGAAATATTTTTTAAAAAGTGTGATTTTTATACCCTCCACCATAGGATGGGGGTATACTAATTTCGTCATTCTGTTTGTAACTACTCGGAATATTCGTCTGAGACCCCATCATAAAGTCTATATGTTCTTGATCGTCGTGACATCCCGTCTGTCTGTCCGTCCGTCTGTCCGCCCGTCCGTCTGCCAGTCGCTCCTTCGCTTGAAATTTTGAACAAATACTTCGTATTAGTGTAGGTCGATTGGGATTGTAAAGGGGCCATATCGGTCCACGTTTTGATATAGCTGCCATATAAATCGATCTTGGGTCTTGACTTCTTAAGCCTCTAGAGGGCACAATTCTTATCCGATTGGAATGAAATTTTGCTCGATGTGTTTTGTCATGATATCCAATAACTGTATCAAGTATGGTTTAACCTGATATAGCTGTCACATAAACCGATCTGGGGACTTGACTTCTGGAGCCAACTTATTAGAATTTTCATTATAGACATTTGCCGAATTCCCAAATTTTTTTGCAAAAATCTCCAAAATTCCATAACTGGGGAAATAAATTTAAAAAATTGGGAAAACTTGGAATTCCCGAATTTCAAACATTTAGCCAAAATTAAAAAAAAAAAATAAGAATGGGGAAATATATTTTTGATAAAAGTGCATTTTAAGGAATTTTCGATAATTCTCAGACGTTTACCAAAATTCAAAATGTTTACGAAAATGCCAACAAATACCCCAAATGGGAAAATATAATTGAATAAGTGGGATTTCTGCACATTTGCCGAATTCCCAAATTTTTTAATAAAATCCCCAAAATTACCTTAAAGGGTAAAAATTGAAAAAAAAGAATTTTCCAACTTATTTGAATTTTCATTATAGCCAAAATTGCCAAATTCCCAAACTTTATGCAAAAATCTCCAAAATTCCCTTACTGGCGAAATTTCCAAAGATTAGCCAATAAAAAAAAATTAAAAATTGGGAAATATATTCTTGACATAATTGGATTTTTAGTATTTTCGATAATTCTCAGACGTTTGCCAAATTCCCAAAATGTTGATGATAAATGCCAACAAAAACCCCAAATAGGGATATATCTTTAAGTAAATGGGAATTCTGAATATTTATGAAATTGGTTACACATTTGCCGAATTGCCAAATTTTTGGATAAAATCCCCAAAATTACCTAAATGGGGAAAATTCGAAAAAGGGAATTTTCCAACTTACAAGAATTTCGGTTATAGACATTTGCCGAATTCCCAAAATTTTTGTACAAATCTCCAAAATTCCCCAAAAAGGAAATAAATTTAAACAAGTAAGAGCGTGCTAAGTTCGGACCTGGCCTCCATCATGGATAGCATTTGTCGAGTTCTTTGCATTTGTCGAGAACAAGTTATAGTCCCATTCGGTTCATGAATTAATTAAATGCTGAACATTGTAGAAGTCATTGAGTAATATTTCAGTCCGTTCGGATAAGAATTGCGCCCTGTAGTTAGCCCCTACAGGGCAAAATCGGGAGATCCGATTATATGGGAGCTATATCAGGTTATAGACCGATTTGGACGGTTTGTGGCTTCCAGGGGCCGCAATGCGACACCGCTTTGGGGAGAAATTTTAGCATGACATAGTACCTAACAAATGTTGGCAGCATTAGGAGGGGAAAACCACCGCTGAAAATTTTTTCTGATGGTCTCGCCAGGATTCGAACACCGGCTTTCAGCGCCATAGGCGGACATGCTTACGTCTCTGCTACGATGGCATCGATGTTGGCGATTTCTGAAATACCCAAGGCCGGATAACACCTGGGTTGGCCAGAAGCTCACGTTCCCGTGCCTCCTGTCTCCTCACGTCTGTATATTAGGCATAAGTCGCTGTGTCCACCTACTCCGTGTCTCGCTCCACACCCTTTGTTCTTCTTCTATACCTCGTGCGAGGTTAGTTTTATACACACCCTCGTGTTTGGCTATACAGATTTTGTGTCGCTCTCCGCGAGGAGAAAAATGGGAATTAGGCCTGCGAAAACAAGGATGGCTTGATGTCCTTGTTGTAACCAAATTTTCATGTGGAGGTGGCGATCCTCTTCAAGCTCCTGTAGGTGAGCAAGCGGTCCAAAGAACCGATCGCCGCGGGAACTGGGTGGCCATTGTTTATTAAAAGGCACCAATAACTCGAGCATCGTAGACCCTCAGTATTTGTGCAAGAGCCGGTGCCAACCAACCTCTCACTGAAACTCTCCGCTCGATACCGCCGATTGTCCGCAACTGCAGTTACAGCTACTCCGGATGGAGCATTCCACTATCCGCAACCTGTGGACGCGCCCGGTAGCTCGCAGCTAAGCTTCTTGTGACAGCAATGAACACCACACAGATCGGAACTCAATGTTCGGGCTTGTGTGGTGCTCACAGCTATCCCGTGCCGGCTTGATACCGTGCGATAAGCTGATGTGACACGTAGCGCTGCTAATTTTGGGCACCCATAGTATTCTCCTAGATCTCGTCTGCGGCTCTAGGGTTTGCGCCCATATTTCAGAGCCATACAGCAAGATACTGTCAGTGGCCCCCATTATCTATCTTCCTCTTGCTGCAAGAGGTTCACCTATATTGGCGATTAGCCTGAGTACGTTAATTTGGAATCCAATCTTATCCCTAGGTATTTGGCAGACGTCGTTGTGGGGATGATAATGTCGTCTATTTGTATCTCTATCTATCTATACCAGAGCTAAGGATCGCCTTGTCAGTAGCAGCAGCTTTTTTTATGCATGGCCAGTTGTAATTCATGTGAGTCCAGCCAGCTCTTCGCGCAGATCATAGTTTGGCGTATTTTGCGTTGGGTGTTTTCTGTGTTTCTCGCCTTTACCATTGATGCGATAACGTCTACGTAGCCCAAGAGGTAGGTGTCTTTAGGCATGTCTATTTTCAAAATCTCGTCGTTGGTTGCATTCCAAAAGTCTGGCCCCAATATGGGAAAATTTTGTCAAAATTTTGTCAAAATTTCATTTCTATTGGAAATTTTGCCAAAAATTCATTTCTATAGGAAATTTTGTCAAAATTTCATTTCTATGGGAAATTTTGTCAAAATTTCATTTCTATAGGAAATTTTGTCAAAATTCCATTTCTATAGGAAATTTTGTCAAAATTCCATTTCTATAGGAAAATTTTCAAAATTTCATTTCTTTAGGAAATTTTGTCAAAATTTCGTTTCTTTAGAAAATTTTGTCAAAATTTCATTTCTATGGGAAATTTTGTCAAAATTTCATTTCAATAGGAAATTTTGTCAAAATTTCATTTCTTTAGGAAATTTTGTCAAAATTTCATTTCTATAGGAAATTTTGTCAAAATTTTATTTCTATAGGAAATTTTGTAAAAATTTCATTTTAATAGGAAATTTTGTCTATAGAAAGTTTTTCCAAAAAATATTTCACTCTCAAGAAAAGTTTGTCAACATTTTATTGCTTTTTATTAAGTTTTTCCCAATCATAGGGTTTACCACCAAACAACTCTAAGGAAAAAACTTCCTTCATTTTGCTACTCAAATTTCTTTACATACTGCCATGGGTGATAGATGGTCCTCCCTAAGAAACCTCAGAGCTGGCAAAATAAAAAAATGTTGCCCAAACACAAAAAATGTCAAAGGCCTTACAATGTAAGCAGCACATTTTATAGCCGCACAAACTTTTTTGTGCCACTAAAGTCAAAGTTTGAAAGCAGCATCTTTTTTAAATTATAAACTTAATATCTTTTTCCTAGCAAACGGTGACCTTTCATAAAAAACAAAAATCCCCTCCACCTACTCTAACGCTAGATTGCATTATTTTCTGCGCAAAGCCTTGGACTACATGAAAAGTTTCTGCAAGGCTTTAAAAGGGAAAATTTTCCCATTAAACCATCGGTAAACTTAAGAAGACATAAACCTAAAAACAGGCAACAATCTATAACAATGTAAGCTGTCCATTTCCAGACGTAAATATGTATTGGGGTATATATATAAACAAATATATATGTGTGTACATATATAATGTGGTATTATATATATATTATGTATGGATGATATCCTGCGCGTGTTCTGAGAGCACAGGCACAAGCACACCCAAAACCTATTAATTTGTCAAATACCAATAAAGCAGCCAGAGCCAGCCAGGCAAGAAGGCAGCAGGCAGGCAGTCAGGAGATCTCTGTTTTATATATACAAACCAACAGACATACATTCTGTTTTTGGTATACTTTCCACAGCATTTCACTGACTGAACCAAAGTCTGACTGACTGACTGAATGACATTCAGCTGGTAGTCTGGCTGACTGCCTCAATTCTGACGAAAATAACCTCGAAAGTTGCAAAAACAAGCACCAAACCCGCGTTGCAAAATGTGGGCGATTGCTGCTAACAACAATGTATGCCCCCATGAGCCAAAGACGGCGGCAGCCGCACATCTAACACAGATTCGAGTTGGGTTCGAGGGTATATATAAAGAAGCCCAAAGAAAACAAATGGCTTCAAATTCCCGGCGTCGACCTGCGAAAAAGAAACCCTCATTGCAATGGTTTGGGCCAGGCAGCAGTTTACAGTTTGTGCCAGTCCTTAACAGCCACACTCACAGACGCTATCAAACAGACCCCAACCCACAAACCTACTTTGACGAAGTTCAAGCACATTGTTGTTGTCTGGGTTAATTTTTTTTTGAGGATTCCTTTTCATGAAGACAACACAAACGTGATGACATAGACGTCTGTCTGGTGACCTTCAAATTTTTCACATACAAATATATGTTTGTATGTGGGTATACATGCTTAGCATTTGTGTGTATGTCAGCATCTACCATATACAGATAACACACAGCCAGCCTTTGAAGTTCTAGCATATCGGGTATACCCACACACACACACACACTTACTCACTTACTGAAATCCACTTTCACACAAGTGGCAGGAGTTACCTCCTGGTGTATTCATTTTGTGGGAGCCAGACTTTCTTTGTTCCACAACGTCCTTGAAGCCGTTATTTTCATACCAACGAAATTTTGCTCTAAAAAAGGTCTTTATCCTGTGGGTGTTGTTGTGCCTTTTCTTTGTTTGCATATGGCTAAAATTGTTTTTGGGGGTTAGAGATATACACGTTCACTCTTCAAACCTCCCAAAAATAAAAGCAACTACCACAAAATCCTCTGCAATAAGAATTTTTTGTATTAACTGCTTAACTATACTAAAACATTTTTCTCTAGATGGTGCTTAGCTCTGCCAGAAGTTTTCTGATTCAACAATAAACTTTGGTAAAAGCTTTTTAAAATAAGCTTTTATTCGCAAAAGGGCGCCATCTATTGCATACAGTAGAATACCATGAAAAGCTTTTGTAATGTGTTTAGCGGAGCATAACACTGTATATGAGATATGAATAGACTTTGCTGCTGTGTTTACTGTTCAAGTATCGATTGTAACACAACGCATTTAACATCCTCGATAGTATAGTGGTTAGTATCCCCGCCTGTCACGCGGGAGACCGGGGTTCAATTCCCCGTCGGGGAGAAGCTTCTTTTTTTGGTTTTTTAATTAAATTTAATAATATTAAAAAGAATCTAAATAGTTTAAACATAAGTATGCTATTAAAAAAATACAAGCAGAAATAAAAAAAAAATGTCATAAAAAAACATATAAAAAAAATATATAATAAAAAATATATAATAAAAAATATATAATAAAAAATATATAATAAAAAAATATATATTAAAAAATATATATTAAAAAATATATAATAAAAAATATATAATAAAAAATATATAATAAAAAATATATAATAAAAAATATATAATAAAAAATATATAAGAAAAAATATATAATAAAAAATATATAATAAAAAATATATAATAAAAAATATATAATAAAAAATATATAATAAAAAATATATAATAAAAATATATAATAAAAAATATATAATAAAAAATATATAATAAAAAATATCTAACAAAAAATGTATAATAAAAAATATATAATAAAAAATATATAATAAAAAATGTATAATAAAATATATATAATGAAAAATATATAATAAAAAATATATAACAAAAAATATATAATAAAAAATATATAATAAAAAATATATAATAAAAAATATATAATAAAAAATGTATAATAAAAAATATATAATAAAAAATATATAATAAAAAATATATAATAAAAAATATATAATAAAAAATATATAATAAAAAATATATAATAAAAAATATATAATAAAAAAATATATAATAAAAAATATATAATAAAAAAATAAATAATAAAATTATATATAATAATAAAATATATAATAGTAATATATATTAATAATAAAATAAATAATAAAAAATATATACATATAATAAATATATATATAATAAAAAATATATATAATAAAAATAAATAATGAAAACATATAAAAAACATATAATAAAAAACTATAAAAAACATATAAAGAAAATATAAAAAATATATAAAAAAATACAAAATTAAAATATTATAAAAAAATATAATTACAAAAAAAAATATATAATAAAAAGAATATAATAAAAAAGTAAAAGCGTGCTAAGTTCGGCCGGGCCGAATCTTATATACCCTCTACCATGGATCGCATTTGTCGTGTTCTTTTCCCGGCATCTCTTTTTAGGCAAACATATGATAAAAGGAAAGAATTGCTATAATATTGGAGCGATAATATCAAGTTATCGTCCGAATCGGACCATAATTGAACTGAATGTTGGAGACCATAGTGGAAGTCTTTGTGTAAAATTTCAGCCATTTCGAATAAAAATTGCGCCCTAAGGGGCTGAAGAAGTAAAATAGGGAAATTGGTTTATATGGGAGCTGTATCAGGCCATAGACCAATTGACATGTAAGTTGAAGTTCTTGAGAGAAGTCGTTATACAAAATTGCAGCCAAATCGAATAATAAATGCGACCTCTAGATGCTCAAAAAGGCAAGATTCCAGATCGGTTTATAAGGCAGCTATATCAGGTTATAGACCAATTTGAATCATACTAAGCACAGTACTTGGAAGTCATAACAAAATAGTTCTTGCAAAATTTCAGCAAACTCGGATAAGAATTGCGCTCTCTAGTGGCTCAAAAATTCAAGATCGGTTTATATGGCAGCTATATCAGGTTATGGGCCGATTTAAACCATACATAGCACAGTTGTTAGAAGTCATAACGAAACACGACGCGCAGCCATATCGGATAGAAATTGCGCCCTCTAGAGGCTCAAGAAGTCAAGACCCCAGATCGATTTAAATGACAGCTATATCAGGTTATGAACCGAACTCAGCACAGTTATTGGAGCTCATAACAAAACACCTCGTGCAAAATTTCAGCCAAATCCAATAAAAATTGCGTCCTGTAGTGGCATAAGAAGTCAAGATCCAAGATCGGTTTATATGGCAGCTATATGAAAACATGGACCGATATGGCCTATTTACAATCCCAACCGACCTACACCTATAAGAACTATTTATGCTAGTTTTACTCCTTCGAAAGTTAGCGTGCTTTCGATAGACAGGTGGACGGACATTATCAAGAACGATCAAGAATATATATACTTTATACGAATATGTGCTTTGGACAGACATACGAAAGAACAGGGCTAGATTGACTTGAAAAGTAATATCGATAAAAAATTAACAAATGTGCTTTATAGGGTCTTAGAACAATATTTTGAGGTGGTACAAAAGGAATGATAAGATTAATATTCCCTCATTTTATGGTGAAGGGTATAAAAAGGAATTCATTTTAAGTTTCTTATCATAATGGACTAAATTTTCCACAAGTCTATTTTTTAAAATACAACAAATTATTAGTTGGGTCTTTAATAATTCGCTCTATTTATCTCAAGAAATAATAATAATAATAAATCTAATATTTTTCATATCGAAAGAGCTCTCATCAGAAAACATGCTCTCTTCGCAGACTGGTCTTTAACAGAAATGCTAGTTAACTCTCATCGATAGCATAATGATTTTTCGATAATAATGAAGAAGCTTTTATCGATAACATATTAATGCAATGTCTCAATTATCTAAAACTGTTTATTTTTTTGTAACTCACCTTGTTTGCCATTGGGACTAAATGGATCATAACTGCCTGCTGACATGGGTGAGGAATATCCGTTGGATAAATTGGCGCCATACATGTGATTTTGAGAAGCCGAAGATGGACTAAGGGGAGCAGTGCTAGGCACACTGCCCGGACTAGGTGTGGAAATCCATTCTTCTCTCCTGCAAGAAAAAGCCAAACAAAAACACAACAGAAAGCAAATTAAAACCAAAATTCATGCTCACATAGCAAAAACATGGTACTTACAATTCAAGACGGGCTCTTTTTGAGGGTACAAAGGAGGCCATACTTCCGTTGGCAGCTGCAGCATCGACTACACTGGTATTGCCATTGCCACTACTACTACCGCTACTGCCACTAGCGGCTGTTATGGTCACTTGAGATGTTGCTGTTGGATTGCTGATTGCATTTGCCACAATGCCCGCTGGCGTTTTCAATGCCAAACTATTGCCTTTGATTGCCGATGTTAATGAGGATGCTGATGCAGATGATGATGTTGCTGAGGCGACAGGCGCTATGTTCGCCAAAGCCGAACATGCTGCCAAGCTAATCAACTCTTCTTTGCAGTGGTTATTTAGGACAGCAACACTGCTCAAATTGCTGCCCTGACTGGAAATGTCGTGCACGGGTTCCGATTTAATGGCAGTCTTTAAAAGCTTTAATTTCTCTTCGACGGAAGCACTGGCGAGTGAATCGACCGAACTAATGACAATATTGCTTAGATTATTGTTCAGTTGGCGTGCCCCAACATGCTGTTGTTGTTGCTGCTGCAGATGTATAAGATTGCGTGCGGGTGTGCTATGGACAACATTGCTGCTGTTGCTGCTGCTGGCATTGTCCGTTTCCGCTGACGAGTTTCCAGCAAAATTAGCCAGGAAAACATTGTTGTCGCCTGCCGTCGAATTGGCAGCAACAGCAGCAGAAGTGGCCGCAGCATCCAGTTGCTGTTGCAGCAATATATGACTGGGTATTGCCTGTTGTTGATGTGCCTGCTGCTGATGCGGGTGTGAGGTTGGTTGTTGTTGTTGTTGCTGCTGCTGTTGTTCGCTAGGCAACGACAGCTTTTGTCCTTGCGCATGATTTAGCCGGTACATCATCGAGGACAAATTCATCCTAAATGTTGTATGGACTGACGTCGTCGGCGTCGGTGTCGTTTGTTATTGTTATTGTTGTTGTTGCGTTTTAACATATGAGGCTTGGGCTTGTTGTTTACATTTTTCTAACGGTGCCTGTATTTTCGGCACCGTCTCTTCTTTGTTTCGCCAATCTCAGCGGCCTTGGCTTTTGATGTTTTAACCCAAATTTATTTGGAGAACACTTCTATGTGAGGCAGAGTTGTAGAGAGAAATAGAGTGAGAGAGAGAGAGAACACATTCGTTGCTGTTGCACTTGACTACAAATCAATTCCAGAAGAGTTGATGACTGAAAAGGTATAAGAGGAAAAAATAGAACCCTTTAAATTCAAACAACAAATTGAAGGCATACAAGATTTTTTTGCAAATGGTGAGACCATCCTACGGAAACCTTCCCCTTACCTCCAATAACATGCAAAGCATTTCTAAGAATTCTAGTTTTTTGTTCTATGACATCCAGCTGCACTGCCACCTTGCAATAATCTCCGAGTAGACCATGTTTTGTGGAGCTCATTCAATGTGGCGATTGTACCTGCCGTCCATATCCATATATTATACTTGGGCATGCATTGACCTACTTTTGAGGCTACTAAGGGTTGAATGTCATCATTGTCGTGCTAAAGTATTCATCGTGGCCATACACCCAGCCCTCTGTACAAAAAAAACAAAAATGCGCTAGTAATCATAGTCATAGTTAAGCTGCAAGGCAAGACAAGGGTGTTTTTCTTTTGAAATTATTTAATAATTCATAAGAACTTTACACATTGTTTTAATTGAGCTTGAATTTTTTCTTTTTTTTTTTGGAAAATACTCGCATGCATAAGATAATAGTTACATCGCCTCCGTGGCGCAATCGGTTAGCGCGTTCGGCTGTTAACCGAAAGGTTGGTGGTTCGAGTCCACCCGGGGGCGAATTTTAACCTTTTTCAGGGATATTACCATATTAAGCAAAACGTGTAAATTCGGCAAAAACATAAAATATGGCAACGCGGATATTGATGACATTGATGCTAAATTAAAAACGGCGGATGACATTGATGCTAAATTAAAAACGGCGGTAGTGTGTAAAAACCCATGATTAAAGAAAAGAACACGCATAAAGAACTTTAAAATGTTCTTATGCGCAACTTTAATTGCATTTTAAGGTTTTCTTGAAGTTTGCAAACCTTTTCCAGATAATTCAAAATTCTCTTCGAAGACCCGATACATGACCTCTGTGGCGCAATTGGCTTGCGCGTTCGGCTGTTAACCGAAATTTTTGCTAATACAGCAGCCCTATGTTTGCTGAAACAGCAATAATGTCTGTTTTCCCATTTTCAGCAGAAAAAACTTCTGTTTAAGCAAACATTTTAGTGTTCTGAATAACAAATTTGGTTGAGTGTAAATATCTAGTGGCGTTCAGTTACGTTACGCTAAGTAACGTAACGTAAAATAAATGCATGTACCTAATGTTTAGTTATTTGAAGAGCCTTAACGTAAATTTACGTTAGGATATGATATGTTACGTTGTCTAACGAATCCATATGTCAAGTTCGTTACACTAAATCATTTTGTGTTAGTTAAGATAGAAAGAAAATCTTTTGAAAAAATTCAAGAATCATATAAATTTAGTTAAAACTTCTTTACTACTTCAATTAATAATGGTCTATAAAACCGGTATTAGCAAACGCAATAAACATATCCGCCTCCGTGGCGCAATCGGTTAGCGCGTTCGGCTGTTAACCGAAAGGTTGGTGGTTCGAGTCCACCCGGGGGCGACAGTTTTTTTTTCAGTGAAATAGTAGATATATATATGTATATAACCAGGATTTAAAGCAGAAACTTGGAAATGCTTGAGTTAGAGGAGACAGGGAAGTTTCTTATCAGATTAGTAAATAACTCCCCATAGTCGACTTGTTTCAGGAAAACTTTCTTACTAATATTTATTAAGATTTTAAACGTTATCTGAATTTTCAAAAATATTTCCATATCTTGAAGTAGTATATACGTAGCCTCCGTGGCGCAATCGGTTAGCGCGTTCGGCTGTTAACCGAAAGGTTGGTGGTTCGAGTCCACCCGGGGGCGAAGTTTTTTTAGGCCCGGATTTTTAGAACTTGCCTTAAACATAGTCTAGATTTGAAGAATCAATTCAAAATTGGAAGATGGTACCTCACCTCGCCTCCGTGGCGCAATCGGTTAGCGCGTTCGGCTGTTAACCGAAAGGTTGGTGGTTCGAGTCCACCCGGGGGCGCATGTTTTTAGGTTCAAATTTGTAGAACTTGTCATAACAGTGGTAGAGAAAATGAAAGGCACGAAAAATAAAAGACTAAAACAAAATGTATACTTCAGTGAAAGGCCTGAACCAGATTATTTGTAGACCTGTAGATTTCAGTATAGTAATATCTCCGGTAAATTCAGTTGGAAACATTAATTGAACCGTACTTGGCACATTTGTGTTGAAGTCGTAGCACAACATCATGTGCAAAATTTTAGCTATATCGGTCAAAAAATTGTGCCTTTCCCGAAATCCAGACGTGAAATCGAGAGATCGGTTTATATGGGAGCTATATGAAGTTAATTACCAATTTCAACCGTACTTGGCACAGTTGTTGGAGGTCGTTACTTTACACCACATGCAAAATTTTAGCCAAATTGGACAAAAATTGTGGCTTCCAGGTTATTTAGACGTAAATCCGGGACGCCGGGTTATACGTTGGCTATATCAGGTTATCGGTTTATATCAGGGGATCGGGTTATGAGGGAGCTATATCAGGTTATGGACCGATTTCAACCGTACTAGGGACGGTTATAGGACGTCGCAACGTCCGATATTTCAGTCCGATCGCTTAACAATTGCGGCTTCTAGGGGCTAAATATGTCAAATCGGGAGATCGGTTTATATGGGAGCTATATCTAAATCTGAATCGATATGGACCATTTGCAATCCCCAATGACCAACATAAATTTCAAGCGGGTAGCTTTACGCAATCGACCACTATCGTGATTTCAACGGACGGACATGGCTAGATCGACTCACAACGTCGAGACGATCAAGGATATATATACTTTATGGGGTCTTAGACGTATATTTCGAGGTGTTACAAAAGGAATGCCTACATTAGTGTACCCCCATCCTATGGTGGTGGGAATAAAAATGTACTTAATGTTTGCCATCCAACACCTAACCGTTCTAATTTTTTATATTATTGGTACTAGTACCCATAGGATTTTACCTTGTTTTGTCCAATGAAGCTCAAAACGTTTCTTTTTTTAATTTAAATAGCATTAGTAGCGAAATATTGAGGAAAAGCAAAAATTAAACAAAATATCTATATTAAAAAACGATATGTTCCTATTATTTTTATCAACACTGTATATGCATTTGAAGAATCAGCATGAGATTGTAAATGGAATTTCCAAGTCGCCTCCGTGGCGCAATCGGTTAGCGCGTTCGGCTGTTAACCGAAAGGTTGGTGGTTCGAGTCCACCCGGGGGCGCAACTTTTTTAGGTCTGGATTTTTAGAAGTTGCCTCAAAAATACTTTCTGGATTTAAAGAATCAGTTCAAAATTGGAAAATGGTGCCACACATCGCCTCCGTGGCGCAATCGGTTAGCGCGTTCGGCTGTTAACCGAAAGGTTGGTGGTTCGAGTCCACCCGGGGGCGCAGTTTTTTAGGTCCGGATTTTTAGAACTAGCCTTAAACACAGACCAGATTTAAAGAATTAATTCAAAATTGGAAAATGGTACCTCACGTCGCCTCCGTGGCGCAATCGGTTAGCGCGTTCGGCTGTTAACCGAAAGGTTGGTGGTTCGAGTCCACCCGGGGGCGCAGTTTTTTAGAACCCGATATTTAGAACTTGCCTTTAACACGGACTAAATTTGACGAATAAATTCAAATTTGGAAACAGGTTTCACACATCGCCTCCGTGGCGCAATCGGTTAGCGCGTTCGGCTGTTAACCGAAAGGTTGGTGGTTCGAGTCCACCCGGGGGCGCATTTTTTTATGCCCTGATTTTTAGAACTTGCCTTAAACACGCACTTGATTTGAAGAATCAATTCAAATTTGGAAAAATATGGCACATCGCCTCCGTGGCGCAATCGGTTAGCGCGTTCGGCTGTTAACCGAAAGGTTGGTGGTTCGAGTCCACCCGGGGGCGCATTTTTTAAGCCCTGATTTTTAGAACATGCCTTAAACACGCACTTGATTTGAAGAATCAATTAAAATTTGGAAAAGGTATGTCACATCGCCTCCGTGGCGCAATCGGTTAGCGCGTTCGGCTGTTAACCGAAAGGTTGGTGGTTCGAGTCCACCCGGGGGCGCAATAACTTTTTTCTAATACGATTAGGAAAGAAAATATATGTTAGACCTTGGTAAATAAAAATGAAGTACATAAAGCCCTTAAGAGGTTCATCATAGTTAAGGCAGACCACCCCACCATATCTTAGAGGAAGAAAACTGTTCACAATGATGTGATGTTAGGCGAAAAGGTTTAAATATGTGTATATAGCTGCATTTATATTCTTACTGTGTATTTAGTTCATTCTATTAATATTTTTATTATTTACAAAAACTAATGTTAACTCTTTATTTAAGCTTGACTTGTAATTAAGTATTCTTTAGAGATCAGCTAAACAACGCGGAACATTGCCTCCGTGGCGCAATTGGCTAGCGCGTTCGGCTGTTAACCGAAAGGTTGGTGGTTCGAGTCCACCCGGGGGCGCAATAACTTTTTTCTAATACGATTAGGAAAGAAAATTTATGTTATTGTGAACCATTGTGGACCTATATGCAATTGTGAACCATTATGGTCCATTTGCAATAACCAAAGACCTACATAAATACTAAGTATCGGTGCAAAATTTTAAGCGGCTAGCTTTACGCGTTCGACCGCTATGGTAATTCCGAGAGACGGACGGACATGGCTAGATCGACTCAGGATGTGGAGACGATCAATAACATTTATAGACTTTATGGGACCCTAGATCAATATTTCAAGGTGTTATAAACGGAATGTCTAGAATAGTATACCCCCATCCTATGTTGGTGGGTATAAAAAATTTCGGTTTAATTCAAAAAATTATTGTATCAATTAACAAAAATTTCAAAAAAAAAAATCATGATCGTAATTGAAAAAATTTTTTACATTCAATTCAAAAAAAATTTGAATCAATTAAGTTTTTAACTGAAAATTGCCTAAATTTCAATCACGATCGTAATTGAAAAATAAATTATTGATTCAATTAATTTTTTAATTGAAAACATTTTTATTTTTAATTGAACAAATTTTCATGATATTTTTTCTGTGTATTACTCACTCTATCTGTACAACGCATTGATTGAAATTCTAGGGAAATCGACTAAAAAAATTAGCCTTTTATAGCTCAAAACCTTAAATTGGGAGATCGATTTACGCTACAGCTTTATCGAAATATGGTACCATCTATACCATTTTCGAATAAAAGGAGATCTAATATAACACATTTTTGGAACTTCCGAACATATTGTTTAAAAGTATTCCTACTATGAGCTGAAGATGGAAAACCGAGTGATCGGTTATAAAATTGCTGGGGTAAGATGTAGTTCCAAAATGGGCCCCTATAACCGAAATGAAACTGACTGTGGAGAAAAAAATTATCTATACTACAGCGTTATTATATTAGTTAGGGGACTTTTTTGGATTTTCTCGCCATTCAAAAGCAGGTTAATTTCGATAATAGGCTAAAACCGACAATAGGTGTGTTCGGGAACTCCAAATTTTGTGCAAATTTGCACAAATTTTACTGGAAGTCGTTCGCGTACTTTATTTCCCCGCAGAAGTGAGCACGAGAGAGAGCAAAATTTTGACAGATCGAAAATAGAACAGATGTTTTGTGGAGATGTTTTGTAAAGGTCAGCTGTTTTATGAAAACCGTTGCTACATGAAAATACAAAAGGGCAAAGGTAAGTAAAAAATATTGCGTATACATAACTAAATGCTGTCTAAGCAATACCTTTTGGGCTGTTATCGCAGAGACCATCCAAATCATCATCTTGTGGATAGATATCTACCGCCCAGAAGCCTTAAAGTAGACCTACATGATCTAGAGGGTGAGGTTCAGCGCTACAAAAGAGCACCTTTAGATCAAGTGGGTCTAGACGACACTGTAGCAGATGCGGTAAATGGCTACCGGGTGAATGTAGTCCTTGAAGAACGACCGTCTCCCATTGGACCTGAAGAAATTGACCTTCCCCGGCAAACCCGATTTGTTCTGGCTTAATTATTGGGTTGCCCAAAAAGTAATTGCGGATTTTTTAAAAGAAAGTAAATGCATTTTTAATAAAACTTAGAATGAACTTTAATCAAATATACTTTTTTACATTTTTTTCTAAAGCAAGCTAAAAGTTACAGCTGATAACTGACAGAAGAAAGAATGCAATTACAGAGTCACAAGCTGTGTAAAATTTGTCAACGCCGACTATATGAAAAATCCGCTATTACTTTTTGGGCAACCAATACGTTCCGTCAGATGGAGCAGCCTCAATACCTCGCAAATATCCCCAGAATTTTTTATTTTAAAATAATTGGTTTCCAACCAAAGTACTAGAAGTGCTTTTGCTTGCAAATTATTTAAAGAGAGCCAAAGGGCTCTTACTCTCCTGCAAATATTTACTGGAAATGTACGCGAACAAACCTAATATATTGATATATTTCCCTGATAAACCGATCTGCCTATTCGATTTCTGAAGGGAGCAGAAGAAACATTTTGCACCCGGCTCTTAAATGCCGACTACTTGAAAATTAAATTTTTTATGGTCGCTAAAGGCGGCTTCGAAAAAAAAAATACAAAACAATATTTTTCAAACAGTTTTTATTACTAAAATGATGTTTTTATTGCCCTTTTCCATTAAAATGTATTTGTCATTAAAATCATTAAGAATAAGCACATTCGCACTTGTTGATGGATACCCTCTCAATAAAAGTGAAATTCTGACTTAATTTGTAATCTCAGCTCAAATATTTTTATTCACATGGGGAGCCAAGAATGTTATTGACAATAATAGACCATCTTTTTAATAGAAAGTTTTACAGATGCTTAGTTATTTGAGTTTAAAAAATAAAAGTGCCGACTACTGATACATGCCGAACTTCGAAGCACTTAACCCTTCTAATGTATTTCCTATATTCATTTAATTTTAACCCATATCAAATAAAAGATACAATGAGTATGCGGCCATTTGTTGTGCCTAATCGACATTCTAAATGAGGGTGGTTTTGTTTTTAAGTTCTCAATCATACCAAAGGGATGAAAGTATCGCCAATTTGAAGTAGCATATTTATTTTCGCAAATTCTCATCGGCCTCCGTGGCGCAATCGGTTAGCGCGTTCGGCTGTTAACCGAAAGGTTGGTGGTTCGAGTCCACCCGGGGGCGCAAATATTTTTTCTTTTTATATTTATTTAATATAAAGAAAATAAAATAATCTTCTTTAAATAGGTAGTAGGTATAAGCGGAAAATAAAAAGAAAGTTGACTTATTGTTATTGTGTATAAAAGTTAGATTTTTGTTGTGCTATTCTTATATTGTCAACAAAAGAACTTATCGTTATGCCCAGTCACATGTGTGTTTCACTTATAAATTCTATTAGGTTTTGTATCTTTGATTGTGTGAGTGCTTGCTTGCTGATAGCACTTAGCCCATGTACTTTACATGGCCTCCGTGGCGCAATCGGTTAGCGCGTTCGGCTGTTAACCGAAAGGTTGGTGGTTCGAGTCCACCCGGGGGCGCAGTTTTTTTGAAGCTAATTTTTTTTCTTATTTAAATTAATATTTCATTGTTTAAAATTTTTTTAAATTAATTATATTATTAATTATATTAATCCGACTGCATTCATTGATATGAAAGACGCCCTTAATGGAATGTTCATGGGAAATTTAGTAGTAGTTGTATTTAATTTAGTATAATTTTCTATTTCCTTGTCTTTATTATTGTTATTTTGCATCGATTTTTTATTTATTATTTGAATTCTTTTCATTTTGTTTTTTTTTATTAGTTTTTACAATTTTTACAAATTTTTCAACTTTCAACGAAACAAATGGCAGAGTTTATCTCTAAGCTGATTGTCGCCTTGGTTTCGTTGCACTGATTGCATTTTTTTACTTTTACGTATTTTTTTATACTTTTTAAATTATTCATTTCAATTCTCATTTCTGTGTGTTTTTTCTTTGTTAAAATTTATGTTTTTATTTCTTTGTTTCTTATTTTGAAATTTATGATTTTTTTATTACTTTAATTTTTTTCTTTTTTAAATATAATTTTATTTTATATTTTTTCATTTTCACATTTTTGCTTGTTAGGGCGAAGATCATAAAATTTTCAATTTTTGTTTGTTTCTCTTTCGAGACGAGCTCAATGATCGAGCTCAGAGATCGCAACAAACACCAACCACTATGGGACGCGTTTCGTAATTTGGTTCGGAATTACTCCTTATTTTATTTTCTTTTATTTATTAATATATTTTTTCTTTTGTTGACATTCTTCTATTTTTTAATTTTTCATGTTTTTTATCTTTGATTTTATTATGCTCTTATTTACACTGTTTTTTTATTATTTTTTCGTTTTATTTTATTTTTTTATTTTATTTTTATTTTCGTTTTACATATATTTTTTTGTTTCTAGTTTTAATTAATTTTTTTTTATTTTAAGAATTATTTTATATTATATTTTTTATATCTCATTTTTATATATATATTTTGTTATTTTTTTGTTTCTTATTTTTCAATTAGTTATTATTTAATTTGCTTCTTATATTTATTTCTTTTTTAATGTTTCCTTCTAGTTTGTTTTTAAGTTTCTATTCTATTCTATTTTTTATTTTTTTTTTTATTTTAAATTTTATTTTATATTATATCTTTTTTATATCTTATTTTTATAAATATTTTTTTTTTTGCTTTTTATTTTTAAATTTTATATTTTTTCTTTGTTTCTAATATTTATTTACTTAATTTTTCCTTCTAGTTTGATTTCTTCAATATTTACAAATTCAATTTTTGTTTCTATTTTTTATTTTATTTTATATTATATTTTTTTACATCTTATTACTTTTTTATTTTGTTTATTTATCTTTACTACTTTCATATTTTACTTATTTTTTTAATTTTTTTTATGTGAATTTTTTTTAGTTTTTTTCTTATTACTAATTTTATTATTCTGTTCTTCATTTATTAATATATTTGTGTTTTGTTAAAGATTTTTTCCTTGTTTCAATTTTTTAACTTTTCATGGTTTTCTTATTTTTGTTGTTGTAATGCTTTATATTTTTTAATTTTGTAGTTTATTATTTTTATTTTTCATTATTTTTATTTGTTTTTTTTTTGTCGTTTTCTAATTTTAATTTTTTTTTTCTGTTTCCTATTTCATAAAATTTTGTATTTTTTCTTTGCTCCTAATATTTTTTATTTTTTTATATTTAATTTTTGTTTCTTTTTTATTTAATTTTTATATTGTCAGAATTTAGTTATGTTTCCAAGTTTTAATTGCGTTTTTCTTATTTTTAATTAAATATTTAATTTTTCATATTTTTTTAATTATTAAATTTTTTACTAGTTTCTTATTTATATTTTTTGTAATTTCAAACTATCCAATCTATTTTTTAATTTTTATTTAATTATGTATAGATATTTTCTAATATGAAAGTTAATTCTAATATTAAAAAATTAAATTTTTCCCACTGAACAGAAAATGTAGATTTTCAAATATTAAGTTGAGATATGTTTACAAATGGATTTCTTTAGCTCTTTCTTAGAAAATCGATTATTGCTCAGTTGACATTTTGAGGCTCTTGCAAGGTAGTCAATGCCAAACATTATGTGTTAATTTTTTTTAATAAGTTCTTGACCTACAACAAAACATTTACTTATAAGCAATGAACTTGAGCCAATTAAGTTAGTAGCCAACAACCACTAAACCGCAAAAAATCACAACATTTTTAATTTTCATCCTGAGTAAAATTCTTTTTTTTTGTGCTGATTTCACATCAAATTAAAAATCTCCTATATTTTTTTTTTTTGCTAAGAATATTCTTTTTTTTGCGGGGGAAGCCTTTGAGGGCCCAAACATACGAGAAGCTCAACATAAATCTCACCATCACCTCTCTCTTTCAACACTCACAGGGGTTGGGGGATATTCAGCTGTCAAATTGCACATCTCAGGATCTGAGAGGCAGATTTTGTAGCAGCAATAGCATTAATGCAAAGAAATGCAGCATACTCACTCAATTAAATAAAATGAACAAACACATTTTTTGTAACGTTTTGTACAATAAGAAAATAATTATTAAACACTTTCACTTATTAATTAAATGCTTTTAAAATTGTTAACAAAATGCTATTTTGTGGGCTGCAGAAAACACGAGAATTGTTGACGCTTGAGATGATGTACTTTGTAAGTGTGTGTTTGTGTGTGTGGCTGTCAACCAGATGCAATGCTAGGCGCAGGCGTTATCTAGAAACAATGTGGCCACATTTTCATTACAAATACTGGGCAAAGCATTTTTGACATATTGCGTAGAGCAACAGCACAACACAACAATGAAGTTGGAAGTTTTTTCCCTGATTGGTTAAACAGGAACAAAATATTGCATTATTGTCAATCTTATAATAATAATGGAAAACAATGTTAGCAACTATTAATGATGATGATGATTTTGTCAAGTTGGTGATGATGATTTAGAATATTTAATTAATTATAGTTGCTATTGACTGTCAAACTACATTCTCAGTTACTTAGAGAGCGTACTATCTGCCAAGAAGGGTGGGACGATACACCTTAACTAGCCAAATAAAAAAACAAAACAAATATTTCAGGGCTGAAACAATTAAAGAAGCGCTATGTTAAAGATGATAAAACGGGGTAGAATTTGTTATGGAGATTTTTCTTATTTTGTTGAACATTATATGGGCTACACTAAAACCATTTTCTCCTTTAGCTGAGGCCACCCTTATAAATAATACATCGTAATTGATGTGCATTTATTTTCACAGGTATTGTGTAAAGAAAACATCATTTGTCTATGTTCTTTTTTATACCTACTTTTGTTTGTTTTTTATCGAATTGGTATACGTAATTAAAAATTTTATTTAGAAATGGAAATGTGACAAAATAGCGCCCGACTGTATTGTTCTATTGGTTGGGGTTTTATTTATTGTTTTTGTTTTTTTGCAAAAAACTTACAGTCCACAACTATGACCGCACCTCATTTTGCATTTTATGTCGTAAACAGCTTACGGCGCGCGCGGTTCGATCAATGAAAAAAAAAATGACAGTGACAACGACGGCAACAACAAGAGCCACTCACTATATACCTAACAACAACGCAGCTATGAGTATTTTATCACACTAATACTGGTAAGTGAAAAAAATACAAGGAAGTAGGCAAAAATAGTGGAAAATGGAAATGAAGAAAACGAAAAGAAACGAACTTTAAATTTGTTAAACTTAAGATGTAGGGAAGGTGAAAGATTTAGATCAATATATAGTATGCAGACTTAAAATGTGGTCGTTGAGACACTGATGATGCAGTAAAATGGGACATCCAAATGATAGAATTTGTATAATACATATAGACAAAGGAAAGTTTGGGCGGTAGATAAAATGTTTTAGGATGAGGAAGGAAAATTTGGCGGCGGATATTGCATTTAAGGACAATGAGTCAACGTTCGTTACAGGTGGCTACAAGATGTAGGGAAAACAGTACTGGGGGAGAGAGAGGGTCTGCTCCTATGCACTTGATATCAATATATCGTTAAGACCGTTTGACATACAGTGGTGGAAAAAATTATAGGGACAACAGTTACTAAGAACAATATTGAAGAAAAAGAGTAAACACAAGTAAGAGCGTGCTAAGTTCGGCCAGGCGAAACCTTATATACCCTCCACCATGGTCGCATCTGTCGAGTTCTTTGCGCAGTATCTGTTTTTAGGTAAATAAAGTATAATGAATAAGGACGGATGAGCAGCTATATCAAGTTATAGTCCGATTCGGGGCTCAAGAAGCGAAATGGGGAGATCGGTTTATATGGAGCTGTATCAAGCTATAGATCGATTCTGACCATATTGCACACGTATGTTGAAGGCCATGGGAGGAGCCGTTGTACAAAATTTTTGGCAAATCGGATGAGAATTGCGCTCTCTATAGGCTCAAGAAGTCAAGACCCAAGATCGGTTTATATGGCAGCTATATCAAAACATGGACCAATTTGGCCCATTTACAATCCCAACCGAGCTACACAAATAAAAAGTATCCGTGCAAAATTTCAAGCGGCTAGCTTTACTTCTTCGAAAGTTAGCGTGCTGTCGACAGACCGACGGACGGGCGGACAGACGGACGGATATGACTAGATCGACTTAAAATGACATGACGATCAAGAATATATATACTTTACGGGGTCTCGGCGTACTAAGTTCAGCCGGGCCGAATACTGGAAACCCACCATATGGCCCATTTGCAATCGCCAATGACCTACCTCAAAGTAAAAATCTGTGAAAAATTTCAAGCGGCCAACTTGACGCGTTCGACCGCTATGGTGATGTCGACAGCCAGACGGGCGGACATGGCCAGATGTACACAGAATGTCGAGACGATCAAGAATATATATACTTTATGGGGCCTTAGATCAATATTTCGAGGTGTTACAAACGGAATGACTAGATTAGTAAAAAACCATCCTGTGGTGGTGGGTAAAAAAAATTGCATACCTACGTACTGAGCATGTACATATGTATGTAGGTATAACATTCTGACGAATAGCAACAACAATTTATAAATATTGTTATTGTTTTTGTTGTTGTTATAACACATTTTCTCTTATGTTTTCACTTATTTTTGCACTCCATCGATGACAAATAAACGGACCGAATGAATGAAAAACCAACGAACTAACGATTGGGCTGAATGATTCGTTTGGTTGGTTTTTGTCTTGTCTTTGTAACACTATTTCTCAGACTTATATATTTACGTTGTAATGTAACACTGCTATATAGCATATACACACATGTTTATACCTACACACATATTTCATTGCATGAGTATAATGTAAGAGAGAGATCTGGCTGGTCATAGTTGTTGTCTTCGTTGCTGGCGTTGTAATTGTCGGCTGTTGGCTGCCAAAAGAAAGACTAAAATCGTAGCCGTTCATCGTCTCTGTCGGCGCCGTCGCTGTTTTGTAAACACAATAAACGACGCCGAGAGACCCCCACACTTCCCATGTATAAAACGAGTGCAACACGAGAGTAAGACGATGTAAGCAGCCTGCATTTGCACTAAAACCAAAAGAAAACAACAATTCACCGAGAAACTACAGCAACTGCACTCAAGCAAATAACAGCAACAACAACAACAAACTAAGACAAGTTGAATGACATAAAACATCTACTGACCTTCAACTTTAAGATTGAACTTATGGCAGCACAACAGCGGCGGTTCAAAATGCACTAAGGCCTGTGCAATGCTAATTAACTGAACTGAATAACTTTTAAGATAGTCAAATGGACAAGTGTTCGGTATTTTAAAGCTTAAAAAATAAAATGTTGATCAAATTGTTATATAGAAAGAAAGTTCGAAGAAAATATTTATTTTCAATACAACTAAATTTTGGAAAATTTTTTCGCAAACAAATTTTTGACCAAAATTTCTATTTTTATAGATATAAAAATTTATAAATGGAATCCCAGAAATTGCATTCCATTAAATTATTAAAAAATTATTTTATAGAAATAAAATCCTGACATAATTTTCTATAGAAATAAAAATATGAACAAATTTCCTATAAAAATTAATTTCTGAAAAAATTTCCTATAGAAATAAAACTGTGACAACATTTTTTAGGGGAACACAATTTTGATTAACATTTTCTAATAAAATAGTATAACCAAAAAAATTTCCTATTGAAATAAAATCTTAGCAAACATTTTTATAAAAATAAAATTTCTTTCGGTGAAATACAGTTTTTTGGTTAGAAATAAAATTTTGATTAAATTTTTCGGTACAAATAAAATTTTTACAAAATTTTCCATAAAACTAAAATTTTGAAAAACATTTATAGAAACAAAATGTTGATAACTTCTTATCAAATTTAAAAAAATCTATAGTTATAAAATTTTTAAACAAATTTTCTATAGAAATAAAGTTTTAACAAAATTTTCTAGAGACATAAAATGTTGATAAAATATTCTATGGAAATTTCAATTCATGAACGCAATTTTACACCTATAGTCAACTGTCACTATCAGTTTATTCAGTAAACTCAACATTTTCATCATAGTAAAGTACACGAACGAAGAGCGTTATAAAAATTTACTACCGAAATTCGGAGTCAGTGACGGGTACTTCAAGCAAAATCATATTTTGGGTTGGTCAATAAACAAGGTATGCGTTATTGGTCAGATGAAAATCCACATGTGCTTCACGAATCAACACTTCATCCGGAAAACATAGCTGTTTGGCGTGGTTTGCATGCCGGCGGCGTCATAGGCCCATACTTCTTCGTCACGTTACCGTGAATGGACGTCGCTACCGCACCATGCTCACTGATTATTTTCGGCTTGAATTGGAAGATATGGACCCGGACAACATGTGGTTTCAACAGGACGGTGCAACACAGCACACGTTAAATCGATTTAATAAAGAGTAAGTTTGAAAACCGCGTTATCTCAAGAAACGACTCTGTCGATTGGCCGCCTTGTTCGTGCGATTTGACGCCTCTAAACTATTTTCTTTGGGGCTACGTCAACTCATTGTTCTGTACCAACAAACCGCCGACATTGAAAGAGCTTAGCGTCAACACTGAACGGGAAGTAGCGACCATTTCGCCTGAAATGTTTGCTCCTTGTTCAGACAGCAACGAATGAACATGCGCTTGGGTTTGCGCATCATTTTTGCGAAAACACTCGAAGTAATAACCTGTTTTATCAACTTAAAGTCTTATTGTAAGGAATTTTTTGAAGTTTTTCGAATTGAAAAATCAATGTTTGTCGTGATTACTTTTTGAACATAACAAAAATGTTAGTGACAACAGGATTATTTCAAAAAATTTTAATTTCATGATAAATTCTCCCAAGTTTTTTTCTTTAAAATCTATTATATTAAAAAAGTAGTGGGAAAATATAGATTCTTATTTAAATTTTGTGAAATCAAGCTCGAGGTCTTCAGATTTCCTTGGTGAGTATTTTCAACAATCTTAAAGAGCGTGAGAAAACAACACACGCCATACGTGTTTACAGGTCGCTTTCTATTTGACCACTGAATGCTGGCACAGAATTTTTTACAATTTTAGTTTTTCTCACACACACTATCTCATTATCATTTTGTGCACCTCTGCTATAAGTGAACTTACCTTTACATGGAGCAATCCATTCAACCTAACCTAGCCGATCCCCATGGCAACTTTAATTGAGATACAGTTTGCCGACATAAAAAAGGTTTATAAAAATACAAATTCGCAGAAATTGGGTTTTCATGAAATTTTTTTAATTTTATGATTTTTTATTTGCTGGTTTATATTTTAAAATATATATTTTTTATAAATTTAAACTATTTTTCTGTTTTTTTCTTTCTACCAAATGGGAAAGTCCAGATAGATATTTAAAAAATATTTGTTATCTAGGAACTTATTTGTTTTTTTTTTTTTCAAGTGACCTTAGGCCCTTGCAACCCCTTTTGCCATCCCTGTTTATTTGCTTACTTCAACACAATCGCACAATATAATGCATATAAAAAAACAACAACAATAAGAAACCATCATCACAACTCACTCATCATGGTCATACTAAAAAAATTGCAAAACAATTTTTAAAGACATTTACTTGCGTAGGTACCTATTTATTTTATTATTTATGAATCTTTAAGAGCACCCTAGAGTGTAGTTTTGCTTAAGGCAACAAAAACAAATACCTGAAGTTATCAATTATCCCCCCTCCTCCTACGAAACGAAAAAAGAACTGTTGATTTGTTTGCCTTAATTACATGGGAATTATCAATGGTGCTTTCTTGGGAGCAGAAATACGGTCACTCACCGCTGTATGAATATTTTATGACAAACACCATGATTATTTTTAAGTTTTGTTTTCTTTTTCCTTCTGTTTGCCTGACTTAGCTAACAAATACAAATATTGGCAGCGCAAGCAGCATGGCCTCCGTGGCGCAATTGGCTAGCGCGTTCGGCTGTTAACCGAAAGGTTGGTGGTTCGAGCCCACCCGGGGGCGCAAGTATTTTTTTAAAAGTTTTTTTATATTATTAAAATTTTTTTATATGTAAATTCATATATACATTCTTTTAATTAAAAAAAAATGAATAAAGAAGTTCTAATTCGATCCTGCCAGGAGTCGAACCTGGAATCTTCTGATCCGTAGTCAGACGCGTTATCCATTGCGCCACAGGACCACTTGCTGCTTGGCAAGCCAAAGGTACATTTGGAGTTTTCTATAGGTAATCAAATTGATGCGGTGATCTCAATTCCACCTATATGAAAATTAAAGCCAGAGGGCAATAAAAATAGTGAATTTATATTTAAAATGTTCTCGTATGTTTTTTCTGTGTAGGTGTAAATAAAAGCGGTTATATGTACAATACAAAGAGTTTTGGGTTTTTGTTGGTGGTTTTTGAAATATACATATATAATGTGCTATTATAATGAGGAAATATTGTCGAAGAACCTATAAGGGTCAATTTAAAAGTTCTGGTAATTAGAATTACAAGAACATGCAAGTTTTTGAAAATTTTAGAAGCCGAAAATGTGAAGATGGATTTAAATTAAAAAAAATAAATTTAAAGTTTAAAGCAGAGCGATGTGCCCACACACCCACTATTGCACATGATTTTCCTCTGGGTTATGTTCTTGAAATTCATAATTTTGTTTAGATATTTATTTTTCTTTTAAAAAAAATTAATTATTTGGATAAAACTGATTTTTAATAAAAATTTGTTTTTCCGATCCTGCCAGGAGTCGAACCTGGAATCTTCTGATCCGTAGTCAGACGCGTTATCCATTGCGCCACAGGACCACTTGTGCAACGTGGCAATGTAACGCAACAGAAAACTTAGTAAATGCAGCAGTAGGTGGCAAATACATAGCAAAGAGACATAGGGTGTCTTATAATTGTTGGATGTAATATTGATATTCGCCATGCATGGTGATTTTATTCAATGCCTCACAAAGAGAATATTATACAGATGGAGTGAGAGTGAGAGACCATAGGCTGAGATTGTTGTTAGGCAGGAATGATAAATGAGGTTGGCGAAATGGTATTAAAATCAAGATAAAAAGGTATTTTTTTGTAACCAAAAGCCATTTTTTCCATACGATGTATCGCACGATTTTCACTTATATGGCTGCAATAAACATAATTTGTAACCAATCTGCGCAAAATTTGGCACTTATTGGTTTGTTACTGATCTTAACATATTTGCGAGATTTCATCAAAATCAGTTAAAATTTGGATGTAGCACCCATACATATAGATCGCCGGATTTGCACTTATATGACCGTAGTAACAACAATTTTCAAACCACCTGTTTGAAAGTCGGTTCAGATTTAGATATAGCTCGCATATATATATATATATTTTTATATATATTTTAAATTGTAGGGTAGGTGTAGGTATTATATAGTCGGCTCCGGCCGACTTTTGCCTTTCCTTACTGGTTTCTCTATGCGGCCATAACTTCCTCTCATAACATTAAAAAATGTCGTTTTGTCTATGATTGCAATCGGATGCAAGTTTTTAGCACATTGATAAGACACCTCCTTATTATAGCAGAGTTTGAAACCGGACTATGTTTTGAGAAAGCTCCTGTATAGACCAATCTCCTACTTAAGCTCTGGGGGGCACATATAACTTATTTTGCTTAAATTGTGTTAAAATTAAATAAGGATTATTGTGCTGCATTAAACCCTTCTTTATCTCTTAGACGTAGCCTCCATATAGACAGATTTTACTACTTGGGGGAAATATTTTATCCAATTTCGATATAGTAATGATTTATGTAAGCCCTTCCTATGCCTCTTCCAAGTATTTTTATAGACTCACATTTCGATAAAGCCGCCTATAGGTCAACTTCTTAATTTGCCATTTGTGCTCACGATCAGAGATGGGTCTGTATGTCGGTTTTTTAGGTTTTCGACTGTCAAAAAGTTGTAAACTTCGAAAATGCCATATACATATTTTAAACGTAGTAAACGTCATAAACCTCGAAATTGATCCGCTACTTGTTTAATTTCGACAACATATCGTCCCCTTACCGCCAAAAGAAAGTAAGTTACAAATTTTGAGACTCGGATCGGTTGTTTAAAAGTAGGGACAAGTATTTGAGTGGCGCCCCATCTTCGAGCAAACTGCCAAAGGGAAATTTTGGCCTACCGGGACAATATTGGACTCAAATTTGAATTCTTTGGAAATACAGTGGTGACCAATAAAGCCATATTGGTTTTCCGGGACAATATGGGACACAAATAAAAGGTGTTTGGAATTAAAGTACTAAGGTCATATCCAAATTTTTGGGGACAGCCAAAGAAACTCCCTAAGAGGAAATTATGGGTCGATTGGAAAATATAGGATATAAATTAAACAACTTTGGAATAATATTACGGATTATATATGTATATATATATGGGGTGAAATGAGCGCAGCGACCCAGTTTCGGCCACTTCAGTCCGGTCGTTAAGATCGGCCAGTAATAAATTCGATAAAAAAAGCAAGAAGAAGCAAGAATTTTAATCGAGAAATCTTTATACATCAATACCATATTAGGTTCCCATCTACACTATATCGGCCAAGAGTTTGAGGTGTAACAAATAACTCACAGTTTCAAATTTCGTTGATATCGGGTATTAAGTACATTTTGGACCCATTCTTTCTACCCTTTGATCCGGTATATACGGCAGCTATATAAATGGATCATATTTAGAAATTGAGGACCCTCTATTCTAAATTTCAGCGAAATCGGATAACAAATGCGCCCATTATGGGCCCATGACCATATATTGGCAGATCGGATGATTTTTGGCACTTACATCTTTTTGGCGATTAGGGGAGGATATCATTGTTTTAGATTTGTTATTTTTCTTATATTTATAAAAAATTTTCAAAATTTTAAATTTGAAAAAAATTTTCAAAATTTTAAATTTGAAAAAAATTTTCAAAATTTTAAATTTGAAAAAAAGTTTTTATTTTAAATCCATTTATAATCTGCGCTCTACCTTCCGGAGCAGTTTGACCACGTTAAGATATTAACAAATGCCGCCAGTATATATTTTTGAGGAAGAATAACTGTAAATAAAGGTTGTTGATGTTCTCGCCAGGATTGGAAGTCAGACGTTTTCTGTTATAGCAGCATGTTCTGACCTTTACACCAGTGTTGCCATATTCATAAATTCAAAAAAGTTTAAACTAATTGTACGATTTAGTAATTATTTGTCAATTTTGTCAAAAACTATTTTTTTGACTAGGTTTATGACGTACTTGATGTATGTATTATACGTCGGAAATGTATATACGTCAGAGTTTCCGACAGTCCATCTCACGTTGCGTTAATTCAAAATATAAGTATTTATGCAGTGCACCGCAAATGTGATACATCGCTGCTGATATCTGATACAGAAGAAAGAAGCCTTTTGGCTTCTTTACCTTTTGCCGAAAGGTTGTTACCAAGGGGTGGATAGTTTTTTACTTGATGTTCACAGCTATGAAATATCATTGCTGAAATATGAAGCAATGGTATGGTAGATGACAGTGGATAAGATGACACCGCTGCAGTCAACACCGTAGATGACTTGAAGGCGATCCTGAATATAAAGCCTTTAGACCGGTGTGGCGAAAGGTTGTGTATAAGTAGACTTGTTTTCGAAATATATGTATGTAAGAACTGGTTTGCACTAGCGTCGCCAAAGTCTACACCGCAGGTTAAAAGAGGTGCTGAATATGATGCCTATTGTGGAACTGTGCCGCTAAGGTTGCGCTTAGGCTGAGCGAACTCACAGCATAGTTTTGGATACAAAAGACGTTCAAGGAAAGCGAGGCGAAGATACACCCCGTATCTTCGGGACACAGATGTACAGGAAAGTCTGGGGAAGATCTCAGAATACTTGTCATCGATACCATTTGAGAATATTACGCATTTCTAAACATTGGGCGGTAGATACTGTGTTTGAGGACGATAAGACATCTATCTTCACGAAGTCGAGAATGGGATTGGGGGTCTAACCCCTTGAAATTGATATTATCATTGTGTTGAGACTGATGTATACGCCTAGGATCGTTAAAGGACCTTAAAAGAACTAAGTTGCTTAGATAACATTCCCAATACCTACAACTTATGTTAGATCGCATGTTTATGGCATGCTTAATAAGAAGTAAGTATGCAGGCTCATTCTACTACGGGTATATATTCTGCTCCGGCTTCTTTCATCTACTTATTTATGATCTGAGGATTTATCCATTTCTTCTTCTATACTTCTTAACAAGTTGTGCGTTACTTTAAGAATGGAAAGAGTTGAAAATGAGATCCGAACCCCCTTTATGGGGGCATACATGTATTTCACCATATGAATTTCTGTGAAAATCAAAGACACAAACACATTCACCTTCACATCCTGTACAGTTCCAGATTATTTTGTTATTCACAATAACAATAAACACAAGAAAATTTAAGATGAAATCCAATAATCATCAACCCTGAAAACCCCCTATGTCGTATAATGCAAATATTAGAGAGGAGGATTGTTTTCGCAATCATCTCTTCTAAATCGATTGTGATCGCTTTATACGGCTGCTCTATTTGGCTCATCATTAATGGTAGCAGGACTATGGGCAACGTATCTGTAGCAAATTTCAAGTCATTAGATTGTGTAATGATTGCCACTAATAGATGGACGGATATGGACAGATAGATCAGTTTAGAATTTTATGTTGATAAGTCGTAGATGTTATTTTTCGTATTGGAAATAAATACTTCCATGCTTTTGAAATACAATAACCAAAATGCTAAACTGTGGAGAGACAGTTTTTTTAAGACAATATTTGCTTACTCATTTTAATATTGAACATTTCCATAGAAAATCCAAAATAAAAAAAAAATTCTTCGATCCTGCCAGGAGTCGAACCTGGAATCTTCTGATCCGTAGTCAGACGCGTTATCCATTGCGCCACAGGACCACCTACATCTACAGCTAGCATGTAGGCCTTCATTTGAATGTGTTAGAGTGGTTTCTTATTAACAACTCATAAATATTTAAGCCATTTTAAGAACATTAACAATATAATTCGATCATCTTTAGGAAAACAAGTTCTCGCAATTATCTAGTCAAAAGTGTGCTACCGACAAGCACAAACATAATGAAGTGTAAATGACTGGCTGGCTGGCTGCCTGCTATAGATTTTGGTATAAGTGTGTGCTGCCTGTCTGTCTGTCTTCCATAGTCAATGAAATATTTGTTAAAAAAAAAAATTGGTGTATTTTGCCAAGCAATGTTACGCATCAGCAGAAGCATTTTTAAGTTAACTTTTTGGGCTGTTTGTTATTGGTGTTAAAAATAAAATTAAGTAATATAGCATAAAATAAAACAAAATTATAATAAAAGAACAATAAATAAATAAAATAAAATATATTACAATGAAATGAAACAAAATAATATTATAAAAAACATGACAATAAAAAACTTTAAAGAACAATAAATCTCAATGAAAAATACATAAAACAATTATATGAAAAAACAGAAACATAATAATATTAAAAAATTAAACATAAAATGATATAAGATAGCATACAAAAATATGAAAAAGGAAAGAATATAAAATAACATAAATAATAATAAAATATATTTATATAAATACTTAATAAGCCTTATTTAACTTAATTTTTACAAAATTAAAATTTTAATTGAACTATTGAATTAACACTTTGACAAAATTTTCTTAAGAAAACCAGGCAAAAGTCGGGCGGAGCCGTCTATATAATACTCTACACCTACTCTACAATTATAAATTCGGGCAATAGATATATGTATATGAGAGCTATATCTAAAGATCGTTTGAAAATTTTAGTTCTACGGCCATTAAAGTGCAAATCGGGCGATACATATATACGGGAGCTATATCTAAATTTAAACCAATTTTGACGAAATCTTGCAGATATGTTAAGATCAGTAACAAAACAATCCTTGCCAAATTAAGGACAGATCGGTTGAAAATTGTAGTTACTATAGCCATTGAAGAGCAATTCGGGCCATACATATATATGGGAGCTATATCTAAATCTGAACCGTTTTTAACAAAATCAATAGCGTTCGTCCCTGATCCAAAAAAGTGACATGTGCAAAAATTCGTGACGATTTGACAACAAATACGACCTGTACCTTGATTACAAGAATACATTGTTTGGAGATGCAGTGACATCTCACATAATACAAAAGTCAGGATCTTCAACAGTAGTGTGAAATCTATTTTATGATATGCTTGTACAACAGAGAATAGCAGCAAGCCACTTAAAATAAGTGCACACAAAAGATATGAAGTGAATGACATACTCACACCTTATACCAGCAAATAAATAAATTTGTAGATGGCAATCCACAATCTATTCCCAGTAATAGTGGCAAAGAAAAATTAACGGAAAAAACAATTCTCCTGGTCAATAGCACATACGTCACTAATGAAAACAACCAATAACAGCAGAAAAAGAAAAAACCTGAAAAACGATGCGTATAGCTGCGCACTGTTCATTCGTAGCTGTCTCAACAACGACTGAAGCCAAGAGAATAATAATAAGTGCAGTGTTGCCACAACAGAAAATAATTTGCGACCAAAATGTTCGAAATACCTACCAAATCTTCAACCGACCAGAATTTAAAATTTCTTAAAAACTTACTCTAAAGACAAGATTTTGGTATTTTCTCCAAAAACGACAAAATTTTGGTAACAATTTCCCAAAGTCAAAAGTTTTGATCAAATTTATTCCAAATCAAAAAATTTTACGCTATGCTATTAATTGAAAAAAATTGTCGATTACATTGAAAATCTACCAAAATCGCTTTGGACCGTCCATCCGACCAAATCCCAAAATTTACAAATCCATCCGAGCAAATATAGTAGAACATGCTCAAAACGGCAACACTTAATGCGTGTGACTTGATATCAACGCTATCCTGAAGGGCTAACCATTGACGACCTATGTGTCTTTGCCGTTCGTTTCTCTGTTGTGATATTCCTCTGCTTGCTTTGGCTTCACATGACACTCATCTGAGTAGTGCTCATTCCCAAACAACATACGATTTCCGATATTTCAATTGAAAAGCACATCCACTGAACTATTGCTGAAATGTTCCATCAACTCTTGCTCTATTGTCATATGAAGAGCGTTTGTAGCGTACATTGTTTTGATGTGGCACTTGTTTTGGCACAAGTACCATTTGAGTGCCAAATTAAGGGTCTCATGCAGTTCCCTGTTGTACAACTTGGAGTTTGACACAAGCGACACCCGTAAAGTCCAAGTTTTCTTAAATCGCTGCCTACGACAAATACTTAAAATTTTCTGGCCAACCCGTATTTCAAATGAAGAATCGCAAATAAGAACAAACACTTCTCCTGTTGATGTAGAAATGCTAAAGAGAAATCGTACATGGTTGGATCATATCCTACGCCGAACGCGCGATGATAAAGCGAAAAATGTCCTAGACTAGAACCCGCAAGGACAGCGAGGGAGGGGACACCCAAAACTAAAAGAGAGTTGGAATCAACCCATATATCGCGAAATCAAGCCAAGGCTTTGGCCAACGAATGTGGCCATTGGTTATAAAAAGGCGCCAATAAGTCGCCTTGTCATATCGAGCATCATAGGCATTAAGTAGTTGTGCAATAGCTGGTGCCGCCCGGCCTCTCACTGAGACACTTCGCTCGATACAGCTGATTGTCCGCTACTGCCTTTGCAGCTACTCCGTAACTAAGCTTTTCGTAACAGCAATGAACACCACACAGATCGGAACTCAATGTTCCAGCCTGTGTGGTGCTCACAGCTATCCTGTGGCGGGAAATTCTATGTTGCGATTATTGTTTGTTTTACATTACATCTCTACAATCATCCGTCGTTCGTAATTTTATTTCGAAGTGGATTTTCAAATATCATATTTTTTATTAGAAAATCATCTAAGCCACCATAATTTTTTTTTTAAAATTAAAATTCTATTTTGTTATTTTTGTTTTGTTTTTTTTTTTTCAAATCATCCATTTACCCCTTGATAATTATATTTCTTAATGGACTAGCAATTATTAATTGATATTACAAATCAACTACAAAATAACCATATTTGTAGTAAACATTTTAAAATGCTGTTGTAACATTTTTCTTTTAATCTAAGCTCGCAGTATACAAGCTTCCTCTTCAAAAGTGTACTTTGATTATCAAAGCTAAAACATTATAAAAAAAAAAATAAAATAATAAATGCAAAAAACTGCATACGATTCAAGATTTTTTTAATTTTTTGTATTAAACAATACCGTGATCAGACAGACAGATCCCAGCCGTCGACGCAAAAAAAAAAACAACAGCCAAACACGTAAATATAGATAGAGACAATGAAAAAACAACAACTATAACTAAAACAACCACAACAAGAAAATAAGAGTCAATAAACTCTAAGAGGAAATAAATAATTAATTAATTTTGTAGCTTTAACAACAAACGACAAGCCCTTTTCAATTATCATTGCAAAAAAAAACATTGCAAAAATTAGCTGCAGTAACATACAAACAGATAGCCACACAATGACAAGAATAAATAATTAGTACAATTACATGCGGCTGAATGAGTGACTGACTGACACAGACCAAGTACGATAAGTATTTTAATTACGATTTAATATATGCCCTTTTATAGCCAACTGCAAAGAGAGGCATAATTAGATTTCCAAGATATTATAGACAAGCATTAGGTTTATTAAAAACAAAATATTACATAAGGCCGGCTTGAATTTCAAGAGTTTTAAAGTAGAAACATTTGACAGATTCGTAGTAATGCCAATTGTTAATAAGTTATAGTTCTTGTTGTAGCTTCACTCTCACTTGTTGGTTTTATTTATTTGATATAACTGTATATGTACTTCTTTTTTTTACTGCTCCATAAGTTAAGGGATCTCTCATTTATAATAAGGCTTTACTCGATATATGTTGGCTCTAGTTCTCTCTCTCTCTTCCTCTCCCATTGTTATTCAATAATTATGTGATTGGCAACTCTAACATAAAATCAATGTTTAAAGTTTAAACTCTTCTGTCTCATGTTTAAAATGGTCATAGCAATTGTAACACAAAATATTCTCCCTCCCTCTCTTCCTTCCCTTTACAAAATCTTTATTGTAATGTTCAATTGTTGTTGTAGTACCTTTGTGTTAACGTGAGTGTAGTGGCTTTTTGAGAGAAATTAAATTTCTATATCTCCTCTTTAGTTTAAAAATTATAAAAAAGCAAAAAAAAAATCTAAAGAATAGTTTCTATTAATTAAAAAACAAAATTGTTGCATTTTTTAAGTTTATTTTCAATATAAATTCTCTGCCTAAAAAATAAAGTCCTTTTTTCATAAACTTAGCTGTTCTAGCCTTGTTTACAGTGGAGAACAAAGAAACAGCAAACCAACCTCCATTCACCCCTTGAATAAAAAGAAAGTTGTTGAGGCCACTTGATTAGAAGATTTACACGTTTGCCATTAGATGGATGGGTTTCTTATCAAATGAATCATTTTGTTTGGGTTTTTGATTAGCTTTGCTCTCGCAAAAACGAAATATTTTATCAATGAAAATAAGCAAGGAATGCAACTATTGGACTTAATTAAAGAACAACAATAACTTCTGTCAATCAGTTTGTGCTTGACAATTAGTAAGAGAAAATTTATTGCAATTTCAACAGACAGGATTTAAGATGATGATAAAAACAATGATTCATTAGAAGCTCAAATAGATTTTCAAGGATACATATATTAAAAACAAAACAATTTCTGATTAAAAAAGAATTTTCGTTAAAATTTAAGTATTATAGAAAATTTGATTTTCACAAATTATTGGCAAAACTTTCTATGAAATAAAACTTTGTTTTGGACAACCATTGGTTTGGTAAATGTCAGCCAAAAATAATTGATCTTGAACGCATATAGACGACGAAAAGAACTATGAAAAAAGAGATCAACAAAAAATAAAAATGAAACGTGTCGTACGACGATGTTAGCTTGCATATGCAACGACTACAAAAAATATACAGTCTATCCGCGAATAGTTGAGCTGTATGAAAATCAAAAGGTTTTTAAAATTATTTCTAAATGATTTTTTCTAATTTATGAGCAATAGTGTTTTCTCAATTAGACTATTTTTGTTTAAGCTAATAACATTTATAATTGACTGAGTAATTTGTCGTAGAATTCCACTGAAGAAGAGATAGAATCCCAGAAACTGCAGTCCAGTTAGCCTTTCAACCAAATTTTTTAAAAAACATTTTGATTTAAAACTAAATGGTAATTTTATTAATAAATAAATAAATAAAATCACCCAAGTTGTCAACTAGTTAATAAGTTGGACAGTTATTGGTTTGGTAGTTACCCCCGTGGTAAATGGCAGTCAAAACTAACTGATCTTGAACGTATATAGACAACAAAAAGAACTACGAAATAAGTTTTTTCCTACGAAAATAAAATGTTGACAATTAAGAGAGGAAAGCTTATATATTAAAATTTTGTCCAAAGTTTTTATGGAAACAAAGTTTGGACCAAATTCCTTGGGAATTATATCAAAAAAAAAAAATTCTATATAAATTTCAAGAAACTAATCCAAAATCCCAAGAAATAAGATATAATCCGAAATATCGGAAATATATCGAAAAAATAAAAGAAAATTTTCTAAAAAAAAATAAAAATTGTACTAAATTTTCTAACCCTTTTAACAGTTTTGCATAATTTTTCTATAGAAATAAAATTTGGCAAAATTTTCCATAGCAAAGGATGAAAAATTTTTCTGTAGATTAAATGTTAAAAAATAAAATTTTTACAAAGTCAACAAGGTTAACCCGAAGCCTTTCTGGTCAACACAGTCAGAGTTAAGGGCGTGAGAGAAGAATGCGCATGCAACGAAAATCCTATGGGGGGATCCAGATAGTGAGAAGACGAGGCTAATACTGAAAGAAAGTAAGAAGGAGGTCCGTATAGCTATTGGTATCATAAAGGGACACATAGGACTACGAGCTCCTTTATGTAAAATCGGTGCGGCAAGTGATAGCATGTGTAGGACTTGCAAAGAAGATGATGATATGTTGGAGCATTTCCTTTGTCATTGCCCGGCGTTCAGACAGTTCCTGTTTCTAAACAGTTTGAATCCCGAAAGAAGTCCTAGATCTCTGGAAAAGTTTTGAGAATTTTTCCACAAACATAAAGATATAACACTATGATGACAAACTGTTATAAATACATACAATTTTATATTGAAGGGAATTTTTCTCAAAAACTGTAGTGATCTTTTTGCTTTAATTTTTCTAAGCTTTCTTTGACTTATTCTGTTTTAAGCTTTCTCAAAAGTATTCATATAACCTTGCAGATATACTTAGGATTTTTTAACCCTAATCAAGTTTGTGTTTCGTTATGTAATAACAATGTAAATTCAAATCACTTGTCTTGTACCTTCTTCTTCATAAATACATATTTTTGTATTTTATTTTTAAGCCACGAAAAAAACTACTATATTGCGTTATAACAGTACATTGAACGAAAATTGTGATAATCAATTAATACCCGAACAATACCGCATGGTATTTATGATGTAAAGCTTTATAGAAACTACACGGTATTGTTTTGGTATTAATTCACACTGTTGCTTTACTATCAACACCATTGGTACCAAAGCGTATCAATTTCTCTCTCGGCGTATAAGACTTTACGTAAGGTTTGTTGAACGCACTTACGTTCTGTTCGCAATATTTTCTCTTCCTTGAACATATATTTAAAAATCTTAATTTTAAATAAATTTTTTCAGAAAATTTCCCAGTTTTTCCTTCTTCTCCTGTTTCTATTTAAACAAATCCACAACACATTTCCCACATTAAGCAATTAGTTAAAAATGCAAGTGTCATTCTATGGCATAATTTTCTAAACGTCCCTCTTAAACTTCCGCTGGCAAATGGGATGAAATGTAAAAATCATTTCCCTTTGTTTCATACAATAAATATGCTGAGAGTTATGTTGTGTGTGTACAAATTGGAGGGGTTCTCATTATAGGGGTCCCACAATTACACACATACACCACATTAAGGGGGGTAGGTAGGCTGAGGCAGTAAGAACGGCGGTAGCAGCACCATGAATGGAATTTGAAACGAAGCACCGAGACACCACCACCACCATCACCACCAAACAACCAATGGTGAGGGCCAGCCCAAGAACCATGAGAAAATGTAGAAAATGAAAAGAGAAGCAAGAAAAGAGGACTGTAACAACAGACATTGGCATGGCTCTGCTGTGCTGTGCCCGAACCTAACCCAATGTAGACAATATTGTCGGCAAAGTTTGTTATTTTTTCTCAGAAGGCTAAGCCAAGTGAGAGGGGGATGAGAAGGAAAGGAAGGAATGCTCAACGACGACAGCCAAAGGGCTGCTTCGCTGTCTGTCTGCCTGCCAGCCGCCGCCAGTTGTAAGAATTACAAGTATAAGTATTCTATGTCCTCCCTCCTTTTGCCCGTCTCACAAAGGCTGATTGTGGTGTTGGAGTTGTAGCCTTTATGCGCGTTAGTGTGTTGGTAATCAATGTCTGCGCATATTTTACTCCTTAAGTAAATATAAGTTGTATGAGAGTTTGTGGGAGACATGTGTGTGTGTGTTGTAGCCAGTACTAAGCTCCAGCTATAATTCCCTGTCAGGCTGAACCATACCCTACATCACACCAATTCCAGTTGCTATAGCGTTTTATTCGCCTTCTTTGGATGAGCAAATCGGGATTTTATGTGTCTGTCTTTTGTCTGTCTGCCTTGTTTTATTTTTTTATTTCTCTTTAATTATTTATTTACTTACTCTGATGTGTTAGTTTAGTGTTTACTAAAAAGTCTACCAAGCATACGCATGTGTGGGGGTATGAGGGATTAAAAAACGAAAGGCTAAAATAAGTCTAGTCTTAGTCTGTCTGTGTTGTCTGTCAAGTACAATTTGCCATTTCCCCCCTTACGTAGTCTCATCTATTCCCTAATCCCTTATAGGATTCATGGGATTGTTCATATGTACATATCTCATTCCATCAAAAGTGAATTAAAAATTTCGCAAAACTAAGTTTGACATTTATATGTGTGTGTAGACAGACTCATACATCAAATAGGGGATTGAGTCATACATCATAAGTAAGGTATAGAAGGATTTTAAATCATGCCAAGTCAAAGTTCTTAAATTTATTTATACGAAAAACAGAGTCGCCTTGGTAGCTCTCAGCAAAGCTTTTCACGATAACGATGAACGCCACACAGGTCGGAGCTCAAAATTGCAATCTGTGCGAAGCTCATGTTATCCCGTTCCGTGGTGAGATTCTTTGTCTCTAGAAACTTTTTGACGGTTAAGGCTCTAATAATCGTTTACCTGGCAAAGTCGCTTTATATTAAGCTATAAAGAGAAATAAAATTTGTCATTGGTATTTGATTTGCCAATCTTGGATTGAGAATATTTGTCCTATGATCTGAATTGAATTACCGAATAAATTGAATTGTGTGTGTGTGTGAGAGAGAGAGAGAGGGAGAAAATCAGTATGTTATTGTTCTCAACTGACATTATAACGGCAATACTCTCAAAATAACGATGGTGCCCGAGCAATGTCTTTGTTATGCTCAAACATTTTTTTTATAATTATTATATACATATTTATAAACCCAAATTGTTCACTATATTTTATTAATATATTTAATAGCTAAAAATTTATTTTTTTCGGTGTCCCCCAGTGAAATTCGGTGAAGTATATTTCTACCATTGACACCATCATTCTTAAATTACATCTTTCTAAGGTATGCTATGAAAACCGTACCAAATTAATTGAAAATAAAGTTCAAGGACAAATCAACATCTACCACCTCTTTGTTGACTACAAAGTCGCCTTCGATAATCCTTTACGTTCAAAGGTATTTCAAGCCATGTCTGAGTTTGGTATCCCTGCAAAATTAATAAGACTCTGCAGGATGACACTTGCTGATACGCGTTCCTCAGTAAGAATTCGAAAGAATCTCTCCGAACCATTTAATACCAAACGAGGTTTCAGACAAGGAGACAGCCTATCGTGTGATCTCTTTAATATCTTGCTGGAGAAGATTATACGAGATACGGCACACTAATCACAAGAGAGCACATGCTACTCGCCTATGCCGACAATATCGATATCATAGGTCGGTCACCGGAAGTAGTAACTGCAGCCTTTTGAATTTACTTTTTGTATTTTAATTTTTTTTTTATATTTAGATTTAATTTTGTATTCTTTTACCTATTTTTATTTATTTTTTTATATGTCTTGTAAGCAATTTTTTGTGTGTTATCTAATCTTGGTCTATTCCTTTCAATTCCAGCATTAGCTGGTATCTGCAAACAACATCAATTCCCACCATATCAACTTATTGTAGTTTTAAATTATAAACATCATTATTATTAAGCACCCCTTCGACTGGCCACCATAATTATCATCATCGTGATTGTAAAATTAGCGACTGTCTTTAATGCAATAGTTCGTATGTCATTGCAATATTGATTCTTGTCTGGGCTGGAAGTGAGTAAGAACAACAGGGAGAGTGAAATTCATTAAAACTCTAGGTTTCGGTCTGTGAGACAAACAACAATAACTTCGTAACGCCATCACAACGTAGTCATTGTTAAGAGAGACGGCATGGCTTTCCCTGAACCCACCACCCCACCTAGGAACTGGTATGTATTTAATTTAAAATGATTTGTTTGTTTATAGACATTGAGCCTTTAAAACATACAAGGAAAAAAAGTATACCTATGTATCTATATATTTTTTTGATGAAGACTGCTCTCTCATTAACGCCCTATAAAATGCCAACCATCAATGCTTAAATTAAAGCAAAGAAGCTTAAAAGAGACTAAGCATGCAAAAGAGAGAGAGCGAGAAAGTGGGGAGACAACGCAATATTATTCATGTGGTGTAGGTTAGGAATGTTGCAAAGAGCACAACGCAATATGCAATGCAATAATAAAATAACAAGTCACCCCCTCACACTCAAGAACCACAAAACCGCCGACCTACCTACCATTCTTTCACTTACCCTACCACAGCATTGCATTAGTCAAGGCACCAGCCCCTCTCTTTTGAGAAAGAAGAAGGACAAAACCACAACCACTACATTGCCGAACGACATACAAGTGCACATTTTCACCAACCGTCCAACATGATCTTTCTGCCCGAACAATAATGCAGCACCAATCCATATATGTGCATACACATATACACCAGGCATGCATTCATGCACCGCACTCGTTACAATTCTCAGCTCTACTATGCAAAGGGGGAATAATGGAAGAGACAACAAGGCAGCAAGATAAAGTTCACTCATTATGCAGTGCTTTAATTCTTCTCGCTGTGTTGTTTTTATTATTGTTGTTGTTGCCATTGGTGGCGGCAGACAGAAATAAACACGAACGAACAGCATTAAAAAAAACGATACATGCATGCATACATACTGATATACATATTTGCATGCACTTTGAATTTATGTGTGCATTTACACACGTATACCAGAGCTCTTCTCTTAGCCCATGCAAATTGCACTTGAGTTGTGTGTAACCATTTCAGAATAAAAACATTCGCACAAATGCTTTGGCCACACTTCGTTCGGCCCTCAGTGCAGCAGGGTGAGTAACGATGGCAAGAACAACAACCACTATAGAGAAACTGCATATTGAGCTGCTGCACAGTGATTTAGCCTTAGGGGTGGTATGTAATTGAACAGCTGATACAATAAAAAATGTGTGGGTGACACGAAAAAATTGTGGTGAGACGCAAGTTAAATTTGTTGAATAAAACAAAAGTAAATTTATTGATTTGTAGAATAACAATCATTTAAATCAGTAGAAACCAAAATAAAGCATAGTCTTAGAAAATATAAGGCTATTTTATTTTAGTACCTAGTCTGCAATGCAAGAGTTGGTGATCATTTTATGAAAAAAGACTATACAGTACAACAAATTTCTGGGTAGATTTTATAAGTGGGCTTGAATCTACGATTGTCAAGTTATGTTTTTCACAAAAAAAAATATTGTAAATGAAAGAGTGAAGTGCGAATAAATTTTGTATACCTAATAAATGTTAATACAATGGAAAATCAAAAAAAAATCGAAAAAATATGCCGTGTGAGAACGTATATAGATACCTCTTTGAAATTGGAAATGGTTAGAGCTGAGAGAGAGGTTAATTTTCGATTTTTTTTATAGCTTTTCGATTTTGTTCAACAGCGGTTTTGTTTTTTAATTTTCCATGTCCTTCTTTACCCTTAAATTCTTGTTAATTTTTTTATTTTATTGAATTTGTGTATGGTATGGTTTGTTTCGAACTAAAAAATAAAATACCTTAAAAAATGGGTCGGCTTTAAGAATTTTTATGAATTGCATGTGTTCATTGTACCCAAAAAATAGCTTTATTTTATAGACGATTCCTTAAATCCCACTTTTCCAATTTCCCCCAAAAATCTCCAATACCATCCATCAACAAACGGTGAATGATGAGTACACCTTTGCCATTCATTGCTATCGTAACGAGTCATTAAGAAGAGAGTCAAGGTAACGCAATGCATCACAGACTCCGTTCAGCTCACTATGAAGCGCCAACAAACTCTGAGAATAGGCCCTGGGGAACAAAAAGAATGACGCAAAACTAGCGAAATTGCATAGCCAAACATGGGCAAACTGAGCAAGCACGGAGATAGCAAGAGAGAGAGAGAGAGTGAGGCCATATGCAGAATTTGAAAAGAGCTAAAACTATGCAGGGCGCAGAGTCCGATGTCAAGAACAGGAGTCACAATTAAATTGCTTTAAAGGCTATAAAAAGAATTAAACAAACAAAGGCAAAAAATTGGCAAATGTAAGTGCAAATATCAAAATAACACAGTCCAGCCATACAAAACAGACATAAATAAATAAATGTACGTATGAAATGAACAAAAATAGCTAGAGAAACAATAAAAAAACAGCAAACTCCAATTACCCCTTCTCTCCTTATCCTCTACCAACAGTTGTTGTTCGCTTTGCCGACGCCATTAATCTCTATGAAAAGCCCAAGAATGATATGAAATCCTCACATTCCTACCAACACACACTCACACTGGAAATAGAAAGAAATAAAGGAAAATGCATAAATGAAAATGGATTCGACAACTGCTGCTGCTGATGCTGCTGCATCATCATCTGCTGAACAGAGAGGCCCTGCAAAAGCTTTTAATGATTCCTAATGATGTTTTCCCTTTCAACGAATGAAAACAAACGACATAACATAGTAGAAAAGCAAGAGAGCGGCAAATAAGCCAAAATGTGAACTTGCAACAATGAAATAAAAATCTCTCTTGCTCTCTCTTTCCCATTGTCTCCATTCTACTACTATCGTATGGTTGAAATGCATTCTTCTCTATTTCACTAAATAGATGTGCAAAGGCGTAGCTACGAGGAAACAGATGCAGATACAAATGCAGATTGCGACGGAGTATACAAAACATAAATCTGTGAACGACATTTGATAATACAGTGGTGTGCAAAATTATGAAAGGCAAGTTGAAATTAAACAAAAAAACAAAAACCAAAACAATTTTCAAATAAAAAAAAGCAAAAAACAAAAAAAAAAAGAAAAATGAGAAGGTAAAAAGTAAAAAACAAACAATTTAAATGGAATCTCATTAAGAATGCAATGAAATCTCATTAAGAAAAATAATGTTAACAATAATTTCTTAGAATAAAATATTGACAAACTTTTAGATAGAAATAAAGTTTTGGCAAAATTGCCTATAGGAATTGAATTTTTATAAAAGTTTCTAAGTAAATAAAATTTTCCCTTTTTTGGAAATATCTACAATTTTGACAAAATTTTCCATAGAAATAAAAATTTAATTGTCTATAGAAAAAAATTTTTTAAGGGAGGCCACCATGGGCAACCTTTGCGCAGAGATTAGCAAGTCCGCCTATAACGCTGAAAGTCTGAGTTAGAATCCTGGCGAGAACATCAGCGGTTCTTTAGGCCTCCAAATGCTGGCGACATTTGTGATAGCATTTGATATAACAGCCATATAAAAACTTCTCCACGAATCAAATTTGATGAATTTTTTCAGAGCCAATTCAATCAGTGACTGCCCAACCCCCTAAAACCGGATATGTTTGCCGCCTATGGACATATAAGGTGTGAAAAAAAAAAAAATATTTAGGAGTAAAAAACGAATTCGATTCGGGGGTCAAAATACCACCCAAACAGGACTTGTTTACTGGCCATGGCTATATGGGGCTCAAATAAAAGGTATTTGGGAGTAGAATACGAACCGGTTATTCAAATGTGGGACTAAGAATTTGGGGACCGCCACCCCCGAAAAACACCCACCTTCCAAAGAGGACAAGTTTTGCGACCATGGCAATATGGGCCTCAAATGAAAAGTATTTGAGATTAGAAAACGAATTTGATATCCAATTTTAGGGCTATGTGTTTTGGGGACGCCTCATCCCATAAACTCTTCGTAAACCAATGGCAATACGGGGTTTAAATAAACGGTAATTGAGCGTAGAGCACGATGCTAATACTTTTTCAGGGCTAAGTATCGGGGGGACTGCCCTACTGCCCAAAACACCCCTAAATCGGACATTCATATATAACGACCAAGGCATTATGGGGCCCGAATGAAAGGAAGTAGAGCAATTGACACACATTCGGGACCACGTTTCTGGGGTTCCGCTTCCAAAATCCCCATGAGAACATTGGGTTCTAATAAAGTCCTTACATCTAACATCTAAACTTAAAAGACCCTAAGCCCTCCGAGCAAATTCATAGACCAATAAAGATCATATAGAGACCAATAGTTCTTTGATCGTCAAAAATAAATATTAAAGGTATAATTTGGTTCCATATATTGAAAAGAAGGCGCAGCGGAGCGAGCCCGGTCCAGATAGTTTCCAATAAAAATAAAATTTTGAAACAATTTTTTTTAGATATAGGTATATTTTCATAACATTTTCCATAGAAACAAAATTTTGACAAAATTTTCTATATTTCTAAAGACATATACAAAAATTTAAAAACATTTAAAAAAAATATAGTAAATTTTGACAAAATTTTCCACAGATAAAAAAATATTGTAATAATTTTTATTTTTAGCCATATTTTACTTCTTTTGTTTATCCATTCGCCGTTAATCGCTTAAATTGAAAAGTTGCTTACATTTTGCACTTCTCTGTAATTTATAGACACATTGAAACCAACGAGTGTATACGTATTCTGATATGTTGCAACTATAAAAATTGGAATAGGGGCTATTGTGAAGACACCCCATGCAGTTTTAGCAACATTTTGGATTGACTGTTTCCTCTGCCTAGTTGGCTATGGCTGCACCTTCTATAAATCTTTGCAAAATTCACATGAATATAAAAACTCTGCCTTTGCTTGGTCGTCTTCTGCCACTTTGTTCTTACTGTGCTACTTTAGTTTGTTGTTGCCTGCCTCTTCTTTTGCTTCAATGTATTCTCAGTGTTCTGTTTCCTTGGCATTTTACAACAGCAAATTTTTCGACAAAAGGCCAGCCTTCCTCAACTTTAACTAAGAAGAGCCCCACAGAATACCAAATGATGCAGATTGCTGACTGCAGCTGGTGCTGCTCCTACACTGCAGCACATTGCAAACTTGCATTGTCAAAGTCAAAGTCTCAAGTGTTTAGGAGTCGATTTCGAGGTATTTTCTTTGCAATTTTGTTCCTCTTTTTTTCATGCAACCAAGACAATTCAGTGAAAAGAAGCCAGAAGAGAGAGAGAGAAAAACAAATCAGCATGGTTGAGATGCAGCAGCATAAACGGCACTGAGCCCAATGTGACTACATTAAAAATTCATTGAAATCTGATGAAGATGTGGGGAAACGGTATCATTGAAGTGATGGAGGGTAGAGAGTGAGTCAGAGAGAGCGGAAAAAACAACACCGATGATATTGACCCATAATAGTTAAATAATGCAAATGGAATAAATATGCCAAGGAATGGAATGTGTTATTAGCCCAAACAGATGGCAGTTGGTAAAGTGTTTGGAGAGAGAGAGAGAAAGATAGATAAATTGATAAAAAAAATCCATAATAAGAAGAGGGGATTGAAGACAGTCACTTTGGTCACAGTTATTATTATTTTCTCGTATTCAACAAGGTTATTCTAAAGTGTTATAATGTTATACAGTGATGTTGTATTTTTTCACATGAAAAATTAAAAAATGCATTAGAAAAAATTACAAAAAATTTACAGCTAGTCACAGTCAAAAGTATTTACTTGATTTTTTACCACAAAAATGCGATTAATGATACACCCATAGAAAAATCAAGTTGAACAACTACAAAATTTGTATGTGAAATTTAAAATTTTCAAAAATGTGAACTTCGTATTCAGAAAAAAAATTTTAGAGTGATTTTTACCTTTTTTTTTAATTTAATTAATTGAACTACTAATTACAGTGCAGCTGTATCATAAAGAAGATGATGTCAGTTGGCTAGTGGATGCGTGCAAGACTACCAAACATGAGATCATGAGTTGTTCAATCCTCTGCGGCACCAAAATTATTAAAATTTGTTTTTAAGAGTAATAGTAGAGAGAGTGACAGAAAAAACCCAGAGAGCAGCAGTAAAACGAACGAAAAAAAAGCAGCGAATGCCGGACAAAAAAAAAAAAAAAATAAAAATATCACCAGCCGAAGCAAAGCACATGCGGCGGACAGGTAGATGATTTTTTGTCTTGCTAATGGATATATTGTTGTTACATGTTGGCTTGCAAAGAGTGCTTTTCAACATCAATTCTGTACTATGGCTCGTTGAGATTCAAAATAAAATGTTGCAGGAAAATTAACAAATTCTGTAGTGGTATTTTCAACCAAAGGTTTGGTTTAGTGCTACTAATTGTACTTATGTGCAACGATTTAAGAGTTTATTATAGTTAAGGCCCGTATACATACATATTTTAAAGGGATACGAATCGTAAAATACACAAAATTTAAATTGCTCGATTTTTTTTCCAACAACGCCTGTGTGTAGAAGGCTATTGTTGCGCAGGAGTTAGAATGACCGCCTATGACATTGAACGCAAGGTTTCGAATCATGACGAGAACATCAGAAAAAAATTCAGCGGTAGTTATCCCCTTCTAATGCTGGCGACATTTGTAGGTACTGTCCATTTTGTATGGCAGCCATGTAACAACTTCTCCCCAAAGAGGTGTCGCGCTGCGGTACGCCGTTCGAACTTAGCTATAAAAAGGAGGCACCTTATCATTGTGCTTACACTTGAAGCGGACAGCACTCATTGATATGTGAGAAGTTTGCCCCGGTTCCTTATTGGAATGTTCATGGTCAAATTTGCATTTGCCTGTTTATGACAATTACACCATTAGTGCATGAATTTAATGAAATTTTAACTAACGTTGTTCAGGTTTTGTTTAGTTTCAAACCTATCTTTTCCAGAATGTAATCATAGGTGTCGATTTTAATTCTTGAAATTTAGCTGGATATATTCTTAAATCATTACAGATATAAATGATGAAATTCGAAAAATTCGTTCCTGTTTAGTGAAATTGGATGTTTTCTTAATAATTCAACTTATCACACTACGAGAAGCAAAATACTATTCATCAAATGAGAAGATCAGCGCTGATTCTCGCATTCAGTGTGTTATAGACAGATTTTCGAATCGCATGAAAATAAGCGCCAATAACCTGGCCTCGGCACCCAGCGCGCACTCTGTTCGGAGCAGAGAACAGCAGCAAGCCACATTAAAAATAAGTGCACATGGTAGACATAAAGCGAATGGCAAACTCATACCTTATACCAGCAATCTTTGTTGACGCTTACGACTCTCAACGACCAAAACATAATATACTCCTTATATAAAAGAATCCTTTAAATGCGTTAAGCTATTGTAAGTGTTTTTGCTGATGAGCAAAAAATGGTTGGTGGCAGCTACGGTTAAAAGTTATGAGAGCTGAAATTAATTTGCGTGCTTTGTTATGGCTTGGGCAACAACAAAAATGGAAGTAAGCCTGTCACTTTTGAACACACGGAGACAGACGTGCTGTACGTCTCTGATAAAAGCAATTCTGATCCAAATATAAAAAAACAAATGCAAAAAAAAACAACGGAGTATATGCCGCTCAACAAAACTTGATGTCTCATTCCTCTGCTTGCTTTGGCTTCATGTGGCACCCATGTGAGTGGTTTTCATTTGCAACCAACACACGATGCCCCTCTACCATATTGCAAATTACATCCACTGGACGATTACTAAACCTTTGCGCATCTCTCACTCTATTGTGCGTGTGTTTGTAGATAATTTTGTTTTTATGTGGCATGCGATACAGACAATTGCTTTGGCCATAGTGGCCATTGAGTGTCAAATTTTGGGCTCATGCAGTTCTCTGATTCTTATGTGGTTAATACTTTGTATGATATTCTTTGTTATCCTTTACAGCTTTGAACCTTTTTGGCATAGACTTAACCAAGATTTTTATGTAAGAAGTCTCATTTTTTCTTTATTATTCTTGTAAAACATTTTCAGAGATGATATGCTTGCGATGTTATAGTTTCCAATATTTTTCCCAACAAATAAAAGCTCCATACATTTTCTATGGGTTTCAGACAGGGCTGCGAAGTCTAGCCCTCGACTCCGAACCAGGATCGGAATCTAAGCCAGAGTCGGCGTCGGGGAAAGCGTGATAAACTCCGACCCAACTTCTGGCTCCAGCTCAATAGTCAACATTGTATTAAGAAATAAAAAAATTGATTTTTTTCTCTTTGTATTCCCTGAATTTGAATGCAGCACTATATAATATAGGAAGATACAAATTCGAAATGTGAAGCCCAGAAAATTCAAAACAACACAAAACCAAACGAAACCTTAGCGACTATGTCAATAACAAAAACAACAAGAAAAATACAAAGGCGACTGAAAAACTAATCAAAGCAAGGCAGTGTTAGGAATATACCCCCTAGGCAGCTATGCATGCAAAAACTTCCATTTATCATTCGAACAGAACATCGATGACAACCACAATAACGATAGAGTCGCGACATAGGCGCTGCCACTGCAAAAATTATGGAAGTTTTACTAATCGCTGCTGCTGCTGTTGCTGCTGATGCTATTGCTGTCGTTGTGGTTAACTTCGCAACGCTTTTTTGAATCTCTCATTGGTTTCATGTTGCCTCGTTTCATGGGCTTCAACCTAAGCCGACTTCTTCCAACTACTCAAGTAAGTCAATCTGTTTTGTCTCTGTGCCCCACTAACCGGTTCCTGGTTCCCTCTTGACAGATATGCGGCTATTATGAGAAGGCTTACTTGCGACTTGTTTTTGTTATTCTTTTTTTTTTTAATTGCATTGCATAGAACGAGTGTTGAATGGATTTGAGTTCTAAGCGTATATTCATTTGATCGAATCGTTGGACACCTAAAGGCAACATTTAGGATAAGATAGAAAACGTACCAATGGATAAGTTATGGCTTTTGGCCATCACACAGACTAGAGCTGGCAAACTATCGATATTCACAACACTCGATAATTTCGACATTTCTAGTAATAAATGTCGATAGTATAGATACTATCGCTAATTTCTCATCAGCTATATTTCATACGAAAATGAGAAGTAAACCTCAGAAAATCGATTTATATAGAAGCAATATCAATGCACAGACCGAATAGAACCAAATTTAACAAATGAAAGCGTACAAAGTTTGGCCTGGCCGAATCTTATTTAAATACCCTCCTGATGGATTGCATTTGTCAAGTTCTTTGAATGACCTGAACTTGACCGATATGGACAGTCATTGTCATGGCTTCAAAATTTCAGGCAAATCGAGTAAAAATTGCGCCCACCAGGGGCTCAGATAGTATATGGCAGCTATATCAGTTTATCAACCGATGTAGACCATACTTGGCACAGTTGTTACCAAAACGTCTCGTGCTAAATTTCAGCTTAATTGGATAAGAACTGCGCCCTCTAGAGGCTCAAGAAGTCTAATCGGAAGATCGGTTTATACGGCAGCTATTAACAAAGTGGTTGGAAGTCATACCAAAACGACTCGTGCAATATTTCAGTTAAGTCGGATAAGAATTAACTTCACACCATGAAAAGTATAAGTTAATACTCTTGCACCTCTTGGTTACTCCGAATTTATCGTACTGCTTCCTCCCCAGTCCCGAAGAGGTCAATATTTATGCAGGAAAAAGCTCGTTGGACTGAGCATCAATGGAGAGGAGTTTTACATGGCATAGCACCTCACAAATTTCGCCAGAATTACGAGGGGAAAACCACCGCTACCGAACTCAGGCGTTCTTCGTCATAGGCGGACATACTAACCTCTGCGCTACGATGACCTCCTGGATGGGTAAAGGGTGGTTCTTCATCTATTTCAACTCTTGTTAAGGATGATCAAACGTTCACTGACCCGATTGGTAAGGCTAACCTGTTCGCTGATATATTTGCAGGGAACTCTTCCCTGCCGGATAGCAATCAACCACTCCCCTCAATCGAAAATGTATCTGGCCCCAAATATTTGCTCGAACTCGTGGAGTTAAAAGGGTTCTTGAGAATCTACACGTAAATAAATCCCCAGGCCCGGACGGCACATCAAGACTTGTCTCACGCAGGTGTTCTTCGACGCTCGCTCGTCCATAACGCAACCTTTTCAACCTTGCCTACCGTGCCGGAGTCTTCCTGGCGCGTTGGAAGGTTGCGAACGTTCAGCCAATACCCAAGAAGGGTAAGGCAAACAACCCTGCGAATTACCGGCCAATTGCGATAAGCTTCGCTCTCTCCAAGGTCATGGAGAGCGTTGTTAATCACCATCTTGCTAGGTATTTAGAGCCCAATGGCCTTCTTAGCGACCAACAGTATGGGTTCCGCAGAAATCGTTCTACGGGCGACCTAATGGTACTTCTGTTGGAACGTTGGGGACGCTAAATCCACCAGTTTGATGCGAGTAAGGTTGTGGCACTGGATATCTCCAAGGCATTTGATAGAGTCTGGCACGGTGCACTACTATCAAAGCTTGTCCCATTCGGTGTCGGTAAAGACTTCGTTGGATTTTTTTCGAGCTTTCTCAGAGGTCACACTATTCGAGTCTTTATAGATGGGTTCTCATACAATGAGCATAAATTGATCGCAGGTGTACCCCAGGGCTTTCTCCTTCTCTTTTTCTTATTTTTGGGTTGGGTCAGAGATCAAATCCGATTTTGAGTTGGGTCAGAGATCAAATCCGATTTACTCATTTGCGGATGACAGTCTTTCTCTGTCATTCGTACTCATTCGACCATAGGTCGATTCTTCGAGAGGTTGAGGACAAGAGGCAGGTTATGGATGATACACACTGTGCAAGGATTTGCTGGCCATTTCTAGGTGGGGTCGAATGAATCGAGTAGATTTTAATGCACGGAAAGTTCAGTGCTGCCTGCTGTCACTCAAACGATTCGCCGACCCATTACGATCATCTTTGTCTATTAACGGTATAAATGTTGAGCAATCAGAAGCTCTTGATGTTTTGGGCATGAAAATACTAAGTGATGTCCGTAGGGCTAAACAGGTATTTGAAGTGTCGAAAGAAGCATTGCAGTGTGAAGGCTTCCTTAAACGGTGTAAGAATTACTTCACTCCCTCTGATCTTCTTAACATCTACACCTCTTTCATAAGGACGAAAATAGAGTACAACTCACATGTATGCGCTGGAGCTTCAAAATCATCCCTGGAGCTACTGAACCGTGTACAGAGGAGAGCGATGGCGTTGATGGGTGACAGTGGGGTATCTATTGTCTCCCTTGATCATCGTCGCAATGTTGGTTCTTTGGCGCTGTTCTATCGGTACTTTCATGGGTCGTGTTCGTCTGATATTCGTCTTCTTATTCCTGATGTAAGGATGTATGTCAGGGATACTAGACATTCCAGAAACTCACACCCGTTTGTAATTGATTGGCCAGTGGACCGCACAATGCATAATAGAGCAAATTCTTATTTCGCCCGAAACGTTCGTATGTGGAATCGACTTCCGGCTAATGTCTTTCCCATTCACTTTGACATCCAAAGATTTAAGACATACAGGGTGGCTGATGAAAGCCGCTACCAAAAAAAAATGTAATAACTTTTTTTCTATTTAATAATAATAATTTAATAATTAATTTAATTAATTAATTTATTAATTTAATTAATAATAATTTAATAATTAATTTAATAATTTAATTTAACATGAATAAAAGAAAAATGTATTCCATACACCGAAAAAAAAATGTAGCAATATTCATCATTGTAGCAATATTCATCAGCCACCCTGTATGTCATTAAACACTACATCCTAGTGAAAATTGCGCCCTCTATAGGCGCAATGTATTTTATAGGATAATTTCAGTGTCTTGTCGCTTTTTTTTGCCGATAGTATCGGTAGGAAATATATCAATCGATATTCAGACAATAAATGAAATATCGATAGTGCCATCGATATTTTGCCAGCTCTAGATGAAAGCCCTAACCAGGCTCCGACGAGTCCCCTTATGGTGGGTTGTCTGTGTTCCGATTTATTTTCTGTATTTAATTAAAAAACCACCATTCTAGTGATATTCATTCTCAGGGTCAAACATCCCGAAGAATTTGCAGGCAATTTTCTTTAAATTTTTGGAAATTGGGAGCTTTTTAAAATTGACGACTTTTGACACGACAATTTCCCTCCAAAAGATAACCTTATACGAGAGAAAAATTGTGTTAACCTTATTTCATTTCTCAATTTTATGCAAATGAAAACCCTGAGGTATACCAATCTCACCTAACTCAAGTTGGAATTGTTTTAACAGTTTTTTTTTGACGATCTTATAACCATTCGTTGTTAATGGATTCATGATCGTAAAGTGTGCATAGGCTTCAGCTCTGCCGTTTAGATATACAACTCAGCATACTAGCTAGTCAGACTTCTCTCTATATCTCTCCGTCTGTTTCTCTTGTCGACCGAACAACCTAGCGACCGGCTATTCCATATTACCAAAGCAAGCCAATCAAGCAGCCAACAAGCTTCTCCGCCAACTATAATAGCAACAACAACTAAGACATCTACTATCCATCTTTTCAACCAAGCGGGAAACAGCATTACGACCATCTTAAGAGTCAGTCAGTGGCGCAAGAGTGTATGGGCTGGTTAAGAGTCAGTCGGTCGGTCGTTTGGAGAAACAGGCAAAAATACAAGTCGAAAGAAAACAAAAGCAACAGCAGCAGCAGCAGCACCTCCAACTACAACAAAAATTTAATTTTATTTTCAATTGAATGACTGACTTAGTTGTTGGACAAGTTGCAATGTGTGCCTGTGCCTGCTCTAAACCAAGCCATGATGCCATGCTAAGGCAAACCAAGTCAAGCCAGGCCATTGTGTGTTTTTGTTTTTTATGCACTTTGCTATGTAGGGTCTGGTCTGTTGGTTGGTCGCATAGTTGCTCAGTCGGTACTTGATGTTAATGTTGGCCTTATATTCTCCTCTGCTGTGTTGTGCTTCTTAGTATCCATTTACTTTTATTGTGATTTGTCGTGCGTTTGTCTGTCAGTCCGTCAGTCAGTCGATCTTTTTGTTTCTTGTTTGATATTTATTTTTATGCCTCTTTTTCCATCGACTATAGAAAAGAAGAACTACATGCAGAAATACAAAAGCATGACAGTATTCCAAGGAAAAAACGCTTAAATGTGCAACTTGACTTTTGTTTTGTTCAACGAAATACAAAGTAAAAAAAAACAACAATCCTTTCAAGGACTGGTAAACTTGATTTTATGGCCTAATATACAATGTTTACTGAGTTAGGGGAATATATGTTACTTTTTCTAAATAAAGAATGGGGGCTCAAAATGAAGAAGCATCAAAATGTTGGGGGCTAATGTTACCTGAAAAAATATGGAATAAGACTCACTTAACCAATTGACACCAATAGAAAGATGATTGCCACCAATGAATAGGAATGAAGCAAAATATTAAAATACAGCCGAATCGTTGAGAAACATGGCTAGTACTTCCAAAATACCTAAAATTAGGCGGTCCCCTTGTGTGAACAAAATTGAAAACTTTCTAGAAACACGTCAAGATTCTTAACCAGATGTTCAGGGCCATAGCACAAAGTAGTACAAAAGTACATTGCACAAAGGAAGTGCAAAAATTTTGACACTATTTATCATACAGTTCCTGGCGATCAACTAGATTTTAAAGGTACTTCAATAACAATCAGGCTTGGTTATATTTCAAAGCGACAAAACATCGAAATCTCCCGAATTTCTAATTAAAATCCCGCAGGCTCGAAATTTTTTCCTTTCCTCTTCATAGATGATTAATTTGCATAACTAGCACCAACTGGGATATATTTTCTCCCAAACTCACTAATGTATCATATTGGCCATTGGCATAAATATTGGCGATATTTTCCCTCGATCAGAAAACCCTCTCCTTTAAGTAAAAATCCATTGTTTCCATCTTCATCTAAAGTGTTATTGTTAAGTACAGTATTTTCTTTAAATATTTAGTTTTTGAAATTCACAATAACATATTTACCATTCACAATAATTATATGACAACAATATTTTTGCCATTCACAATATAAATAAAAGGAAATATTTTCGTTATTATTTTTCCCAAAGGGGGAAACAGTCGAGCTAATTTGACCAAGGGAATGAATATCACAAGAAATGAAAGACTTCTATCGATTACTAAAAAGAAATTTCCAGACAACAGATGGGATTTGTTCACGTGAACGCCAATGTTTCTTAGGTGACTTGTCTAATCTTCAGTACAATAGTGCTGCTCTCTATCCCCGTCGGACCTACAATTCATAGCATGTTGATTTGTAGCCTTGAAATTATATCTTCATCCCAATTTGTAATATGGAGACTTTAATTTCTGCTACCAGAAGCTAATCCCTTCAGCCGTTGTACAACATCTTTTCATGTGTCAACTTTTTTCAATGCTTAGAAAAAATTTACTAAACTATGTTTACGTATAACAGTATTCGGAAAAATGTGTTAACTGTTATATTAAAAATGCATTTTTAATAAAACTTAGAATGAACTTTAATCAAATGTACTTTTTTACACTTTTTTTCTAAAGCAAGCTAAAAGTAGCAGCTGATACCTGACAGCAGAAAGAATGCAATTACAGAGTCACAAGCTGTGAAAAAATTTGTCAACGCCGACTATATGAAAAATCCGCAATTACTTTTTGGGCAACCCATAGAATGCCTAATTCTTTATCATATCTAAACTATAAGATAACAAATTTCAATTGTATCATAATTAAAAAAAACACACACACAAAAATTTTTCAAGTCTGACCGTATAACAGTTTTTGGCTTATTGTGTTAAATGTTACAATGATATTCTCGGCCCTATTTTCATTATAGCAATAACAATTTTCAATTGTAATTAAAAAATTGAAAATTGTTACCGCACAGGTTAACATGACCGCCTTAGACGTTGAACGGCTCGGTTCGAATCCCGATGTGAAAATCAGGAAAAATTTTCTGCGGTGGTTATCCCCTCCTAATTCTGATGACATTTGTGAGAAACTATGCTATTTGAAAAAATGGTATGACAGCCATGTAAAAACTTCTCCCCAAAGCGGTGTCACACTGCGGCACGCGTTCGGACACTAATGCTTGATTCTGTCTTTACTACACTGAAGAAGAAAACATTTGATAGTAAGATAATTTATAATATGTCAGTTTAAAGACCTTATTCACAGAACTTTGTGAAGCCTAAAAGTAGATTTATTTAACAGTTCTATAAAAGAAATCTGACGTAAATATTATTGTAAATATATTAACTGTTATAAAAAAAACATTGTTTTATTGGTATATATTAAATGATGTTTTTAAAACTTCCAGTCAAAAACTGTTATCCGTTCGCTTTAAATTCTTTCAATTATGAGATCATTGTCAAGGTGCCAACAGCAAAGGAGCCGGCAGCAAACTGTATTAATTCGTACCACAGTAAGAAATTGCATGGTGTATATTCAAGGTAGTTATATGTACATACCCTAGCAAAGAGCATTTGCTAAAAAAACTATCATAAAACTCTAGGCGTGCGGAAGGAAAAAGAAAAAAAACTACGAAAATATATAAATGTATAACATTATAACAGTTTTCATACATTTGCGTTAACTGTTATTAAATGAGTATCTTCACTAACCTGTTTATTGGAATATATTAGGTTCTAAGAACAATTAAAATATGTTTACAAAAAATTTAGTGTAAGTATGACAGTATAACAGTTTTCCGACAGTTACATTAACTGTTATAAAATGATTTTTTTTTTATACATTAAGAGATGTTTTTAAAATTTCCAGACAAAAACTGTAATCTTTCGGTTATCTAAAGGTGCCAACAACAAAGGAGCCGTCAGCAAACTGTATTAATTCGTACCACCGAAAGAAATTGCATGGTGCATATTCAAGGTACATATATGTACGTACCCTAGCAAAGAGCATTTGGTAAAAAACAAACTGTCATAAAACTCTAGGGGTGCGGGAGGTAATATCCAAAATTATTTTAGACTAAAGGGTGGAGGCAAAATACATCAAAAGTGGCTCCAAGATTTATTCAAAACCTTAAGTGGAAGAATACTTTTTAAACCCAACATTTAGATATAACAGCGACTTGGATGTACACCACAGGCACCAGTTTACATGCAAATAGAAACATTTTCATAGACAGTCTTATTCCCAAGGATTTGCGGTAGATGCTAATAATCTGGAGAAATTTGTTGGATGTCCCACAGAATGATTTTGAATGATCATAAAATGACTGAAATTTCTTTAAATCCGCTAAGCGACTGGATCCGAACTAAGAATTTGGAGTTCATAAAGTTTAAGCTATTTGAAAGTTCTGAACACAAGGTTTAAATCATTAAATAATTAGACAAAAATGCATGCATTCGCAAGATTCTCGTCCATATTTCTATTCAACTTAGTTATTCTCAGCTTTTTCTTTCAAATTAAGCTCTTAAACTTTTTTTACAAATCTATTTTTTAAGCCGCTCAGCTGATGGTCTTCTTAGTAAATCGAAGACAAGGTAAAATGCCCTTGCCGAAATGTTTTACATTCTTTCTATTTATAGCTTGAGACTACTTAAAACAGTATTAAGACTCCTAATAGATTTGTTAACTACCGCTTAAGACAACAATACAACATAAGCCGATTGAAATTGAAAATGACCCTTTTTCAGCGAACTGAAGTGAACTGAACCTAAGGCAACAAACAATAATCCAAATAAATGAATGATAGCCAACCTAAACGCCATAGGCATTCATCACCTCAACCAACTACCTTCTACCACCCACAAGCCACAAATTGCACCTTCCTCCCCCAACATTCCCTCGTCCACGAACTAAAAAAACCACAATGATGACAACAGTGTTTTCTCTACGACTGACTACCTTGACCGATTATCATGTTTGTCGTAGTCGTCGTCATCGTCTTTATTGCTCTGCTTGTCCAGCCCAGCTAGGGATAAACATTTATATGCATACCCCAAACAACAAAATAGGAGAGAGGGTTATTGGTTTGACCACTTTCAAGCAGTGTTGCCATTTTTTTGGGAATTTCTACAAAAAACTCATAAAATACTGTGGTAGTTAGTTGAATTCTTAGTTTTGTATATTGTGACAAAAAAGCTTTGTTAAGAAGTTGAATGCTAAACAAATGACTTATGATCACAAATTACAAAAACTTTGGACCAATTTTATTTTAAATAAGAATATGGTCTAAGTTTTCTATAAAAATCAAGAACAGCAGAAATTTTTTATGAAAATAACAGCCAGGCAGCCATTAAATCCCAAAAACCGACCTCGACTGTCGCAGATCTCTCAACGAGATGGCTGAACAGTTCAACATTCACCTGTTCTGGGTGCCGGGCCACAGAGATATCCCAGGGAATTGTAAAGCGGTTGAGCTTGCGAGGCTCGAAGGACAACGAATGATAGATGTTCACAAAGAGGGGGCTGTGAGCATTTCAAAACTATGTGGACTAATCTAGACTTGAAGAGGTCTACTGCTTTGCTGTCATTGGCATTGGAGTTCCACTTTAGGTTGTCATTTCTTTGAGAACCTGTCAGATTTAGCGGATGTGAACATTCGCAAGTTATTAGGCTTTTTAAAGCGATCTGGATGGTTCAACGGTAGGAAGGCATCTTCCTTCTTCTGTTCATGTGGTATCACAATGGACTAAAACGTCTAAGTGAGTCTGATGGCAGACTGCCACTTAAACCTAACCTAACTAAATTATGGGGTACTTCATTTTTTGATATCCGGAGGGGCGGACTCTCCCCCTCACCATGAAAAATTAAAAAAAACCCCAGATTTCGGATATTGTTGTGGAAATTCAAGCGTTAATTTGCTTCTAATCTAAAAGTAACATAAAAACAAAAATGTTGTACCCAAATATGGCGTAGGGTATCTGGAGGACCCGACCCACCCCCCAGACACGTCAAATCCATATAAAGACCAGTCATGACAATATGTGACTTAAACGAAAGGTATTTGAGAGTAGAAAGCAAATCAGATATACAATTATTGGACCAAGTGTATGGAAGTCCACCAACCAACCATGGCAATATCGGGCTCACATGAAATGTATTTGAAAGTAGAGTACAAATCTTATTTTCAATTACGGGACTAAGCGTCTGCTGGTCTACCCCACTCCAAAAACATACTCCAAACTGGTCTTATTTATTGACCATGATTATATACGTTTCTATTAAAATGGATTTGAGAGTACAACACGAATCGTAAATCTACTTCCAGGGCCAAATGTCTGGGTGAACACCCACCCCAAAATAAGACCCAAAATACCCCCAAACCGTACAAAATCACCTGCCACAAAACTATGGGACTCAAAACAAAGGTATTTGGGAGTAAAGTAAGAGTTTGATATAAACATTTGGGGCCAAGTGACTAATGGCCCTTTACAACCCCAAAACTCACCCCAAACAGGGCTTTTTTTTTACCGACTATGGCAATCATGGGCAAAAAAAAATATAAATTGCAGAGCGAAACTAAGCCCCGTTCATTTTCTAAAGAGTGATTTTTTAGCTATTATATTTATATATTTGAGGCAATAATAGTTTAAACAGCCCACGCACGTTTCGTGTTTTCTTTCACTGTCAAACATCTTCAGTTTGGTCTGTAATTTAACCATGATTCGTTTTAAAAAGGATAACTCTTGCAAATTATTGAATTTTATTATCAAAATGCGTTCTCTGTTAAGAAAGTTCGTCACGAGCTTCTTCCATTTTATGGACAAAGTTCATTTATGGCTCAATGCGTACTTAATAAGCAGAATTGTAGAATTTGGAGTCCAGATCAGCCAGAAGCATTGTAGAGCTACCAATGCATCCAGAAAAAGTCACAGTTTGTCGCGGTTTATGGGCTGGTGGCATCATTGGACCGTACTTCTTCAAAGATGATGTGCATCGTAACCAAAATGCAAGAGTTTGACTTGCATGACAGGTGGTTTCAACACATTTTATTTCACGTTCGGGACCGTTCAATTGGCAGCCTACATTGCGCGATTTAACGCCTTTAAAAATTTCGGTATAAATTTCAACAAAATTATTATAAAATCAATGAATTTTCCTGAGAAACAAAATCGACAATATTTTCTGTAAATGTATGTGATTTGGACAAAAGTTTCTAGTTTGACAATATTGTCACGGATATAACTTAGAGAAAATTTTCGAAATATTCAACAAGAATTTAATTTCGGCAAAAATTTGTATAAAAAGAAAACTGCGACAAAGGCCCTGTAAAATAGATTACTTTTGCCAAAAAATTCAAAGTAGATAGCATTTTCTGTAAATTTAAATTCCGACCAAATTTTTTATAAATTTAAATACAGGCGAAATTTCTTATGAAAACAAAATTTCCAATTTATCTTTTTAGAAAATCAATTTTTGATAAATGTTCCAAATTTTCAATTTTTGATAAAACTTCAACAAAATCTTAAAAATAAAGTTTTTTTTATTAAAATAAAATCAAATTTTTATTATTATCGATCCATTTTTACGATATAAACTAAACATTGTCATAATTTTCCATAAAAATTTAATTTCGACAACATTCTCTATAAAAAAACTTTGAAAAATATTTAATAAAACTGAAATCTTCCCATTTTTTAAATCTAAATATATAAATTAATAAAAAAATTGACTGTTGAATAATTTTTGAATTTTCTATAAAAGAACACGTAAATATGTGCTAAGTTCAGCCGGGTCGAATTTTGGGAACCCACATCCATGAATTCTGCTAAAAATTTCCACAAATAAACTTAGCGTAAGGGCACATGAGTACTTTACGCAACGAATTACAGCCAAATCAGGCAAATATTGAATCTTTTAGCGTCCGTAGCAGACTAATCAATAGATCGGTTGAACTGTGAGCTTTGTCAGGTTGTCGTTCGATTTGCAGAGTACTTCCTATGGATGTTGGAAATCAGAATAAAACACTACGTGCAAAATTTCAGCTAAATAGCTAAATCGGGAGATCATCTGCTTATATAGGTGCTGTATCAGATTATACGCTGATTCACTACACGGGTGTTGGAAGTCATTGCCGAAGTTTTTGTGGCAAATTTCATCCAAATCAGATGAAAACTATGGTTTCTTGAGGCTTAAGAAGTCAAATTCGGGGATCGGGGATATGGTAAATTTTCAACCCCCAGCGACAACTTGAAAAGAAACTACCAGCGCGACCTTGCGAACCCACCACCAGTGCACCAGTGCAAGTGCAAAATTTTAGCCAAATCGGATAAAAACTTGAGGCTTGTAAGGACTCAAGGATTCAAACCAGGAGATTGGTTTATATGGGAGCTACGTCAGGTTATAGACCGACACTCTATGGGAATTTTCACACAAATCGGACAAAAATTCGCGTCCCCCAGGAGCACAAGAAGTCAAATCGGGAGATCGGTTTTGTATGGGAGCTATATCAGGTTATGGACTGATTTGAACCGTACTCCACACAGTTGTTGGAAATCACAACATTCTGACAAACATTGCGTCTTCCAGGGACTCAAGAAGTCAAATCGGGAGATTGGTTTATATGGGAGCTATATCCAAATCTGAACCTATATGGCCCATTTGCCGTTCTCAACGACCTACATCAATAAGAAGTATCTGTGCAGAATTTCAAGCGGCTAACTTTACGCGTTCGACCGCTATCATGATTTCGACAGACGAACGGACGGACATGGCTAGATCGATTCAGAATGTCGAGACGACCAACAATATATATACTTTATAAGGTCCTAGATAGAGGTGTTTAAAAGGGAGTGACTAGATTAGTTTACCCCCTCCCTATAAAAAATTCTTATGGCTATTAAATCTCATCCGAGTTTTGTCAAAACTGCTAAGAATTGAAAAGTAGTTTATGCCTATTAACTTTATTTTAAAATGTTAGAGAATGGCTGCCTTTGTACCTATTCTATTAATTGTTTTTTAGCGGCAACACTGTTTTTGACTCTCATTTGCGATTTTAGAATTCTTTCCATGGTTTCGAAGAACTTTTTTTTCATATTCTCTCCATTTATTTTTCTTCTATCAATGTTGTTGTTTATATTTTATTTTTCCTATCCTTTGCAGCCTTCTATATACCTACTTCGTTGAAGAAGTTATTTTGTTGTTGTCTGTTGTCTACCAGCCAGCAGCCCCCAATACCGAATGCTTGCACTGAAAGACTTTGCCGTTGTGCAAAATTCAACTTTGTGCCTGTGTATGTGTGTGAGTATAAGTGAAGTGAATGCAAGAGTTATTCTTGCTTTGCCTATTCTCCAATTGCAGCCATCGCCGACGCCGCGGCAACAGCAGCAGCAGCTCCAAAGCAGAAGATTTCGAAGCCTATGCTGCTGTTTTTGTTAACCAAGTCCTAAAACAAATAACTTAGCAAGGGATAGGCTAGGGGAAAAGTTTTCAGGTGGGGTTTCTATTTCTGCTTCTTATGACATTGTTGGGGGGCAAGCAAAGGCCATAGAGTAAAGAGCATGAATGGTAATGAGTTTTTTTTTTCTCAAACTTTTGGCTGAACTTACCTTTCAAAACACGAAGAAGAAGATGAACTCGTTCAAAATCACATGTGAGTGTTTTCTTTTGTAAGGGGAGTGGGTTGATAGGCAGGTAGGTATAAAACTGGGGTAAACACAATTTCGCAAATTTTTTCCTTTGTTTTTCACATAAAAAATATTGACTACTTTGCTTTGTACAACAAACACACCTTGCCTTTTGCCTTTTGTATCTCCTGCTTCTTCTTATTCGCCGTTGTTGTTGTTCTTTTGCTGCTGCTGCTGCCAGTTGTTTGTATAAATAAATAGTTGTTGTTTTTGGTTGTGTGTTTTAGTGGCCGTAATTATTGCACTTTTTGCTGTTGGTTTGTTTTGTTTTATTTCTTTTATTTTTCACTGTTGTCGTTTGTTTTGTTTTATAGAGAATTTATGTTGCATTTCTTCCAACATTCAATCGTCACTCACTCACTCGCGCGCACTCGGTCTCGAGTCTCATTCATACAATTTTATTTCATTACAAATTATTTTTTGCATTTTTTTTGTTTGTTTTCCTCAACTTTGCTGCGGTTCGGTCGGCCGATGTTATCGTTGTTTTTGTTTTCCTCTGTGTTGTTTTTTTTTGTTAAACTTTGTATGCACATCCACGCTCGTTGTCATCAATAATATATGAAGCGTTGTTAGTATTGTGGCTACCGCTGCTGGTCTTTGTTTTTGTTATGATGTTTTTATTGTTTTTGTTTTTATTTCTTTGCGTATATCGAGTTTGCATGTAAAACGACGAACACACATTCAACATGAAATCAAAGCAAAAACTCTAAATCACCCCCGCACCGCACCGAAGCTTAGCGATGACGCTGCTCTCTGTACCCATCTTAAACACAACACACACAAAAAAACAACAAAACACAAAAGAATTGTGCAAATTTTTTTTACGTTATTTTTTATTCATGCATTCACATTTTCATTTTTTTTCTTTACTTGTTTTCTATTTTTACTTCGCTATTTCTTCCTTTGGACACTTCTTTTGTAGTTAAACCGAATCACTGTCGTCCCCGTCGCCGCCATCAACCAGCCACACAGTCAGTCAGCCTGCCAGCCAGCCAACCACCACCGCGAACCGAACGACCGACCAACGACAAATTGCACAGAGATATTGAGATATTTTCTTTTTTGCTATTTTATTTCGTTAAAACATGTATTTAATTCTTCTTTTTTTCCTGCTGCACACTCTCGCGCACACACAAACACACGCACGCACTCGAAAAACGAATTCACAAAACATTCACTGCCCTTTATGTATTGAAGCTGGCTAACAATTATTTCCAATTTATGCACTTTAAATTTTAGCAAACATTTGTTTTATTACGGTTGCTACATTTCTTTTTTTTTTAATTTTTTTAGCACAGAATTGCAGAAAGATAGAGAAAACGCCCGCGATTTCGGCTGCCACTGCCACTTGCCGCTGTTGTAATGAAAATGTACTGTAATTTCAAGAAGGAGGCGAGCTTTATTCTGCCGCTGCTGCTGCGCTGCTGCATTATTCTCTTCTTGGCGTCATGGTTGCCAAACCACTAAGACAAGGCAAAACGACAGTTGCCATTTGCCAAGTGGTGGTAACTTAGCGATTTTCATTGAAATGGGGAATAATAAAAACATTGTATATGTATTTACATTAAAACAAACACTCTTGCTTAGTTAATTTATAGATAGAGAATAATGTAGTATTGCTAGTGACTTTAATTATAGCTTAGTATTTATTTGTTTTATTATTCAGTTTACTTAAAATTGCCTTAATAAATATTAATGCAAACACTTTTAATGTAGGTGTTACATGTTGCCAAATGCACGATTTTATTTTAGGTATTACACTTGTGGGGAGTAGCTTTCATGAGATAAGCTTTTACTTGCAGTGTTGCCATTTGCTTTAGAGTTTGCCTGAAATCAAATTTAAACTAGCCAGGGTATTATAATAACGGATATAAAGAGCTTTTATTAAAGCTAAAAGCTGTTTTGTGTTTGGGTAGCAAAATGCTAATCTTAATCACGGGTTTGTTAATAGAGATTTTTCGTACGATATGTTTGCCTTAAATGGAAAGTGTGGCTGAAAACAGAATAAATGCTGTTCCAATTTTCCATTGCATATATAAAGCCAAGGCGGATTTAAAAAGGTGGTCTCACGCGAACAGCCGCCTGTGTTTGACGGTTTCCCTTTTGCTAGGCAAAGGCTACCAAAAATACCCCTTTTCAAGAAATAGGGTAATGAAAATATCCTTCCACTGAAGAAAGGGTTATTAAACGACTCTTCCGCTTGGGAATGTGTACTAAAACTACCCTTACGCTTAGGAAAGCGTACTAAAACTACCCTTTTTTTGGTAAAGGGTACTAAACCTAACCTTTTTCTTGGGAAAGGTTACTAAAACTACACTTTTCCAAGAGAAAGGGTACTAAAGCTAGACTTTTCCAAGAGAAAGGGCATTAAAACTACGCTTTCTAGGGGTAAGAGTACTAAAACAATAATTTTGGAAGGGAAAGGATACTTAAACTCTCCTTTTGATAAGGAAAGTGTACTAAAACTATCATTTCGCTATGGAAAGGGTATTAAAACTACCTTTTGTTTTAAGGGAAAGGGGAATACGTACATTCTTCCACTAGGAAAAAGGTTCTAAAACTAACCCTTCCGCTTGGGAATGGGTACTAAAACTACCCTTCCGCTTGGGAAGCGTACTAAAACTACCGTTATTCTTGGAAAATGGTACTAAACTTGACTTTTTTTTCTAGGGAAAGGGTACTAAAACTATCCTTTTCAAGGAAAACGGTACTAAAGCTAGCCGTTTATTTTAGGGATAGGGTACTAAAACTTGGCGTTTTTTAAGGAAAGGGTACTAAAACTACCCTGATTTTTGGAAAGCTTGCAAAAACCACCCTTTTCAAGGGAAAGGGGAATCTGAAAATACCATTTTCAAGGAAAAGCTTACTGAAATTGGCCCCTTTAAGAAATGGTACTAAAACGATCCTCTTTTCTATGGAAAGGGTACTAAAACTACACTTTTTCTAGGGAAACGGTGCTAAAACTATCCATTTTCTAGGGAACGGGTATTAAAATTACCCTTTTTCTAAGGAAGGGGTACTAAAACTACCCTTTTTCTAGGGAACGGGTGTTAAAACTACCCTTTTTCCAAGGAAATGGTACTAAAACTACCCTTCTTCTAGGGAAAGGGCTCTAATATTACCCTTTTTTTTAGGTAAAGGGTACTGAAACTACCCTTTTTCATGGGAAAAAGGGTAATAAAACTATATTTTGCAAAGGGAAGGGGTACCAAAATTGGAATTTTTCAAGCAAAAGGGCACCAAAACTACCCTTTTGCCTAGGAAAGGGTACTAAAGTACACTTTTCAAAGGGAATTAGTACCAAAAGTGTAATTTTTAAGGAAAAGGTTAATAAAACTACCCTTTTGGCAAGGAAATGGTACTTAAACTTCTCTTTTTCTAGGAAAAGGGTACCAAAAAAACCTTTTTCTAAGGAAAGAGTTCTGAAACTACCCTTTTCACGGGAAAAGTACTGAAACTGCCCTTTTTCAAGGGAAAGGGTACTAGAACTACACCTTGCAAAGGGAAAGTTACCAAAAGTGTAATTTTTCAAGGCAAAGGGTACTAAAACTACCTTTTTGCTAAGGAAAAGATACTAAAACTTGCCTTTCTTTGGGAAAGGGTATTATAACTATCCTTTTCAAGGGAAAGGGTACGAAAACTAAATTGTTTTAAGGGAAAGGGTACTGAAACTAACCTTTTTAAAGGGAAAGGGTACTGAAACCACCTGAAACGGGTAACCTTTTCGATATGACCAGTTCTAGATCTTTAGAGTACACCCCAAAGCCCACGTGGTCGTTTAGTTTGGAACCATTCGTATATATAACATGAACTTATAAGACGGAGAAAAAAATATTTTACAGTTTTATTAGTCCACTTTACCGCAATCCAAACTTCATTGTCATACTTCTTTCTTTACTCAAGCTAGAATTTTTCTTTTCTTGTTTGTTTTTCTACACATTCTATGTTATAAGGTTAAATGAGTCGGTTGAGGGTTAAACGTTTCCACAAAACCATTTTTCGAAGTGTTATCTTTAATTTTGTTAAAAACGCTTTATTCCCAAAATGTGAGGATAAGAAATCTTAAGCAGAGTGTTTACAAAAATCATGCATGCAGGAAAAAATAGCTCCATCCCACATTTTTTTGATTACTTTCCGATGCAAACTTTCAAATTACCATTAAACTAGTTTCCTTTTTTAACTAATTTTAAGTAATCATTTGAACTCATTATAAGAAACTGACCTTCATTGGAAGTTTTGCCTCATTAACAAACTTGGCATAGATGCCAAACAAAGTGTAACTACTATGTATTTAAAAGCTACTTAGGATAATTTTATGAGCCATAATAGCGAAAAAAACACTTACCCCAAACCTTTACTTTGCCATTAAGACGCATTACTAGTAACAAGGACAGAAAAATGTACGGAAAGACGACATAACCAAGAACAACTGACTTTGAACTAATGTCATGGCAGTGAGTGCATAAACCACCAACCCAGTAACCACAGTTTATATGAAACATTATTTTCCTTTGCTTTTAGGGTGCAGTAGAAGCTTTTTAGCGCTGCACGTACCAATTACAATTAAATTGCAAGTAATTTGTCATTCATTTGTCAAATGCATCCTGGCAAGATAAACTTTGGATGGTACGACTTACTATACCATTGCCATGTTCTCCTTGCACTTGGCCAAATAAATCTTTTGCATGTCCTCATTCAAGCTAACCTTTTATCCCTGCCATAGCGCCAAGATATCAAAGTGTCAAAGTGTCCGCTATAGCTATGACCATCACTAGTTTGCCACAATAGCGAATAGAGGGGGAAGCGATAACCATAAGCAAACCCCATGTTATTTAGCAGAGATTTATATATTGGCCATAAATTAAAGCAAATGAAATGAAAGCAATAGTTAAAAACTCTTGAAAAAGTTTCCTTCAATTCCACCAAGGGGAAACTTGAAGGGACTAGGGGACTTGCAATTGCTTGCATGCGTTTCCCTTTAAGTGTCATGCATGATGCTTGGCTACTTGTTTCCTTCCAATTGCCATTTACCTTGATAGCTTTTAATCAACTCTTTAAGCCACTTGTTACCAATAAACGTTGTAAAGTTAGCCCAGTCAGTCAATGTATTCGATGAAAATTGAAGGCAACCGCTAAACCCGTGGCTTACCTACCACCTGCTGTGTCATAAAGTGAGAGAGCACGTCAGCAGTGCCATCATGCTCTGCATGCTGCCATATTTGCCTTGTTTGACACAATGTATTGCCTTCATTGCCAACAATGAGCATAGCATCCTTGTTATGTTGCAACTGCTGCTGGCATGCATGAGTGAGTGGTTGGTGGCATGTTACTCATGCTGGCAGGGCGTGAATATTTGCTGCATAGAATGAAGGTGGACTTAGTTTTACAATGGCTTGGTAACCTCTTTTATTGAAAAACAAGTAAAAAGGCATTATGTTCGTCTAGGGCCGAACTTTGGATACCCACCACCTCGGGTATATATGTAAACCCCATTTCGTTACAATCCGATGCAAATTGGATAACTTAAGCACCCGAATTCGGCATGGACATTGAGTGGTCTAATATATATGTCACTATTCAATTTTGTAGAACAAAATATTGGTCTTTTGGGCAGATATATCCAATTATAAACCGATCTGAACCATATTAAGGCCGGATATCGTGAGGCTCAGAAAAACTCACTGTTTCAAATTTCAGCGAAATCGGGTAATACATAAAGCTTTTATTGCCTTCGGTTCCCTTATCGGCAGATCGGTCTATATCACAGCTATATATCGATTAGAACCATATTTAGGTCGGATGTTGGGAGGTCTTAACCTACTCACTGTTTCAAATTTTAGCGAAAACGGTTTAAAAATAAAGCTTTTATGGGCTTCAGACCCTTTATCGGCAGATCGGTCTATATGACAGCTATATCTAAATATGGACCGATCTAATCCATATTTAGGTCAAATATCGGGATGCTTAAAATAACTCTGCGAAATCGGGTAATAAATAAAGCTTTTATGGCCTTCAGACCCTTTATCGGCAGATCGGTCTATATGACAGCTATATCTAAATATGGACCGATCTAATCCATATTTAGGTCAAATGTCGGGAGGCTTAAAATAACTCATCGAAATCGGGTAATAAATAAAGCTTTTATGGTCTTTAGACCCTTTATCGGGAGATCGGTCTATATGGTAGCTATATCTAAATATAGTCCGATCTGAACCATATTTGAGTCAGTTGTCGGGAAGCCTTAAATATGAGAGAAATCGGTTGAAAAATAAAGTTTTAATAGGCTTTAGACCCTTTATCGGAAAATCGGTCTATATAGCAGCTATATCCAAATATGGTCCGATTTGGCCCGCTCAAGAACTTAACCAGCGTGCATCAAAAAGACGTATCTGTGTTAAATTTCAGCTCAATATCTCAATTTTTGAAGGTTCTAGAGTGATTACAACAGACGGACGGACAGACGGGCAGACACACGGACATCTTTAAATCGAAATATATATACTTTGTAGGGTCGGAAATTGATATTTCGATGTGTTGCAAACGGAATGACTAAATGAATATACCCCCTGGTTGGTATAAAAAATATATTGGGTTGCCCAAAAAGTAATTGCGGATTTTGCATATAGTCTGCGTTGAAAAATTTTTTCACAGCTTGTGACTCTGTAATTGCATTCTTTCTTCTGTCAGTTATCAGCTGTTACTTTTAGCTTGCTTTAGAAAAAAAGTGTAAAAAAAAGTATATTTGATTAAAGTTCATTCTAAGTTTTATTAAAAATGCAATTTTAAAAATGCTTTTTGGGCAACCCAATATATAGTGCGGAATAAAATTCAATTTGATTTGCAAATCATCAGTAAAAGTAAGTAAATTATGGAAGGAATGTAGAAAAGAGAAGATACGCCTGTTACAATCTAGCTTCAAACACTTTTTTGATAAAGCAACCAAAAGTTCAAGCAGTCGCTTAAGGATTGAACTGTTTCACAAAAATGTCTCCCGAATCTTTATGGGGTTAATAGGCGATAAAATATTAAGCAGGTTTATTTTATTATCGTCCAACAGGGTTCACCCATAGAAGTTTACCGCACTTGCCGAAACAAAACGTGGAAAGGTCCCATGAATATTTAAGATATCAAAATACAATAAAAATATGCCCATAAAAGTTGCATAACATTCTCACATATTATTGAGTACTGTCCGCTACATAGAGCTCTAAAATTTTGTAAAGATGTATATTTGAGTGTAATATAGTAAAAAGTGAAGTATGGTCCAAATCGGTCTATATTGGTCTATACTGATGTAGCTCCCCTATAAACCGATCTCCCGTTGTGGCTTCTTGAGCTCCTGTAGGTCACAATTATAATCCGATTTGATGACCTCTGTTATGAACCTCAATAACTATCACAAGTATGGGCCAAATCGATTTATAACCCTTCTATAGCTCCCATATAAACTGATCTCCAGATTTAACATCTTGAGCCTCCAGAGGGTACAATTGTTATCCGATTTGACTGAAAATTTGCACAATGACATCTATGACTCTCGAAAACTGTGCCAAGTATGGTCTCAATTGGTAAGTAATCTGATATAATGGGTTGCCCAAAAAGTAATTGCGGATTTTTTAAAAGAAAGTAAATGCATTTTTAATAAAACTTAGAATGAGCTTTAATCAAATATACTTTTTTACACTTTTTTTCTAAAGCAAGCTAAAAGTAACAGCTGATAACTGACAGAAGAAAGAATGCAATTACAGAGACACAAGCTGTGAAAAAATTTGTCAACGCCGACTATATGAAAAATCCGCAATTACTTTTTGGGCTACTCTAGCTCCCATCTAATCCAATCTCTTGATTTGAGTTCTTAAGCCTATAGAACCCGTTTACCTTAAGGTACGACTTTTTCCTTGAATTGTGTTCTTTGTTTTACTGATTTCGGGCGTTTATGTTAACTTTAGGGTTTTGGTGTACTGAAGGGACTTTAGCAAAATTTTCTGGCGAACATTTTTTTAGAATATTTTGGTATTTAAAAAACACATTTAAAAGTAGTATTTAGCCCCCTTTCTTAAAAAATTAACCGAAAAAGGGCGTTTTTTTAATATAACACAACTAGCTGGCTCGGTGTGATTCGCTAAACCCATGAGTGTTTGCACCCCCCTCTTGACATTTATTGTCCTATTTTACTCTTAAATGACTTTTATTGAAATCCCGTTGTTCCGTATAATTTTGAGGTAGGTCGACTCCCCGGAAATTGACCCAAATTTTTATTTAATTTTCGTATTTTACTCACAAACACATTTTGTTTGAGTCTTATCTTGTTCCGTTTGGTGTACATATCCATTTGTTACATAATTTTGGGGTTTAGGTTCCGCCTGGGAATAGAACCCCAACTGTCCCGATCAGCCTTTATGTCGGTTTGGGGGTGATTTTTGGGGTGGGTCGGAATTTTTATATGAGTTTCATATTCTTTCTTCCTTCTTCCAAATACCTTTCATTTAATACTCATATTGCCCCAATAAGTAAACATGTAATTTTTGGGGCGTTTTTTGGGGGTGGGACAGACTCACCGATACATGGGGTCAAATTGTTAGATCAAGTTCATACTCTACCCTCAAATGACTTTCATTTGATACCCATATTGTCCCAATCGATAAACACGTCCGTTAGGGTGAGTTTTGGGGTATGGCGGTCTCCACGGTTATTTGACCCCAAAGTTTTATACCTATTTTACCGTAATAGGTAAAATGGTTATACTCTCCTTACCAAACTTTTGTCTAGGAATCGAAAAAGGTTTACATGGCAGCCGGTTTACACGGTTTACCAAACTTTTGTCTAGGAATCGGAAAAGGTTTACATGGCAGCCGGTTTACATGGCAGCTATATCAGGTTATAGACTGATGTAGACTGTATTTGGCACAGTTGTTGGAAGTCATAACGGAACACTGCATCCAAAATTTCAGCCAAATCAGATAACAATTGCAGCTTCCAGGGGCTCATGAAGTCAAATCGGGTGATCGGTTTATATGGGAGCTATATCAGGTTATAGACCGATTTGGCCCATACTTGGCACAGTTGTTGGAAGACGTAACTGAACACCGCATGCGATTTGATTTGTCAAAATTGGACAAAAATTGCGGCTTAAAAAGAAGAAGTCAAATCGGGAGATGGGTTTATATGGGGGCTATATCTAAATCTGAACCATTGTGGCCCATTTGCAATTCCGAACGACCTACATCAATAAGAAGTATCTGTGCAAAATTTCAAGCGGCTAGCTTTACGCTTTCGATCGCTATCGTGATTTCGACAGACGGACGGACGGACGGTAATGACTAGGCTTAAAATGTCGAGACAATCCAGAATATATATACTATATGGGGTTGCAGATAAATATTTCGGGGTGTTACAAACGGAATGACTAGATTCGTATAACCCCATCCTATGGTGGTGGGTATAAAAATGTTTGTTGGCTGCTCACTCTCCGCCACCAAATTTAGTGAATCTTCCACTTTAACATATTGGGTTGCCCAAAAAGTAATTGCGGATTTTTTAAAAAAAAGTAAGTGCATTTTTAATCAAACTTAGAATGAACTTTAATCAAATATACTTTTTTTACACTTTTTTTCTAAAGCAAGCTAAAAGTAACAGCTGATAACTGACAGAAGAAAGAATGCAATTACAGAGTCACAAGCTGTAAAAAAATTTGTCAACGCCGACTATATGAAAAATCCGCAATTACTTTTTGGGCAACCCAATAGTCATGATCAATGGATACGTTTTCGACAACTTAATTAAATGATTATTTTCTTGTAAGGATGGAATTTAAGTTTTAATTTTTATACAAACATAAAAAACCAATTAAAATCTCATAGATTTATTAGGTGGCAACATCACACCTTACTTCTATAATTTTTTCCCTTTTTTTTGCCCCTTATGGAACACTGTGTACACTATGACGTATGATAAACAAGTTTTTACGCATTTTTCAAATTCCTGTTACTCATACAACCACGTTGTCGCTTTCTTTCCTTCAACAAAATCAACATTGTTAGCAAAAACCATAAGAACAGCAAGGATTCTGAAAGGAAAAGAGCTAGAAAGCCATGACGTGACATTCAAGTTAAGGCAGCAGGTGTGGGTGTTGGCTAAAGGACTTGCATTGGAATGCAATAGAAATGCACAACACAAGCAAACTCTAAGAAAGTCATAGTCAGAGCATTGTAATTCAATAACTGAAGGGTGTAAGTAAAGAAATGAGGAGGTGAGTTTGTGTGCGGATCTTCTCCCCCAAGCAAACAAAAAAATTTTGTCCTTGCAAAAAAAAAACCAGCAACGAAGTATCGAAAAGAACAGAATTGCACTCAACCACCACACTGGGTGTTGATAGAGTCAAAACTAAATTAGCTTATGTTTCATAATACAAAGCGAACAAGGTCGTTTCAATGTCAATTCTAGCACAACGCCAAAGTGTAATTTCTCACGAACCAATATTCAAGGGTTTGAGTTGTTGGTATTATCTCATTGCTTGTTGTTGTTAGGGGTGCTGCTGATGTTGGTTATGTTTGTTGTAGTGGTGTTATGATAGGTCAGTATTTGCTATTACGTAGCTTTGTTTTTATTGGTGCGTGCGTGTGTACTTTGTAGGGGAGTATGCCAGATATTGCCATCATGCAGTTTAACGTAGTGATCATAAATTTTGATATGCTTGCTAACAGAAATCCCAGCGTTAAATTTTAAACTCAAAAATCATAAAGAATTGGTAAGGGGGAGCTAAAGCATTCAGCATTTAAGGAAAACTGCCATGGGCAATGGAATTGAGATGTCAGAGATTTATTGTGCACTACTACTACTATATTTCCCATGAACATTTCATTAATGAACAGGGGATACTTCTGTCATATCAATGAGTGATGCTCGATTAATGTTAAAGCCTCCTTTTTTTATGCCGAGAAGTTTAACATAACAGGATAACTTACAAATGTAGCCGGCATGAGTAAGGGGATAGGTTAGGTTTAAGTGACAGTCTGCCATCAGAATTACTCAGACGTTTTCGTCCACTGTGATACCACAGGAACAGAAGATGGAAGATGCCTTCTAGTTCCTACCTTTGAACCATGCAGATCGCTTTAAAAAAGCCCAATAACTTGCGAATGTTCACATCCGCTAAATCTGACAAGTTTACAAAGAAATGAGAACCTCAAGTGGAACTCCTTCTGACTGCTAGTGCGGGACACACACACAGAAGGTGTTCTATAGTCTCTTTTTCTTCGACGCCCTCACAGCTTCTGCAAAAGTCGGTGCTGGCAAACTTCAGTCTGTCAGCATGTTTTCCGATAAGACAGTGGCCTGTCATGACGGACACCACGATTGAGATGTCTGTTCTAGCCAATGACTGCAAAGCAGTACACCTCTTCAAGTCTAGAGTAGGCCACATAGTTTTGGAATGCTCACAGTCCCCTCTTTGTGACCATCTATCATTCTTTGTCCTTCGGGCCTGGTCCTGAAAACTTAGTTTACATGTCGCTGGAGGCATACCCACAGATTCCAGTTGCCCTGGAATGTGTAGGGTAGTTCCTAGTCTAGCAAGCTCACCCACTTTACAATTTCCTGGGATATCTCTGTGGCTCGGCATCCAGTACAGGTGAATTTTGAACTGTTCAGCCATCTCGTTGAGAGATCTGTGACAGTCGAGGGCGGTTTTTGTGTTCAGAAATAGTTCTCCGGGGAATAATGGCTGTCTGAGAAGATATTTATGCCAATGGTCGCAATGACATTATATCTTAGCCATTCCACCACTTTCTTAATTGCAAGGATCTCTGCTTGATACACACTGCAGTGGTTGGGTAACCTTTTCGATATGACCAGTTCTAGATCTTAAGAGTACTCCTCAAAGTCCACCTGGTCGTTTAGTTTGGAACCATCCGTATAGATGTCTATGTAACTTCTGTTACCAGGCATATCGTAGTTCCAATCGGTTCCGTCAGGAATAGTGGTACAGTGATTTTTATCAAAAAGCGGCTCAGGTAGGGTGCAATCCACACTGCCTGCCTGAACTTCGGATATTGTATCAAGGATAACACAGTGTCCGTAGCCGCCAAATGACCCAGCTCCCTTAACCTCTCGGCAGTGTACGCTGCAATTTGGGTAGCCACAAAGTCCAGAGGCATAAGATGTAGCATTAAATTCAGTGCATCAGATGGTGTCGTCCTCAATGCTGCTGTGATGCACAAACAAGCCATCCCTTGGATACGGTTAAAAATTGAGCAGTAAGGGGATAACCAACGCTGAAAAATTTTCGTTCTTCACGCCGGGATTTCGGCGTCATAGACAGACATGCCAACCTCGCCACGGCCTCCGTGCACACTAGAAACTTTTGTATAAATCATTAAAGATGACGGAATATGCTACGAAAGCGAAATGGCGTAAAGCAGTTCAGGATAACAGAAACAAATTAAAGCGTGCAAAGTTTGGCCGGACCGAATCTTGGGAACTCACCACCATGGATTCTGCAAAAATATGGGAGTTATATCTAGTTATAGACCGAATTGAACCGTACTCAAAGCAGTTTTTGAGAGTCATAAGAGAACACTAAATGCAAAGTTTCAGCCAAATCGAAAAAAAACCCGCGGCTTGTAAGGGCTCAAGTAGTCAAATCGGGAGATCGGTTTATATGGGAGCTATATCAGGTTATACACCGATTTGAACCGTACTAAGTTCAGTTGTTGGGAGTCATAACAGAACACCATGTACAAGATGTCAGCCAAATCGGTTGAAAATTGCGGCTTCCAGGTGGTCAAGAAGTCAAATCGGGAGATCGGTTTATATGGGATCTATATCAGGTTATATACAGATTCAAACCGTTCTTGGCACGGATGTTGGAAGTCATGACGGAACACTGCATGCAAAATTTCAGCCAAATCGGACACAAATTGCGGCTTCCAGGGGCTCAGGAAATCAAATCGGGCGATCGGTTTATATGGGAGCTATATCAGGTTCTTGATCGATTTGGACCGTACTTAACACGTTTGTTGGAAGTCGTAAGAGAACACTGCATGCAAAATTTCAGCCAAATCGGACACAAATTGCGGCTTCCAGGGGCTCAGGAAATCAAATCGGGCGAACGGTTTATATGGGAGCTATATCAGGTTCTTCATCGGTTTGGACCGTACTTAACACAGTTGTTGGAAGTCATAAGAGAATACTATGTGCAAAATTTCAGCCAAATCGGACAAAAATTGCGGCTTGTAAGGGCTCAAGAAGTCAAATCGGGAGATCGGTTTATATGGGAGCTAAATCAGGTTATAGACCGATTTGGACCGTACTTGTTACAGTTATTGGAAGTCATAAACAGAACACCACATGCTCAGTTTCAGCCAAATCGGACAAAAATTGCGATTTTCAGGGCTCAAGAAGTCAAATCGAGATATCGGTTTATATGGGAGCTATTTCCAAATCTAAACCGATATAGCCCATTTGCAATCCCCAATGACCTACATCAACATTAAGTAGCTGTGCAAAATTTCAAGTGACTAGCTTTACGCGTACGATCGCTATCATGATTTCGACAGATGGACGAACGGACACGGCTAGTTCGACTCAGAATGTCGAGACGATCAAGAATATATGGAGTCCTAGATCAATATTTCGGGTTATTACAAACGGAATGACTAGGTTAATATACCCCCATGCTATGGTGGTGGGTATAAAAAACTTCATTTGGCATAGTTATTATAATACAGTCACCGAATGCTATCTGTTTTGCTGAGTAAGCATTTTTTCACTAAACACTCCCTCTCTATATGCATATTCGATATTTGTATAAAATACAACTGCTTCTTTATCTTTGTTCCCTTGTTCGTTTAACTGTAAACTGAAATTATTTTCCCCTAATTTTTTTTCTCTTTATAAATCCCTTTCAATGTTACCAATAGATGTCCTTTTCTAGGAAGCGTTTATTATTTTCCTTTGATTTATTTTAGCAACTGAATGATAAGGGGTCAAGGATTTGTTTTACATTGCATAACATTTTACACCCTCTTGTTGGGTATTAAGACATTCAGTTATTGGTGGTCTGCACTGATGGTCACCCGTGAAGAATCTTTTGGAAGAATAAACCTTACCGCTACCCTTTTTCCCTAGATATCTTTTCATATTGTTGCTGCTATTGTGATTTTGTTAAAGTGCAAATATTTGAAGGGGATTTGAATGATCCTTTTTATGATTTGGTTTTTTTTTTGAAGGGGAATGTTAACCATAAAAATGCATATACATGATTTCATTAAAATAAATTTGAGTTTCTTGAAGATAGCTGCGCATAAAAAGAAATGCAATCACGAAAAAAAAACTCTTAAAATATAGCAATTGTATTAAAACCTTGGTAATGGGGGATTCTTGGATTTGTTAAAGCAATTCGCCATAAAGTTTTCTAAAAACTTGACAACACAAAATTCAATTTCCTTTTTAGCTCGAATGTAGTTTTTGTATAACTGTCTCTTTGTTAAATAAATGAAATGTCAACATATAGAACCGAGTACAACTTGAAATCTCATTGTCATCAGGGATAATCATATCCTTGAGAGATAAAATTGTCACCCTGAAGTATGTACATCTAACATGCCGCCCAACAGTTGTCAAACTCAAACGGAACAAGGTCATTTGGTGATCCCCATCATCTAGTCAGTAAAAAGGCTCCCTTTGTTTTGCTTTGTTTTTTTTTTAATGCATATTCTTTGCCTTGTGGCAAGTAATATCAAATGCAATTGAGTTGCAAATACTAACAGAACTAGCGGATAAATGACAAGCAGTTGAAACATTAGCTAAACTTTTGCAGGGGGTTGCCTTTTATAGGAAAACAAGCTGTGCTGCTTAGCGTAAAGTTTTTGTTTAGTAACTATCATCACCATTTGTGCTTAATTTACTTTAATTTGCTGCTGCAACCTCAACATTGGCATTACTGTCATTGCAATCACTAAACTAATGTAGTATACTTTCAGGGACATTATTATAACTGCACTCTCAACACCCACACAACCATGAGATAATGAAATTCTCAATTCTCTTGCTCATGTAATTAGTGTATTCTTTTTGTAGTAATAAAACAAAAACAAAACTAAGTTTAAATATAATTGTATGCTTTAATTATTTAAAATAGCTCTTACCCAAGATGGCAAGTTCAATTCCATCTTTAGGGATTTCAGTTACTTCTTCTATTTAAAAAGCGGTGTATTATAGCTGTTCAAGGGACAACGATTTTCGCACACAACAAAATTTATTTTTCCACAGTCCACATCATCCCATCTGCCATCCGAATACATCTCCAAACAGTGTTCAATACCTAGATAGTTGTTAGGCTGTCCCTTAGCCCAGTTGGCATTGGTTATGGGGCGTCCATTGCTTAGCCAGACCCATCTTCCATGGTGTGCCAAATCGGAGCCGCTCAGCCAATAAGAGATGCCACCATAAACAAGACCTTTGAATGTAAAAAAAGAAATAAACAAAAACATTTACAAATCAAAATATTGCATAAAATTAGAAATTTAAGTATTAAACAATAAAAAACAAGTAAAAGCGTGCTAAGTTCGGCCGGGCCGAACCTTAAATACCCTCCACCATGGAACTTAAGTGTCGAGTTGTTTTTCCGGTATCTCTTTTTAGGCAAACGAAGGATAACAAAAGAAGTTATATGCTATTGGAGCAATATCAAGTTAAGGTCCGATTCGGACTATAATTAAATTAAATGTTGGACTATAATTAAATTAAATGTGGTCGAAACTCGAAGATTTGAGTGAGTTACAGCAATTTTGTCTCTAGCGGGTTTTTCGAAATTTTCAATGGGCTATACCCTTTACACAAAAAATGCTAAAAAAATCAAAACTCTTATTTCTTGAAAACTTTTTTCCAATTTGATTTCCTGTGGCATTCTGAACGTAGTGATGCCCTACAGCGGTCGAAACTCTAAGATTTGTGTGAGTTACAGCAATTTTGTCTCTAGCGGGATTTTCGAAATTTTCAATGGGCTATACCCTTTACACAAAAAATGCTAAAAAATAAATTGCGCCCTCTAGAGGCTAAAGAAGTCAAGACCCAGATCGGTTTATATGGCAGCTATATCAGATTATGAACTGATTTGAATCATACTTGGCTCAGTAATTGAAAGTCCTAACAAAACATGCCATGCAAAATTTCAACCCATTCGAATAAGAATTGTGCCCTCTAGAGGATCAAGAAGATTGCTTTATATGGCAGCTATATTAGATTATGAACTGATTTCAATCATACTTGGTGAATATATTCGAAGTCTTAACGGAACACGTCGTGCAAACAGGATGTAGTGTTTATTGACATTTGTCTTAAATCTTTGAATGTTAAAGTGGGTGGGAAAAACATTAGCCGGAAGTCGATTCCGCATACGAACGGTTCTGGCGAAATAAGAATTATCCCTATGATGCATTGTGCGGTCCGCTGGCCAATCAATTACAAATGGGTGTGAGTTCACACACCATGAAAGTACCGATAGAACAGCGCCAAACAGCCCACATTGCGACGATGATCAAGGGAGGCAATAGAGTTGGATACCCTACTGTACCCAATCAACGCCATCGCTCTCCTCTGTACATGGTCCAATAGCTCCAGGGATGATTTTGAAGCTCCAGGCCATACATGTGAGTTGTACTCCATTTTCGGCCTTATGAAAGTGGTGTAGATGTTAAGATCAGACTTGAATGCTTCTTTCGACACTTCAAATACATGTTTAGCCCAACGGACATCACTTTGTATTTCCATGCCCAGAACATCAAGAGCTTCTGATTGCTCAACATTTATACCGTTAATAGACAAAGATAATCGTAGTGGGTCAGCCAATCGTTTGTATGACAAACCTTACCATACTTGGCACAGTTATTGCAAGTCATAACGAAACACGTCATGCAAAATTTTAGCCAAATCGGATAAGAATTGCGCCCTCTAGAGGCTCAAGAAATTAAGACCAAAGATCGGTTTATATGGAAGCTATATCAAAACATAGACCGATATGGCCCATTTACAATCACAACCGACCTACACGAATATGAAGTATTTGTGCAAATTTCAAGCAGCTAGCTTTTCTCCTTCAAAACTTATCGTGCTTTCGACAGACAGACGGACGGACAGGAAGACGGACAGACGGACGGATATGGCTAGATCGACTTAAAATGTATAAAAACTTATACGAATTCGGTGGCCCGAGTTTTATATCCCCCTGGGTTTCCTATGTAAAATCTTTCTGTCTATATATATATAAACTAAAAGGTCATATTTGAAGGTCATTGGTGCCAATTTGCCAATCTGAACCATGTTTTCCCCTCCCTAATGCTGGTAACATTTGTGAGGTACTATGCCATGTAAAACTTCTCTTTAGAGGTGTCGCATTGCGGCACGCTTTAAGCTTAAACTTGAATCGGACTGCCCTCATTGAAATGTGAGAGGTTTGCCCCTGTTCCTTAGTGGAATGTTTATGGGCAAAATTTACAATTTTGCATTTGAACCATGCTTGACATAGGTATTAGAAGTCAAAAGAAAACAATCGGATAAGAATTTTATCCAATAGAAACTCAATTATTCAGTGGAGGCCACTGTGATGCAGAGATTAGCATGTCCGCCCATGACGCCGAACGCCTGGCTTCAAATCTCGGCGTGTATATCAGAAAATTTTTCAGGGGTGGTTATCCTCTTACTAGTGCTGGCTAAGGTACTTTGCCAAGTAAAAACTTCTCCCAAAAGAGATGTCGCACTGGGGCACGTCTTACGGTCTCAGCATAAAAAAGGAGATCCCTTATTATTAAACTTAAACTTCAATAGAACTGCACTCATTGACACGAAAGAAGTATCCTTTGTTGATTAATGGAATGATCATGGGAAATTAAGTATTTAGTAAGTTCAATTATTTAAATGGGTTGTCTGATTTATAAATGAGGGTTATGGACTATTACTTAATTTCCAATTTAAAATGGACTTTTGCTATTTTTTTATTGGGAATGATTTATACTTACCTTTGTCCCGCAGAACTTGCACTAATTTTTGATTCTCAACAGTTGAGGTGATGCTTGCCAAAGTTAAACCTTGAGAGCTGCAATATTCGGCAGCTGAAAGCCAATTGGCCTGCAAAGAAATTTTTGGAAATATTTTTAAAGGTGCCCTACATAACCAAAGACATACTCAATAGTCTTTGGATATGTAGGGCATCTTAATCAATTTGGCAAAGGTGCTGATGAAGTTACATGGCGAAACGGAAATCATGATACACTAGTTAGTCAAAGTGTTTTGAGTAACAACACACACTTGCTCAACTTTTGTAAGTTCTTTGCTATGCAATTTTTTGAATCGAAAGCATTGAATATGATCTTGAGCTGGAAGATGTTTGATAAATAACGAAAAGTTTTTAAAGATCAAAATAAAAGATCGCAAATAGATAAAAATAAAATTTATTATAATAAAATAAATTGCAGATAAAATTAAAAATAGTAATTGAAAAATAAAATAAAATAAATTCAAAAACAAAAAAAAAATCAGCGAAATTGGAATAAATATGCATGTTATGGTGTCAGGACTTCGAGAGATCGTTCTATGACAGCTATATCCAAATCTGGACCGATCTGGACCAAAATAAAAAAGGATGTCGAAAGGCCAAACCCTACACACTGTCCCGAATTTCGGTGAAATCGCACAATAAATGTGCCTTTTATGGGAGCAAGACCTTAAATCGAGAAATCGGTCTATATAGCAGCTTTATTCAAATCTGGACCAATCTGAACCAAATTGAAATCTGATCCAATTGAAAAATAGAAAGGCCTAACACAACTTATTGTCCTAAATTTTGGCGAAATCGGTCAATAAATGCGGCTTTTTATGGACCCAAGACAAGATCCAAATCTGGACCGAGCTGCGCCAAATTGAAAGAGGATGTCGAAGGGCCTAACACAACTCACTGTCCCAAATTTCGGTGAAATCGAACAATAAATGTGCCCTTTATGGGACAAAGACCTTATATCGAGAGATCGGTCTATATAGCAGTTTTAATCAAATCTGGACCGATCTAGGCCAAATTGAAGAAGGATGTCGAGTGACCTAACATAACTCACTGTTCCAAATTTAAGCAAATCGGATAATAAAGGTGATTTGTATGGGCCTAAGACCTTAAATCGGCAGATCAGTTTATATGGGTGCTATATCAAGATAAAGTCCGATAAAGCCCATCTTCGAACTTAACCTGCCTATAGACAAAAAAAGAATCTGTGCAAAGTTTCAGCTCAATATTTGTATTTTTTAAGACTGTAGCGTGATTTCAACAGACAGACGGACGGACATAGCTAGATCGTTTTAGATTTTTTAAGACTATATATACTTAATAATGTCGGAAATAGATATTTCGATGTGTTGCAAACGGAATGACAACATGAATATACCCCCATCCTTCTGTGGTGGGTATAATAAATATAAAGATAAAAAAATCTTAATAAAATTATATAGACTAAAATAAAATAAATAAAAAAAGATAAATTTTTTCAGTTTTGTCATTTGATTATTGATTATTAGTTGTATCAGCTTTTGGATTCACTCCCAACGGTATTCATAAAACTTGAAGTAGATTTGAAACAGGTTTATTTAGCAGATTTCCTGTATAGAATGTCAAATAAACCTAGTTTAAGGCTTCATTAAGTTTTGTGAATACAGACATTAAAGTTTTCCATTAAAAATTTGTTTTTATACCCTCCACCATAGGATGGGGGTATACTAATTTCGTCATTTTGTTTGTAACACCTCGAAATATGCTTCTCAGACCCCATAAAGTATATATATTCTTGATCGTCATTTTAAGTCGATCAAGCCATGTCCGTCCGTCTGTCCGTCCATCTGTCTGTCAAAAGCACGCTTACTTTCGAAGGAGTAAAGCCAGCCGCTTGAAACTTTGCAGAAATACTTTTTATTAGTGTAAGTCGGTTGGGATTGTAAATGGGCCAAATCGGTCCATGTTTTGATATAGCTGCCATATAAACCGATCTTGGGTCTTGACTTCTTGAGCCTCTAGACGGCGCATTTCTCGTCCGATTTGACTGAAATTGTGCACATGGTGTTTTGGTATCGCTTCCAACAACTGCGCTAAATATGATTCAAATCGGTCCATGTTTTGATATAGCTGCCATATAAACCGATCTTGGATCTTGACTTCTTGAGCCTCTAGAGGGCTCAATTCACATCCGATTTGACTGAAATTTTGCACGTAGTGTTTTGGTATCACTTTCAACAACTGTTCTAGGTATGATTCAAATCGGTTCATAATCTGGTATAGCTGTCATATAAACCGAACTTGGATGTTGACTCTTGAGCCTATAGAGGGCGCAATTCTCATCCGATTTGGCCGAAATTTTACATGAGGTGTTTTGATATGACTTTCAATAACTGTGCTAAGTATGGCGCAAATCGGTATATAACCTAAAATAGCTGCCATATAAATCGATCTGGGATCTTGAGATTTTAAGCCTCTAGAGGGCGCTCTTGTGACTTTCAATATACGTGTCTAATATGGTCTGAATCGATCAATAGCTTGATACAACTCCCATATAAACCTATCTCCCGATTTTGCTGCTTGAGTGTTCTGCTTGACTGTTCTGCTGAGCAATGTTCTGCATTCATTTATGGCCCGATTCGGACTATAACTTGTTTTTTTTTTTTTTACATTTCCACTCACCTGAATAAAAGTCACATAGAAAACTTTATCATTTAAATAGACTTTTTCATAACGTGGTTGTTGCACAATTTTATCCAGTGTAAAATTGAAATTCTGTACAGTTTTTGGTACTTCATCCTTTTTAGCTGGTTTCGAACCCTCCAAGCCTAGGGCCATAAAGACCAAGTAAGCAAAGGTTATATTTAATAATAACAACTTGAACATAATTCCGCAAACAAAGTACTGTTCTCATGGACAAGAAGAACTAGTTCAGTTTTTATACATTTTTGGGAGTAGGTAAACGATAATTACACTCGTTTGTGACATTAATCAATGTCAGGGCTTTTGTCAGTTATTTTTGAAAGAATTCAAATATGGCTGATAACATTGACAGGAGGAGGTAATTACTAACTTGCCTAGGTTGGTATATATAAAGCTGCATTTTCTGTTAACAGTTGTCATAACTGTAAGCTAACAATGTCCTCGATCTTAAAACTCTTGACCTTATTCGGTCTCATAGCCCTGCTTAATGGGAATATCTTGGGGGCCAGTAAAGAAAACATGGCTGTAACTAAAGATAAAATAATACCTAGAACTGTTAGTACATCCATAGTAATGGGGGAAAAACAATACTACATTGGAACATTTCAAAAGGTATGTAAAGTGATATTAGAAAAAATACTATTTTTAGCGGTTCGCAATGTAACCTCATCAAGGCAGCTCATGTCGCAACCATTATGCAGGATTTCCATCTGTGCCCCCAAAGGGAACATCGCTTAAGTAGTTCGTCCACAATTTTTCGGTTGACTTCAGGCCAGAAGTTGGGCGAGACTGACAAACAGTCCGCTTACCTTGTTCGAGCAATTTCTAGCATATTTGCCAGGTTTCTCGTCACTTACTTTGAATTCACCATCTTTGAAATCAAAGTCTTGAGCGCCTTCAAACTATGCACATAAATCCTAAGTTTCGTGGGTGACATATCCCTTCTATGAATTTCGATTGCGTCTATAGCGTCATTAGACCAATACTTACGTGTCAGCAGTTTGGTGGACTGCGATGAAGAAAAAGTGCGATATAAGGATAATACAACAGGTTTAGAGAAATGTTGTCTTGGCATAGTTGGAGCGATGAGGACCACGCCCACCACACTGCTGCCAGAGGCACAGTCTTGGTTTGACGGAACACTGGCATTGCCATCTGGGAGAACATGCTACACAGATGGATCAAGGCTAGAAGACAGATTGGGACTGGGGGTCTACATTGAGATTCCAGGGACTGAGATTTGTTTTCGACTGTCTGATCATAATACGGTCTTGCGGGGGGAGTTCCGTCCGATCACGAAATGCGTGAGGTGGTGATGCGAGGGCGTCGAGTGTGAACATCTTTACGGACAGTAAACTGGTCATCACGGCAATAACAACCAAGACGGTAAAGTCACAAACATTCTTGGAGTGTCAGAAGGAGTGAACGCCTCGGGGAAAATTGTCATATGCAAAAACCTCAGTATTTCAAGAACCTTTTCTGTTTGAAAGCGAATCCTGAAAATCGTATATTGAATAATAACTGCCCGGAGTACATCTTAGAGCCATCACAGACAACACACCATCCTCGACAGAATCCAGCGCCCAATCTTCCCTGGAGGGAAAGTGGGTCGCTAAAGTTCTATCTCGAATGGGTAGTACGAGACTTTTCTCAGCTTCTTTAAGGACTATCGGCAGTTTCATCAACATGGCGATATCCCGACTTCATGCACTTTTAGAAAACAGTTTACTGAAAATAGCAAACACTGTCTGCTGAATATTAGTAGTTAATTTTGCTGCTTTTCAGAGTAGCATGCTTACTGCTAAAAAGTCTGTTTTGCAGATATTGTTAGTTGAAATAGCAGTAAGAAATGTTAGCAAATACAACAACCCTATGGTTGCTGAAATAGCAGTAATGTCTGCTTTCCCATTTTCAGCAGACAAAAACTGGTGTTTTAGCAAACATTTTTGGTGTTTTGAATAACGAATTTGGTTGAGTGTGTTGGGGGGATTCACCCAGTGAATCCGGAAAATTCCTATATCGAATAGATAGTTTGAGACCTTTCTTAGCTTTTCCTGGGAGTAGATCGACAATCACGTAAACACAGTATCCACTACCCAATGGTTGGCAATGTGTATCGTGACGATCCTATCACGAATCGATCTCGGTGTTTAAACTTTCAAAGTCAATTTGGAATTGAGGACCAGTCCTAGACGGCGAAATATTGCCGTCAGATCTAATCGAAGCGCTCCATCCAAAGATGATTAGACTAGTGTCTCTGGTATAGAGCTGACAAACTATCGATAATCGCAACATTTCATATTTTCAATATTTCTTATAATAAACATCGATACTATCGTAAATATCCCATTAGCTATATTTCAAACGAAAATGAGAAGGAAAAATCCGGAGATCTATTTATACAGAAGCAATATCAATGCACAGACCGAATATTGCAATTGGAAGTCATGAGAGAAATTATGTTTAAAATGTAGCCCAATCGGATGAAAATTTTACCCTCTATAGGTGCAATGTATCTTACAGGATACATTCAGTGTCGGATCGCTTATTTTTGTTCAATTTCGCAAAAATTTAGGATACATTCAGTGTCGGATCGCTTATTTCCAATCGCAAAAAAATTAACATTTCCGATGGTAAAATTGTCAATCGATATTCAGACAAAAAATAAAATATCGATAGTGCCATCGATATTTTACCAGCTCTACTCTAGTACGGTACCTTTTATCTTGTAGGAAAAAACCCCAGTTCTGGTCACACTTGGCATGACTGGGGAAGGTCAAAAAGGCACACCACATAAAATAGATATAAACTTGCGCCATCTTAAGGCCCATGGAGTCAAATCGGGATATCGGTTTTTAAGGAAGCTGTATCAAGCGATTGACGAATTTTTACAGTCATTAAATATTGAAAGTTATAACAAAACACTAATAAAAATTTTTTGGAAAATGTTCTTTTTAATTTGTTTTTAAGTATAATAACCAAATACTCTTTTCTTTTTCTTCTTTAGCTGAACTGGTACGAAGCCTCTCTTGCATGTGCTAAGCGTGGCATGACTTTGACCGCAATTGAGTCAATGGAAGAGAACGACAATTTGAGAAAGTTCTTGTACAATCAATGTAAGTAAGCACATTTTTAAACTTTGGTTTGAAGATTCAATTTAGTTCTTCTGCACTTCGGCCAAAGGACTATAGAAAATACTAGTATTGATAAAGAGGGAAAGTGGTCTTATCAAAATGCCATGAAGGTCCTTTTTGTATAGTAGTTCATTCATAATGGATTTCCTATTTGTAGTCCTATTTCCTATTTGAAGTTGTAGGCTTCGCCATATGCCATATGCCGAACTGGCATATATATACTATTGCACATATTTGTGTACGTCTACTAGAGCATAACCCCATGGGCTTGGAAATATTACGCACTCTTGCACATGTGCCCAATGCTGCTTTAAATCCGTAAAGCATTCACTATGCTCAGATCATTTTTAACGGTTTTCCATTCTAGTTTTATAAACTGGTTCAAGTCTGATACTGCCTTGAAAGTAGGTAGAAGGCAGATATATATTGCCGTTAGTTTTCTTTGCAATTCGTTAGTTACTTACTTAGTTGTTACTTTCTTGCTGTAGCTTGGAACCAAGCTACTCACACTGTCAAATTTGGAAATACATTAAAAGTGTTCGCGTACTCAAAAATTTGCTCAAATTGTTAATGGAAGTCGTTCGCGTACATTATTTGCTAGCAGAAGTAAGCGGGATAGTGCGTGAGAGCAAGCAACATTTAGAGAGTTTGGTAATAGGGAGCTTGCAAATTTCTACTAGACCTTTCTTCCCAGCAGAAATTTGTAGCATCGAACAGCTGTTTTTTGAAAACCAGCTGTTTAATTCAAATGAATAGCAAAAGAGAATAAAGGCTGATAAGATCTCTCCTGCGAATGTTTACTGGAAAAGTTCGCGAATAGATCTATTGTCACCTACTTCTAGGATTGCCAGGATAACTTTTTTACAAATTAAATATAAAAATATGGCCATCTGAAGTAATATTAATAAAACATAGTCCAATTCAAGAGTAAGAAGGGAGAGAAATTTTGGTCAAATTATTTTTTCAATATTTATCACTTTTATTCATTTGTAGTAGTTTTACTAAATGACAAAATTAAATTTTTTCAAGTTTTATTTACAAATAGTATACCTACATACATAGATACTCTCAGATGATCTCTTAAACAACTATGAAAAATTTCTGAGAAAATTAGGTGACCTTGGTTACAAATCGGTCCAAAAAATCTTATTTAAACTAGGTAATGTTTATTTTTAATTGGTTCGCTTTATTTTTTACACCATTTCAGCGCTTATGGAGAAAGGCTACTGGACGTCTGGTTCGAATTTAGCTGATGTCAACCAATATACATGGATGGCGACGGGTAGTACTCCCATCTACACTAACTGGGTTGCTGCCGAGCCGGAAATTGTTGAATCCAAATGTGTCTGCACGAACGAATTATTTAAATGGAAGACGGAAGTATGCGCAGATACCAAACAATATTACATTTGTTCCAGACCTTTGTTGCCACCTTGCGGTGTCAAGGGTGCCTGTCGGTTTTCTTATTATCCATTTTAAATACAGAATTATGTAACAGAAGGAATCTAATGAAGAAATACGCAATCGATTAATTAATTGAAAATAAAATCTTAAAAATATGTTAAACAACATTTTTGAACTTTTTTTTCGAAATTTTGAAGTTATGAGGTTTGGGAACGTGTTAGGTTTTGAAAATAAATAACCTGATTATGTCCTATTGACCATAATTCTTTTAAGGTGGGCATAAAGTTCAGTTTTCACAGTGAAACTCCATATAAAAAATACTGAAAAAATGTTGTGAGGAGATTTTCATTAGAGGTTATACAAAGTTATACAGTGGATGGAAATTAGATATTCATTAACCCTGCGACGGTTGAGTCATTGCCCTTATACGAAGTACAAGGTCCACCTTGTACTTTTTTATGTAATTTTATACGAAAATTCATTTTTTTATTTTTTTGTTTTGATTCATTATTATTTACCAATTGTACATGTATAATGAATGTTAGAAAAAAAAATGTTTTTATATATGACATTATTTACAAACAAACAACAACAAACTATTGTTGTGTAGATTGTCCCTCGTCCAACATATTATGTGTGCAGGTGTAGCATCGATGCATTAGTGTTGAAAGCTCTGCACAAACTGGAATGTTACAGGAATGGCAATAGGCCCTTGTTTCGGAACGGCATAGGCGACATGACGGTCTGTTCGTTCTATAAGCAAACGACGGTGCAACTCCTTCTGCCGGTCTTGATAATATCTAAAAACAAAATTATGTAGTTATTCTGCTTTTGAACATTAGAATTGTTTGTTCTTACCTTTACATCAAATGCTTCCATTGCGTGCCGTATCCTTGGATATGTGGTTATGCGGTTGTTCAGCGCTCGTTCCTTTATGTTTGGTAATGCCAATAATTTTGTCAGCATCAGTAGGAATGATCGTTGTCTGTCACTTCTTTTTATTGGCTTCATCTCGTTGTATGAAATAAATGCAGCTACTGCATCAATGTCCACCATATTATAAAACATGGCGAATAGACAGCGATTTGTTGAGCGCTAGCATGTATATAAGCCAAGCATCTGGTCCATTGTATCAAAGCCCGATTTGTTGGGATTGTAATCCCAAATAGCAAACGACTTCTTCTTTTCAGTTTGCATGTCCACACCGCAAGTATAATGTTGGGTCGAATGCAAAATTACCGCTTTGTTCCTCTTGGGCACATATGAACAATAGTGCTATATCGCCTGCGTTGAAGCCGAACCATGTGATGTTGACAGGACGCGTATGATTTTTTCGGAATTCCCGAGGCAAACATGTCTTATTCCAACGCATTGTTCCAACATATGCGGTTTTTTCCAAATCCAAAGTTGTGAAAAAATTGTCAAATTCAAATATTTCTACGAAAGTTTAATGTTGAGTATAAGACCGTCCTAGACTACCCCCTGCAACCTTGGCGTGTATAAAGCAGTGGGCATGTAAGCCTTCTCTCAACATGCCAAGTTCCCTCAGCCTAAGCGTAAACTTAGCGAAAAAACACTGCACTCCGTCGTCGAAGTCGGTGTCACGATTTTCAGAGCGACTTGGCAGAGGGTGAGTAGAGTGCTGTGACTATTGAACTGAATATAATTTTTATTAAAATGCGTTTGGTGAATTTTTGGAATTTGTTTTGACCAATTGAGACCGCTGAGACGGAGGAGCCTTGGATTCTGGGGAGTTGATTTGTCAGTGACATGGTGACGAGGACGAAGTGAGCCGTTCTGGACGGGCGCCTGCTGGTAGGATTAGCAATGGAGTGAAGTCGAAGATTTTTCTGTCGAGTGGCAGTGTTGCTGAGGATGGGAAGCGCCTCAAGTTAGGCTCTCCCGTTGTTGGTGTCGCTTTGGCGAAGGAGAAAGTGCGAGATGCTGATTGCTTACCATCTGGCAGTAGCTTTGGTTTTGAACGTAGCGTTGCAAAAATACAACTATGCACACAAATCCCACAAAACAAACATGGAAATTTAAAAGATTTTCAACTTTGACGCTTGAAAGCTAGCGGCTTTCTGTGCTGCCGCACGTAAGTTGCGTTTTTATTCGTCAAAGTTAAAAATTATTTAAGTTTTGGGAGTTAATATTTTGACGCTCCAAGCTCGAAGTTTAAAATTTTGTAACTTTTCCCCGTTACTTTTGGGGAATTTGTGTGCATAGTTGTATTTTTGAAATGCTATGCTTCTAACCAAACCCAACGGGCTCATTCTGTGACCTTAAGGCTTGGTTGAACACCTGGTGGCAGAGCTGCTGATGGGAAGTCAACTGAAGGTGAGAGGAGTTTAGCAGTCGTTGATAAATAAAGTAGATGATTGGTTGATGGTGCTGCTGGTAGTGGCAGTGGAGTTGTTGGTGGCACTGCAGCTGTTAGTGGCATTGTCAGGGGTGAGAGTAGGGCCAGGAGGAGAGTGTTCGCATCCTAAGAAACGGAAGTAGTGAGGATGCCGTTACTGTGGGGAAGATGGAGGAGGTAACTGATGGTTCAATTGACATAATGTATAATACTGGTCTTGCTGGGGTCAAGAGGGTTATAGAACGTGATGAAATGTATGAAGATCTCCTCGTGCGCCTCATGCTGGAGAACGAGCGATTGAAGAGGAAATTTGTTGTCTTTGAGGCGATGGCTGCTCGCGGCTCGTTGGTGCGTGCCGGCAGTGTGGTTGAGCATCCAGCTGTTGCTTAGTCAGTTCCTGGTGACCCCACTGTCAATGCAAGAACTGGCACGTTTGTTGCACCCCCCGCCCCGTTTGTGCAGGTTGCGAAGCTAGTGGAGACGTTGTCGGTGATCGTGAAGGGGAAGGCGTTAACGACTTCCGCTGAGTTAATCAGAAAGGAAGTTGAGGAGATGGGCCCCACATTTGGTGTGTGGCTTCATGGGGTCCGTATGACTACTGATGGCAGGCCAGTTATCCGCACTCCATCGGTAGCTGGGAGAAACCGCATTAAGGCAAACGGGAAGTTTGTGCAGATTGCCGTTACTTCTTTATAATCCACTTCGTCAGGTATTAAATTGATACCAAATGGCATTAAAAATATTTGCCAATAAAGCGAATAAAATAATACCAGCCGATATTGGCAAATGACCGTCCTTCCCTACCTTTCAGTGTATTTTTCCCCCTTTTTTCATAATCGATTCAAAAGTAAAATTTTTCCCTAAACCAAGACAGGTTAAGCAAAAATTAAAAGTTTCAGGCAATTTTACCATTGATGAATATCTATGGGCTCATCCATCAACGCCATAGTACAGATAATTTTTGCTAATATCTGATGGGCTAATTACTTTTCCCTTAATGGCTTTAAGTTCAAGGTATATAAAAACTTGTCTCTAATAAACCATTTCACTGCTTACAACCCATTTGATTTACCATAAGTGACAACTATGCAAAAATAAAATGTCCTCAGGTTTAAAACTTTTTACCTTGTTCGGTCTTATGGCTTTGCTCAATGGCAAAGTTTTGGATGCCAATAATGTAAAAGATGAGGAGGCTGTTGTTGCCGGTGTCAAAAATCCACGTTCTCTAGGCTTATTGAAGATAAGTGGAGACAAGGAGTATTTTATTGGAAATTTTTTGAAGGTAAGTGGAAACAACTATTGCTGCTTTTTAAAGTGTGCATAAAAAGGCAAAGTGGCAGCTCTGTTAATTTGTTTTTAAACTTCTGTCTGCTATTTTTAAAGCTTAATTGGTTCCAAGCCGTACAAATGTGTGCCCTTAATGATATGTCCCTTACCGCTATCGAAACGGAGGATGAGCAGAATGACCTTAAGAAGTTGCTCGAAGACAATTGTAAGTGATTAAGCTAAATGGCAATTTAAAACTTAGTTTATATACAACAGGATTCTATTTGATTTGATTTTTAATTTGAATTTCCTATAAAAATGTTGCCACTCCCAAATTCCCCGTAGACATGACTAGATAAGGTTATAGTGATAGTCTGTAAACGAACTCACTAAGACACTTTATGTCCATTGTGATACAACCGCAGCGGAAAACCAAAACATTTGTTGGAAATCAAACTCGCTACCACGACTCTCTTCCTAAGGACTAATTACAAAAATTTCCTGCCATTCATTTGAAATGTTCTTTTTTAGCTCTTTTAGATATGGAATACTGGCTATCCGGTACAAATTTGGCTGATCGCAGTCAATATATGTGGATGAACACTGGAAAAGCTGTCACGTATGTGAAATGGGAAGACGGCGAAGCGCCACGTGCTGCAAGCAACCGTTGTATCCGCACTACCAACAAGTTAGATTGGACCGCGGAAGATTGTGGACAAGTGAAAAGTTATTTCATCTGTTCAAGACCTTTAGAGCCAGCTTGTGGTGCCCAGGGTAAATGCGTTTATACTATCAGACCATATTTTTAAATGATTAGTATGAGTGATATATGTGAATGTTTAATTAAAACATAAAACAATTGCAATAAATAAGAATATTGAATAAAGGCTTGTAGTTTCATTTTTTATATTGTGACACCGATTGACGGCTAGTTATAATAATAATAGAAATTTACGCTGTTAAAAAATTTTATATCAAACGTGTTTATTTTGATACCATACGGTATTTATATTAAAGTAATCCCGTATGGTATTCAAACATTACTGTTTGGTATGTATAAAATATAAAATGATAAGTACCGTTTGGTATTGGATATATTACCATACAAGTATTGCTTTCAATACCAAACTGTTATGGCTTTAATACCAAACCGCGTTTGTTTTAACACCATTCTCATTGTCAGTTAAAACAATTACCATTCAAGATAATTTTAAGAGACTTTTATTTTTGGTTTGTGTAAGTTAAAGCTTTACAAAAAAAACAATGTTACATCTTGAGCAACCTCTACATTGATAGAAAAAGGACGGTACTCTGCCAATACTTTATTCGCGTTATTGGCTAATGTTTTTAATAATACCATAGGTGTAAAGACGTGATAGACGCCCACAAAGGAACGATTAAATACCAGGGTACCTTTTAAGAATAATCAAAGGTACCTTAGAGATAGAACTTTTGTCTACGACACGAGTTCTGGAACGAAGAGATTACCCATAACGTTAGGAGCAGGTAAGTTTGCGGCAGTTATACCGAAGCTGGTCATTGTCCGCTCGAGGAATTGTCTACACGAACGCGGACTAGAGGTGGCCACATACAAGACTGAATTAGTTCTGCTAACCATATCGAGAATCCCGCTGAAAATAGACATGCGATTCGACAATGTGGTCATCATACTCGGATATTTTAGGAAATATTTGCACTCCACCACGAAGAAGAACAACAACTCGATGACGTTGAACATACTTTCTTCCACTGCACACGATGGAAGGACCCACTCGCGTCCTTTGAAGACCAGATGGGATCAATAACTGCAGAAAATGTTGCATACAAAATGATCAGAAGTATTGACAACTGGACCGCAGTGGCAAAATACTGCAAAGACAGCATAAGACGAAAGAAGATTGAACTCGTCGAGGCAAAAGTGGCCCCAAGGATAAGAGCTTGGAAGCAAGCGATGAAATGGACGAAGGTATAAGGAGCGATTTGAGAGCCACCTCGAAGTTATGCGAAACCGGTGCCGAGGCGGATTTAACTCTCAGCGGCTATAAGGTGGGTTTTTAATCGGTAAAGCAGATTGTAAGGACGACATAACACATTAGTGACGACCTACGTACATGCAGCAATACATTTTCCCATCTTAACCCAAAATAAAGTCAATACCATTGATACCATAGGGTGACAATTTTTTTTCGGTATAAAAACGTGTTCTAATATTGGAAATCGGTGACAATGGAAACAATACAAACACTTATGAAGTTATCTATACCAAAAACTGGAAAAAGTCTCTGGTGTGATGAACGTTGCTGCATTGATGTATTCATATGAAATCACTTCTGCAAATCAATGGCTATGGAATCAATTGCTGAATACAAAGAATCGAGGTTGGTCACGATGTGATATATCTCTTTTTTTTTTGTAATTTTTAACATGCATAATCGAAATAAAATAAAATTAAAATTATTTTCAATGGTTTTTCATTTTGGTTAATTTGGGGATGAAATATTCAAGTGATAACGAGATTGATATTAAAACAATAACGGTTTTGTACTAAAACCAACAACAGCTTGGTATTAACAGCAATAACTGTGCGGTACTAAGGCTAGTACCAAACGGTACTAATCATTTTTTATTTCATTCATATCATGCGGTATTGCTTTGATATCAAAGCAATACTATGTAAGGCCTACAAATGAATTTTAAATAGTTATACAAAACATGTATTATGTCTTATATTTATAAACGTCCATTTAAAACTTTTTAGGGATTCTTTTTTTGTGGAATTTTTATCTGACTTTGGTGATTTTTGGGGACAAAGGCTGCGAAATTTAGGGACGAGGGATGAAGAGAGAAGATTATAGAATAAAAAAATTATAATAATAATAAAATTTAACAAAGATTTCAACATCAAATCGAAGACATTGATACTAACACAGTCTCCTGCAGAGCCAAAGAAAGAAATCTGATAACTGATACAGTGGTAGTGGTTTATATTTTTCTGCATTATTACTTAGCCTTGAGCTTTTTTCTCATGAACATACCTACATGCATTTGTATATATCACTTACAGTTGAAATTTTATTCACTCATCTTTTCGTTTATATAAAATAAAATTTTAAGAATCTAATCATACGGGGACCAATAGAAAAGGAAAATCTGTGGGAGTGGGTAGTCTATCTAACTCCATTTTCTTTGGGCATTGTCGGTATTTCGATTGCTTGCTCGGTTATCCATTGTCTTTTTTCTGAAGTGAGAATGCTTGACAGAAATACAGATTTTTTTCCTGTATTCGATTGATTCGATTTTCCGACCATCCGTGAAATTGATTTCCAGCAAATATCTTTCGCACACTTGAAAAATTGAGAGAATGTCAAAAAACACTACTAATCCCAGAGAAAAGTTGATACCAAACGTGCTCATTTCAGCTCCATACGGTATTGATAGTAAAGCAACACCGTATGGTACAAAAACAATACCGGATGGTATGGATGAAACATAAAATGATAAGTACCGTTTGGTACTAGTCTTATTATCGAACTGGTATTGGTTTTAATACCAATCTGTATTTGGTTTTAGTACCAGACCGTTATTGGTTTTAGTACCAAACAGTTATTTATTATACCACCCCCTAATGAACCAAAAAGAAAACCATTGAAAATAATTTTAACCTAATTTTATTACGATTATTTATGTTAATAATAACTAAAAGTAATGTTACACCGTGACCAACCTCAATTGTATTCAGTAATTGATTTCATATCCATTGATTCCCAGAAGTGGTTTTCATATGAATACACCAATACAGCATCGTTTTCCACACAAGAGACTATCATGTTGTATTAAAACATTTTATATATGTGGCGACAATATTTTAAGTACAAAGCTCAACAACACTTCTGACGCGATAGCAAGAATACAAATATGATGCCGTCAATTCTTAATAGCCTCCTTTGTCTGGTATTGAATTGATACCAAATGGTATTAAAAATCTTTGCCAATGACGCAAACAAAATAATACCAGGTGGTATTTTTAAAGTACCGTCATATTTCTAACAGTGTAGCCCTTACATTTTTCTACTTTCACCAACATTTTGTACTCTGCATGTATCTATAAGGAAGATCCCCTGCATGTGATTTAAGAAAAATCAAAGAAACCTCAAAATTCCCTTTGCTAAAGTTTCAAAGCTTTGGCTATTAATCATTGTCATAGTTATCTTTATTTCTTTTCAAAACCAATTCTAATGAGCTTGATAAGTTTCCTGACATCATCAAAAGGGAACGACTTCTAAGGTAATTGTCAATAGACTGTGAAATTTTCAGACTTTAAATATAAGGCCCCCTTAGTAGGCAATATCATTACAGATAGTTTAGAGTATCAATTCAGTTTCCAGTTCCAATAACTGAAGGGAAATAGAATGTCACGACATTTTAAAATTTTAATTTTGTTTGCTGCATTTGCTTTATTGAATGGCCATGGAGTTAAAGCTAACGACGATGTGGATGTGGATGCGGATACAGCTGTGACTGCTGACCAGATATCCGCTCGTTTTTTTAATCAACCTGTACTATTGGGCGATAAGGAGTATTTCATAGGCGCTTACCAAAAGGTATGGATAGTGGCAACGCAACCAGGCTCTGTAACTCAAACCAACAGGTTTAGTTTGCCTGATTTAAAAGATCTTATTTCAGCTGATCTTTTAGATCTTAACGTTCGCTTGAGAGCCCCGTTTTGCTTCTATCCCTATTGAAATGTACCTTTACCGGCACCCATTAACCACACAAATCGTATCTTTTTATGAAAATATTTTTCTATCTTTACCTTAGCTTAATTGGCATCGCGCCAACCAACTATGCGCTCTTGGAAATATGTCTTTGACTGCCATCGAATCAAGTACAGAACGAGATCTCTTATCAACTTATTTGTATAGTAAAAGTATGTAAAATAACGAAATTAAAAAAAAAAACAATATTTCCTTTCTTCTCTATTATGAGTTTTCACACTCTCCAATTTACAGAAATGTTAGGTAAAGGCTACTGGATTTCTGGATCAAATTTGGCTGACCCTAATACATATACATGGTCGCAGACTGGACGGAATTTCTTCTATACTGCCTGGCAATATAGGCAACCACCTGCAGGACCCACCAGATATTGTGTTCAGACCAATGGCCAATTTTATTGGACAACATCAAATTGTTTGATTGAACGTTATTTCATTTGTTCTCGGCCGTTGGAGCCAGCTTGTGGTGCCAATGGTAATTGTTATTACGCTGGGCCTTAAAATTAAAAGTAAAAAACTTGAATAAAATTGATGGACATTTCACAAAACCATAAACTTTTTATTACTTTGAAACGGACAAGACCAGACCAGACCACACATTTAATTTTTTTTGCATTTTTTAGCAAAGGCTAACCCCTTTATGAAAATTTAAAATTTTTGATGCGAAAAAATTTTTCGTGTTGAATATACAGTTTTGAAAATTATGGCGAAAAATTCGGTTTAGTGCAACTCCTATGTTTTTTTCTTTCTTATCCAAAACTTAAAACAAAAAACCAACATGAGTTTGCAATTGCTGTAACATTTTTAGTTTTACGAACTTCTCAATTTTTCAGACACCGTTGGATTTGTGAAGAAAATCCCTTTCCGTAATGGTGCGGGACGAATCAATTCTCTTTCCTATTTCCTTGAAAACTTTAGAGTTTTTCTTCAAAATCGCATAATTAATATCCAAAAAATTCAAAAAAACTAACGTGAGTTTGCAATTGCTATTAAAGGGTGATTTTTTTGAGGTTAGGATTTTCATGCATTAGTATTTGACAGATCACGTGGGATTTCAGACATGGTGTCAAAGAGAAAGATGCTCAGTATGCTTTGACATTTCATCATGAATAGACTTACTAACGAGCAACGCTTGCTTTTTTTTAGCATTTTTTAGCAAAGGCTAACCTCTTATGAAAATTTTCAATTTTTGATGCGAAAAAATTTTTTGAGTTGAGTATACAGAATTGAAGATTACGGCAACTCATATGTCTTTTCTTCAAAAAACAAGCTCAAAATCGCATAATTGGTTTCCAAAAAATGCTAAAAAATCGAGGTGAGTTTGAAATTGCTGTAACTCCCTTAATTTTGGGATATTTAAAATTCTGAGGACACGTTGGATTTGTGAAGAAAATCTCTTTCCGTAATGGTGCTGGACAATACTCTTTTCTATTACCTTGAGTATAACTCAGGAATTCGAAAACGATTCGTACAATAAACAGAATTACATAAAAATTCACATTTTATTTTTTAGCATTTTTTTTAGCGAAGGCTAAAAAATTTAAATTTTTGGTGCGAAAAAAATTTTTCGAGTTGAGTATACAGTATTGAAGATTATGGCAAAAAAATCGGTTTAGCTCAAGTCCTATGTTTTTCTTTTCAAAAACAAGTTCAAAATCGCATAATTGGTATGCAAAAATGCACAAAATCTAGGTGAGGTTAAAATTGCTTTAATTTAGCGAACTCCAAAAATTTTGGATTAAAATTCCGTTGGATTCGTGAAGAAAATCTGTTTTCATAACGGTGCTGGAATCTGTAGAGTATAACTTCAAAATCGCATGATTGATAATCTAAATTTCAAAAAAAAAAAACTTCTATGAAACAAACATTACATATATGGTCTTAGACGATAAATATATTTACAGTTAGACATTAATATGGTTCAGACCATACTTGCCAAGAATGTCCAAAATCATAACAGTGCCCATCATGCATAAGAATGCTGCTCACCCGAGGTGAAGATATACAAGGTTATGACCAATTTGAACCATACTTGAGGGGTGAAATTTTAAAATCATAACATCAAAACTCAACATACAAAATTTTACTCAAATCGTTAGAGACTTAAGATGTCAAATCGATTTATAAGGAAACTAGTACATGTATACATGGACCGAATTGCATTGATTACCTCAACACACGAGTATAATAAGCTGAATTTTTCGTAATTTTGTTTTCATATAACTGTTTTTTGCGTTTATTAGAGTTTTCATTGTATGTTTAGTTAGTACCCCTAATAAGACTGTGTTCACTAAAATGGGAGCAAATTCAAAACAAATCGCTAAAATACCAGGCTTCCAGAATTGGGTAGCAAGTATACTTTAATTTACCTCCTGAAAATATGTTTAAAATTTTGTGTCACAATTACGTGGTGTATTGCTGATATATTTCAACAGGTGATTATCACCGCAAAAAGCGTTGCATGATTTTAGGCCGTTAAAAATAATACTCTAAGCAACACATGATGATTTCTTATTTTTTTTCCATGATTGTTTTTTGTATCTTCCATTGTTGGGCAATCGGTATGGTAACTACGTCATTCTGTTAGTAAGAACTCGAAATATTGGTTTAAGAACTCTAAGGCATTCCAGATCGCCATGATACTTTCCACATACGTCCGTCCGTATGTGGAAAGCAACTTATCTCTCAGAACAAATAATTGGTGTATCGTATAGCATCTTTTCGACAGTGTAAGTGTAAAGGCGATCATGACACTTTGCTATTATGGAGGATTAGACCAATATTTCATGTTGGTAGGTGTTCACTGAATATACAAATTATATATGAAAAACCATTTAAGATTTCACTGAAATTTTACCGAGAGATTAGTATATATGACAGATACATCCAATCTTTTCCATACTCGGTACTAACGTCCTTGTGCCAAATTTCAGCAAGATGGGATAATAACTAAGATTTTTATGTGTCCAAGACCTTAAATCTGGAGATCGGTATATACGGCAGCAGTATCCATATATGTACCGATCTAGGCCATATTGAACAGGGATATTGAAGACCCTAATACAGCTCACTGTGCTGAATTTCAGCGAAATCGGTTAGCCAAAAACTTACATTGGGAGACCGATCTATATGGGGGCTATATAAAGATAAAATCTGATATAATCCATCTTCGACCTTAACATGCCTTAAGGCAAGAAAAGAATCAGCTCAATATCTCTATTTTTAAAGTCTGCAGCGTGATTTCAATAGATGGACGGATGAGTATGGCTAGATCGTCTTACATTTTTACTACTACCAAGTATATATATAATCTGTAGTGTCGGAAATGGATATTTCGTTGTTTTATAAACGGAATGACAAAATGAATATGCCCCCCATTCTTCGGTACTGGGTATAACATAACTTCGAACAACAAGGTATCTTATGTTGCTCGAACTATTAATTTGTTAAATCCTAAAAGTATGCCACACTTTTCCAATAACAGCTTTGTATAATTTATAATAATATTTTTTGAGGCACCCTGTGCTAGTGTCACAAAATTCAAAGCATACTTTCAGGGGCTTACATATAAAGTATACCTGCTACTCAATTCTGGGCGCCTGATATTTTAGTGAGTTTTTTCCAATTTGTTATCTCGTTAAAAAGTCTACCATTAGGGGTATTCACTTAAAACACATTAAATACAAAAAAATGCAAAAGAGAGGAAAAAGAGAAAAAAGAACTTCTTATGATGAATGTTCCAAAAATTTTCCCTATTACCTAATTTTATTAATGGTAACAGTTAGGAGGATTTACGGCATACACATTGAAAATGCCTAAAACTTCCAGAAACAAAATTCAAACAAAATTGAGAAAAGAAGATCAATATGTTATGTGCCCATAACCTTAAATCGGGAGATCGGTATAAACGGCAGCTGTATCCAAATATTTGCCAATCTAGACCGTATTGAATATTGAAGACCCTAACACAGCTCACTGTGCTGAATTTCAGAGATATTGGTTAACCAAAAACTTACATCGGGAGTTCGGTCTATACGGGGGTTATATAAAGATAAAATCCGATATAATCCATCTTCGACCTTAACCTGCGTATGGACAAGAAAAGAATCAGCGCAATATCTCCATTTTTAATGACTATATCGTGATTTCAATAGACGTACGGACGGATATAGCTAGTTCGTGTTACATTTTTACGCCGACCAAGAATATACATACTTTGCAGAGTAAAAAATGGATATTTCGATGTGTTGTGAACGGAATGGCAAAATGAATATACCCCCATCCTTCGGTAGTGGGTAAAAAATAACTTCGAATCATATAGCAATCTTAAGTTGCTCCAACTACTATTTTGTTTAAGCCTAAAAATATGCCACACTTTCTAACAATATTTTTCATATTTTTTAAATAATGTTTTTTATGAGACACCCTGTGCTAGTGTCACAAAATTCGAAGCATATTTTCAGGGGCTAACATATAAAGTATACTTGCTACTCAATTCTGAGCGCCTGTTATTTTAGTGATTTTTCTGAATTTATTCTCATTTCGCTAAAAAGTCTACCATTAGGGGTATTCACTTAAAACAAAAAATACGAAAAAAATGCATAAAGCAAAACGAAAGGGGCAAAAGAGAGAGAAAAAAGAACTTTAATGGGGACATTTTTGAATGTACCAAAAATCATTTTATTAATGGTAATAGTTAAGAGTATTTACGGCATACTTATAGAAAATGCCAAAACTTCTAGAACCAAAATTCAAATAAAATTGTGAAGAAAATCAACAAAATTTCAAATTTATTCTTCTTTTTCTTCTCTTTAAATTATTAAAGGCGCACCGTGGCACAGAGGTTATTAGCATGTCCGCCTATGACACCGAACGCCTGGGATCAAATCCCAGCGTAAACATCAAACAAATTCCAGTCTTGGTTAGTTATCCCCTTACTAATGCTGCATACATTTCTAAGGTATCCTGCCATGTTAATACTTCTCTACCAACTGGTGTTGCTATACGACATGCCATTCGGACTCGGCATAAAAAAGGAGGCCCCCAATCATTTAGCTTAAACTTTAATCGCACTGCACTCATTGATATTAGAGCAGTATCCTCTATTCCTTAATGGAATGTACATGTGTTATGAAGTAGAATTTACTTGGAGGTTTGAACCTTTTTGTTCATAGCAGTAATAGGGGTGTTCGCTGAATACACAAATAAAATATGAAAAATCATCAGCAATAAAAGAATCAGCTCGATATCTCTATTTTTAAAGACTGTTGCGGATATGGTTAGTTCGTCTAACATTTTGACGACTACCAAGAAAATATATACTTTGCAGAGTATTAAACAGATATTTGGATGTGTTGTAAATGGAATGACAAAATGAATATACCCCCATCCTTCGGTAGTGGGTAAAAAATAACTTCGAATCATATAGCAATCTTAAGTTGCTCCAACTACTATTTTGTTTAAGCCTAAAAATATGCCACACTTTCTAACAATATTTTTCATATTTTTTAAATAATGTTTTTATGAGACACCCTGTGCTAGTGTCACAAAATTCGAAGCATATTTTCAGGGGCTTACATATAAAGTATACGTGCTACTCAATTCTGAGCGCCTGTTATTTTAGTGATTTTTCTGAATTTAATCTCATTTCGCTAAAAAGTCTACCATTAGGGGTATTCACTTAAAACAAAAAATACGAAAAAAATGCATAAAGCAAAACGAAAGGGGCAAAAGAGAGAGAAAAAAGAACTTTAATGGGGACATTTTTGAATGTACTAAAAATCATTTTATTAATGGTAATAGTTAGGAGAATTTACGGCATACTTATAAAAAATGCCCAAAACTTCTAGAACCAAAATTCAAATAAAATTGTGACAAAAATCAACAAAATTACGAAATTATTCTTCTTTTTCTTCTCTTTAAATTATTAAAGGCGCACCGTGGCACAGAGGTTATTAGCATGTCCGCCTATGACACCGAACGCCTGGGATCAAATCTCAGCGTAAACATCAAACAAATTCCAGTGTTGGTTAGTTATCCCCTTACTAATGCTGCATACATTTCTGAGGTATTCTGCCATGTTAATACTTCTCTACCAAGTGGTGTTGCTATACGACATGCCATTCGGACTCGGCATAAAAAAGGAGGCCCCCAATCATTTAGCTTAAACTTTAATCGCACTGCACTCATTGATATTAGAGCAGTATCCTCTATTCCTTAATGGAATGTCCATGGGTTATGAAGTAGAAGTAACTTGGAGGTTTGAACCTTTTTGTTCATAGCAGTAATAGGGGTGTTCGCTGAATACACAAATAAAATATGAAAAATCATCAGCAATAAAAGAATCAGCTCGATATCTCTATTTTTAAAGACTGTTGCGGATATGGTTAGTTCGTCTTACATTTTGACGACTACCAAGAAAATATATACTTTGCAGAGTATTAAACGGATATTTGGATGTGTTGTAAATGGAATGACAAAATGAATATACCCCCATCCTTCGGTAGTGGGTAAAAAATAACTTCGAATCATATAGCAATCTTATGTTGCTCCAACTACTATTTTATTAAAGCCTAAAAATATGCCACACTTTCTAACAATATTTTTCATATTTTTAAAGAATGTTTTTATGAGACACCCTGTGCTAGTGTCACAAAATTCGAAGCATATTTTCAGGGGCTAACATATAAAGTATACGTGCTACTCAATTCTGAGCGCCTGGTATTTTAGTGATTTTTCTGAATTTATTCTCATTTCGCTAAAAAGTCTACCATTAGGGGCATTCACTTAAAACACAAAAAATACGAAAAAAATGCAAAAGGAAAGGGGAAAAAGAGAGAAAAAATAACTTCTTATGTATTGAATGGGGACATTTTTGAATGTACCAAAAATAATTTTATTAATGGTAATAGTTAGGAGTATTTACGGCATACTTATAAAAAATGCCCAAAACTTCTAGAACCAAAATTCAAATAAAATTGTGACAAAAATCAACAAAATTACGAAATTATTCTTCTTTTTTTTCTCTTTAAATTATTAAAGGCGCACCGTAGCACAGAGGTTATTAGTATGTCTGCCTATGACACCAAACGCCTGGGATCAAATCCCAGCGTAAACATCAAACAAATTTCAGCGTTGGTTAGTTATCCCCTTACTAATGCTGCATACATTTCTGAGGTATTCTGCCATGTTAATACTTCTCTACCAAGTGGTGTTGCTATACGACATGCCATTCGGACTCGGCATAAAAAAGGAGGCCCCCAATCATTTAGCTTAAACTTTAATCGCACTGCACTCATTGATATTAGAACAGTATCCTCTATTCCTTAATGGAATGTCCATGGGATATTAAGGAGAAGTAACTTGCAAGTCTAGACCATTTTGTCCATAGCAGTATTAGGGGTGTTCACTGAATACACAAATAATATATGAAAAACCATCTGGTACATTAAAAAATGGCAAGATCGAAGGGGTAATCGAAAAATCAATTGAATTACTAAGTACTCTACATCATGAAATAGAGGTTACGGATAGTGAAATGCGGCAAGATGAATTAATTTACGCCTTTCAATAACGAATGGGCATCACGTTCCCGGGGCTACGTTAGGAGCTTGACGAGCATCGCTACCTCCCCATGCAAATGTCCCTACAACAACAGCAACATGGAATGTCCTTAAATATCTTGAAAATATTTTACACTTTGACTATGATAATTATTAGGGATATTCACTGCATTTACAGAAGAAATGTGAAAAATACCTTAAAACCAAACAAAATTAAAACACTCCCGAAGGGAATCATTAAAATTACAATGAAATTCTCTGTAATAACTGCGAATTTCTCAAGATATAGTTTTAGTTAATATTTTTTACATAGGAGACTATAGCCTGTTTTAATGATTTCAAATGATCGAATAGTTGATGGCTCTCAGGTTAGATTAACTGCCTGTCCCACTGACTTTTTGCCACGGAAAATGAGCGGGTTTCGTTTGCTTTTATATCAAAACCAGCTGATTTCATAAAGGAACAACAGATGTTTGTTTGAGTGACGCAAAGTTAGTGAGACAGGCAGTTAGTAATATTGACCTCAGTTAAATACATGCATAAACTAAAATTAACTCAAATTTTCCCAAAAAAAAAGAATAACACAAAAGAATAAAAAAAAGTTTCTAAAAGATGTATTCGTTGTTTTTATTTTTCTATGGTTTCTAAAAGGAAAAATTATATAAAAAACATATTTTTGTAATTTTATCTAAATATAAATTTATTTGGATTTGTTTTTTACAAAATCTTAATAATTTGTTTTTTTTTTTAATAAAAAAAGTTAAATTAACCACATTTCCTACATATGGAGAATTAATCAAACAAAAATTATACACAAAAAGAGAAGCGCAATGATCATTGTCTCTGAACTTTTCCTTTTATCATCCACTGGGTTTTGAATGGCTCTGATTGTTCTTGTTTTCGTTTATCCATGTTGAGTGGATTTTTCTTTACTAACAGTGAAATTTATATTTAATTAAATTAAAATTAATGACTATGTTCGCATTAAAAATATACATTTATTAAATTAAAAGAAACTTAAGGAAACAAAAAAAAAAAAATAATTAATGAAATTTGTTGGGGTTGTATGCTTAAATATTTAGAAAAATGTATGCATGAGTATTTAATTTTTTTTCCAATTTTTTTGTTTTGTTTAATTTCTTAATTTATTTAATATTAATAATTTTAATTAGGAAAGCTATTACTAATAGATCACATAATATTTTTATTTTGACAAAAAACATTATAGAACAAAAAATAGATGTTTATAATAAAAAAAAAACTATTTTTTATATGCCAATTAAATTGTTTAGAGGCCCTATTTTCACAATTTTTGGGAAAAAAAATTTTTATTTTATATATATTTTATAAATTTTAGCCAAAAGTTATTTCTTCTACTTTTGTTATTTAAAGAAAACAATATTTGGAATCAAATTTTTAAAAGATTATGGATTGAAACCCAACCTCAGTTGAATTGCCAACGGGAAAATTTCTTAAAGAAGTGTCCATTTCTTCGTTAAATTGAATAATTTTTTATAAATTTTGTAGTAGTTGAACGTTCAAAACACTGATATCGAATGAAACTGACAAAAAAGGTTCAACTTCATACTATTTTTTATTTCATGATTTTATCTTCTGGCAACGCATTGTAGTTGAGTTGCCATCCATAATCGACACCTAAAATTGATGATTTTTTAAAGCCGCCTACATAACATTTCTCGTAATCTTTTCAATTCAGCTATATAGTGTTTGGGACAGTATTACTGATGGATAAACCGGCAAGGAATAGTTTTGTAAAACATTTTAACCCTTTAGCAACTCATTGAAAGGGTCTGTTTGGTCCCTTTTTGAAACAAGCGTAGCTTATCAAATTGTTTTGCAAAAATGTTCGCCATAAAATTTCACTATGGATCTCTGAATACATCAAAACTTAAAACTTAATTTAAATACCAAATATGAACAAAAAGTGAAAAATGTTAGGGTTAAAGTCATACTTTTTCTCAAATTGAATAATTGATATTGAAAAATGCTGAAAAAAGGTTAAGGTGAGTTTAAAACCTTCTCAATTTTGGGAACTTAAAATTTCTGAGTACACCGTTGAATTCATAAAGAAAATCTCTTACCGTATTGATGCTGTATGAAGCAATACTGTAAAGTTTTCTATGAAAAACATCGCAAAATCAACTTTTTTGGACCTAAAAAATCAAAATCGTCTTTAAGGCCTAAAACGCTTAAACTCCTTAATTTTTTTTGAATTTCGAAAATTTTTTAAGCATTTCGTAATTCGAAATTCGAAGACGATTCGTAAAATAAAAAGAATTACTTAAAATTTCACATTTTATTTTTTTTGCATTTTTTTTAGTTAAGGGGTTAGTTAGCCTTATGAAAATTTAAATTTTTGATGCGAAAAAATTTTTCGAGTTGAGTATACAGTTTTGAAGATTATGGCAAAAAATTCGGTTTAGTAAAACTCCGATGTTTTTTTCTTCACAAAACAAGGTCAAAATCGCATAATTGGTATCCAAAACAATGCTACAAAAATCAGGTTGAGTTTGAAATTGCTGTCACTTCTTTAATTTTGTGAACTTTAAAATTCTGAGGACATCGTTGGATTGGATTGGTCCCATTTATAATTCTAAGATATTGTGTCAAATATTTACATTGTTATCGATAACCGATTTTGTTTTTTTTTCGAAAATTCTTGTGAAAATGTAAATTTCTTAAAACAAATATAACAAAATTGGCATATAAAACATTGATTTCATTTGATAACCATCTGTCTATTGTTAAAAGAAAAATTCCAAATTAATTTCTTTTACTTGAAAAAACAAAATTAATTTTTGAATTGCATATGAAACATATTTGTTATTAAACGAAAACAATTTGTCATTTCCTAAAAGAAAAACTTTATATACACACATAGCTAATGTAAAGGGACCTTACCACAACGATATAGGTAAACAAAAAAAATAATAATAATTAAATTAAATAAAAAATAATATAATAAGCGAAATATAAGGGTAAATAGTTGGTGAGACTTTATACAGGCAGGCAGACATATTTAGTTCTGGGTATAAAGAGTTATAAAAATAATGTCAAATATTAAAGGCTGTTCACATTGCAGTTTTTAATTGGTGAATTCAAGGCGGATTTAAAAAGGTGGTCTCAAGCGAATAGCTGTTAACAGCCGGCCAGGTTTGACGGTATTAAGATGAAAGATATTTTTTGCATTCTCTTTGTTGTTATCTTCTTTCTCACATATTCTCTGCTCATGTACGCACACGTATACGCACACTCAGACAAATTTCTTTGTATGTGTTGGCAAAACGTCGATTAGCTTAATGACAATATGGCGGATTTCACCGTATGATTTGTGGTTGTTGTACAAATGAGACCACCTTTAATTGTTTCACCATGAGGTGAATTAAATATTTAACAAATTTTTCCAGGATATTCAGATAACATCAATAGAAGGCACTGGAAAGCATTCAGTTGACTTAAATTTTTTTGAATTTTTGACAGTATTCGCCCCTAAGGCTGTCAACTTTATCTTAGTTTACGTGTATTTTGCTAATTATGACATATTTTGTCAATTTGCGTAGTTTGACAATTGTAATGTCATAGTTGCCTTCTGTGAGATATGCTTAAATCATCATATCCAAAATTCCCGATAAATTCAAACGAACTTGCAAAAGTTCTCAAATTGAGTTGAAGGTTTTGTTTTCGTGAACAACCTCATAACTAAACATGTCTTGAACATTTGCAATATGGCAAGCGAAAAAATGTTTGGTGTACCAATAAAAAGTCCACTTTCCTCTCTCCACTGCCTATGCAATTGCCCACTTTGTTTGGCCTTTATCGTTTAACATTTGCGAAAGGATCTTCCTTAAATTTAACTTAAACTTAAATTACTTAATTCTACGCTAACTTTGTGTATTTTCTTCCATTTTCCTGTTGTAATTGATAATAAAAAAGGACTAAAAAACTAATTAATTAAACAATTAATTAATTAATTATTTGATATATATATATATAAAAAAAAATTAAAATAGTTGCAATTCCTAATGCCACATTATATGCGTCATAAATTTGTGTGTGTGTGTTTGTGTTTTCACTCTTTTTTTGGCCCTGAACCGCCTACAACTATGGCTCATAGGGCCTACAACCTTCATCAATGGTGATAGCCAAATTGATATTTGGGAGGTTGTGGTTTCGTTTGATTTGGATAGTAGAGATTATGATGGGAGGATGAACGCCTGGGTGGCTCTGGACGATAGGCAGGATAGTCCCCATCTTCGTGACTGTAATGTCGCGAGGGTGACTGGCGGCGCATAAATCTCTCCTCGATATTGGACGTGGGCCAGCGTGGATTGTGGCGTGTGGACTCATCGGAGGAACGTCTACGCTGATAACGTTTCGCCGAAGAGATGGCAAGAGCACTTAATTCTCGTGTAGGTTGCTGATTATAGCTACTTTCGTCGCCGCTGCCAGCAACATTTGTGGCATTGGCTGATGCGGTGGTGGCCCTAGGCAGAGCCGATCTATACTTACGCCTTGAACGTTCATCCAATGAGGAGGTGGGTGTGAAATTGCGTCGTCTTTCTACTTCGTCATCTATGAATTCGCCATGGCTGTCACGGCGGCGCTGTAGATCAGCTCCATAGTTGTCATAGGCATAGTGTTCACTCTTGGCCACTGGGCCCAAACTCATTCTCTTGCGTTCGTGATGCTCCTCCAAACGGGCTCTCCACTCATGAGCCGAGACTTTTTGATTATACAAGGCTGGATGATTTTGAAATTGGGTCTGGGCATTGTTGGCAAACAAATCGTGATATGAAGACTTTCGCCATCCCTCCTCATAACGCCTCTGCGTATTCTCATCTTCCATGGCCTGGCGTCGTTGCGAGCGTGAGGAGCTGCTTTCTGAAGAATCCTCACCCGAGGTGCCAATACCCAAATCTTTCTCATCGCCATAGGCTTTGTATGGTGCCCCCAAAAAGCCCTTGGAGGTGAAACCATTCACTCCATTCACATTGGAGGCATAGGGCAAGTAGAAGGTATTTGCAAAGTTCTTATCCATTTTGGCCAATTTTATTTTGCCATCAATATCATCTATCTCCTCCTCATTGTCCTTGTCACGGCCAGTCCATGTTTGCCAAGAACCCGGGCCAAAGAGCGATAGCAAGACAGGCAACAAGAACAAGCCATGCATGGCTCCAAAGAATATCACCAAGAAAACCATTTTGAAGAACACCAAGAAGATGTAACTCTGGGCCAAAAGCAGGGCCACAATACCCAAAATGGTTGAACTAGATCCTTGAACTATAGGCAAGCCCAATGAATGGAAGGCTTCACGTACACGAGCCTTGGGACTCTTCTTTTTGGACGACATGTAGGTATAACAGATATGGGCTGTAAAGTCCACCGAAAAGCCAATGCACATGATCAAATTAATCATGGAAATGGAGTCCAAATTAACATCCCACAGGGCCATGTAACCGGCCACACCCATTTCAATGGATATCACAGAGAAAGCTACCCACAGGGAGCATAATATGTTGGGAATAAATATAAATGAGATGATCATCATGATAATGGCCCCTATGATCATGGACTGCACCGAAGTGGGACGCACCAATTCGAATTGGTCGAAGAACACAAAGTAAGGATGGAATATGGTGGCATTGAGGGGAGAGTCCTTGCAGATCTGACGTAAATCCCGCACCATTTCCTTTTCATGATTGGTGTCGGTGATGTTGACAGCCTGAATCAACATTCGGGAGGCTAAAATCTTGGTGCCGTTCTCATTGAACTTAACATCTAGGGAGAAGGGATTGCCAGGGAACAGCCAATGCTCTTTGACAGCATCAATGAATTCTTGTTCAGTGTCCAGGGTTAAATTCAAATAGTCGTTGTTGCGATCGACAAAAGATATAAAAGAACGCAGCCAGGACTCGGTGTACAGCGAGGAGGTGACATATGAGGTATTTTCCAGATTGCGAGTAAGCTCTTCGATTTGATCTTGAACCATGGGATCAGAGTAATTCAAATCACCAGTTATAATGAGCTGTAAAGAAAAGAACCCCCAATAAGTAACCCTATGTTTGAGTATGTATTAAATGCCTACCTGCATGCGATAGGGGAACTCTCTATAAAATTCGTCTTCACGATCGAAAAATTCAACAGAATAAGAATCAGCTCTTGACAACTTGCGCCTTTCCAAACCCTCTTTAATTTGAGTAATGCCATAGCAGGCTCCAGCCAGATAAGTGCCGAAGATAAGTATAATCAAAAGTTTGCACCAATTATTATTGATAATGGCCGATAGATTGGTTCTGAAGAATTTCATCAAGACATGGTCCTTATTGTCAATGGGATTATCGGGATCATCACGATTTATGCCGCCGGACATAATGGCTCGGTAGAAAATATTTCGCTTTTCTGAAAATAAAATGAGATTTCTCTCTCTCACTCTTTACGAATTTCAATATTGTTTGCTTACCTTTAATGGCCACCGACAAAGCCTGCACCTTACAACCAAAAACTGCATGGCGATTCTGTTCTTCCCTATAACCAGAAATGGCCATGCAAGCAGCAAAGAAGGTAACATGCCACAAAAACGTAAAGCAAACGGCCAAGACTGAGTACTTGCAAAAGATCTGAACCGATCTGAAGGGACTTATAACACCTATCCAAAAGGAAATCAAATCTGTCAAAGATGTTATGGTAATGGAGACAGCAGCCTCGGACATCATATGGGCCATACGATCGGGAACGGATAATTTCAAAGAGGTTCTACGCCACGCAGCCAACATAACAAAAGTATCATCTATGCCAATACCTGTGGCGAAGGGGAGATGCCAAAGTAAAATTGAATGTAAGAAAAAAGGGATTTGAATATATTACCAATCATAAGAAATGGAGCAGCCAAATTAATGCCTATGAATTCTATGCCCATATACATGGCCAAACCAAAGGCAGCACAGGTGGCCATTACTGCTGATATGTTGCCCATTAAACCCAGCCAAGGCTTAGAACGCACCGCATCACCCATCATGCAGGTCACCACACTGAATAGAGCCATTAATATGAACGTCGAACTGAAATAGGGCACTACGGTCTGCGTATTTTTTTCCAGTTCATGATCCAGCGTACGCGAAGCAAAATATGCCACTGAGATGTGTTTGAACATGCCAGAGTTTTCGGCCTCACCCACAACTCTTAGAAATGTTTCTTCCCATTCGGCACCTCTGAAAATGTAAGAAAAACAAATAAAAAAAATTAGAGGAAAAAATTAAATAAATCAAAAAAAAATAATTCTTTTAAGTATTCTTAAGTCGACATCGATTGGCAATTGAAAATGTAAATTGTTTCTTTACCCAGACACATGGTACAATTAAGAGGTAGCGTCATTTGCACAACAACAACATCTACCCCCAACGAAACTACCTTGATATCCAAATGAGGTAAATGCAAATATCAAAGCCTATTCCAATGCCTTAAGTTTTTCGAGGTTACTTAGAGCGGAAAACAAGCTGATGACTGGGTGTTGGGTGTATGTCTATAGTGACATGGGGCGGATTAATATCTGCAGCCTCTTTTCCCTAACCTAATCTAAGGACACGTTTATACGGGTTTTGTTTTTCCTTGCGATAAATTATGGTTTATCTTTTTTTTTATTTCGTTCATTTTGTTTTGGGCAGAACAGCTGTTTTCAAAAGAACATTTAACTTGATCTCAAACGTTGACAATGGTTCTATATCTCTCTCTGAGACTCTAACATACACTCTTTGCATAACGACTCTTTGCAGTTTATACGAAGGAGGGTTGTGAGCGTTGCCAACACTAATAAAAAAAATTGGAAACAAGGCAAAACTTACTTTGCATCTTGCCGTTTGGTATCTGCGGTAACAAAATACACCAATTGTATGGCCGGAACTGTGATAATGATATTGTCCTCTGTCACTTTGGTGCCCCCAAAGAAGACAGGAAAAGCATGGGCATCCCACGTTACCGGATTAAACATCAAAGGGAAAGTTAAATTCAATTCGCCAGATTCAATCTGCAAATAAATTAGGTAAATGAGTTGTAAAAACACACAATAAATTATCAATCATCATACATCATCCATTATATAATCCAAATTCAAGACATCATTCTCAAAGCATTCGTTTTCCCAACGGGCGCAGGCATCCTTATATGTGAACGTTTCTCCATCATAGGTGACTGTTGAGTTTTGTATGATGTCGTCCAGTTGACGTAGCTCTTTGAATATTTCGCGCCTTATCATATTGTCATCGCCATCTTTTGGTATAACAATTACGCGACCAAAGCGTCCTAAACGGCGGCAAAAAAGTGAACAATTAAAAAATAACACAAATTATGAATAGGAAAATAATAAGAAAACAATTTATTTAAAAGATTTATGCACGCAGCTAAAATGATCGTTAACACTTGACTACAAAATAAATGGTTTTCTATTATGACAATGGTGTGGCTAAGGCGTGCCAAAAAAAAAACCTTTAGGCTAATATAACATAAAGGAAGGGAATTATCGCATTAGAACTAAGATGTCATTAGATCTATATAAGATGTGACAATGGCTTACACACAAAAGAATAATCGAAAATTTTTAAAAAATGTTGTTCTTGTATAGACATGATTGAAACTCAATTATGGTTAAAATCAATAATAAAACAAAAACCAGTAAGGAAAGGCAAAAGTCGGGCGGAGTCGACTATATAATACCTTCCACCACCTAGTCTACGTACTATTTTTAATAAATACTAAACCATGTAAAGACCGGGCTAAAATTTTGGCTCTTCCGACTTAAAAGGTCATGTCGGATGAAAAATATGTATATATATATGGGAGCTATATCTAAATCTGGGCCGATTTTGACGAAATTTTACACACACACTTGGAAATCAAGTTAAACACGTCACGCTAAATTATGTAAAGAGCGGATTAGAAGTGTTGGCTTCTACAGTCTTAAAATGCCATATCGGATGAAAGAGTTTTATGGGTATTATATCTAAATCTACAGGGTGACAAAGAAAGCATTGTATGTTTTTATTTCCTCCACCATAGGATGGGGGTATACTTAGTTCGTCATACCCCATAAAGTATATATATTCTTGATCGTAATGTCATTTTAAGTCGATCTAGCAATGTCCGTCCGTCGGAAGCTCGCTAACATTCGAAAGAGTAAAGCTAGGCGCTTGAAATTTTGTACAAATATTTTTCATTGGTGTAGGTCGGTTGGGAATGTAAATGGGCCAATTCGGTCCATGTTTTGATATAGCTGCCATATAAACCGATCTTGGGCCTTGACTTCTTGAGCCTCCAGACGGCGCATTTCTTGTCCGATTTGACTGCAAAATTGCTCGTGGTGCTTTGGTATCACTTCCAACAACTGTGCTAAGTATGGTTTAAATCGGTCCATGTTTTGATATAGATGCCATATAAATCAATCTTGGTTCTTGACTTCTTGAGCCTCTAGAGGGCACAATTCTTATTTGATTTGGCGATCAATAGCTTGATACTGCTCCCATAAAAACCGATCTCACGATTTTGCTTCTTGAGCCCCTACAAGGCGCAATTCTTATGGTGGAGGATATATAAGATTCGGCCTGACCGAACTTAGCACCGTTTTAGTTGTTTTATTTGTTTTTGCTTTGATCATTTTTTGCAACACGTAATGGATTTATTTTTACAAAAAAAGCTTAATACATATTATTAAATGGCCAAGGGATTTATAAAGTCGATTTTGTTGTACATTTTACGTCTGAATGGATTTTAATGAAATTGGTATCAATCGAAAAATATTTTTCAAGGGAAGCGACGAATGAAAATTATATATTACGAATATGAAAATTAATTTTCCTTAAAGAAAAGCCATGAAAATGAGGAATTAATTTTCAACAACACCTGAAGTACCATAAGCAAAGTAAATTGTTTTTGGTATTTTTCTGAAGCATTCGTTGTGCGTATAAATGCAAAGCCATATTTAGAAGTATTAGTGGCGAGAGTAGAAGAAAATAAACAAATTTGGTCTTTTATGCCCACCATCATGGTATTTGATTTCTTAAGTTCCTAGAGGGCTCAAATCTTATTGCATTTAGCTGAAATTATTCAACATTCAATATTTAAATATTTTATTTTGTAATTTTATAATTTTTATAATTTGAATTTAATTGAATTTTTCATTTTAGACATGCTACCATGGTTAACAAATGCCCACAATTGGCAATAAAAATAATTATTTGATTTTCTTTACTTTTATTTTTTTATGCGTATACTTCAATTTTCTCCCACCCTTTTATGACTTCAAAAACTTTGTTAAATTGTGTAAATTGGCGGTTGCTGTCATTTGGTAGTTAGCTTTCATTTACTCATGTTTGTCTGTATGTGTTTGAAGCTCTGTTAAGTCTTTTATGTGACAACCTCTACGTGATCATTTATCGAAAATGTCCTCATTGTGCACTCTCTCCTTCCCCCACCCACCATGCAATGAGTTAGTTGCATGCTTTTTTGTTCAATTATTTGAGGAAATCATAAAAATATATTGCGCTTTTTTTGCCTGCTTGCATGTGTGTGTATTAAGTTACGTTTTGGCAATAAAACAAAAAGTAGGTACAAAACAATTGAATTGCTGCTGGTGATATATGACAGCGATAACTGTTGGGGGAGTGAAAAAGAGCACATTATGTTTCATATTTTACAATAGGACAAAAATGGTTGTAAAACCCATTGTTGACAGTGGCAGTAAATGTGCATTTATTACAGAGAAAGGGAAAGAGAGCAAACAACTTTAATGAGTATAATAAATTTAAGGGGAAGCAAAGGAAAATGCGGGTTTTTATGCCCACCACCATAGGATGGGGGATATACTTGTCTAGACATTGTGCTGCGATCCCACGTATATTCTTGATCGTCTTGACATTCTAAGTCGATATAGCCATGTCTATCCGTCCGTCTGTGGAAATCACTATAGCGGTCAAACGAATAAAGACAGTCTGCTTATTGATATAGGTCGTTGGAATGTAGCTTCCATATAAAGTGGTTTTCGATTAGACTACTTGAGCCCCTGAAAGCCGCAATTGTTTTCCGAATAGACTGAAGTTTTGCAAGTAGTGTTCCGCTTTAACTTCCAACAACGTACCGATTGTTATCCGATTTGGCAACATTTTTTCACATTTATTATGTGTTCCAACATCCATGATAAGTATTGTCCAACTGGTGTATAACCAGATACAGCTCTTATACTTACCAATCTCCAGGTTAGTTTTTTACGGCCCCTAGAAGTTTTAATTTTTGCCTGATTTGGCAGAAATTTTTTACGTAAAGTACTCATATGCCCTTCAATTATGTTCATTTGTTTCACATTTTAGCAGAATCCATGGTGGTGGTTTTCCAAAAATGGGCCTGGCCGAACTAAGCACTTGGTTTTGATGGTTATTGATTGTTTAATACATTTTTTTTATGAAAACAAGTAAAAGCATGCTAAGTTCGGCCGTGCCGAATCTTATACACCCTCCACCACGATTTGTCAAGTTCTTAACCGGCATCTTATTATGGGTAAAACAAGTTCTCTTTATAGGCAAACAGGATAATGATAAGAATTGCGTCCTATATATAGGCTCAAGAAGTCAAATCAATGGAAGAGTTTATATGGGAGTTATATCAGTTAATGGTACGATTCGGAGCTATATCAGTTAATGGCACTCATGGTGAAGGTCATAGGAGAAGTTGTTGTATAAAATTTCAGCCAAATCGGATAAGAATTGCGCCCTCCAGAGGTTCAAGAAGTATAATCCGGAGGTAAGTTTATATGGGAGCTGTATCAAGTTATGAACCGATTTGAACCATACTAGCACAGTTGTTGAAAGTCATAACAAAACACCTAATACAAAAATTAAGCCAAATCGGATAAGAATTGCGTCGTTTAGAGGCTCAAGAAGTCAAGATCCGGGATCGGTTAATATGGCAAACAAAATATCTGCAAAATCGGATAAGAATTGCAATGTCTAGAGGCTCAAGAAGTGAAGACCGGTTTATATGGCAGCCATATCAAGTTATGAACCGATTTGGACCATACTTAGCACAGTTGTTGAAAGTCATAACAAAACACCTAATACAAAAATCGGATAAAAATTGCGCTCTCTAGGGGCTTAAGAAGTCAAGATCCGAGATCGGTTTATATGGCAGCTATGTCATGTGATGAACCGATTTGGACCATAATAAGCACAGCTGTTGGAAGTCATAACAAATCATACAAAATTTCAGCCAAATCGGATAAGAATTGCGCCCTCTGGACGCTTAAGAAGTCTAATGGGGAGATCAGTTTATACGGCGGCTATATAGATATGAACCGATTTGAATCATACTTAGTACTGTAATTGGAAGTCATAACAAAAAATCTCATACAAAAATTTCAGCAAAATCGGATGAGAATTGCGTTGTCTAGAGGCTGAGGAAGTCAAGATCCAAGAACGGTTTATATGGCAGCTATATCAAAACATGGACCGAATTGGTCCATTTACAATCACAACCGACCTACCCTAATAGGAAGTACTTGTGCACAATTTTAAGCGACTAGCTTAATTCCTTCGAAAGTTAGCGTGCTTTCCACAGACAGATAGACGGACATGGCCATTTTAACTTAAAATGTCATGGCAATTGAGAATATATGTACTTTATAGGGACTTAGGCCAATATTTCAAGGTGTTACAAACGAAATGGCAATATAAGTATGCCCCCATCCTAACACCTCGAAATATTGATCTAGGACCCCTTAAAGTATATATATTTTTGATCGTCTCGAAATTCTGATTCGAACTAGCCATGTCCGTCCGTCTGTCGCAATCACGATAGCGGTCGAACGCTTAGAGCTAGCCGCTTGAAATTTTGCACAGATACTTTATATTGATGTAGGTCCTTGGGGATTGCAAATATCGGTTCAGATTTGGACATAGCTCCCATATAAACCGTTCTCCCAATTTGACTTCTTGAGCCCATAGAAGCCACAATGGGCTGAAATTTTCACATAGTGTTCTGTTATGACTTCCTGTGCCAAGTAAGGTTCAAATCGGTCTAGAAACTGCTATAGCTCCCATATAAACCGATCTCCCGATTTGACTTCCTGAGCCCCTGGAAGCCGCAATTTTCATACGATTTGGCTGAAATTTTGTACATGGTGTTCTGTTATGACTCCCAACAACGGTTCAAATCGGTCAAGATATAGCTCCCATATAAACCGATTTTCCGATTTGACTTTTTGAGCCCCTGGAAGCCTCAATTTTCATCCGATTTGGCTGAAATTTTGCACATAGTATTCTGTTATTATTCCCAACAAGGGAGCCAAGTACGGTTCAAATCGGTCAAGGACCTGATATAGCTCCCATATAAACCAATCTTCCGTTTTGACTTCCTGAGCCCTTGGAAGCCGCAATTTTCATCCGATTTGGCTGAAATTTTGTACATGGTGTTCTGTTATGACTTCCAACAACTGTGCCAGGTATGGTTGAAATCGGTTTAAAACATGATATAGCTCTCATATAAACCGATATCCCTTTTTGACTTTTTGAGCCCTTACAATCCGCTATTTTTATCCGATTTGGCCGAAATTTTGCATAAAGTGTTCTGTTATGACTCTCAACAACTGTGCCAAGTATGGTCAATTTGGTCCATAACTAGATATAGCTGCCATATTTTACCAGAATCAATGGTGGTGGGTTCCCAAGATTCGGCCTGACCGATCTTAGCACGCTTTTACTTGATTTACTTTATTTTATAAAATAATTAAATTAAATAATTTTCCTAAAAAAATCATAATTTTAGCAACGAAATATTCGATATAAATCAGATTTTATAAAATTTTTATGAAAACGAAAAAGTGAAAAAAATTAAAGTAAATATCGAATTTCTACAAAATATTCCATAAAATTTAATTTCGATTAATTTTTCGGAAACTTAATTTTTTAAGCAAATTTTCCATTAACCAATTATTTTGACAACTACTAAAGTTTTTATTTTATTTAAAAAACAGTTTCTTCTAAAACACTCATCAACATTTTCATTATGATTTTCCACTTCATTTAACATCACGATTTCCTTCTTAAAAAAAGAAATAAAAACAAAACAACAATGCCGAGGTTATGTTTATTTAGGCCACATGGTGAACTCCACATGTAACCTCTCTTACAACTAGACCAATTAAAATAGGTTAAGGTTATCAAAGTCTATGGGAGGGGGTTAAGGCAGTTATGGCCCTCAAGCCACCGGCAAGAATAAAAGAAACCCCAAAGATTTACATGAGTCATTCACTCTCGTTTAATTACACATCTACGAGGCGGGCACATTTTCATGCATTCATCCCTATGTCTGTTCATTCTACCTTCATTCGTTGGGCCATTTATTCATCCATTTATTTATTATTCATTTAATAGATATAATTCCAAATGCTTCAATTGAAAACAATTCGAAAATGCGCTGCGGTAAACGCTAAATCGTCATATGAAACCGCAATGCATAGCCCCCAAAATAGATGGGTGTGGGAATGGATAAAGAAGACAGGTCAGGCGATGGCATCAACAAACAAGCCAAACCCCCATGCCTCTACAAAAAAAGAAATCAAGTCACAACAACACACGGCAACAATGAAATAAAATGGCCTTAAAAAATGACGAAGAAAAACAAAGTGAAAATTTCTAAGAAATTTCAAAAAATGCCAAGACGCAGTCTTTAGGGGAGGCTTTGTTTAAGTCCAAAATTTAAAGACATGTGACTAAAGATTCAAGCCGACATACATAGGTTAGCTTGTAAATTATTTTTATTTATTTATTTTTATTTTTTGAGAATTAGTTCATCATCCTCACTTTTGCTTTGTCCCTTTTTTCTTAATGCTTGCCTTTACTTGCGGTGGGCCGCTTCCCCAGGAGGAGATTATGAATATCTTCTTTGTAGTTGTTGTGTTGTTGTTGTGAATCTTCACAACGCCTCAATTCGGTTCTTTTTAATTCAAAATTTCTTTTTGCGCCGCCACTTAAGAATGTGAGAGAAGCTGTGTATTGGTGATGATGATCATTTTATGCATCTGCAAAATAAATTTCGCATCTGTACTACGTCCGTCCTTAAGTCTGAGGTATATTCGTTTCGTCCAAGTTACGATTAAGTGACGTACAATGGAGAGGAAAACGAAAGCCAAAGAAAACAACTAAAGTGAACTACAATGGATGGATGTATGGATGCTTCCAGACGATTCATGAAAATTTCTATAGATTTCCAGTGACTTGCTCTCATATAAATGAACGACAAAATATAACAACAATATCTCATAAAGTAGGTACTATGGATTAGCATTAGAAAGAGAAGAAAAAGAACAAGGCCTTATATTTTGAGGGTATTTATAGAAAATTAGAATGGGAAAATGAATAAAAACATCATTTATGCAAAACATAAATGTAGTGCTTAACAGTCACCTGTTGATGGGTTTAACAGAGCAATGTTAATAACATTGTTAAGCAAAACAAGTAGAAGCCGGGCCGAGCCGAATCTTGGGAACCCACCACCAAGGATTCTGTTAAAAATACAAAATAAATTGAGATGTAGGGCATAATTTTATTCTACATACCAAACTTCTGTCAAACCAGCAAAAAGTAAAGCTTCTAGGAACCGAACAAGGATGAGAGACCGGTTTACATGGGAGCTATATCAGGTTATAGACTGATTTTGGTCGTACTTGGCACAGGTGTTGGAAGTCATAACAGAACACTACATGTTCAATTTCAGCCTAATCGGATAAAAATTGCAGCTTGTAAGGGCTCAAAAAGTCAAGTCGGGAGATCGGTTTATATGGGAGGTATACCAGGTTATAGACCGATTTCGACTTTACCTCGTACAGTTGTTGAAAGTCACAACAAAACACCACATGCAAAATTTTAGCAAAATCGGACGAAAATTGCGGCTTTCAAGGGCTCAAGAAGTCAAATCGGGAGATCGGTTTTTATGGGAGCTATATCAGTTTATAGACCGATTTGGACCGTACTTAACACAGTAGTTGGAAGTCATAACAAAGCACCACATGCAAAATTTCAGCCAAATCGTACAAAAATTGCGGCTTGTAAATGCTCAGGAAGTCATATCGGGAGATCGGTTTATATGGAAGGTATACCAGGTTATAGACCGATTTGGACCGTACTTGGCACAGTTGTTGGAAGTCATAACAGAACACCAAGTGCAAAATTTCAGCCAAAGCAGATAAGAATTGCGCCTCTAGGGGCTCAAAAAGTCAAATCGGAAGATCGGTTTATATGGGAGCTATGTCAGGTTATACACCGATTTGCACCGTACTGAAGACAGTTGTTGAAACACAACAAAAAACTATATGCAAAATTTCAGCCAAATTGAATGGAAATTGCGGCTTTCAGGGGCTCAAGAAGTTAAATCTGAAAATCGGTTTATATGGGAGCTATATCTAAATCTGAACCGATATGGCCCATATGCAATCCCCATTGATGTACATTGATATTAACTATCTGTGCAAAATTTCAAGCGGCGAGCTTTACGTGTTCGACCTCTATCGTGATTTCGACAGACTGATATGGCAGGATCGATTCAGAATGTCGAGACGATCAGGAATGAATATACCTTATGGTGTCTTAGACGATTATTTCCAGGTGTTACAAACGGAATGACTAGATTAGTATAACCCCATCCTATGGTGAATGAATAATATTAAATAAATAAATAAAAAATAAAGAAAAACAGTAGACAAAACTAGAAGACACGGTTATCGGCTTTTTAAAAAGTTCCCATCTTGAACAAAAAATAGCTGGATGCATGTGACCATCTGTTATAACGTCTAATGTACAATCCAAGTAAAATCGGATTCGGTACATAATTTGATACAGGTTAGGTAAGGTAAGAGTGGCATTCAATTTTCTAAACATACTCATTTAGATTATATTAGTCCACTGTGATAACACAGTAGCGACAGACCAGGCCTCTAGTGGGAAACGAACCCACAAGCCCTGCGCAGGTAATCCGAACACGCTACCAACTCGGCTACCGGGGCGACCTAACGTGATAAAACTCCCATATAAACCTATTTCTGAATAAACATTTTGAGGACCTCACCACACATTTTGTTTCCCAAATTTGGTTACAATTTTAGGCGATCCGATAGCCTGCTCGGATTGCCAAAGCGGAGATCGTTGGTTCGTTCCCACCAGAGGCTTTCGTCGTCGCTACTGTGGTATCATAATGAACTTACAATTGTCTAAGTGAATCTGTAAAGGACTGCCACTCTTACCTTACCTAACCTTGGCTGCGATTTTGCATCTCAGGTTTCCTAATGACTCCCAAAACTCATGCTAAGAATAGTCCAATTCCGTCCACAACTTGATATAGCTTTCATATAAACCAATTAAACATCTTGAGCACTCAGAAGGTGCAATTTATATCCTTATAACACCCAAACCGGGTTGTAATCCTTATGAGCCCATAATTCATTATTTAATGCTCGAGCAGCCAAAGGGCACAATTGTTATGTCATATGGCTTAAATTTTACACCTACACCTAAAGAAATCAATCCGCTGATATCAGCAAACACAACATATCAGCAAACACCGCTTTCTTTTTTAGCGAAGAATTACTGCTGCCCTATGTTCAGCAGACTTTCTGCTGTTAAGCAAACATTTTTCTGTTTTTACTAACAAATGCTAACCACAGCGCTACGGTGGCCTCTGTTTCAAAGTTACCCCCATAAATCTTCCTCATTTATTAAGGCCAAAACAAAACAAGCGCGTTGATGAGCGACGCGTTTAAAAATGCAACTCTGCAAAAAAAATATCACAAAACAACAAGCAAAAACTTAGGAATTTTCAACTTTGACGACTGAAATGGAGTGTCATTTCGTGTTATTTTAGGTGTCAAACTTAAAAATTGTTTAACTTTTGCGTAATGCTTTATTGACATTTATTTGCAGAGTTGCATTTCTGTCGCTCCTGAACGCACTCATTCTGTTTTGGCCTTTAGGCTTTACAAGTTTCACTTTCATACTTGTCCCATTAATAGCCTTTGTATGTCATGGCCTTGCTGAGTCAGTCCACCAAAGGCAATTGCATTTGGTTATGCTATTATGGTTATCATGATGTAGATGATGATCAACATCATTATCGACTCAACTGACACCAGTAGCCATTGCCAGTGGGCATAAACAAAACTATTACTACATACGCCAATAAAGATTCTTCTCCGTATAGATTCATATTTAAATTTACAGTTAAGCTCTGTAGTAAATTGAATTAAATCGCGCTCTTATTATGGAAAAGAAAACAGACACATTCCCACTTCAATCTACAATATAAGCAGTAAAAATAAAGAGGAGAGTTAGCGTGAGAGATAGTAAGAGAGAAAGAAAGGGGGTGGTCAGGCGGCTGTTGGCAATGCTGTTTATTGCCCCAAAGCCGGCAACAACATAAACATTCTTTGAATAAGAGAGAGGGAGAGAGAGAGATAATGTGAAGAGTCAACTTCTCACACATCGAAGACCGTTTCTTCCACTTGACTGTGATTTAATTGAAATTAGCTTTAAATGAAATTAAAAAAAACAACTACTTTCAGCCTAAGTTTTAGTGGTATTTTCCTACATATACATATTTCGACTAGAACACCTTTGCACACATATGAACATATATCGTTTTAAATGTATTGATCCTGTTTTTTTGTTGAGTAAACTTACCTGGTCTAGTGATACGTCCCACATTGAATCGATGCGTGTAGTTGACCTTAAAATATTGTTCGACGATTGCTCGTTCAGCCTTTCCCTCTCCATTGACTGGTGAAAATAAATATTCAGGATCTATTTGATATTTTAACTGTTGATAACTGTAACAAAAAAAGAAAATAAAAAGCAAATAAGAAAATAAATCAATTAAGTAAAAACATAAAATAAAGAAGTTTTTATTTCACTAAATTAAGTTGGAAGTTGTAATAGAATACCGCATGCAAAATTTCAGCCAAATCGGGCCAAAATTGCGGCTTGTATGGACTCAAGAAGACAAATCGGCAGATCGGTTTACATGGCAGCTATACCAGGATATAGACCAATTTAGACTTTACTAAGAACAGTTGTTGAAAGTCATAACAAAACACTACATGCAAAATTTAAGCCAAATCGGACAAAAATCGTGGGTTGTTTGGGCTAAAGAAGTCAAATCGGGAGATCGGTTTATATGGGAGCAACATCATGTTTTAGACCGATTTGGACCGTACTTGGTTCACTTGTTAAAAGTCATAACAGAACACCATGTGCAAAATTTTAGGAAAATTGCGGCCTCCAGGGGCTTAAGAAGTCAAATCGGAAGACCGGTTTATATGGGAGATATATCATTTTATAGACCGATTTGGACCGTACGTGGCACAGTTGTTAGAAACATTTTTAAGTCTATCTAGCCATGTCCGTCCGTCTGTCTGTTTGCCGAAAGCACGCAAACGAGCAAAGCTAGACGTTTGAAATTTTGCACAAATGCTTCCTTTGGCGTATGTCATTTGGGATTGTAAGTGGGCTATATCAGTCCATGTTTTGGTATAGCTGATCGGTTTATAGCCATAAAAACCGATTTTGGATCTTGACTTCTTGAAATTCTTATCCGATTTGGCTGAAATTTTACATGACGTGTTTCATTATGACTTCCAACAACTGTGCTAATAATGGTCTAAATCGGTTCATAACCTGATATAGCTGCCATATAAACCGATCTCGGATCTTGACTTCTTGAGCCTCTAGAGTGCGTAATTGTTATCTGATTTGACTGATGTTTTCACAACGACTTCTCCTAAGACCTTCAACATACGTGCCAAATACGTTCTGAATAGGTTCATAACCTTATATAACTCCCATATAAACCGATTTTATTTCATGAAACCCTATGGGACGGAACTCTTATCCGATTTGGCTTAAATTTTGCACAATGAGTTCTTTTATGACCTCTAAAATACGTGCTAAGTATGTTCTGACTAGGTCTAAAACCTGACATAGTTCTCATATAAACTGATCTCCTGATAGCACTTCTTGAGCCCCTAGAGGTCGCAGTTCTTGTCTGATTTGGCTAACATTTTGCACAATGACTTCTCCTACGACCTTCATCACGCGTGCTAAATATGGTCTGAATCGGTTTGTAATCTTATATCAGCTACTATCAGGGCGGTAGCCAGGATTTTATATTGCGGGGGCCCACCCGAACATTTTTTCAAAATCGAAAATTGCCAAAACTCTTCTGTTACATGAAATACTATATATTGGATGAACTAACACATCGGCGGTGACATTTGGTAACAAAGTCAGACCTGAATTTTGTTCTAATTGTCAAATCAATAGTATTTATAGGCCGAGCCGAATATTTCAAAGCCTTCAAAGTTGGTTGTGTTTGCGAATATCTTAGTTGTATTGAAAATTTCGAATCAGCTTCAGTATTTTGATGAAATTATTTCATTTGCGCTCATTTTTGCTCTAGTTTTATGATTTCAACATATCTTCTTCTCGGCCCGAGAACAATCCCTTCCTCACTACGTCCCTGGCTCCTATATAAACCATTTTCTTCAGCCATTATAAGGCATAATTCTTATCCGATTTGGGTGACATTTTGCACAATGACTTTTTGGGGGTGAGGTGGACCCCCACAAATCAGATTCGTGCTCTAGTCCCAAATACCTTTCATTTGAGACCCATATTGCTATTATTGGTTTATATTTCCATTTGGCAGGCTTTAGGGTTTGCGCGGTCCCCCCTAGATATCCACCCTAAATAAGGATACCGAATTTCTGTTTTTGAGTTAATATAAACAAACTACAATTGGCTTAAATCGCCCCACAAATTTCGAGATGTGGCGTTTTTGATTAAAGTTGGGATGTTTTATCTACTTCATACTCTTGGTTTTGGTGGTGGATAGGAGTAGCCCAACCCTCTGCCCTGAAAGTGGATATCAGATTCATACTCTACTCCCAAAAACCACATTTGAGCCACATAAATATGTGTGCTTAAGGAGGGAGTTAATGAGGTGAGGCGTCCCTAAAAAACACTTGGCCATAAGACAGATATCAGATTTGAGTCCCTTTTTCCCATAGTCCACAATTATGACCACTTTGAGGGGTGTGTAGGGTGGGGCGGCCACCCACGCAAAAATATCACCATCGTGCTCTACTCTCAAATTCCTTTTATTTGAGCCCCAACTGCCATTGGTTTAGGTTAATAACCATTTGTCTTGGTTTTAAATTTATTTATTATCGTAAAACATAAAATAAAAAACAAAATATTTGTAACTTAAGTCTATATCTCCAATCCCTTATATGGTCTAATCAATGGTCTGTTTAGCCATAAAAATGCTCTCATTTCCTCCCATCATTTACAACTATTTCACAAAGTCAAACACACATAAATACATTTTTATAATTAGGACATTTCCCATCGCATTGTTTGCAATGGATTGGTAGCAAAAAAAATCCCATAAAAGCAAAATGAATTTTTAAAAATTTCAAATTATCTGCAAACATCTCTTGACAACTTACCCCGTTATACA